>NC_047531.1:1439615-2069115 GCF_012275295.1 Melopsittacus undulatus
TCACCGGGGGCTGAGAGTCCTGGTCTGAGGGAGGAGCAGCCGTATGTCCTTGTGTGTCTTCTTCTGGAGCAAAGGGGGGTGTCACAGCCTCTGCTCCCAGGACCTCTGTCAACAACAGTGTCGCTTTGTCCTTGTCTGCTGCTGGGGAGACGACAGCACTGGTGGCCTCTTCTTGCTCTTCTCCCAACACTGGTGACACCATGTCTTGTACACCCTCTCCTGCTGCTGCAACGAGAGGGGCTGTGCTGGGCTGTCCTCCAGGCTCTGCGGCCACATGAGCCCCAGAGTGCTCAGGTGCTGTGGGCCTGATTCTTTTCCCCACCACATGCAAGTACTGGATCGTGTCCCGGTGTTGCAAATGCTGCTGGTCAGTTCCCTGGACTGCAACCACAAGTTGGACCATAGTGTCCCACTCTGCTGATATGACTGTCACCTGCAGATTGCTGTCACGTGCTGCAATGGTCTGTGAGGCCTGTTCCTGTCTCGGTGCCTGTGCTTCTGCCTGCACCTCGGTGTCTGTGGTGCCGCCTGCCTGCGCCTCAGTCACTGGATGCTGAGCATCCTGGAGCAAGGGAGAAGCGACGGCACCTCCTTTGTGTGCTGCTGGCTCAGGCTGGGGTGTCACAGCCTCTGCCGCAGGGATCTCTGGCACGGCAGCTGCAACTTTCCCCTTGTCTGCTGCCGGGGAGGCAAGGGTTCTGCTGCGCTGCCCCTGAGGCGTTGCTGCCACCGGCGCCTCAACTGTTGCAGGTGGCATTGCCACCTTGGCCCCAGGCAGCCTTTTGGTTATGGTCTTCCGTTCCAGCTGGCTCTTCTTGGTTTTCTGGGCCACGGCCACAGGTGGGAGCAGAGGCTTCCTCTCTATGTGTGTGGCTGTGACCTGCAGAGCTGCCTTGGATCCTCTGCCACTGTCCGGGGCAGGTGCCTTTCTCTGTCCTTGTGCCGTGGCCTCCTGCTTGCTGAAGCCACGGGAAGCTCGTGCTGGTGCCACTGGAGGGAGTGGTGCCAGTTTCTCCTTAATACCTGCAGGCAGGCTGCTTCTCTTTGGCTGCTCCCTAGGGTCGGTCTTGCTGGCCAGCGGGGGCAGGTGCTGTGGCAACACCTTGTGGTGTAGCCCTGGCGACCTGGTGTTGAGGCTGCCCTTGCTGCCCATTGTCGGTATCGCCGGCAGGTGCTCGGCCACTCTCCCAGCATTTCTCATTGTAGTTTGAGTGGCACGGTCCTTGCTGCTTGGAACTGCCTGGACAGTGGCTGTTCTTGTGCTTGTCCCTGCAGCCCTGCTTCGTGGTGGTTCCTGCCGTGCCTCTGGCAGCTGGTGGGGTTCCTGCCTCCCTGACACAGTTGACCGCCTGATGAACCTTCTTATGGGTTTTTCTGAAGGAGGTGGTGGCCGGGGTGTCATTACCACCACTGGTGGCAGACGAAGCGTCTGCTCCTGCATTGCACCACTGGGATGGTGCAGCACCACTCCGTGCTTCGGGCAGCACATCTGCAAGAGAAGCCAAGGAGAGGCTGTGTGATGGTGTCCCCTGCGCCCGCATCCCAACTCATGCAGTTGGGCTCCCCTGGCAGCCCCAGGGCAGGGCTCAGCCCCGCAGGCTGCTGCCGCCTGCTCCCCGCTCCGGCAGGGGAGAGGGCTGGCCAGCCGCAGCCCACGGCCACTGCCCAGAGCAGCCCCGGCGTGCCCGGGCAGCCTGACGGGCACGGCACGGGGGCACTCGGCTTGCTCCCTCCTGCTCCTCCCGCACACCCGTCTGCAGCTCCCACGGTCGGGAGGACATTGGGCCCCATCTCCCTCGCTCTGCTTACCTGTGCCTGCGGGTTGATGACAGGCAGAAAGCCCTGAGAGTAGGGCACCTGCGGCACGGTGATCCCATGGCGGCATGAGGCGAGGCTCGGTCTGCCCTGCTGCTCTTCCTCGGGCTGCCTGCGGGCCCCCTGCGGGCGGGAGGAGGAGCAAGAGGTGAATGCGGCTGCATTTGCACACCTGCCCCCTCAGTGCCGGCAAGCCCGGCCCCGGCACCCGGCGGCTCTGTACGGCCCTGTCCCACCACCGCCTGTCCCTCCTGCCCCGGCCCTCACCTGCCGCATCCTCTGTGTCCTCGGCCTGCCCTCAGCGGGCCGGGAACGGGCGTTCGCCTCTTTACCTACGGGCATCTCTCACGTCCTGGGACGCTGACCTGCCCTAGGCTTCCAGGGAAGTTGCTGCCTCCTGAGGGAGGCTGATCCTCTGGCCTGGGCTACTGCAGGGCTCTCGCTCCTTATATACCCCACGGTCAGCGCGGGGTTACCCGCGTCACAATGGTCTCTGGGCACAAGGAGTCCCCCTGCATTGGAATGTCTCCAAGGTAACAGTGGAGATGCCCACACCCATGAGTGGTTCCAATCAGTTCCACAGCATCTCCACAGCCACCACTGAGGCTTTGTGATGGCGGCGGCATTGTCCCCATGGCAACTGGGCACAACAGGGCTGCTGTGGGCACCCATCGAGTCAACCGGGTTGGAAAAGACCTTTAAGGTGATCAAGTCCAACCATTCCCCAGCACAGCCAAGGCCACCACTAACCCATGGCGCTGGGGGCCTTGTCTACACAGTGTTTGTCTATGTGCTTTCCCCCATTTCATAGGTGGAGATTTTCTAGGGGAAGTACCTACTGCAGACTTGTTTGCAAGGAGCCCACAGTCCTCCTGGTGCACACAGCAGGGATGAAAGTTTGAAGCAGCCAGTGCAGTGGTTAGCGGCATTGTTGGCCATTCCCAGGACTGATGCTCTACAAATAGCTTACATTGCCAGCCTGTGTTGAGACGAGAATGAGGTTTGGTTCTTGAAGAAATGGAGAAATGGGATTTGACAGAGATGCTCCGAGGTGTTTCTTTTTGCTGTTCCATTCAACTGATGTGTTTCTGATAAAGGAATCAAAGGGAACAGCTGGGCATGAGAGTGTCCGATACCATTCTTCTGCACAGCATGCCCCAGCTTTCCTGTCACTCCATTTTCCAGTTACGTTTACGGTGTCAGTGGCAAGCCATGAGGAGCCCACAGGGACAGGACACAGCATTACTTCACTGTGGGGCTCATAGGGGGGATTCTTGCCCATTTTTAATTTAATATTCTATTAATAAAGTAGTTTATTAAATTAATATTCACTCTCAAGTCCTGAATAAATCATTTTCTGAGGTTTTCACCTCTTGTCTGGTTTGTATCAGTGACCCTGTGTTTTCCCTGGCTCACCTGTGGTATTCAGAACTGCAATGTGTCACAAACCACAGGCTCTTTGCATGCAGGAACCCTTCTGGAGCAAAAGGTGCAGACAGCACGCTCTCGGACACCCTCATACTTAACAGCTACATTTAGGCAAAGCATTTCAATTAGGTGCTTAAGTTTAGACAGTGGTAATGTTCCTGAAAGACACAATAATTGCTACTGTGATGAGGAGTGTTCTTTGATTATCATCTGTTGGGGTTTTTTATAGGCATTTTAGGGGAGAAGGCTTGGTAGAACTCACACATAGTCAGCATTTCTACTGCTAAAATTTCATGAGGAACAACTTGTGCCAGGCATTTCCTTAAATGCATTGTTCACCCCATCTCTTCAAGAAATGTAATCAGTGTAAAAAAGACAGCAGTTTGCCTTTAATGATGAATAAGAAGCGTTGATGTACTACTATTGTACTACATTGTATTGTTGATGTACTACTACTAAAAAGTGTTGATGTACTACTATTGTATTATTGTTTACTTGACCTTTGTGTAACTCCTTGAGCAATGCTTTTGGAATAGCCAAATGTTGTTAGTGGAGTAAACTTGAGTCAATAATTAAAATACTTTCACACTGAAGTGCTCTTTAAGCACTGGATTAAAACTAAACTTAGGAGCATGGAAGAGAGATCCTAAGTGCATGGAGGTTTTGTGTCTGTGCATGCAAGTTTGGTTGGGGCTTTTTCAGTTGTTTTTCTTGTAGGTTGGTTGGGGTTTTGCAATCTTGTTATTCTTTACTGAAAAATATCATTCAGGCATGGCTGAAACCATGAATTTGTGTCAGGTTTTTAGCCATGGAAATTGCTGTCCTTCTGGAAAACACATGGTTCGGGGCAGCTGCAAGACCTCCTGCACTCAGGTGCTCGGAAGCTGCAGAATGGGGTCGGGGGAAAGGAGCAGGGTCCCAATATTCTACTTCCAGAAACACTCCCAGCTTCTCACTGCATTGCTCCAGTGCTTGTGTGTGCAAGAGGAGCAGGAGGATAGCTCTCTCTCGGACCTTATCTCTGACCTTAGCAACTCCAAGCCTTTCTCCTTATTCCTCCCGTCCGTTCTACAACTCTCTCATTCCCGTTAGGGGGCTGGAACACACACTTGGCTTCAAAAGCCAGCTGACGTGTGAGCCATCGCACCACACAGTGCTTCGTGCCGTCGGGATGCGCTTTTCCTGCATGGGCAGCACGTGCTGCCAAGAGCCAGCAGGTCTGCAAGCCCGCCAGCTGGGAAGTGCCTCAAGGAAAGAGGTCGCTCCACAGGCTTCTACTCTACTGACATGAGGGAAAAGCAGTAGCAGGCAGAGGCGAGCAGTGGGGGGAAAGAGATGTGGTTTATTGTCCCGAGAAGGTGTCCACAGCCAGCGCAGGCTGCAGCACCATGTCCTGAGCGCAGCTCTCTCGGGCCTGGCGCCGGCAGTGGGGCACTACTCCTCTTCTTTTGGGTGCATGCAGGAGAAGCTGAAAGTCTTGCGCAGAGGCTTCAGTGCCTTCCTGAGGCTGGAAGATCGCCGCTTTCGGAGCGCTTCTGCATCCGGGCAGGTGGCAGTGCCTGCGGGGGAAGGAGAGCTGTAGGCACAGTGCTGGGTGGGCACTGGGCAAGCTCCTGCTGCCACCCAGCACCAAGGGCTTTCCCCAGGGGCTTTCCAGTGAAGGCTTTTGGCCCTCGCCCATGGGGATGAGGCCGGGGCACGACTGAGCTCACGCACACGCTGCTGCCGGCCTGGCCTGGCCTGGCTGCCACTCGACGCAGGGACGTACCTGGCTCGTCCTCAGCATCCTGAACTGCTGCAGGTGACACTGCCGGTTCATCCTCTTGTGCTGCCCGTGATGCTCTCCTCAGTACTTTGGGCATGAATGAGGACTGCAGAGCTCTGTCTAGAAGTGAGCGCCGCCTTGGGGCACGTGCCTGTGATGTTGACTGCTCTGCGACATAGGCTGCAGAGCCAGGGGAAGCTGGTGCCTCTGCCTCATCCTTTTGTGTCACGGCAGCGAGGGGTGTGTGGTGCTGCTCTTGCTCAGGAGTTCCAGGCAGGGTGGGAACTGCTCGCTCGGTGTCTGCAGGTCCGGTCAGGGCAGGATCCACATCGGGGTCCTGGATGTGCTCCATGACCAAGGCTTTGACCCAGATGTTGCAGTTGGTGACATCCTGCAGCTGGGACAGCTCCCTGTCCTCTTCCCTTCCTTGGTCCTCCTCTTCCTGGACCTTCCCAGTCCTCGTTTCCTCCTGTAATCGCACAACCGGGATGAGGGCATGAGTGTGCTGCAGCTCAGCAGCGGAGCAGCTGGCCCCAGGCAGGGGCAGGCTCATCCCCCTGTGCTGTCCCAACCTCTCCTCGGCGCTCACCTGTCTGTGTTGGAGCTCCTGCTCCTCAGGGCCATCCAGCTGCCCGTGCAGGCTGGCTCTCGTTTCCTCTGTCTCGGGGAGCACCAGGAATCTCTCTCCCACACGCAGCACTGGGGAGGCACCTGCTTCCTGCACCTCGGTGTCTGTGGTGCTCGGCACATGCGCCTCCGTCACCGGGGGCTGAGAGTCCTGGTCTGAGGGAGGAGCAGCCGTATGTCCTTGTGTGTCTTCTTCTGGAGCAAAGGGGGGTGTCACAGCCTCTGCTCCCAGGACCTCTGTCAACAACAGTGTCGCTTTGTCCTTGTCTGCTGCTGGGGAGACGACAGCACTGGTGGCCTCTTCTTGCTCTTCTCCCAACACTGGTGACACCATGTCTTGTACACCCTCTCCTGCTGCTGCAACGAGAGGGGCTGTGCTGGGCTGTCCTCCAGGCTCTGCGGCCACATGAGCCCCAGAGTGCTCAGGTGCTGTGGGCCTGATTCTTTTCCCCACCACATGCAAGTACTGGATCGTGTCCCGGTGTTGCAAATGCTGCTGGTCAGTTCCCTGGACTGCAACCACAAGTTGGACCATAGTGTCCCACTCGGCTGATATGACTGTCACCTGCAGATTGCTGTCACGTGCTGCAATGGTCTGTGAGGCCTGTTCCTGTCTCGGTGCCTGTGCTTCTGCCTGCACCTCGGTGTCTGTGGTGCCGCCTGCCTGCGCCTCAGTCACTGGATGCTGAGCATCCTGGAGCAAGGGAGAAGTGACGGCATCTCCTTTGTGTGCTGCTGGCTCAGGCTGGGGTGTCACAGCCTCTGCCGCAGGGATCTCTGGCAGGGCAGCTGCAACTTTCCCCTTGTCTGCTGCCGGGGAGGCAAGGGTTCTGCTGCGCTCCCCCTGAGGCTTTGCTGCAACCGGCGCCTCAACTGTTGCAGGTGGCATTGCCACCTTGGCCCCAGGCAGCCTTTTGGTTATGGTCTTCCGTTCCAGCTGGCTCTTCTTGGTTTTCTGGGCCACGGCCACAGGTGGGAGCAGAGGCTTCCTCTCTATGTGTGTGGCTGTGACCTGCAGAGCTGCCTTGGATCCTCTGCCACTGTCCGGGGCAGGTGCCTTTCTCTGTCCTTGTGCCGTGGCCTCCTGCTTGCTGAAGCCATGGGAAGCTCGTGCTGGTGCCACTGGAGGGAGCGGTGCCAGTTTCTCCTTAATACCTGCAGGCAGGCTGCTTCTCTTTGGCTGCTCCCTAGGGTCGGTCTTGCTGGCCAGTGGGGGCAGGTGCTGTGGCAACACCTTGTGGTGTAGCCCTGGCGACCTGGTGTTGAGGCTGCCCTTGCTGCCCATTGTCGGTATCGCCGGCAGGTGCTCGGCCACTCTCCCAGCATTTCTCATTGTAGTTTGAGTGGCACGGTCCTTGCTGCTTGGAACTGCCTGGACAGTGGCTGTTCTTGTGCTTGTTCCTGCAGCCCTGCTGCGTGGTGGCTCCTGCCGTGCCTCTGGCTGCTGGTGGGGTTCCTGCCTCCCTGCCACAGTTGACCGCCTGATGAACCTTCTTATGGGTCTTTCTGAAGGAGGTGGTGGCCGGGGTGTCATTACCACCAGTGGTGGCAGATGAAGCGTCTGCTCCTGCATTGCACCACTGGGGTGGTGCAGCACCACTCCGTGCTTCGGGCAGCACATCTGCAAGAGAAGCCAAGGAGAGGCTGTGTGATGGTGTCCCCTGCGCCCGCATCCCAACTCATGCAGTTGGGCTCCCCTGGCAGCCCCAGGGCAGGGCTCAGCCCCGCAGGCTGCTGCCGCCTGCTCCCCGCTCCGGCAGGGGAGAGGGCTGGAGAGCCGCAGCCCACGGCCACTGCCCAGAGCACCCCCGGCGTGCCCGGGCAGCCTGACGGGCACGGCACGGGGGCACTCGGCTTGCTCCCTCCTGCTCCTCCCGCACACCCGTCTGCAGCTCCCATGGTCGGGAGGACATTGGGCCCCATCTCCCTCCCTCTGCTTACCTGTGCCTGTGGGTTGATGACAGGCAGAAAGCCCTGAGAGTATGGCACCTGTGGCACGGTGATCCCATGGCGGCATGAGGCGAGGCTCGGTCTGCCCTGCTGCTCTTCCTCGGGCTGCCTGCGGGCCCCCTGCGGACGGGAGGAGGAGCAAGAGGTGCCTGATGAATGCGGCTGCATTTGCACACCTTCCCCCTCAGTGCCGGCAAGCCCGGCCCCGGCACCCGGCGGCTCCGTACGGCCCTGCCCCACCACCGCCTGTCCCTCCTGCCCCGGCCCTCACCTTCCGCATCCTCTGTGTCCTCGGCCTGCCCTCAGCGGGCCGGGAACGGGCGTTCGCCTCTTTACCTACGGGCATCTCTCACGTCCTGGGACGCTGACCTGCCCTAGGCTTCCAGGGAAGTTGCTGCCTCCTGAGGGAGGCTGCTCCTCTGGCCTGGGCTACTGCAGGGCTCTCGCTCCTTATATACCCCACGGTCAGCGCGGGGTTACCCGCGTCACAATGGTCTCTGGGCCCAAAGAGTCCCCCTGCATTGGAATGTCTCCAAGGTAACAGTGGAGATGCCCACACCCATGAGTGGTTCCAATCAGTTCCACAGCATCTCCACAGCCACCACCGAGGCTTTGTGATGGCGGCGGCATTGTCCCCATGGCAACTGGGCACAACAGGGCTGCTGCGGGCACTCATAGAGTCAACCGGGTTGGAAAAGACCTTTAAGGTGATCAAGTCCAACCATTCCCCAGCACAGCCAAGGCCACCACTAACCCATGGCACTGGGGGCCTTGTCTACACAGTGTTTGTCTATGTGCTTTCCCCCATTTCATAGGTGGAGATTTTCTAGGGGAAGTACCTACTGCAGACTTGTTTGCAAGGAGCCCACATCCTCCTGGTGCACACAGCAGGGATGAAAGTTTGAAGCAGCCAGTGAGTACAGTGGTTAGCGGCATTGTTGGCCATTCCCAGGACTGATGCTCTACAAATAGCTTACATTGCCAGCCTGTGTTGAGATGAGAATGAGGTTTGGTTCTTGAAGAAATGGAGAAATGGGATTTGACAGAGATGCTCCGAGGTGTTTCTTTTTGCTGTTCCATTCAGCTGATGTGTTTCTGATAAAGAAATCAAAGGGAACAGCTGGGCATGAGAGTGTCCGATACCATTCTTCTGCACAGCATGCCCCAGCTTTCCTGTCACTCCATTTTCCAGTTATGTTTACGGTGTCAGTGGCAAGCCATGAGGAGCCCATAGGGACAGGACACAGCATTACTTCACTGTGGGGCTCATAGGGGGGATTCTTGCCCATTTTTAATTTAATATTCTATTAATAAAGTAGTTTATTAAATTAATATTCACTCTCAAGTCCTGAATAAATCATTTTCTGAGGTTTTCACCTCTTCTCTGCTTTGTATCAGTGACTCTGTGTTTTCCCTGGCTCACCTGTGGTATTCAGAACTGCAATGTGTCACATACCACAAGCTCTTTGCATGCAGGAACCCTTCTGGAGCAAAAGGTGCAGACAGCACGCTCTCGGACACCCTCATACTTAACAGCTACGTTTAGGCAAAGCATTTCAATTAGGTGCTTAAGTTTAGACAGTGGTAATGTTCCTGAAAGACACAATAATTGCTACTGTGATGAGGAGAGTTCTTTGATTATCATCTGTTGGGGTTTTTTATAGGCATTTTGAGGGACAAGGCTTGGTAGAACTCACACATAGTCAGCATTTCTACTGCTAAAATTTCATGAGGAACAACTTGTGCCAGGCATTTCCTTAAATGCATTGTTCACCCCATCTCTTCAAGAAATGTAATCAGTGTAAAAAAGACAGCAGTTTGCCTTATGATGAATAAGAAGCGTTGATGTACTACTATTGTACTACATTGTATTGTTGATGTACTACTACTAAAAAGTGTTGATGTACTACTATTGTATTATTGTTTACTTGACCTTTCCGTAACTCCTTGAGCAATGCTTTTGGAATAGCCAAATGTTGTTAGTGGAGTAAACTTGAGTCAATAATTAAAATACTTTCACACTGAAGTGCTCTTTAAGCACTGGATTAAAAACAAACTTATGAGCATGGAAGAGAGATCCTAAGTGCATGGAGGTTTTGTGTCTGTGCATGCAAGTTTGGTTGGGGCTTTTTCAGTTGTTTTTCTTGTAGGTTGGTTGGGGTTTTGCAATCTTGTTATTCTTTACTGAAAAATATCATTCAGGCATGGCTGAAACCATGAATTTGTGTCAGGTTTTTAGCCATGGAAATTGCTGTCCTTCTGGAAAACACATGGTTCGGGGCAGCTGCAAGACCTCCTGCACTCAGGTGCTCGGAAGCTGCAGAATGGGGTCGGGGGAAAGGAGCAGGGTCCCAATATTCTACTTCCAGAAACACTCCCAGCTTCTCACTGCATTGCTCCAGTGCTTGTGTGTGCAAGAGGAGCAGGAGGATAGCTCTCTCTCGGACCTTATCTCTGGCCTTAGCAACTCCAAGCCTTTCTCCTTATTCCTCCCGTCCATTCTACAACTCTCTCATTCCCGTTAGGGGGCTGGAACACACACTTGGCTTCAAAAGCCAGCTGACGTGTGAGCCATCGCACCACACAGTGCTTCGTGCCGTCGGGATGCGCTTTTCCTGCATGGGCAGCACGTGCTGCCAAGAGCCAGCAGGTCTGCAAGCCCGCCAGCTGGGAAGTGCCTCAAGGAAAGAGGTCGCTCCACAGGCTTCTACTCTACTGACACGAGGGAAAAGCAGTAGCAGGCAGAGGCGAGCAGTGGGGGGAAAGAGATGTGGTTTATTGTCCCGACAAGGTGTCCACAGACAGCGCAGGCTGCAGCACCATGTCCTGAGCGCAGCTCTCTCGGGCCTGGCGCCGGCAGTGGGGCACTACTCCTCTTCTTTCGGGTGCATGCAGAAGAAGCTGAAAGTCTTGCGCAGAGGCTTCAGTGCCTTCCTGAGGCTGGAAGATCGCCGCTTTCGGAGCGCTTCTGCATCCGGGCAGGTGGCAGTGCCTGCGGGGGAAGGAGAGCTGTAGGCACGGTGCTGGGTGGGCACTGGGCAAGCTCCTGCTGCCACCCAGCACCGAGGGCTTTCCCCAGGGGCTTTCCAGTGAAGGCTTTTGGCCCTCGCCCATGGGGAGGAGGCCGGGGCACGACTGAGCTCACGCACACGCTGCTGCCGGCCTGGCCTGGCCTGGCTGCCACTCGACGCAGGGACGTACCTGGCTCGTCCTCAGCGTCCTGAACTGCTGCAGGTGACACTGCCGGTTCATCCTCTTGTGCTGCCCGTGATGCTCTCCTCAGTACTTTGGGCATGAATGAGGACTGCAGAGCTCTGTCTAGAAGTGAGCGCCGCCTTGGGGCACGTGCCTGTGATGTTGACTGCTCTTCGATATAGGCTGCAGAGCCAGGGGAAGCTGGTGCCTCTGCCTCATCCTTTTGTGTCACGGCAGCGAGGGGTGTGTGGTGCTGCTCTTGCTCAGGAGTTCCAGGCAGGGTGGGAACTGCTCGCTCGGTGTCTGCAGGTCCGGTCAGGGCAGGATCCACATCGGGGTCCTGGATGTGCTCCATGACCAAGGCTTTGACCCAGATGTTGCAGTTGGTGACATCCTGCAGCTGGGACAGCTCCCTGTCCTCTTCCCTTCCTTGGTCCTCCTCTTCCTCGACCTTCCCAGTCCTCGTTTCCTCCTGTAATCGCACAACCGGGATGAGGGCATGAGTGTGCTGCAGCTCAGCAGCGGAGCAGCTGGCCCCAGGCAGGGGCAGGCTCATCCCCCTGTGCTGTCCCAACCTCTCCTCGGCGCTCACCTGTCTGTGTTGGAGCTCCCGCTCCTCAGGGCCATCCAGCTGCCCGTGCAGGCTGGCTCTCCTCTCCTCTGTCTCGGGGAGCACCAGGAATCTCTCTCCCACATGCAGCCCCAGGAAGGCACCTGCTTCCTGCACCTCGGTGTCTGTGGTGCTCGGCACATGCGCCTCCGTCACCGGGGGCTGAGAGTCCTGGTCTGAGGGAGGAGCAGCCGTATGTCCTTGTGTGTCTTCTTCTGGAGCAAAGGGGGGTGTCACAGCCTCTGCTCCCAGGACCTCTGTCAACAACAGTGTCGCTTTGTCCTTGTCTGCTGCTGGGGAGACGACAGCACTGGTGGCCTCTTCTTGCTCTTCTCCCAACACTGGTGACACCATGTCTTGTACACCCTCTCCTGCTGCTGCAACCAGAGGGGCTGTGCTGGGCTGTCCTCCAGGCTCTGCGGCCACATGAGCCCCAGAGTGCTCAGGTGCTGTGGGCCTGATTCTTTTCCCCACCACATGCAAGTACTGGATCGTGTCCCGGTGTTGCAAATGCTGCTGGTCAGTTCCCTGGACTGCAACCACAAGTTGGACCATAGTGTCCCACTCTGCTGAGATGACTGTCACCTGCAGATTGCTGTCACGTGCTGCAATGGTCTGTGAGGCCTGTTCCTGTCTCGGTGCCTGTGCTTCTGCCTGCACCTCGGTGTCTGTGGTGCCGCCTGCCTGCGCCTCAGTCACTGGATGCTGAGCATCCTGGAGCAAGGGAGAAGCGACGGCACCTCCTTTGTGTGCTGCTGGCTCAGGCTGGGGTGTCACAGCCTCTGCCGCAGGGATCTCTGGCACGGCAGCTGCAACTTTCCCCTTGTCTGCTGCCGGGGAGGCAAGGGTTCTGCTGCGCTGCCCCTGAGGCTTTGCTGCCACCGGCGCCTCAACTGTTGCAGGTGGCATTGCCACCTTGGCCCCAGGCAGCCTTTTGGTTATAGTCTTCCGTTCCAGCTGGCTCTTCTTGGTTTTCTGGGCCACGGCCACAGGTGGGAGCAGAGGCTTCCTCTCTATGTGTGTGGCTGTGACCTGCAGAGCTGCCTTGGATCCTCTGCCACTGTCCGGGGCAGGTGCCTTTCTCTGTCCTTGTGCCGTGGCCTCCTGCTTGCTGAAGCCACGGGAAGCTCGTGCTGGTGCCACTGGAGGGAGCGGTGCCAGTTTCTCCTTAATACCTGCAGGCAGGCTGCTTCCCTTTGGCTGCTGCCTAGGGTCGGTCTTGCTGGCCAGTGGGGGCAGGTGCTGTGGCAACACCTTGTGGTGTAGCCCTGGCGACCTGGTGTTGAGGCTGCCCTTGCTGCCCATTGTCGGTATCGCCGGCAGGTGCTCAGCCACTCTCCCAGCATTTCTCATTGTAGTCTGAGTGGCACGGTCCTTGCTGCTTGGAACTGCCTGGACAGTGGCTGTTCTTGTGCTTGTCCCTGCAGCCCTGCTGCGTGGTGGCTCCTGCCGTGCCTCTGGCTGCTGGTGGGGTTCCTGCCTCCCTGCCACAGTTGGCCGCCTGATGAACCTTCTTATGGGTTTTTCTGAAGGAGGTGGTGGCCGGGGTGTCATTACCACCACTGGTGGCAGACGAAGCGTCTGCTCCTGCATTGCACCACTGGGGTGGTGCAGCACCACTCCGTGCTTCGGGCAGCACATCTGCAAGAGAAGCCGAGGAGAGGCTGTGTGATGGTGTCCCCTGCGCCCGCATCCCGACTCATGCAGTTGGGCTCCCCTGGCAGCCCCAGGGCAGGGCTCAGCCCCGCAGGCTGCTGCCGCCTGCTCCCCGCTCCGGCAGGGGAGAGGGCTGGCCAGCCGCAGCCCACGGCCACTGCCCAGAGCAGCCCCGGCGTGCCCGGGCAGCCTGACGGGCACGGCACGGGGGCACTCGGCTTGCTCCCTCCTGCTCCTCCCGCACACCCGTCTGCAGCTCCCACGGTCGGGAGGACATTGGGCCCCATCTCCCTCCCTCTGCTTACCTGTGCCTGTGGGTTGATGACAGGCAGAAAGCCCTGAGAGTAGGGCACCTGTGGCACGGTGATCCCATGGCGGCATGAGGCGAGGCTCGGTCTGCCCTGCTGCTCTTCCTCGGGCTGCCTGCGGGCCCCCTGCGGGCGGGAGGAGGAGCAAGAGGTGAATGCGGCTGCATTTGCACACCTGCCCCCTCAGTGCCGGCAACCCCGGCCCCGGCACCCGGCGGCTCCGTACGGCCCTGTCCCACCACCGCCTGTCCCTCCTGCCCCGGCCCTCACCTTCCGCATCCTCTGTGTCCTCGGCCTGCCCTCAGCGGGCCGGGAACGGGCGTTCGCCTCTTTACCTACGGGCATCTCTCACGTCCTGGGACGCTGACCTGCCCTAGGCTTCCAGGGAAGTTGCTGCCTCCTGAGGGAGGCTGATCCTCTGGCCTGGGCTACTGCAGGGCTCTCGCTCCTTATATACCCCACGGTCAGAGCGGGGTTACCCACGTCACAATGGTCTCTGGGCCCAAAGAGTCCCCCTGCATTGGAATGTCTCCAAGGTAACAGTGGAGATGCCCACACCCATGAGTGGTTCCAATCAGTTCCACAGCATCTCCACAGCCACCACCGAGGCTTTGTGATGGCGGCGGCATTGTCCCCATGGCAACTGGGCACAACAGGGCGGCTGCGGGCACTCATAGAGTCAACCGGGTTGGAAAAGACCTTTAAGGTGATCAAGTCCAACCATTCCCCAGCACAGCCAAGGCCACCACTAACCCATGGCGCTGGGGGCCTTGTCTACACAGTGTTTGTCTATGTGCTTTCCCCCATTTCATAGGTGGAGATTTTCTAGGGGAAGTACCTACTGCAGACTTGTTTGCAAGGAGCCCACATCCCCCTGGTGCACACAGCAGGGATGAAAGTTTGAAGCAGCCAGTGCAGTGGTTAGCGGCATTGTTGGCCATTCCCAGGACTGATGCTCTACAAATAGCTTACATTGCCAGCCTGTGTTGAGATGAGAATGAGGTTTGGTTCTTGAAGAAATGGAGAAATGGGATTTGACAGAGATGCTCCGAGGTGTTTCTTTTTGCTGTTCCATTCAGCTGATGTGTTTCTGATAAAGAAATCAAAGGGAACAGCTGGGCATGAGAGTGTCCGATACCATTCTTCTGCACAGCATGCCCCAGCTTTCCTGTCACTCCATTTTCCAGTTATGCTTACGGTGTCAGTGGCAAGCCATGAGGAGCCCACAGGGACAGGACACAGCATTACTTCACTGTGGGGCTCATAGGGGGGATTCTTGCCCATTTTTAATTTAATATCCTATTAATAAAGTAGTTTATTAAATTAATATTCACTCTCAAGTCCTGAATAAATCATTTTCTGAGGTTTTCACCTCTTCTCTGCTTTGTATCGGTGACTCTGTGTTTTCCCTGGCTCACCTGTGGTATTCAGAACTGCAATGTGTCACATACCACAGGCTCTTTGCATGCAGGAACCCTTCTGGAGCAAAAGGTGCAGACAGCACGCTCTCGGACACCCTCATACTTAACAGCTACATTTAGGCAAAGCATTTCAATTAGGTGCTTAAGTTTAGACAGTGGTAATGTTCCTGAAAGACACAATAATTGCTACTGTGATGAGGAGTGTTCTTTGATTATCATCTGTTGGGTTTTTTATAGGCATTTTGAGGGACAAGGCTTGGTAGAACTCACACATAGTCAGCATTTCTACTGCTAAAATTTCATGAGGAACAACTTGTGCCAGGCATTTCCTTAAATGCATTGTTCACCCCATCTCTTCAAGAAATGTAATCAGTGTAAAAAAGACAGCAGTTTGCCTTATGATGAATAAGAAGCGTTGATGTACTACTATTGTACTACATTGTATTGTTGATGTACTACTACTAAAAAGTGTTGATGTACTACTATTGTATTATTGTTTACTTGACCTTTCCGTAACTCCTCGAGCAATGCTTTTGGAATAGCCAAATGTTGTTAGTGGAGTAAACTTGAGTCAATAATTAAAATACTTTCACACTGAAGTGCTCTTTAAGCACTGGATTAAAACTAAACTTAGGAGCATGGAAGAGAGATCCTAAGTGCATGGAGGTTTTGTGTCTGTGCATGCAAGTTTGGTTGGGGCTTTTTCAGTTGTTTTTCTTGTAGGTTGGTTGGGGTTTTGCAATCTTGTTATTCTTTACTGAAAAATATCATTCAGGTATGGCTGAAACCATGAATTTGTGTCAGGTTTTCAGCCATGGAAATTGCTGTCCTTCTGGAAAACACATGGTGATGAAACTTCTGTTGATACCTAGATTTAAGCACTATTAGATATCCAAACTGAACATATGGAGAAAACCAGGCTCCAGCCCTTCCTATTGCCACTGAGTTTCTGCGCTTTGTCTCCATAAACACAAAAAGTTATTTATGCAGTTTACAGGGAATATCCTACACCCTAAATGTCACCCAGCTGAACTGTTTGTCTGCTGTGCTTTGGAATTAAGACCCCCAGGTTATAGATTTTCCCCTGAACTAGGGATGGAGAAGTTATTCTTCTCCTTGAGATAGATCCGATTGGCTTTGTGGCATCTAGAGCTGAACCTTGGTGACCACTCCTTGTCCTATGCAAAGCAATATCTTCATTTAAACTTCTTGTCTCTAAATAACACCTGTGATTTTCATCTGATCCTGTGGTGCTGTGTCATTTCCATGATAATAGTGACTTTGACAGATAGAAATGTTGAATTTGACAGATATTGCTTTATTTAGGAAGCCAGCTTATGAGATGAGTGATGCCTTGAGACTTTGATATGCCCAGTGCCTTAGACAGGACAGACTTCAATATGAATATATATCTCAGAAGAAGGACTGAAAACTGAGAAATTGTCACCCCAAAACAGCATCAACAGTAACTAGCTACTTCCTGATAGACAATTGTTTAACCTGATCTTAAAAGCCCTCTTTGAAGGACATTTCATAACATCTGTCATATAAACATGTGATTAACCTATTCATTAGAAAAATGTCTCTAAATACCCTTGTTTCTTGTTCTGTTCCTATTAATGAAAGCTGGAAGAAGTTTTCCTCTGATCGTTGAGTCAGGTGCTGTTTACTAGTATGGAATTACTTTTGGTCACAATTAATTAAATGTTATTAATTTTCAATACATCAGGTTTTATTGTGTGAGATTATATTTATTATATATGATGTATTAATTATTTTTAAATAATATATTGTAAACAAGAAGGAAAAATAATGATTTTTGTTTTAACTTGCTGGTGGTAACAAAAAGGCATTACCACTTTAAAAGACAATTCATGACGAGAAGACTGAATGTAGTTCAGAGAGTGAACTTATTTATACCTTCACAATAGCCAACAACTTCATTTTACCCTCGTCTTTCAGGAGCAACGAGAAGCTCCTTCCAGCAGATGGTGATAGAGAACTTCCAAAAAGAGCCAGCTGGCTGCTGTGGGCCTGCCTCCCCTTGTCTTTGTGGTTGTGTATGCAAAAGAAGGAGCTGACCCCAGATCATCACCGAAATAAAGAAAACATTTGTTTAATGGTTTCATAATGGGACACTTTGTTGATTTGTGGAATATTTTATGCTTTCTATAGGATTCTGGTTTTGTTCCCTAGAAGTTCAGTTTTACACCATAATCTGAGGAAGTACACAGCTATAATTACATTACGAGGAACTATTTTTGTCCTAGATCTGAAGCATTGATTTTGGGAAACTTTCCAGCTTCCTATCCTTCTTGTCCTCCTTGATCAGATGAGATAGGTTAGCACTTTCTTCATTGCATTTCAGAGTGAGTTGCAGAAATACTGTCCTTGCTCTTAGTCACAGTATTCATGTAACATACTTCTAAAAGAACAGTTAGAAGTTTCACCTATGTAAGAATTCAGGAATATAGATTTAGCAATGCAAAATTCTGTAGTAATCTCAATTGGCTGCATAAGAGCAGTAGCTTTGTAGGGAAAAATGTGTATTTTGGGCACGTCACATTTTAACAGGGTTAAAGAAAAAGGAAAAAAATAGATAAAAAATGCAATTTTTACTTCAGCAAAGGCTCTAAAATGACAAGATTTATACACACAGGATGAAACTGGTTTTGGTATTTCAGCCATGTCTACCAATCTCCTTAGAATTTACAGGGGGAAAAAGAATAAGAAGTTTATGAACTTCAAGGAAACCATTCAGTTTTCATGAGCTCAAATTTTGATAAATGCATCTGAGATCATCTCTCAGACATTTGGCTATAGATCTTGAACACTGTCAGCCAGAAGTAACATGTCTATACGTGGCAGGGGGGTTGGAACTGGATGATCTTAAGGTCCTTTCCAACCCTAACTATTCTATGATTCTATGACATGCAGTTATAAATGACATAGTCTAATAATTATAACACTGATAAGGATGATGGGTAAATATGGGCTGAACCTGAAAAAAGCAGTGAAACCATTTCACTTGCATCTTAAAGTCACAATAGAAGAAGACACAGCTGACTGCAGTGAGGATGCATGTCCTAGCCAAAGTATCAATGCTACCCTTCCAGTGTTGTACTCATGTGGAAATGATTATGTTTGTCTGCCTTTTATTATAGATCATAATGTTGAGAAGGCATTAGGCTCTCATAAACTTTCAAAGGTCTGTTTCTGAACTTGTATAATACCATTGCTGTGAGAGAAAGATATAAATGACTGTTGTTCACTGTAATAGAATGAATAGAGGAACACAATGGATTTTTAGCTTACTTTTCCAAAAATATAACTGAAAGTATTCCATGTCCATGCAGTTTTTCTGTGGAAACCTAGATTACTTTAGTCCCCTGAAGGAACTTCAGTAATCTTACCCCAAATCACTGTGATTTGGAAAAGATTATGGGAATACTTCAAAACAAAGAGAAGATCAAAGAAGATAAAAATAAGATGTCTTTGTTTACCAGCCAAGCAGAAACGGTGTCCTTAAGGTCAGTCTAACACTAATCTTACTGTGCCTGAGCTAACCTTTTAGGATTATGGGAAGTGTTTTTCATTGCCCTGGCCTTCACTCCTGTGTTATTGGGTAGGCTTACTAGCAAAATTATATCTCCTAGATGCTGCTATATTTGTGCCTGTGAGGAGGCACAAAGGCAGAGCATGATGGAAAACAAAAGGTTTGATGGGAAAATATTGACCACTCATAGTGTTATTATATTTTTTCTTGGCTTTTTTTTGGTCTTTTTAATCTTATTTGCCTGCAGTGGTTTGGATACGCAGGTTTAATTCCAGGGGTCTGTAACACCATACCTACCATGACTCTAAAGCAGTCAGAGAGCCGTCAGGAAATCATTTAGCATCATTTTGAAGTGAGTACTAAATGCCTGGTTAAACTGGTTGAAAAGATTTCATTAGTAAAAACTGCACAGTATTAAAAAAGCTGCTTTGCATCAGATTTCAACCCAGAATTGTTAAATTCGTATTTGTTCTGACAAAACCCCACCCAAACACTGTTTTATGTCCAGGGCTTTAACTACAGTTTGCCGTCTTGCAAGCCACCCAAGTGATAGAATATAACTGGGGTGAAAAGTGTGATGATCTCCCCGCTCTGAACATCTTCATTCTCTCCCAAACTACCATAGGAACATTAATCTGATTGTGTACTTCATACAGCACTGTTAATTAGTTATCTCATATTAATTACAGTGATTACATACACACCTATCTATAGGACTATTAGGCAGTTCATAGGAAAAAAACCCCATGAACCAAGATGCTCTCAATGCAGAGCAGCTAATCAGATAACAGCTGCTGTTGGTCCCAGAGTTGCTAGTTAACACTTTAAATACTGCACAAAGGGATACTCCCAAAATTCCATCTAATAAAAACCTATTCAAGTCATTTGTTCTGTCTATGTGTTTCACTTCATCTGTTAACATAACCAGGGATCAGAATTAAATACTAATATGACTAAACAGCAGTATGAGAATCATCAAAGGGATGTTGTGAGGACATATTACCAGGGAACAAACAGAATATATTTTAGCAGAGGAGATGCAGTCTTTGCAAATCTAGGTCAGTAAACTTACTTTAAAAGCTATAAAATATGAATTAAAGTGGTTTATCTATCTTCAGTCTATGATAGTTTTTCTTTGAGAGTAATTTCTGTCCTTATATCCTCTGCATATACACTGGGGTGGGTGAGAGACAATCATTCTGCCACACAAGCCTTCATATTAAGACCCCAGAACAGGGTTTTCACCAGTGGACTGGAGAACAGTGCATCTGGCTTATGTGTGGTTCACAGGGGTACCCTTAGCTGTCATCCAGAGGGTGCCATTCCTCCTGTTATCCATGCATTCCTTTGTTTTACATAAGAATCTACAAAAACATGGACTTGATTAATGATTCAATGGCTCTATTCAGTGGTCAAAATCACAGATCTAGTTCCTGTTCCTTCATGTATTATACAAAGGTGGCCTTGTACAAGAAAAATTCATTCTGCTTGTGTAAAATTCATGGTCATCAGCTCTCACTGCCTGTGGTGCTTGTGATCACAAGGCCCTTGATGACACATTCACTCATTTTAAGACCAGAAGAAACCATTAGATCATCTGCTTTAACCTCCTCCGAACTGCAAGTTCTACTTGCAGATTCTTATATTAATCCCATCAAAACACCTCTCACACAAAACCATTAATGGATTATTGAAACCACGAGGATGCCAGATCCATTTTTCTCTCTTTTTTTGTTTTTTTCCCCAAAAACTGTTCACCTTCACTGTCAAAAACTTCCACTCATTGGTTCTGGTTCTGCTCTCTCTGCTGTCTTACAGCCTTCCATCACTCCCCATCTTTTCTTCCTGTGAAGGACATGGACCAGTCATTTCAACTCTATATCTTCACAGCATCAAGTCTCTATTGGAAGGCTTTTCCTGCAACCCTTTTAATTATTGTGGCTTTTTCCCTTCTTACAAGGTAATTAATTTGTTTGTGTAAACAAACTGAATCCCCTGCTTTGCATTATATGCAAATCAGAGCTCTACCATGATGGAAATCATAGTTATGCTTTTGACTAAATTTATCACCCAGCTTCTAGCCTGGAAGCTGCGTTACCTTCTCACTCTCGAGCAGTTTCTGCATTTCCAATATTGCAGACATGATTTGTGTGTATTCTCTTGACAGATCTGACGAGAATTATGCATACGAAAAGGAACATGGTGTGTTTGAAGTAAAAAGAAGACCAGAAAGTTGTTTAAGGAAATGTGAAATCATTTGGTTACATGCAAGCCCAAGGCCCAAGTAAATGTTCTGCTCACGTTCCCCTGCCTGCCAATGAAAGGCCAACACATCTTTAACTGGATCAGGAGTCTGAAGTTATGCTGGGGTCTAAATTTGGGTCTAAACCTACACTAAGTCTAATCTTTCCTAGGTGAAAAGTGACAAGAATGACCAGTACTTGGCATCCAGGTCTGCAACTTTATCAGTTTCCCTGGAGACTCAGAGAACATCACAGCTTTCTAACTGACTGTCAGAACAATTTGTCCTCCTGACTGTATTAGTTGCTAGTTGCAATTTAAACCATTCTAGTTGCTCTTCTGAGAAGCAGATGAATATCAGGTGAATTTGATGGTCACCAATTTGCAAAGCAACCCATGAGCTGATATTTGCTTTGATATTTACTAAATAGCTCAGAATGTTATTGGTCAAGTTGCACAGTTTGCTTTAATTTCTTCTGAAAGCCTAACCATCAGTGTTATCATTCTTTAAGAAAAATAAAAGTACTTTGGGACAAAATGAAGCCTTTAATTTGTATGTTTTTGGAAAGCAAAAACACTGATTACAAGGGAATTAACAGGGAAATTCCAACAAGAATCTATGAGACAGGGAAACGTTTGATCCACGTTTTCTACTCTTTGATGGCATCTGTTTCTCTTCCCTTAATAAGGAGAAGATCAGAGTGATTTCAGTCCTATTTTATGTACATACCTCAGTTATAGGCTGAAATGTAGATGGGATGAATTCTGAGCTAAAAAGATGCATAAGAGTGTTTATGCCCCATCAGGTTCTCTCATTCACTTTCAAAGCCAGATCTCATTAAGAAACTTTTGTTTAAATAAGATATGTTTAGTGGAGGCATAACCCTTACCTTTAGCAAAATTAATAGCAACCTTAACCAGGAATCTTTCAGATATTAAAGCAGGGATATATGAGCCTTTTAATTGCTCATGCCAGAGAATGCAATTGAATGAATGCAGATGTGAAGTGGGTTATGAGCACCATGCCTGTAACACAGCTCATGTCATGAACTAACTACTAATCAAAGAAAGGATGGAGTTAGGAGGTGCATTGGAAACAAATGTAATTTCACATCATTCCCTGTAACTAAACCCAAGCTTGTATGGGTCATTGTATTGTAGGGACATTAAAAGAGTGTTAGAAAACCATTTTCTAAAAAGTTTGTTTTCTAAGTTTATAAGTTGTAGCATATCCCTGTCATATTAGACAACCAAGGTAGGCTTCATTGGCTTTGCTGCAGATGTCTGTATTACAGGGATGATAGTGTCTGTAAGGGTTAGCATGACCAATGGTCAAGATGAATGTGCAGAGAACAAAAAAGATTTTCAGGTAAAGATAAAAAAATGTTGAATACTTTAAAATTACATTTTTATTCTCATTGGAGAATTGCAGTAATATCCAATGTTATCTGAGGATATTGACAAAACCAGGTTTGTGGGCAGAAGTACTCTCTCATTTTACATCCATTGATAATATTTGGGGAAAACAGATGGTCTTTTGAATATACAAGAGCTGAAGAATACCATGTGTGCCCAGCAGTTATTCTATTCTCTGTAAGTATGCCAGCTGGAAAAACTATAAGTTTATGACTTATATCCCTAAGGGATATAAGCTTCTCCCTATAAGATTTTCATCATAAAGTTGCAGCAAAAGGATCAAGTATGAATTTTATCAAAAGGTATAAAAACGTTGGTGGTGAAGTGATATGAAAACTACATGTAATTTCAGTGTATTGCATTGTGTAAATGCTGTTGTTAAACAGCAAAGTTTAGGTGAAGGTTGCCTCTGAACACACTAAAAAGCCATTGCAAGAATCAGTATCTCACCTAACATATTCTGTGTGTTTAACTTGTGTTTAGATCATGCCAAATATCTGTATGTGAGCTAAATTTCACCCATAAGCAAACCTGTAGATTTTCAATAAAGTTTTGATTGATTGAGAGCACCTGAATTCAATCATTATTTCTGAGAAACCTGGGATTCTTTGATGGTGATTCTTAGGTAGATTTAATAGATGTTGGAATTGTCATTTCTAAAAGCAAGAAGCTGTAAAACCTTTTTCAAGAAGCACAAGTCATCTTCTGATACTCAGCCCTTGTCTTCCAAGAGAGTAGTCACAGCTTTCCTGCAAAAGGACATCTTTTCCTTTCCTATAAAAGATACAAATAGAACAGGAAAGAAATGGGAGAAAATAAGTTTCTATTCTGTTCTCTCATCTATCACTGCCTTTCTATATATTTAGAAGCAAGTCTTTTAACAATACCTGCCTTGTTTTCTGATGACAAAATAACCAAGGTACTCTGCAACAAGAAAAGATGCAGCCTCTCATTCAAGCATCTTCCTCCAACGATCTCCCCTCTCAGGCAATGAGAAACTCTTGCATGAATAAACTGACATTGTGACATCCACCAAATACTAATTTTGCTCAGTCAATTAGTAGTAGCTACAATCTTGTATTTCTATTGATTAGGCTAAAATTACCATAGCGAATTTCCATCCTGGAGGGTATAAAAGCCCTCGGACACTACGCGTATGTGTATCTCGTGTGTCTCTCCAGACTGAGTTGATGTAGCCAATACACTAAAGAAAAGGTTATATGAGGCAAACTAAAGGAAAAATAAAAGTTAAATTGAAGACAGAAAAGTTAAATAAGTTGCTTTAAAGTTTTTAATAGGTTAGTGTGCATTTTTTCTTCTTCTAATAGTAGAGAGCGTCTTTCCATAAGTGGCTTCTTGCAGATACTATACATAAATAAATACAGCAGGGACTGCTTTTGAAATTGTAGATGAATTGAAACAGTGGGAAGAAAAAGGGGCAGGAATAAGATGGTGGATAAGATACTTCAGAGTTAATATACTGCAGAGAGAGATAATTCTATGGGCCAAAAATATCAGTCCATAGACTACCTTTTTTGCTCCACAAAATGCAGAAATCCATCCTCAAACCAAACAAAAATGCAACCTCTGTCATTTTACATATTTTATTTTACTTTTCTCACATGAAAAACAAGCTCCACTTGCAGATCCTATAAAAAAGCAGGACAGATTGTAAACTATGCAAAGGGAATGTTGTCTGCTGTGGAATCCTGGATTTAGGAGAATAAACAATAACCTCAGGACCAAATCCACTGGGCAGAAACCACTTCCAAAACTTTCTTCTAGTTTAAGCAGTGTGGATGGTTTCCATTATCAGGGAAACTTCCTAGCATGATTCTGTGTCCTTCAAACCCAACCAGAAGGAGACAGGTATGGCTAGACCTTTTTAAAACTTCCATTGTGGAATACAGACAAGAAGTTTATCTGGCTTTAAAACTTGATGAGGCTTAAAAAAATCAGCCTAGGTTTCTTCTGCTATCAGATATACTCTTTATTCTTAAGAATAAATACGAACAGAGTTTGGTGTTAGAATGCTGATCTTGTACCATCCTGCTGTTCTGATGTAGATCCTCAGTTTAAACAGTTTAAATATGGGTCACTATGTTGAGCTCAGACAGCTGAACTGAATTTGTCTGCAGCCATAGAACCATAGAATCATAGAACAGTTAGGGTAAGAAAGGACCTCAAGATCATCCAGTTCCAACCCCCCTGCCATGGGCAGGGACACCTCAAACTAAACCATCACCCAAGGCTTCATCCAACCTGGCCTTGAACACTGGCAGGGATGGAGCATTCACAACCTCCCTGGGCAACCCATTCCAGTGCCTCAGCACCCTCACAGTAAAGAATTTCTTCCTTATATCCAATCTAAACTTCCCCTGTTTAAGTCCTCTGCAGGGCTGCTCTGAATCTCTTCTCTGCCCAACCTGTAGCTGTGCCTGGGATTGCTCCGACCCAGGTGTAGGACCTTGCACTTGGCATGGTTAAACTTCATGAGGTTGGCATCAGCCCACCTCACAAGTGTGTCAAGGTCCCTCTGGATGGCATTCCTTCCCTCCAGCGTATCAACAGAACCACACAGCTTGGTGTCATCGGCAAACTTGCTGAGGGCACACTCAATCCCATTGTCCATGTCAATGACAAAGATGTTGAACAAGACCGGTCCCGACACTCATCCCTGAGGGACACCACTTGTTACTGGTCTCCAGCCGGACATTGAACCATTGACCACAACTCTTTTCATGCAGCCATCCAGCCAGTTCTTTACCCACTGAGTGCTCCACCTATCAAATTGATGTCTCTCCAATTTAGAGACAAGGATGTCATGTGGGACAGTGTCGAACACTTTGCACAAGTCCAGGTAGATGACATCAACTGCTCCACCCCTGTCCATCAGTTCTGTAGCCCCATCATAGAAGGCCACCAAATTGGTCAGGCAGGATTTCCCCCTAGTGAAGCCCTGCTGGCTGTCACCAAGCACCTTGTTGTTTTCCATGTGCCCTAGCATGCCTTCCAGGAGAATCTGCTCCCAGATTTTGCCAGGCACAGAGGTGAGACTGACTGCTCTGTAATTCCCCGGGTCATCCATTTTCCCCTTCTTAAGAATGGGGGTTATAATTCCCTTTTTCCAGCCATCACTATGTCATTATGAAAAAGTCAGAATCAGTATTAATTGAGACCTTAATATGATTATACATAGTCACATATGCCAATGTGACTATGTGCTACAATGAAAAATGACATTTCTGAAACTCTCTTGGAGAATAGCTCATCCTCAGACCAACACTACCCTTTGACAGTGCAGGTCCAGACTTTCAACATATGCACAATGATGTTATTACCTTGAAGTTGATGGGCTGCTCTAATTTCTACCCATAAAAATCCTTCTGTCTTCTTGGGTCACAGGAATAAATCCCTTTATAAAGCATACTTTTCCTGTTGTTCAAATGATTTCACATGCTCTGCCTCACCCATCTTCGAAATGTAGCACTAGCCATTACAAGCACTTTCAGTGCGTGGGTGAGCTGTGTGCCTAATGTTCATCTGTTAATATTCACACTGTCTTCTGTGGTGTTCCTGCCACATTGCTAAAATCTGCTTTGAATACCATTAATTCCAGCTTATATTTGGAGGTGTTTTTCAGTTGGGTCTACCCTTTATAAAAATAATGCTGCATTTCATTCTGTGGCTGTGGCACAGGGACTTTGTGCTGCAGACTATGGCAATGGAGTTGTCAGTGTATGCAGCTTCTGGATGAAAGCAGCATACACTGCTGTTTTACTCAGGACCTGCTTCTTTAGGTGACCAGGTCTTGACTCCAAGGAAGTCAAATAAGACTTTTTCCATTTGCTTTAGCAGACAGAGATGGTGTTTCTTGATTCATTGACTTAACTGATGTTAAAGCATTGTTCACACAGAGGAGAAGAAAGATATTTTTAGACCTCACTTGGAGCATTGTGTGCAGTTCTGGTGTCCTCAACATACAAAGGACATGGAACTGTTGGAGCAAGTCCAGAGGAGGCCACGAGGATGATCAGGGACTGGAGCAGCTCCTGTATGGAGACAGGCTGAGAAAGTTGGGGCTGTTCAGCCTGGAGAAGAGAAGGCTGCGTGGAGACCTCAGAGCAGCCTTCCAGTGTCTGAAGGGGGCTACAGGGATGCTGGTGAGGGACTGTTCATTAGGGACTGTAGTTAAAGGACAAGGGGTAATGGGTTAAAACTTAAACAGGGTAAGTTTAGATTGGATCTAAGGAAGAAATTCTTTCCTGTGAGGGTGCTGAGGCACTGGACTGGGTTGCCCAGGGAGGCTGTGAATGCTCCATCCCTGGCAGTGTTCAAGGCCAGATTGGATGAAGCCTTGGGTGCCATGGTTTAGTGTGAGGTGTCCCTGCCCATGGCAGGGGGGCTGGAACTGGATGATCATAAGGTACTTTCCAACCCAAACCATTCTATGATTCTATGTGTTTAAGACAAAGGTTTTCAAATTTCAGGGAAAACCAAAGGGAATGATACCACAGGATAGTTAATGTTTCATCATCACATCACATGGTGCCATTAAAACTGTGTAATCATAGAATCATAGAATCCTTTCTAAGCAGCTCATTTTGGAGCTCCACCTTTAGCTGCCCTGGTTTTCATTGCTTCATCAGGGTCAAGTTTAAAAATACACTGAACTGTTGATGACTGGAAAAGAGAAAAATGTAATTAACAAAGTTTTATGCTCATTTGATTTCATAAAGTGAAACAAAAAAATTCTTCCAAGATATATTTTCTTTAATATATCTAAAATTGGTATGGGAAAATTATAATGTCCCCATGGAACTTGCTATAACATACAATACAATATTGTTAGATTGTGCATTACTTTGTTGAGAGAGAGTACTTTTGATGAGACAAGAACTGAACACTTCCCTGTAGTTGTTTCCATCTTATCTTTCTTTCTTCTTTCCAGGAGCTCTCTCAAAGCAGAATATCTCATAGTCAAATATTGTTCCTTGCCACAAACCTCCAGATGTTTGATGACATTAAGAACATATACTGAGAGTTTATCCTTTATCATCGTCTATCAATGATGATATATATATATATTTTGAATTTCTCTTTCCCAGCTGCACATATGATGATATGAAGGGATATAGGTCTAAGTGTTCTTCAGCTGATGCTGATAATATCAAAGTGAATGGCAAAGCCTTAAAACTCATATTGGAAGACAGAGGGGCTCCTGTCTTGTATGGGGTTACCCACATCGCAGATGGAAGTAAAGAACAGAATGCAGCTGCTGCAGAGCTTGTTGAACTATTCTTAGTTATGTGGGAATGGCATCATTAGTCTTCTGCCATATGTATCAAGAGGTGTAATTTGAGCTAGCTAAGGTGACAAAATCACCTCTTTTTCGAACTTGGTCAAGAAGCACAAACTTGTTGGTTACAGCTGCTATGACTGTAGTGAGAATGAAATGACCTTTCTCCAGTTCATCCTCAAGGCTCAACTCCCTACACTTCCATGATCCTTGAAGTTAGCTTAAATTCAGATTGTCTGCAGTTTCCATTTTGGTTGCCTTAGGTAACACTGGGGCCTCCCTAGGATGGACTCCCAGCATATGTGTGCCTAGGGCTGGGTGGGTGAATAACCATGAGGACCACAGACTATGACAGCCCTCTGCAGGTGACTGTTGCCTTTACTGTGCATTGAAGCAGAGGAAAGACTTGGAGTATTTTTCATGTTACAGGGTGCCTTAACCTTTCTCATTCTGAGGGCTTTCCAGTTCACTTGTGACTACACTCTGCCACCTTCACCTATGCACCCTGGAGCTGCTGTGGCATTTCTCCCTTTGTATACTTCACACTATTCTTCTGTGCTGTTCTCATGACCTTGCACTTGCAACACCTGAGGCATACTGATTTCATTGTTTCTCCCAGGGGTAAATGTCACTGATGTGAGAATGACTCTTTTTCCCCTCTTTTCCTGCCTTTTGCTTTGTAGGATTTTGAGTGTAACTTTATAGACTTAATAATTAATGACTTCAGTACATAATAACCATTTCAATAGCCAAGAAGTATTATCCAAATATATGTATACATAAAGTTTAGTGGTTAATCAATGTGCAACATGTAATCAAAGCTTGCTGCAGGGAATGCTGGCAGGAACCATCACCTAGAAGATTGTGCAGGAAATGATGGATAGAGGGAATATCTACTGCATTGGAGAGGACATCCAGGAATCGTTTTCCATCTGGGAGGCAAGTTTTCTTCTTGGCTGGCCAATGGGGAGTTTTCACTTTCCCATTCTCTCTCTTATTATCCACTGAGTCAAGGTCTGCCATCATCTAGAGAACCCATGAATAAAGTTTGCCTGTGTAGGCATTCCCCATCTTTCTTTGTGCAACACTCTCAGCATCCCAACAGGTTCAAGCTAAGACCAAATCCGAACAAGAACCTGTAAATAAAGATTCAGCCAATTCTGCCCCAAGTCTGGCCTTGAGATTGCATTTAAAACACAGTGAAGAGTGAGCCAGAGGGAAGCCTTATGTTGTTTGGATTATTTTGGTCCTTGTTTGAGACTGGGACAAAACCACTATAAAATTGAATATTACCATCAATTTATACTACTTTTACATCTATCAATCTAAAGCTTGTATTTGTGCTGCTGATTTATGCTCTTGAGGATGTAGAATTTGCAGTGTTTCTGAATATACATCCCATGGAGAAAAAAAGATCCTTTCTTTTCTCTTTCCTCCCTTTAAAACCCTGTGGTTAAGATGTACATCGCAGAGTGCCCAATAGCTGTCAACAATTTCTTCTTCTGTTATGCAAGATATATTCCCAACCTCTCTGAATCTATGGAAATAGCAGTGTGTGCTCAAACTATTTATATCTCTGAACACATCATTTTTCTTATCAAGTTGTCATTGCATTTGCTGAGCTGCTTGACTGGTTATTGCAGACTGAGTAAAAATATTCAGCTGGCAGGTATGCCTGGAAAGAAGGAGAAAAGATACACAAAACCAATAATAATGAGTTGTTCTAATATTTTACACTTTTTACCCTACTCCTGCTGATTGCTGACAGTGCTGTTGTGGTTTTGAAGATATATTTAATTATAATGTTAATCTGCCGGCTGTAGTGAGATGCATTAGGGTGTTTTTACCAAGTAGGTTTTCTTTTCTTTGCAAACATAATCTATCATTGTGATCTTGATGGGTAATCTTGTAGGGTGGTACGAACATTCTGCACATCAAATTGGCCTGCCATTCATGAGCTATGCCAGATAACACCTGAGCTTTTATATAGATATTAACAATCTGTGTCGATATACTAGCCTCTAGCTAATTGGAAAGAGAATACGAATTTGCAAGTACTAAAAGATCTGTTCTACTGATATCCCTTACTCACTGTCTTTTACATTGAGTTGATTATCAGAGATAGCACAGTGAAATTCTCTTAGACGACCATATTTGCACTTGCTATTACCATATGCTAAGTAGCTTGTGCAAATGTTACTCCTACGCTGAATAAATTGCCTGGTTAATTATTGCATTAACTGTTTATGGACTGAATTTGCATTTGCTCTATCATTCATTATCAGTTCATAGTTCTTAATACTTCCTTGTTTGATTTTTCTTCCTCACAGATTAGAAATCTCTTCCTGTGTCTGACACAGAAATCTGTGCTATTATAAAATAATCACAGTTTCAAAACGCATAGAAGTTGAGATTTCCATAATCAGATATGCATAAAAGTAAGATCACACTCGTTCTTTAAACTGTGCTGTTTATTTATTATCAACTAATCACTCTGGTTTGGCTGCAAAAGCTTTTGTCTTGCAGAACTAAGCAAATTCTACCAGGTGCTTTAGGTGTCTGGCAGATCTGTACGATAATGATAGCTGTAGCAATCACTGGCTGCGTTGCACTTCAAAGGAGCCAAAACTGACTGACTGGAATGAAAATATCAAGAAATCACTTCAGATTTGTCCTCACTGATCAGCTGAGCTAGTCTGACATTTTACCAGACTTAGCTAATTGCTTCTTCCATTAAAATCAATACAAGTTTTACCTTTGTGGTCACCAACATCAAAACTTACCTATGAACTGCTGTCTGGATTATAAATCTTTCCTGACAGGTACACTGCTATACAATATGTCAGGGATTGGTAGAATTTAAAGCAAATAGTATCTTTTATTTATTGCCCTCGTTACCTTACCAGTAAGCCTTGTAACTTGACTGTTACTTTCGTCTATCTTCCAAGAAAGCTTCTGCTCTTGGTTGAGAGATAGAGCATTTCCCTTGTCACCGTTCTTCAGTAGTTAAACATCCTTACTCTTATAAGAAAGTGTCTACCTCTTATGGGATTTCACCCGGTTGAACCTTTAAACTTTGTGGCTGTATCTTTTGAGAGAATAAAGACCCTTTTTGGCATACAGCACACTTTTTCTTTATGAAGATATTGCACATTGTAAAGAGTTTGCCTCCTGTTCTTGAGAAGCTAAACACATCATGTTCTTCAAGTCTCTCAGTGCAAGGATTCTCCAGCCCTTAAGTTACTGTTGTTGGTTGTTTTTATAAAACAGCAAGATAAATGGTTGCATTGTAGTAGTATTGTTCTTGATGCAGAATCCTTACAGATCCCACAGATCTCTTCTTTACAGGTCAAAAGACTGAACTAATAGTGGGGTCGAATATTTGCCCCAGTTACACTGACTCCCTGACTTCTTTCAGCTGCTGCTTTCCAGGACATAACTTTTCTTTTTATAGGTATGGTCTTCATTGTTTGTCTCTCCCTCATTGATTAACACTGTGCTGGCTGTGTTTTAATTACCTTTAGGGGTGTATTTCACTTGCAAACTGATCTAACTTCATCATAATTTCAGTCCTAATGTCACCTAATTTTTTCTTCTGATTATCATGGAACCATGGAATGGTTTGTGTTGGAAGGGACCTTAAAGCTCATCCAGCTCCATCCCCTGCCATGGGCAGGGACACCTTCCACTAGAGCAGGTTGCTCCAAGCCCCTGTGTCCAACCTGGCCTTGAGCACTGCCAGGGATGGGGCAGCCACAGCTTCTCTGGGCACCCTGTGCCAGCGCCTCATCACTCTCATTGTGAAGAAGTTCTTCCTGATATCTAATCTAAATCTATCAATCCTGTTATTTCACAAAAAATGATTTTGTAATTTATACCATAATCAGCTTTTCCTTGATTTTTTTTTCTGTGACAGATACCAGGTTAATTGTGTCCATAGTATCCTAGACCACCTTGGTTGCTATCTCTGAATCAGAGCACAGTGCTAGGATTCATCCAGCCTGCTGGTGTTTTCCCTTCTATCCTTGTCTATTCCTGCTATCTATTAAAAATTCAGAGCATGAACTAGAGATGTCCTCCATCAACTCACACAGAATCCATCTATGCAAGTATCCTGGCCTGCTGATTTAAGATTATTTATCTCTGAGAGATGTTTAGCACCCTCCACAGCTACTAATGGAGTAGAAAATACTTTATCATGCTCATATGATTCAAATATATCCTCATGCTTCTTTCAAGACACTAAACAGAAATATTGAATAAACACATCTGTCATTAAAAATTCCACCACTCCCCTAAGCATCAGAATTTTATTAGAGCTATTATTCAGGACCTACCTTATTCCAGCTAGACAGAGATTTTGCTCTTTTGTTGCCTTAATTTCCTACAACCTATAACTTCTCCTTCTAGTTGGTAGCTGTTGCTTGCTTCCTATCTAGAATTTGCCCATTGAGACGCATGCATCTCCAGCCATGAAATGTGGGGTAGATGTGAAACTCTTGCACTTAGGTTAGATTCAGAAATTAGTTTGGAAGATGGCTTTTTTGGTTGGTAATTCTAGTTTACAGCATATATAACCTCATTTCATGAGGCAAAAAATAACTTGCAGTACACTGATTAATTCTTTTTTGTCCATAAAAAGAAATCAAAATTTCTTAACTGCCAAAATACTTTTGAGCAAGGACCTTTTCTCATGTTAAAAGAAATAAAGTCTATTATGGTTTAAAATCATACATATGTTTCATTTCTGTCTACCTGAGACTTGCCACATTTATTTTCAATGAAGAATTTGTCTCACACTACGCATGGAAGCAGTGCATTACCCACTTATCTGCTCCTTGTAGGCTTTAGATGAGGTGTGTTTGTTGTAATATCTATGAGGAACTGGCCAACGTATGATGGTTTCATTTTGAATCTGCCATGGATCATTAATTTAAGTTTTTTATACTTGTAAATAGAAAAGCCATTGCCCTCAGTAGGGCATCAGCTTGTTCAGTGGCCACCTGTGTAATCTCCTATATCTGATACTGTCATCCTTCTTTCTTACATTCCAGCAACTGTTATTTATGGTTAGCTACTATCTTATTAGCTTGTTAGAATAGGGTTATTTTCTTATGTCTTTGTATAGCACCTACGGTGACAAGAACCATGATCCTGACATGCTGTATAAATAACAGCAGGAACCCTCGCTGTGGAGATCATAGATATTGGTTAAGGCCTTTAAAAGGAGGCTAAGGGGTGGTCTCATTGCTCTCTACAGCTTCCTGAGGATAGAAAGTGGAGAGGGAGGTGCTGAGCTCTTCTTCCTGGTATCCAGTAGTAAGATGTGTGGGAATGGTTCAGATCTGCACTAGAGGAGGTTTGGACTTGCCATGAGGAAGCATTTCTTTACCAAGAGGGTGGTCATACACTGGAACAAGCTTCCTAGAGAAGCAATCGATGCCTCAAGCCTGACAGTGTTTAAGAGGCATTTGGACAATGCCCTTAATAATATGCTTATACTTGCTGAGGCCTGAATTGACCAGACTGTTGGACTAGATTGTTTGAAGACCCTTCCAACCAAACCACTCTTCTGTTCTGTTCTATTCTGCTTTGCTCTGTTCAAAATACCACCAAACTTTTATTTGGCCACTCATAATGTGCATGGGTTTGTCTCCAGTTTCTTGAAATGGTAAATCCAAAGCCTTCCACTGATTCCAGCAATATTTGGATGAAGTCCTGTAGAAATACACTGATCAGGGTCATTAACAGATGGCAATGCTGGGCCAGTGTGTGTGTCCCTTTCCTCTAGGCACTTGGTTAATGTGAGGTTATTTCCATTAGAAGGGCTGAAGTAAGAAAAACACCTAACAGTTATCAGAGACCTTTTCAGGTTTCTTTGCAGAGGTGGCAGAAAACATGTGATTTCAGTTTTTAATCTCTTCATAATGTGGCATTGAGAACAAACTCTTGTAGTGGTCTTTGCATAGAGTCTGACCCTACATCTCCCAACAATGCCAGGAGCAACCTTCTTACCTGCTGTCCAACATTCCAACACCTGATACCTCGCTGTGCACTCCTTTGCCATCAGGAGTAAAATAACAACTCCCAGCAGCACCTGTCTTACAATGCACTGCATCTCAACAACCAGGATGTCTCATAGTCTGTGATCTATGAAAAACTGAACAGGCACTGTTAAAAACTCACCAATCTCGCTTTAAACTGCTAGCATGATATCCAGCTGATTTCAGGGGTACATTATTGAAGCTGGAAGGACTATGCAGTTTACAAAGCTCACAAAGTATTTGAGTCCCACAGCATGCTTACAAATCTCAAAAGTTTCACCAATTAAATAAACGAATCTTGAATGAAAAGCTCCAACACTTTCAATTGCAAATCCTGACTTTCTCTCTACAATACAAGGATAAGGAAGGATTTACAAATCCGGTTCTGTCAAGTACCAAAGCAGTTTTGATTCTCAATATGCCTCGTGGCTATGTTTGAAAGAATGAGCAAGCAGAAATTTACTGACAGGATCTCAAAAACTCAGAGAGTAAAATTCTTCCAGTAGAAAGGAAAAGGAACAGAGGAGGAAGCTGAATATTGCCCATGAGATTTTTCCTCCCAATGATGAGAGTAATTGTTTGTCCACTTACTGGTTATGGTAAGATCAAGGAATCTCCTTGATCTCTCCTTAAGGCTGTTAGAAACTGATGGTGCTAAGAATAGACTAGACTAGACTAGACTAGACTAGAATAGAATAGAATAGAATAGAATAGAATAGAATAGAATAGAATAGAATAGTTGCAGTTGCAAGGGAACTATAACAATCAACTGCCTAACCACTTCAGGGCTGACCAAAAGCTAAAACATGTTATTGTTAAGACACATGGTCCAAATGCCTCTTAAACTTAATAGAAGGGATGTTAAACACCATAGGTTTGAGTGGTTTTGTCACTGGATATGTGAAATGTATAGTCTCAAAGGATCTTTAAATTAGAATTCTGAATTGCAGAAAAAGCTTTTTTTACCCTATTATATTAATTTAAATAACAGTAGTATGCACATTCAGCTTACATTTAGGATTGATGATTATTGTTATTTATTTCAGTAAATATACATTAAATTGTGCATACTCTTCATCCTTGGCCTGTTTCAACCCTTTTTGTTGTTTATTTCTCAGAAAATGTCCTTAAGCTTTCAATTATGAGTATTAATTAGTAGACAGGGTTCATAAAAAAATGAAGCAAATTTTATGTGTTCACTTGAATCTGCATGAAAACAGTGAAAAGAATTTATGTCTGCATAATTTTATGGATTTCTAGCACAGCTATCCATCTATATTCAGGTACATTCAGTACAGATATGTATTACTCATTTTAAACCATCTGTAAAATAACGCCACAAATCCCTTAGACCCTGCTCAGAAGACTGCACAAATATGCTTAGCACCATCCAAGATGTCCCAGGTATCCTGCTTGACTTCCCACTTGTGCTGCAGAAGGACCCAGAGCACCTGTAAGTGTGGATCTTCCATATCTGCCAAATCAGAGTGGATGTCTCAGATACCCTGAGCATCTCTGCTGTAAAACATCCAAGGGGACAGCTGAAGCAAATCTCACACCTCAAAACCTGTAATGGGATTTAAGATATTTGACACAGAGATGTTATACTGAAGACCCATAAATTGGAAGTTCAATTTGGAATTGAGCTGACTTTATGTGTTCCCATTTATTTAGATTAAGTCCATCACAAATTGAATTTAGCTGGAAAAATGAAGGGAATCTTAAACTGGAAGATCATCAATAGGACTTATTCCAAGTATATCCAGTCAAGCAGCACGGTTTGAACGCTGGATTTCAATGGCAAATTTTAGAGGCTTGAATGAAACCACATCAGAATATCACCAAATGTTGAAGAAACTTATTTCTTCACAGATACACCCTTGAATTATTCATCATGTGTTTTACACATTGTTTTGAAAACTTCAGTCCTCAAGCCAGCAAGTTCTGACATATTGTTGATACTTTACATGGAGTATTTTATACATACTTTATTATTAACACATACTGTATTCATTAATACATACTATATTTTCCAGAATCTCAGTTTATACATAGGTTTCTTTTGTTATAGCCATGGCACTGGACCCTTACCAATGTATGCAAATTTGACTGCTATAGAGATGATACCATCAAAAATCCTGGATCCGTGAGAAATGTTAAGTCACTTGCTCATCCTTGTGGTGGAGATGCCAGGTGATGATCTTTTTAATGGTAATATTGTGAAGTGAATCATTCTTCCATGTCATGGTAACATATTGGATGAACCACTTCCAGAAAGCCAAGCCAAAGGGGTCCAGCACTGCGAGTGAAATGTAGGGACTTTATAGCTATTCAGAGAATGCATGCTACCATATATCAAAATCCACACCCGGCTGGGCAGTAGTGTTTCATACTGATAGTGTAGAGGCATAGGTCTTAACATTGAATTGCTCTGCCTTCAAGTGTGTGAGCAGGTTCCGAGGTCCCTGTATGTTTAATTCTGTCAGTAGTTTCAGAGTAGCTTACCTACACCTTCTGCTTGTGAAGGTCAGTATACAAAGAAAGTTTAAAGGAGAGTAAAAATGCAGTACTTAGCAGTGAAAGTAACTCCTCCTTGCTCTCACAGGTAAGCAGTGCAATTCCTGATACATGGAATTACTACTGTATAATATACAAGTAGCAATCTGGAGCATAAGTTCAGAAAAACACATTTTATTTCTTTACAGTCTATCACCTACCATTTTGATACAACTTAAAGTATTCCTTTAGGGAAGGGAGGTATAATTTACTCTTGTAAAAGCATATCTGCCCTTATATTGTACAGTAATTTCCAGACATTCTCAGCAAGATTAAATAAATGTTATTTTTAATAATGAATGACTAAGCGCTAACATGGTAAAAATCAAGGTACCAGATGTATTATTCAGGTACATGATCCACAGCTATTTGAAGCCAACTGGCTTATTGATCTTATCTAGTTCAATGGCTTTGGATCAAACTCTAGTATTTACAGGAGCTTTTATTTGCAAGGCATTTAGAAACAAGTTCAGATAAGAATTTGCAAGTGGTGTGAATGTTCAGCCTAGTGATAAATTTAAACGAACAGACAATGCATAACTAAACACTTATAGGTCAATGTTTATCATGTTCCATAATGTAACTTTGTGGAGTTTTCTGTTAATAGATTTTTCATCACAGCTATATCACTTTAAAACTGTTTTTACTTACTGCCTAATATCCAAAGCGGCAGGGAATTAAATAGCAGTGGCAAAACAAAATGTTGTTATTTGATTAAAGAGAATTATCTCCTAAGAATCTTTTCCTGTTGCCGCAGTGTTCCTATTGGCATTATATTATGCCAGAGATACAAAGCTGAACGAAGTATTTTCCTGAGCAGCATTAGATGGCAGTCTTGGATGTGTTGTACAATGAACATTGAAGGTACCAGAATTCAGGAAAATGGTATGTTGGATTAAAAGCTGCTTCTGCGGTTGTACTTGGCATTCTTGTCTAAATGGGTTTAGATGCCATAACTTCTGTCATCTGTCACAATAACAAAGCTCTGGTCTGAAAAGTACAATAGGAAACATTAGAATAGATTTTTTTCAGACCCATTGGAAAAATATTCTCTAGAATAATAAATGTATTTCTCTTTTTTATTGTTATTTGAGTAAATGACTGTAGATACTTTTCATGGGCTTTTCTTCAACTTTCTGTTCTCTTCTAAATAGCCATATATTCTTTTAGGGCCTTCAGAAACTTTTCTGCTACAGCCCCCTAGAAAATCCAATAAGTAACTGTTTGTGTTCCATCAGCCCATTGAAACTGGCTGTTTCCTTTGAAATTGTTTTCCCCAAAGTTGTCCATAGTCCCTAGTCCTGGGATACAACAAAAGGATACACAGAGTACAGATTAAGAGAGCAAAGTCAGCCTCATATCACATTTTTGGTGCGTTTAGACTCCTCCAATTATGGCAGCTGCCAATGTCTGTTCTAACAGCTGGTCATCCCATATGGTTTCTGGCCATAGTTCTTTATCCTTGGCTGATGTCCTTGCAATACCAACTTTGAAAACTGGTGGACAGTCAGGCTTGGATCCTGGAGCTTGCTTATGCACACAATATGTTCAGGATTGGATGCAGTGATGATTATCTGCTCTGATTGTTCTTCATTGTATTTCAAGCTTGTTGTGTGCATCACTCATTCCTTCTCCATATTTTTCAGGTACTTGAACTTCCTCCAGTATAGTGCTTCTAGAAAATGGTAATAGGTAGAACACATTTCTGTGATGTGGTTGCTCAGGTCAGATTTAGAGCTGTATATAATGGAAAGAAGCATCAGATTACCATGATAAGTTAGTGACTTAATGCTTAGTGTGATATAAATCAATAGGAAGGTTTGGAAGTAAATCTGATCACCCATGCACACTTTAGCTCTCACTGTCGAGTGGTGTTGGACTATATGGCCTGGACTCATTATGGGTGAAAATCAGCTGGAGAATGAGCTCTAGCTCACACATGATATACTCAAACTGCCAAAAGGCATTCACTCCTTTGGACCAGCTAAATACTCATAGTCCAGAGGTGACTGCACAAGTAAATGAAGATCGCAAAATTATCATAAAGACCTTGATTCACTTCAAGAAAAATACTGGATATTTTATCTGTATTTGGTACAAAAGAGTTTATTTATTTTCTTATAATTTAATAAGCATTAATATTATTAGTAATAATACCTCCTAACTCCTATGAAGAACTCAGTCTCACTGTGTTTTGAAAAACAGGATCCTGTTATTATTCCTACTGTACAGCTACAAGAAACAGTCACAGAAAAGATTAAGTGACTTTAGAAAGATGTCCTTGCAGACCTTTATTAGATCCAAAATAAAACCAAGACCAATGTAATTACAATCTGGCACACTGTCTGCTACGCCATAATCTCTTTTGGCACAACTTATTTGCCTGCTCTACACAAAATAAAATACCTTATTATTAAGATTTATTACTTTTTCTTGTTAGTGGAGGAAATAATCTGTATGGGGCAAATTATGCTGTTATAAAGCACAATACAGAGTTGTATAAGGAAACCCAAATATGACTGCATCTTGGAATGGAATTCCATAGAATAGAAAGGACCTTTAAATGTTATCTAATCCAACCTCCTGCAATGAGCAGGAACATCTTCAACTTGACCAGGTTGCTCAGAGCCCCATTCAACAGGATCCAGAATGTTTCCAGGAATGGGGCATCTACCACTTCTCTGGGCAAACTGTGCCAGTGCCTCACCACCCTCATAGTAAAGAAGTTCTTTCTTATATCTAGCCTAAATCTACCCTTTTTAAGTTTAAATCCATTATCCTTTGTTTTATTGCAACAGAGCCTACTAAGAATTTTGTCCCAATCATTCTTATAAGCCCCCTTTAAGAACTGAAAGGCTGCAACCATGTCTTCCTGCAGCCTTCTCATCTCCATGCTGAAGAACTCCAACTGTCCCAGCCTTTCCTAACAGGAGAGGTGCTCCATCACTCTGATAAGTTTTGTAACCCTCCTCAGTACCTTCTCCAACAGGTCCATGTCTTTCTTATGCTGAGGGTTCCAGAGCAGATGCAGTACTCCAACTGGAGTCTCACCAGAGCAGAGCAAATGGGAAGAATCACCTCCCTCAACCTGCTGGTCATACTTCTTTGGTGCAGCACAGGATCTGGTTGGCTTTCTGCACATGTGAGGTCTCCTAGACTTATATATGTTCAGTTTCCTCAGGTGGTCATGAATGTGATCTTCTCTTACAGTGGGAGGGACTTTGCTCCCCCAGTCCCTGTCTTGTAGTCTATCCACTCAAGAAGTGTGGGAAGAAAGGTTACCAGTGAAGACTGAAGCCAAAAGTTGTTGAGCACCTCAGCCTTCTCTAATTGTTACCAGTTTGCCAGTCCTGTTCATCAGGGGTTCACCTCCTTTGACCTTCCTTTTCTGGCTGACATACCTGTAGAAGCCCTTTGTATCCTTTGCCAAGTTGAGTTCCATCTGTACCTTGGCCTTCCTGATCCCATCCTTTCAAAACTAGGCAGCATCCCTGTATGCTTCCCAGGGTACCTGTACCTCCTTCTACTGCCTGGGCATTTCCTTCTTACCTTTTAGTTTGACCAGCACATCTCTCTCACCTTCCTTTCCTAGTTTCTTACATTTGGGGATCAAGAGCTCTTGTACTTTATGGAAAGCATCCTTAAAGATTTAGAAGCTCTGTTCTGCTCTCTTGTCCCTGAGAGCAGTTTACAAGGGGATCCTATTGACTAATTCCTTGAGCAGGTGGAAGTTTACTTTCCTGAAGTTCAGTATGTATGTCTATATACATCCCCGCAGCTTGACTTCTCATTGACTGGCATTTTGGGTATCTTGATAAGGCAACACCTTACACAGTTATAAAGTAAAAGAAACACAATACACAAAAAATCCAGAATATACATTCCTAGAGAGACTAAAAACTTAATACTACAGATCTCTCTATGGTTCACTTTTCCTTTCTCTTATAAAGGGAACAATGAATATTATCTTTATAAAGAACTTAGAAACATTTAACTGGAAATTTGTGAGTAACAGCTAGATACCATCTTCATAAATCGAACATTCCATGAGCCTATACAGTCTAAAGAATGTTGTTAGCACATGGTCAAATTGACAAACTTTATAAAGCACTAAGGAACCACCCTTTGCAAAATAACCTGTTTGTCAAGCAACTAAAATCTTGATACTTAAAATCATAAACCTTTCAGTGATTTTGCAACATTCAGGTTCAGAAATACATGCAGAGCCTGTTCTCTGTAGTTCAGGTTTGACTAAAACACTGCATTCTGACAAATGGAGTGAATCCCTTCTTTTCTGATTCAGCCTCCTTTTGAGGGGGGAGGAAGAAGGAGGAAGTGCTTCACATTTGTTGAGTGGAAATTTTAGTTAGCTTCTCAACAGGGAGAAAGTGGAATTCATGATATCCCAGCACCTTTATGACTTCCTGATTTTTGTGTGCCATTTTTGGGTTTCTTTTCTTTCATTTATCTTATCCTAAAGTAGACTTCTAATGTAGACCAGTTGAATCAGACTTTTATAGTGCCTATTTGTCCACCTGTATTAACAGTAAGGATTGACAGTCTCAAATACAAACACAAAGTCTCAGACCCTATATAATAGACAGCTGATGCTACATCAGATTAATTCCACTCATGAGTGACCTAACGCTGAAGTTACAATGAGAGGAAATGTTATATTTGGACCAAAATAAATCCATTTTTTACCCAAGGTTTTTTCCTAATTGAAATTTCCATGAAGGACATTTTAGTTTTGATGAACTAGCACTTTCTAACATATTTTTGCTGTTATTTGACAAAAAAGAAATTACTTAACTCTCTAAGATGTATGAAAACAAAGGACTAAATCATCCTCAATGGACTTCCCAGCTCCAGTGCATATTATACACTCTAATTTTGTGAATTACTGTATTCTGTGCAGTTTGTGGGTGATGGCATGGTCTGACATCTAGATTTTAATGAAGAACATTCATATATATATATATATAATTTTTTTAGGGTACATCTTATATTCTGCTTCCCTGATTACAAGTTTTATTTTCTGCAAATAAATATATTTACAGAAATGATCTTTTTTTCCTTTAAAAGATCTATCTATTACTGAAAGATTTTAGTTTCCAGTTTCTGTAAGCACGAAAGGTCATATCCTGAAACAGTGGAAAAACTTTCAGAAAGATAGAAAGATTAGGAAAAATCTAACAGACGTTCTTACTTTTACAACTCCTGAATTTCATTTGCAGCTTCATTTCGATTAATACCAAAAATACTGGTAATACTCTTTGTAGGTTCTTCCAAGCCTTCATAAGGCTCTGAAATTCTGTGGAAATGTCCATACTTTGCATTTCTTAAAATAGAATTCAAATTCAGCATAAAATTTACTGCAGCTTTTATAGGAGCAAGACTAAAACTAACGTAACTCATCTGAGTAACACTGAAGTTTAAAAAATAGATTATAGAATATGGCAAAAAGACCTTAACCTCATAAGGAATCAAACCAGATTCAAAGAATATTCCATAAGCACCAGGCAGTGAAGCATTTGGTATTAAAATGATGTCCTAATAGTCTGTTTTGTTTGCTTATTTGTTTGTTTTGTCATAGGCTAGTGCTTGAATTGATGGGTTACAGCTAAGGTCTGTAAGATCCTGTTTTCTCCCAGAATTTAAAACAGGTAAATCTTATACTTACTTACATATCTCAGAAAGGAAAAAAGAAAGTGTTAGGGGAGAAGGAAAACCCAAGTAAACACAATATAGAGTAAGATAATCCCCAAAGATATGCAAAAGCTTTTCAGATTCATGAACAATAGAATTTTGTAACAATTCTTCATTTGCATTGTATAAACTGCAATCTTTGCTTTGTTGGCAGAAACATTGTGTATTCATGAACTATGTTTAGTTTAGTACTGCTTAGAATTTCCTTTTTCACTCTAAATGCCAATAGAATAGAAAGACAAAGTGGTGATATTAGGCTAACATAACACACAAGCTCTTGTTTTGATTACTCATCTGTCTGCTAGCCATTATGTTTGCCCACCCAGCTACTTTATGCCTGTTCTACTTTGTACAGTCTTGTGGAGCAGCCAAAACAGCCAGCGATATCTCAAAGTGGTTCATACTGCTGATACAGGGAAAGGAAAGCTTATGTATAAAACAACATCAGTGTATTTGAGAGGGCTAAGAGAGTTATAGTTTCATTTCTCATCCATAATGACTTTTAAAGGTTAGAGTAAAAACTTACATCTATAATAGTTTTGCAAGATTACAAATTAATTCTCCATTTTAAGGGGGCCGGTGGCCAGGTTTTTAAACTCACATCCTGGCAGGTTTGGAGCAGGTACTTTAATGTAGTACGACCATATTTGAATCTCTGCCATTAACTTCTCATTTGAAAGCACTGTGTAAATGTTTGTAGGGAAATAACTGTCTTTGGTATGCTCAGTATTTGTACACTGAAGTTTTCCATATTGAGGGCCCCAAATTAGATATCATATTTCATAAGTCACATAATTAAAGAATCTGGAATATTTAGAGATGCTGTACTCTTGCTAACTTGTCTAAATGCAGTCCCATAAGCAAACACCTCAGACAGGACAGTGAGAGCCATTCAAGCATCTCCATCTACTGATAGCACTGGATGTGATCTAAAACCTGAAAGGTAGAGAAAGGTAAGAGTGAAGCAAAATTCAAATGAAATCATATCAGAATTGATTGTCAAGCTCAAGTATTTATGTAAGAAAGCCATTTATTATTAATTCATTAGTATTTAAAACACTCTAATGACAACCTGATTTATATTAAATACATTTATTTCAAATGTTTTGGATATTTAAGGAGTGCATTGGTAAGATTGTTCAGCGTTACTCTTGCCTTGCTTGTAATGCATATTCCACTGAAGAGCACAGATCTGTTGCAGATGATGCCAAGCAGAGAAGTGTGAAGGGCTGATTATTTCTGCTAATAGAAACATCTAATTCAACATGAAACACTTGGCTTTGTTCTGTGGAGGTTCCTAATCCATTTCTTTAAATTAAATTTAAGTAACTATTTAGATGGATGCTATTCATGATCCTTTTTCTGGTTGAAATTATTTGCCAATGTCAATTCAAATGTAGAAGAAATTAATGTTGACCTGGTTTTGGCAAATAAATTCTTTGTTACACATGTATTGGCTCATGCCTGTCCTGTTTGGAAATTGTGCTCCATCACCTATTTTGAACACATTTTAATTCACCTCCAAATAATCCATTTACTCTTCTGAAACTCAGAGCACTGAAAGTATCAAGGGTGATTGAGTAATGCCCACATACGGAACTGCAAAAGAGTTAAGCTGTATTTGAGTCAGACATATACTTCTGTCATGAAAAAACACCTCCCATTCTATATAAGTCTGTGGCAGAGTATACTTAATGAACATAATGACTTGGAAAATTGTCTACAAATCTTTGGAGTCCATTAGGAGTAATGTTATGTCAAAGGTGATTGTTAGCTGTGAGGAGGCAAAGTAAAACATAATAGAGATGGTAAGATGATGTTTTATGAAATGTTTTTCATACATAGATTTCTCTGCAGAAGATTATAAGTAACAGCAACTGGGTTTTTTATAACTTCCAAGAGCAGTAACTTGGTTAAACCCACACAGCAAGTTAAGGATAGAGATGTGAATAAAAGTGAAGCAATAAAATCCAGAACTGAGGCGGAAGAAAACCTCTGGTCTGACAAAGAAAAGCAGGAGGTGGTTTGGGGTTTTGGCAATTCTTTGTTGTACTCTTTTACCTTCTGACTTTTAAGCCTTAGGCTTAAAGTTTGTAAGGTTTCCCCCTCCTCCGCTCTAGCCATGGGGTCTCCAGGCTGGCTTTCAAGGCAAAGCTAACCTTCTTCTGTAATTATAGTCTTACAAGACTTTGGGCTTAATGGAACTGTTAGAACGATCTTTCAGACCACAGACTTGAGGCTATAATGCGAGATTGCCAATTTCTCTAACAACCCCATTTCAGACCTCCAGTGAAGATAAGCTAATAGCAACAAGTAGATCATAATGCTTTTGCAAACCTGCCTGCTGTAGCCCAGTGTTTGATTGGCAGTGAACTATTGCAGAATTTGTCAATAGATAGCATTTCTTCTCAAGCTTCAGCAGGCTTACCCCAATCCTATTGCCCATGCAGTTAATGAAGGTGTTAGAGCACCTTTACAACTGTCTTGCATGTTCATTATACGTTTAACATTACACCTCTCTGAGTACTTTTTACCCTGTAGAAAGCAAGCTCCTGGTGGAAAAAAGCAAAGTGTAGATTGAGTGACATGCAGAAGCTTTTGCTGTTGTGTGACCCTGTGACACTCAGTAATGAAACCAGTCTTCAGTGTTTGTATTAAAAGAACATTCAATTTTCAAGGAAATGTCAGTAAGATTATTTTCTTTTCTTCTCTTTTATTATTTTTTCTTTATTTTGCTTGGGTTTTTATCATTGTCTAGGTCCAATGTGTGTTTCAGGACCTGCATTTTTAAGTAACAATGAAAAATTCTGGAAAAAAAAAATGTATTAAGTGTTAATCTTTTTATTTTTTGAACAATTTTACTTGTAGATAGGAATAAGGGGGGAAAGGTAAAAGAAATCATAGAATCATAGAATAGTTAGGATTGGAAAGGACCTCAAGATCATCCAGTTCCAACCCCCCTGCCATGGGCAGGGACACCTCACACTAAACCATATCACCCAAGGCTTCATCCAACCTGGCCTTGAGCACTGCCAGGGATGGAGCATTCACAACCTCCCTGGGCAACCCATTCCAGTGCCTCAGCACCCTCACAGTAAAGAACTTCTTCCTTGTATCAAGTCTAAACCTCTGCTGTTTAAGTTTCAACCCATTACCCCTTGTCCTATCACTACAGTCCCTAATGAAGAGTCCCTCCCCAGCATCCCTGTAGGCCCCTTCAGATACTGGAAGGCTGCTATGAGGTCTCCACGCAGCCTTCTCTTCTCCAGGCTGAACAGCCCCAACTTTCTCAGCCTGTCTTCAAATACATGTGAACAATAAAAATGTTTCTCTAGTGTTCATTAACTGACATTTCGCATATGTAGGATGCTAACATATGTGCAGTTTCAGGCTAAGGAACACATCGTTGTAGCTCACAGAGGAAATCATGAATACATGGGATCTGCATTAAGACTGCATTCACACAAACACCAAAACAAACCCAGCTGCATGAGGTTCACATAGAGTTATGAAAATGGAATTAATCCTTAGTGGTACTGGTGAATCTGGACCTATTTCCAGGGACTCCTTAGCCATCTTTTGTGATCTAATCATGATGGTAAGAACCCGCTCAAAGTAGTGGTTCTTGGTGTTAGTGCTGAGCTGAGAAATGGGAGGGGAGAGGAGAAGGAATAATACAGTCTCCCAGCTGAATGAAACAGTGGGCTCAAATATCCACCAGGTAGATGAAGGAAACAGCTCAGATCTCTTGGTTCAGTGTCCACTTTGCTGTATGTTTTCCACTAATGGGAATATTTTACCCTGTTTGTTTTCATCTATGGATGGTGTCCTACATTGCGTGAATTAAATACTAATTAGCATTGAAACTATAAAACAAGTGACCCACTTCCAGAGAATACGTCCTGATTACCTAATAAGGACCAATTCTCTGTGTCTCAGAAGACTGTTCAGCATTTAATGCAAAGTAGTACAGCACTAGTGGGAAGAACTGAGGAAGAATGACCTCAGAGCATCCTCATGTCAGGCTCATTCTCCAGAGAAGTCAGACACCTGCATTCTAGCCTATTTTCCAAGGGAATATGAAGATTTCAGTAAAATGGGACAATGGAGCAATGCCAACAGGAGATATATCCCTTCTTAGCAGTCTTTTACATAATACCTGTGGGATATGGTCACTGAAGTGTCTTCAAGTGGAGTGATGTCTTAACTGTGAGATACCATTAGACCAGTTAATTCTATTTTCAAACAGTACCCAACAATCCTTGAATTTGGAAAGAGCCATCAGGATGTTTAAGACTCTTTCTTTGTGGGGAGAGAAAAGATGATTGAAAGCAAGCCCCTGGGATCTAATGATTGTAATATGGGTTGTAGTTATTTGTTAGAATCCCTTTGCTGGTACATGGAGACTTGAGGAAAAGAATCCTGGTCTCAGATCTAACTTTAGGAAAATCCACACTTCTATAGCTTCACTCAGCTGCCCTCTCAGGTTTCCCAATCTCAATGACATGAACTGAGGCCTTACATTGACTGTGTCCCTCGATTACTCAGAGTTGCGACTGTTAGACCAGAAGTTGGGGGAAATGAATCTTTGTAGGAATGTACAATCCTGAAACCACAGCCACTTATTTGTTCACAAGGTTTCATCCAAACTTCCTCTTTCCTTCCATGAAGAATCATTCAAAGCTGACTGGAAAATCACTTTTGCTCCACACACACTTTGGAGGTCTGTCCACTACCTTCAGATTTCTGCTACTTTGGAGAGTTGTCTGTTGTTGACCAAAGGTCTCCATGCTTGGTCCCTACATAGCTGAAGTTCAGTATAACAAGAGCTGGCAAAGAATGAAAACTTAAACAGAAACAGATGAAGACAGGCTGTTTCTTGCAGTGAACTGTGTGCAAAGAAGGGATTATGCAAAGGTGGACAGAGTAGCCAAAAGAAAACATAAAAAGAGCTATAATTGCTGAATAAACAACCTTTTCACCTTAAGAGTTGAGTAAGGGAATAAACATGCTGCCAGTGAGAAAAAATTCCTTCCCAGCTCTTAATGACACCCAAGAGCAAAACGATAACAGTGTTCAGTATTTAATTCAATTTAAAGCTTGGACACTGCTCTAATCCTTATGAGAAACATTGTATTATTTGGAAAAGATCATAGGCATACATATGTTTCTTAGAAGAAATGGGTTTCAAGTTGTGTGGAACTGGATGGTAAACCAGGACCTGGTAGACAGCAATAGGAACTCCTTGTTCAGTTCCCTATGTTTCAGTAGTAGCACAGCGCATTTACAGTATGACCCCAAATCACTGGAATCAAAGGGGATGTGACTAATAACTGCAGTGTGCACAGAAACTATCCATCAAGGGTTGATTAAAACTCATTCACATCACAAAACTCATGCCAGCACCAGGCTTCAAGGTGGCAGCAAACTGACTAAGAAAATTCCCTTCATTTCAGTCTGATATTTCAATGCATTTTGCAGAGAGATTCTGAGCAATACAGAAAGTTGTGTGGTGCTCTGTGTTCATGTGAAGTACATGTCACAGATACGAGTAAGCAGTATAAGTCCACAAGTAGGATTTAGGCTAAGCCACACACGTACAAATGCTATCATTTCATATGGTCACCTCAGAGTGTCTTATTGCATCACACTAGTCTGGATGGAGTAAATGTAAGGTATAGAGCAATCCTGAGTGCCTCAAACTTCTGTTGACCCTCAGTTAAGAGGAAAAAGGCTTATTTTAACCCTGTGAGGCCCTAATAATTCAGAATTACCTACTGTAACCTCAAAATGCTTTTCTATAATTTCCTCTTATGTATTTTTCTGACCAGGTTTTTATATCTTGTAGAAGTTTCTTTTTGTACTTTACTTGATGTTCACTACATGTTTTCCACCAACAGCAATGTACTTCTTCAATGACCTTCATTATGAAATTTCTTTGTCTTGAAAGGAAATTTGGTGAATCATGGTGAAACCACTTGAGATGTACTGTTAAATTGCACGGAGATGTATCTAAAACATCAGGGAAGAGTTATCCCTACATCTTATATATGAAATTATCCAGACTGCAGCAGTGTCCAAAAATTATGATATGGAAGGAGTATGTCCAAGTTCATGAGCTCCTCAAGCAAGAATCATGCTTTACAATTTGAAACATGATCTACAGTTTGCTTCTAGCTTTGCACCTTCCATACTGCTTCTGATTTAGACATCCAGCCAAACAAGTCACACGTTTAAATGAAGCAGATGTGGATGTGGAAATTATCTTACCTTCTAACCCAGCCAGATCTAGGAACTGCAGTGCTACAAATCCTGTTGATACCTTTACACATGTACACACAGAAACATATGCAGATAGTATCCTTCCTCCTGTTGTAGTGAATGTGTAGAATGAACATGTGTATGACATATGAATCAGCCTTAGACACCCTATTACAAAACTGCTTATAGGTTTGTTCATGTTTATCATTGAAATATCAGCATTGTGTAAGACTGCAAGGTCATTACAGTAACTAAGAAACGTTCTTATTCACCCCTAGATACTTGATTAAATTCTGAAGCTCGGGGTAGAATTAGCTGCAAATTTGGGCCAGGATGCTCCAAGAGATCAAATTGAGCTTTAATTGAAAGCTACTGGCACAGCACAAATTATAGGCATTCTCTCGCTGTAAGTCTTCGGGTGTATAATTATTTAAGATAAATTTGACAGTACTTATTGTTTAACTATTGTCAAGCCAGTCAAAGCTACCTAGAGATCTAGGGGAAGAGATGGCACACTGTAAATTTAATATCCCTCAGATTTATATTGGTTTCCTCCTGGCCTCACAGATAATAAGGAAACACCGCTGTGAAAGAGCAAGCAGTCAAAATACTAATAATGAAATCCCTCCCTGCTGCAGCTCTATGCAGAGACCTTCACAGGGTTTTGGGTACTGATTCTGATCTGTCAGTGGGGAGAAGGGAAGGAGTAAGTGGGAAATAGGAAGTGCAATTCTGTTCTTTGTTTTCCTTTGTTTCAAGGATTATTGATGCTTTGACATCTCCCATGCTAATACATAGACAACTTCACAATCCAGTATTCTCAATATAGGAATTAACATTCTCTAAATTAAGATGCAGTACCTGCTAAATGTGTAATTGTCTCCTATCCTTCCCCTATAAGTAGAGATGTGCCTTGCAAATCCCTAGCAAAACTGATGGAAAAAAGTTATTTTACTATGTTCTTCCTAAGTACTCACAATGGTTTTATAACCCTTGTGGGGTTATAAGATCATCAATGTTAAGATCATTGCTCTTCCTTCCAGAGTTTAAAAAATACATTAGGTTTTTATCATGGTATATTGAAAAAGTTGAAAACATTGGTACAATTGTGCCCTAAATTATGCCATACACGAATCCTAAAATGAGAGAAATCATGGATAAATAAGATTAAAAAAAAAAAAAGATAAATATGTTCTTTTTTTTATAAACTTGTTTCTGCACACCTCTTCTCCTAAATAATGCATAGAATATATACATATATTTATATATATACAATAATATACAGAATGTATATATAGAATTGGCCTAATATTTGCAGCATATTGGACTGAAAGAGTCCTCAGCTCAAAGCCTGTGTGCTTTATTAAGCTGTCCAAGTCACTCTGCTTACCTTACGTAGATTATCCTTTGAGTAAGGCTGCATGAACACCTTCGTGCACTGAATTATGAGCTGGTTGCTTGGGCTCTTCTACAGCTGCTGGACCTGTTTTAAAGAAATTTCTATTTCAACCCTGAAATATAAAATGCAAACTGTTTCATTTTATGATATCCGGAAAGAAAAGAGAAGATGCAGGCTCTGCTGTCAAGATGGAATTCACAATTCAAAATGATGTGGTGAAGAAAAGATGGAAGAAAGTGTAGAAGGTTTCATCAGTGAGTAAAAGTCTGAGTTGCATACACAATATATTGGGTTTAGCAGGAATGTCACTATATTGGGATTGCATAGGAATGTTTTGGTAGCTGGGGGCTACAGAGGTTGGTTCTGTGAGAAGCTGCTGGAAGCTTCTCCCATGTCCAATAGGGGCAATGTCAGCCTGTGGGCCTGTGGAGAGAGGAGCCCAGGCTGGAGCAGGTTTGCTGCAGGACTTGTGACCCCATGGAGGACCCACACTGGAACAGTGTGTTCCTGAAGGACTGCACCCTACAAAGGGACCCACACAAGAGCAGTTAATGAGGAACTGCAGCCCATAGGAAGGACTCATATTGGACAAGTTTGTGGAAGACTGTATCCTATGGTAGGGATGCTACACTGGAGCAGGGGAAGAATGTGAGGAGTCCTTCCCTGAGGAGGAACAAGCAGCAGAGATGTGTGATGAACTGACCATAAGTCCCATTTCATGTCCCCTGTACTGCTTGAGGGGAGGAGATATCAGGACTGAAGGTAAGCAGGGGAAGAAGGAAGATTTAGGTAGAAGGTGTTTTAAGATTTGGTTTTATTTCCTATCACCTTACTTGGCTTAGATTCATAACAAACTAATTTTTCCAAGTCAAATCTGTTTTGCCCATGATGATAACTGGTGAGTAAACTCTTCCTTTCCTTATTTCAACCAACACAAAATCATAGAACCATAGAATAATTAGGGTTGGAAAGGACCTTAAGATGGTCTAGTTCCAACCCCCCTGCCATGGGCAGGGATAGAATGCCCATCATTATATTTTCTCCCCCCTATCCAGCTGAAGAAGGGAGGGATAGAGAAGCTTTGGTAGGCATGTGGTGTCCAGCCAAGGTCAACCCATCACAGTCACACATCACATCTACCAGGAGAGAAGCTGAAAGGAAACTAAAGATGTGCTTTTTCCCTATGACCTCAAAATCCTTAGAAAATACAGTACCACATAAAAATGTGTGATTATACTCACCATAGATGCCTGAAAAGCTTCTGAATCCCAGGTGGATTCCATGCCTTTAGAAAGCATGAATTACATGTTTGTTGAGCAAACAAACCCTCAGTCCTTGCTAACAGTTGGATACGGACAGAGGACAGCAGAAGTGGCAGGGAACTGCCATGATTTCAGCAAGTCTTTTCTGCCCCTTAGCACAGTGGTTTGGTGTTAAACCAGGGAAAACCACCCAGAATACACAGGGAGAAGTGGGAGAGACCTGCAATCCCCACATTAGAAGTGGGCAAACACCACTGATTTGCGTTTAGCCTCAATTACACCACTGCTGTGGAGATGAGCAGGATATTTATGAGAGTGCCTACCCAGGCCATTACTGCTGTGCATGAAGCATGTGACAGCCCATAATGGAGATGTGAGGTGAATGCAGAGATGCTATCTAATGAAAAAGGGATTGGATTCCGTTAAGCCTCTGTCAGCACCAGGCTTGAAAATATTAAGAGAATTAATGAAATATAATTAAAAAATAATTTTCTTCTAATGAAACAAAATTAAATGCTAAGCTGGCACTGCTGTGTTGGAAAATAAAGCGTAGGAGTACCAGCACCAGGACTGCTTAGTGCTTAAGGGAGGAACAGGGTCAGTCATTAAGCTCAGTCATGCCATCTACCTCCAGAGCCCCAGGAAGAATGCAGAGGAGAGAGGAGGGACCTGTTCTGGTGAGAAGAGGCTGCAAAGTGCAGAGCACAAGGTGGATGCCCAAAAGATCCAGCTTTTAGTCTCAGCTTTACCACCGATCCTTACCTGTGATGCTAAGCAAACATCTTGCTCCCCCCTTTCCATCCTACATCAGCCTAAAGTGCTCAGACTACTTAAGTGGCCCATCAGAAGTCTGTGCAGCCCTTGGCTCTGTCCATACCCACAGAAGTCAGAGAAATGTCATTTCTGTGAGGGGCTGGGGTATGTGATATCCTTTAAGAATTAACAGCAATGAGCAGAACAGTCATGGTGGGTCCCTTATGTCCTCGCTATGTGAAAACCTGAGCTGCTCCAGTTTTCTGTTCTATTTATTTGATTTGTCATTTAGGTTATAGAGATGGTGAATAGTAATTTCCTAACAGTAACATCTGGAAAACAAGCACTCTTCTGCCATTCAGCACTATAATGTAACATTCTCTTAATCTTAAATAAATCTTTCCCTCTTATGTGAAAGCCTGACCTCTACTTAGCAGCAGTAATAGAAATACCCTGCTGATTACAACCACATCTATACAGCTACATTAAGTGAATATTCCAAAGTGTTTACCAGTCATAGAGAATACAAAGAGGTTTCATATTCTTTCAATATATAATTCCTTATTTTCATAACAGAAGCTATAGAATTATTAATGGTAAACAACATAATTTTAACTTTAGAATGAATTTATTTGGCCTTACTTAACTTCATTAATGATTTGAAGGAGGGAGAAGCAATATGTTAAGGATAGCCACTACCTGTGTGAAACTAGGAGATACTGTTAGGTCCAGTGAGGACAGAGCCATAGTGCAAAGGGACCAAAGGATATGAAGATATGATGGGAGAACACAGAACAGGCTGGAGAGAGGAAAAGAAGAAATAATATAAAATTGGCTGCATTACAGGAACAGCTACAAAACAGGATAAAAAGTATAAAAGGATCTTGCAACATCACATGTGAGAAAAATAACAATAATAATACAAGAAAGGAAAATGAGCAGAGGCATATTTTGCTTAGCTGAGACAGAATTGCTGTTGAAATGTCTGAGTCTTAAATAGCTGGTGCTTTACAAATGCTGGTGTCTAGGCAAAGCTAATGTTTTGCCTTCTTGCCTTTATTCCCTCTCTCCCTTCCACCCTTTCTTCTTTCCTTCTCCTTCCTCCTTCCCTCTCTCCCATCAGCCAGCCTTCCTTAGGCAGTTCTTTTCCTCTTTCCAGCATTCATATATACTCATCTTCATCCAAAAAGGTGATCAGTCTCCCTGGCCTCTCTCAAGTTGGGGGACTTTGAGGAGGTCCTGGGATTGAAGATTCTCCATTTTCCTGGTTGAATGCTTTCCTGATGCTCCTGTTGCCCAAGAAGTGGGTAGCAATATCCCTTCAACCAGTGCTGCAAGCTGGACTTAATGCCAGAGTTTTGGCTTCAAAGTGATAGGCACAAAGGATTGCATCTTTCAAAAGGTACATGCACAAGTGTTAGGATTAAACTGCTTCAATGCCAATGTCCAGTGTCATGTTAAGAAATCTTGCCTAATCTCCAATGGCAATTGCAGAAACTTACGGGTCTCTCCTAAGTTTTGTGTCGTATCTGCAGCACTCAATATGCAAGTGTTTTGGATGTTTAATGGCATCTCAGTTGGCTTTAGGTGCCCAACTATATGATCAAATACATCTACAGATAATATTACCATGTGAGACCAGTTCCTGTGGGGTAGACAATAGAAGATATCTATCTGTTTTCTGTAAGTTAAATAGCTTCTGTAGGTGTTTTGTCCCTTTGAACTTCAGTAACTGAATGCTATCTCGCTTTCACTTCATATTTTGAAGTACTATTTTGGCTCTTCTAGCCTACCTCTCCATTAACTTCAGCGAGCATTGGCTGAAGTCTGTTTGTCTTTAATTAGACCTTGAATATACCTCATGGAACAGTGTATTCAGGCAGATGCTGATACTCAATTTACTATCTCTCAGTAGAACCCATCAAATTGAACGATATATTTGGAGGAAATGATAACTGCAAATACAAGAAAAAGTCTCAAAAGTAACAGAGTTCTAACTCTTTACACAGTTTTAAAACATCAGAAACTACAATCTGCAGGTAAATTCAGAGAACAGTAAATAAAGAAAGATATTCTTAACATATAAACTTAGAGTTATATATCCCATTGTATAAAGCTTGAATTTTTAGGGCAGAATAGAATTAAATGGCATAGACGTGTTCTTGCATCTCCATGACAAAGAAAGCCAAGATCTGTTGCTATCAAATTAAGCATGAAGAAGAAATTAGGAAAAAAACAAAGCAAAACATATGCAGATACATATATAGATATATTTTTTATATATTTTCTTAAAGTAGCTCTTAGAAATGAATATATTACTCTGAATTAATAGTCCTCTAATACTATTGCAGAAGGTCAAAAGATTTCATACCTTTATGTTTAATTATAACAGCCTACCCAAAAACCCAAAGGAAATTCTTTGTAATTATCTTAGTCAGCTGAATTTACCATGTTGCACCAACATTTTATGAAATAAAGATTCTTCTCTTCACAAAAATATCCTTAGGATATTACAATTCACTTTTAAAGTATTAAATGTTTCATTTTATTAAAAATGCTGGAATACCCTGGCTTTGCTGTTCAAGACATTTAAAGTGCTACTTTGCTAAATTGTTTGGAGCTGCTGCTGCAGATCACTGGAAGCTATTATGTGAGACCACCTGCAAAACTTAAATGTGATTAGAATAATTGAAAGTGTGTGAATATGTGCTATATTTCTCTAATTACGTTACAAGGGCAAGCCCATGGCATAATTATTACAAGGTGGCTTCTGGAAAAGACTACTGCTTTTCCCTTTCTTCATATAGAGGAGTCACTGCCATCAGAATCCTTGTTAGGTTGCCCTCCAAATTCTGAGTCCAAGAGATCACCAAGTCTTGTCAAATAAGAGTTTAAATTAAAAAGGTATAGTGAAAAAAAAGACCCAAAGCTGTCAGAGTTCTGCATTATTTATGCTGTTTAGGCTATTAAAATGCTGTTAAACTGATCCAAAGCAAAAGCTAGAAAGAAGAACAAGACCTTCTGGAGAGTGTAGAATCATACCAGGTGGATCCGCATTAAAACTTCATTTCAGATGATGAATATGTTTTTAAAGTGGGTATTTAGTGATGAATACACATCTTACCATGCTTTGGTCTGCAACACAGGCTGGTCCCAAAACACACAGACCAGATTTCTTCATTTCTTAGATGAAATTAAGCTGGATAATTTCCTCCAGCTGCTAAAGCACTTTCAGTCCATTGGACCCAGCTAGAGCTTCTCCAAAGTAAAATTCTCAAAGATAGAAAGTGTGAATGTCATCTCTGTATTCAAAATTAAGAATCCCCAATCTGGAGGCAAGTGAGAGCTGTGATTTCTTAACTAACCTCTGAAAATAATGATGCTTCAGGAATGAGTGCTTGTTTGATACTGAAACCACATGTGCTCACCACCACTATTCCAGCAGAAGTGTGGATTGTGCTTTTCTACATTCAGGTAACTTTGTTTCAAGCCTTTGTGCTGGCAAAAGCACAATTTTGTGAATATCATAAAAAACACATTAGTACAGAAGGCTAATGCATATCACAAAACAGAGTTAGTACCTTACATGGCTGACTGCAAGGAAGACCACATGTGTCTTCAGTTCTCCTACTTTGTATAACATTTACTGTCTCTATGTTATCTGAAGAATTCATTCTTCAACTATATTCATGCATTTATTCTCTGATTGGGTGCAAAAATATTCTTTCTTACGTAGATCTTATCCATTCATCATTTCAGACCTAGTTACATGCAAAGACCAAGATATGTATGTCCAGATGGGTCTGATAAGGATCCCTTGTGTGACAATGGCTATCAAGGTCTTATCTCTTGTGATGTCCTTGGCTGGCAATGGCAAACTGATTTTTAGATGTGCCTTTTATTTGGGACCTTTGACATTATTATTTTACCTGACCTGTCATAAGTTTTGAGTGAAATTTCCAAGTTTAATTTCTCTTTTGTTTTCCTTTTTTGGGCAGTTTAAGGTTCCAGTCCTCTTCTTATCACCACAGCTTTGAATCATCTTGGTCTTCCTCTTCTTTTCTGGTCATTTGAATGACACCACAGACAGAGTACTCTATATTGCTTAAAGGATACTATTTCTTTACCATCTTTTTGTTTGCCACTACTGCTGGTGCTATCACACATGTGCACACTTCTATTCATAAATAATCCAGACCAGTCTTTATATACCTGCTCCTATTTTCTTAATCTGTCACCTTTCATGTGCTACCAAGATGTTTCAAGACTGCGCTGTCAGAGCTTCTGACTCTTGCTCCCCTGTTACATCCTTGATTTCTTTGTGCCCTTTTCCATGCCAACCCTCACATTTGACAGAGGCTACCAAAATAATCCATGAAGCTGTCTCACTGCACTTCCAGTTCACCTTCCCCAGGGCCTTAAAATGCTTAACAACAGTTGACTGCTGGGGAAATGCTATGACCATTCCAGCCAGCTATTGCTGCCTTGTTTTTTCTCATATCTCTTTTACCTCTGTCCAACCTCTTAGACTGAGATTTTTAGCTCGCTGGGGCAAGAACATCTCTTTAAACATAAGACAGGTCCTGTTTTCCCAGCCAGAGAGCTGTTCGCTGCTGTTGGATGATAGCACTCCTGCGGGAATTTCTAATGAATACTGCTGCATTTTTAAGGCTCAGACTGAAGCTTCATATCTGTGAACAGCTGAAATTAATTGGACACTTGAAACTGAGCTGCTTTTAAGGAAAACATCAGTGTCTAAAAATAAACCATAGCTTTAGTTTAGACTGGCCTAATTTAAATACGGCTCTAGATAGTTTGTACTTCCATCTCAGTCTGAAGCTGCTAAAGTCGATGACAATGACTTGGTTCTTAAGCTGCTTTCCAAATTTTCTTGGCATTTCATATAATAAAGAAGGTGGGATATTTCTTTTTAAAATTTTGTTTATTCTTGAAATATATATCTTGAATAATTTAAGGTAAATTCTGAGTCTGGTGGATATCCTCACTGTGCAAACTACATCTCTGTTCAAACATGGACACACTGCAGAACCCATAAATTCAGTCTATGGAACCATCTTTATTTTCTATGTCAGAGTGGTTCTGCAACCAAAAAAACCCCAAAACCTTCTACTAGGCTTTATTAATCCATCACAATTCTATTCTTCTATTTCAAGGAAGTAGCATCATTTCTTGGACACATTTTTGTCCACTTTTGTTGTCTAAATACAGGTTTCATAGTCCATCAAGTTCTCGTTGATGAAAGTTTAGGTGTTATATGCATAAATCTTCTCAGTAAGTCCCATAAATTACTGAGAATTAGGATCCATTTGCACAACTAAGACATCTTAAGAATATCTTCTACATCTGAATTTGTCCCTAAAAGTAAAGGATGTAATGGAGAAAAAAAATTAAACACTAAGGGATATTCTGGTATTCTAAACCTGGCAATGAGAAAGATCTGTGAAACACCCCCTGAAGATGCCTATTTTTCACTACTGAATATCAAGAAAGGTCAGCCGAGACCTGCTCAGATGTAGCTACTTAGCTTTTAGATTTCCAAAATTAGGTGAGATGAACTGCACTTTACATGACTAACATGGAAGAGCATTTTCTGGATTGACAGAGATCTAAAAATAGGAGTTTTGAATGTAAATGCACTTTTAACAAATTTCCTCCAAACTTGTTACTGCAAAGACTGAATAAAATCAGCACTTCTAATAATAAGAAAGTTATTCACTTGAATTCACAGTCTTGACAAGGATCAGTGCATCCTATGCAAAACCTGGCAGTAATCTAGAATAGCAGAGTTGAGAGAATTTAGAGGGCTGATTAGTTATTACATATAAACAGTCATTGGCAAAATATTAGTTGGTTTTTTGCTGATTTTTTATCATGTTTGACTCATTTTTTGGCAGATTTTACAACTTATAAACACTGAAAACATGGAGGTTAAAACAAATGTTAAATGTGCTTCTTTAACAGTAACATTCTACATGATAAAAGAAGAAGGAGGAATTATATTTGCCCTGAAGTAGAGGATTAGGCAGCGTTAGCTTCGAAATCATGATTTAGCTTTCAATATTTACTTGGAATTCTTTCCTTATATTAGCCTGGTACATGCTGAGTAGGACATCAGCGCAGTTGTGACATTTAACAGAATGTTTCATTTAATGAATTCATTCTTTTTTAACCATCTTAATCTAGGCAATAGCTCAGATTTTAAAATCAGTTTTATAAAAGCCTACTCCTGCATTAAAGCCAAAGGTGCAGATAATCAGGTCATTTTAAAACCACTCCATTTGATAACCATTGAGGGTTCTCTTATGCCACGCATCTAGCATCAATTTCTTGCTTTTATTTGTGCAAGAAAACCACAATTCCCGGATTCTTTCCATGCTGCTTTGCACTGCTAGCAGACAGATCTCCTCTCAAAAACAACTTCATGCTTCTTTCCATATTAATCCTTGTACTTGGGAAAATATCCTCCAAAAAATGAATTTATCGAGTCAACTCCCTGGTGACAAAATTTATCATGAAGTCTCACTTTTCTTGCGAAGCATAAGGGGAAGGATGGGAACTGAAGGCAGAAGTGATGGGTTGTCTTCATACAGGCATATCATTCAGAGCAAGCAAATGTCGATCTTCTCGCTTGACACCCTGAAATTGCGTGAGGCATTTCACAAAGCAAACTTGCATTTTTGTCTTTAGCTAGAATTCAAACTAAATTCAATATGACACAGTAAATGTCTGAAGACAGACGAGAGTAAAGGCAAAGAAAAAAGGTGGATGAAAATGACAGTAATAATTCACAGACATGATCAAGGAGTTAAGAGGTGCAAGATGTAGTTTGTCTGCATAGCTGAACTTGTGTACTGACTGTAGATAGCAGGAATAACATTCAAGTAGATGTTAAATAAGATTGATATGACATTGGCCCCCGTGGAGAACTTTCACTCTGAATTACTAGCCTTGTCATTGAAGTATACCCAAAAACTTTGATTAGAGATCAGCAAACCAACCTTTTGTGCTATTCAGAGTGACAGTACTGATATTTTCATCAAAACTCTTATATGACATATAGTGTCACGTGCAACACATGGATCAATGAAAATCCGTGCCAGCCTCAAGTTGTGATTGAAAGCCATTCTCTGTGTGAGTGTGGGAAGCTGTTCAGTGGTACTGGGTGGAGAAAGAGGCTTGGTGAAGGGTAAATGAGCTGTTTGTTATCAAGTGGATTTGATTCATTATTAGTCATTTGAAAAGCTCATACTCTGAAGACAAGTGAACGTTTAATGTGACAGACTAGCTCCCTGTTTTACTTTTGGTAACGAAATCATTTTCAGCTTTCATCATGACTGTCACAAACACTTTTCCTGGGAAAAATGGCCTTAAAAGCAATATTCCTTCACTTTGCAAAGAAACCCACAACTAATTATCACACACCCATCTTCAGCTACCCTCCCATGTAATCCCCTTTTACCTTAAACAATTGACATATTCAATGACATTTTTACATATCTGCTAGAGATCTGCTTACCTAAAGAGTTAATTCAACAAGCTGTGAGTGGTTCCATGTTTCAAGAAGGGTCATGCTCCTGTAAGTACAAAACCCTCAGCATTTGTACACATAGCAGGAACAGAAACACATAGACCAGTCTCCAGCCATTGGTTTCTCTGTTCAAATGTCATATATGTATGTGTCACCTGAAGTGCTTTGAGGTAACCAAAACCATTTCTTAAGGCTACCAGGAATAATACAGGACCTTTGGGTGACCTATGGCCTACCAGAACAGTGAGCAGCTGCTATTTATCTAATGTTCAGGCAACTGAAGTGAGACCATAGCATGAAGATCAGCCTGAGATCAAGAAACCTATGTTCTGGTGTCTGAGTGCAGATATTTATCTATGTGTGTCCTTTTAGCAAGAAGAGATTTAGTCAAGGTAGTGAACGACCCCTAGTGAACAATTCAGCTTGCTCAAGGGTGGACACCTAGGGCTGGATTCAGTAAACTTCTAGTGCCATTTGAAACACTTTACAGTGTTCAAGACAATACAGGTTTGAAACCGTGACACAGGATGATGGCAAAGAATCTCATTCTGGAGTAGGTTCTCCTTCTGGATGTTGAAAGATAGGGTAATGGAGGGAGGGTACTTAAGGATAAATGCCTGAAGTATCCCATCTGTATTGGGTCACTGTGAACACAGTTCACTTTCTGAGCTGAAGGCACAGGTCTTAATTTGCACTGTGCATTATGTTACATAGGTATAAATACTGGAAAAGGAAAATGAGCTTCAGTTAACCATGAAAAACATGTGACTAGCCAAATAATTCCACATTTTGCTCATAGGTATGTGTTGCCTGTCATTCATTGCAAACACATGGGAGAAGTAACACTGTCATTTCACTCATTTTTGTTTCATTCATTTTTGCTTCCTCAGAGGTTAAAAAACCTCTGTTTGAATCAAGTGACCAATCAAGTAATCTTTCAGATCTGTCCTGCTTTCTTATGGCACCTTTCCACCAACTCAAATCAGAGTTTAGTGCCTTCCTTACACTCTATTTCTATGATCTCAAAACTTTGACCCTTATCACTTTAACCCCACTAACTTCCCAGACCACTTTTTCATCTTTTAAAACTCAAGAATACAGCTTTCTTAACCAGAACATCCTATAAACACCCTAATCTTTGTAGATGACTTACAGCCATCCTCAGTCCATGACCTCTACGGCAGCAGCACATGAAGATCGTAAGCCAAATCCAGTTCCAATACCACAATGGCTCCAGACCCTCAGGTAGTGTTAAATCTCACACATTTTCAGTGATACAATCATTCTGTGGGCTAATTTTCTTATTTATTTCCTTTTTTTTTAAGTATGCAAGCTGGAAACAAGCCACAGCTGAGGTCAAGCTCTAAGAAAGATTGATTTCTTTCTTTTTGCGGCACATGAGGAATTTGAAGAATCCTTTATCTTTTGCCTCCTTTTTGAACTCCTCCTGAAACAGATAAAAGCACAGCTTTTCAAGTTCTCTCATTGAAAAACATAAGAAGAATAAGATTCACAAATATCTGTTTTCCGCAGTCACAGAAAGTTCACCCCCGCATACTGTGTCCTTAATTCCATTCTTGTCCTTCACCATCACTGTACTTTTAATGATAACCTTAATCTTGAGCCGACAGGAAGAACTGGTCACCCATTGAATCCCCTGTGTATCCCAGACACAAGAAACAACACCTCAGAAGTTTCTCTTCTCTTGCATTCCTCTTTTGCTTTCTGTTGTATTATATTTGCCCTTTTAACAGCTTGAAGGAAAGTAAATGATTTACTGAGATTTTTTCCAGATTCTGTAATTCTCTAACATATAAAAAAAATAAATAAATAAAAATAAATCAGATAAGAAGCTTCACCAATAAAAGAACTACTCCAATTGATACTGGTATTGTCACCTTTTACTCAGCTATCAAGTAACATTATTTCTAGAAGATGTGTTGAAAAAGTATAGACAAGACTAAGATGCTCCACAAGTATCTTGGCCTTATAGTTCCCAGTGCTACAAACTGAATCATAACAGGAACTTCTCTCCAGGGTGATTTCTATTGTTGTTTTATGCTCTCTCTTTTATTTTATGATTTTTATATTTTTTTGTTTCATATATTTTTTATTAGAGTTTTATAGGGATGTTTTAAAGTATATAGGTGCGAAAATAGTGGCTTCAGAAACCAGTTGTAGGACATGTCCCAGTTTCATAAGCTATTTTTCTTTTTTATGGAGAGTCATCTTCTTTCTCACCTTAAACCAAGAGTGTTTTTAACATTGCCCTATTTAGGCACCTATTTACTTGCTGCTGGTGCTGGTTTTTAAAGCTGCATATATGTTAGGCTTACATCGGTTTCCAAATCTGGGTCATTTTGTCTAATTTGGCTCTTTTAGTCCTTTCAAGTGATGGCTATACAATACACCAAATGTGATCCTGGGCATTGTAGCTCTGCAAAGGAAGCATAGGTCAGTGACCTCAGTATGATGAAATATAGGTCCATTTTCTTATCTTTCTGATGAAGATTAGCAGGAGCTGGAGAGTACTAGGTCAATAACATTCCTGAAAAGCAGTAAGGCCACTCCTTGCTGCTAGAAACAACATGGACCACATTGACCAGATTCTGTTTCCATTTGAAGGCACATTAAGAAGCCTAGAGCACACCTTCCTTGGTATGGAGGCTTTCATGGTGAACACCTCTATCTTGGTGATTTTCCAGTTTAATACTGTGATCTTTTTGGACTTAATTTGAAGCACATAATTCAGTGATCTGAGATAATTCCTGAGAAGTAGATAGAACATTTTACACACAAATCCTCTGTAACAGCAGCAGCTGATGAGATCCACTTTGAGATACTCTTTGAGATGCACTGCGATACAGGTGTGATGTACCATGTGCAGCTTATTCTATAGAAAACCTTTCATTCATTGTATCTTAATCCCTTCTGGAACTCAGTTCTCCATATGTAAAATGGAGATCAGAGCACCCTTCATCTAAGTTTTTCATATGGGTAATGTCAGACTGTATATTCCGCAGTCTGTTCCCAAATTTCACCTTATATTTAAAGAGGTTTCCTCAATATCTTCTTGCAGCTTTCCCTGGTTTCCAACAAGGAAAACATTTGCTTGCTGTTTTTGTAATGATAACAACAACAACAATAATGATAATAGCTATCTTATAGCTATTAAAAGATTATAACACCTACTTTCTGTCTTCTAGCCAATGATTCAGTTGCCCAAAGACACCTGGCACAATTTCAAATGCCTTAGAAATCCTGCTTGGCCTTCACCTCTTTCACATCAGGCTGCCCTTTGCAATGCTAGGAATGACACAAGGCTCCTCCAGTTTTCCTACACAGCCATGTCTTGATAACTGAATCAAGAGTCCCTTTTCTAGACAAAGCAAATCTAGTTTCTCCACATCAGTGTTGCTTTCTAGACCTTCCACTGTCCTTCCCTTGATCTTCATCTCCTTTTATATGCAATGTCCTGTAAATAAGGCTCCAGCTGAGCACATTCATGCAATTGCCACCTGAGGCTTACACACAGCAATACCATCAATATAGCCCAGAATGGAATGTGCCTTTCTTTGCTCACCACTCACACTCAGCCTATTAAAATTGAAACTTCAATGTTTTTTCCTCATGCTGCTATCTATAAGTTATTTCTCTCTGAATCTGATTTCCTTCTCAGAAGTGCAACACCTTATACCTAGTTTTATTAGAATTGAAACATCCCATGAATTGGGACTCAAACCATTTCTCCAAACATTTTAATGCAAATTTCCACTTGGGTCTCCCTAGGGCACATAACTTTTGCATTTTCCCTTCCCATCAGTTAACCAGAATTTACAGTTTTCTCATTTGGATCAACATTGGAAAGGATAAATAGGCTCAGGCTTAGCACAGACCTATTAGTGCCTTCCCAGTACGGCAGAGAATCTCTCCCCATAACCCATTGAGACATGCTGATCAACAGCTGAAAATTCAAGCCTGGCTAGTGTAGAGGAAAAGGAGCAGAAATAACATGCAAGAAATAACCTAAAAGTAAACAACAGAACCTTTTGATGAACAAAAGTATATGAAACAAAACTGAAGCTTGAAATCAAGGTTCAATCTGAACACTGCTTCAGCTGTCACTGCTTCATTCTAGCAGGATTCAGTGCTGTGCTGTTGCTGAGAAGGAATTACCCAAACCAGGATTCTGCAATGAATAAAGTAGCTCTAAAAGGAAGCTCCAGAACAACTGTGCGTCCTTTCAAGCAAGATCTATTCAGCCACTCACTTCTCCAAGCACAGGCTGACACGATGATAATAAATATTAAGCAAAGATAAATAATTTGCATCCATTATGGTTTATAATTGCAAAGCTTAACAAACAGTGACCCAGATACAGTGGGCTGCTTTTCCAGTGTGTTTTTCTTCCCTTCTATCCTGTGCTGAACCATAAATGCTGTTCTGAGATGCATTATTTTGTTGGCAGGAAGTCCTGCCAGTGTTATTACAGAATCGTAATATTTTACAATTGAGAAGATCTATTAGATCAGTGAGTCCACTTTTCCTCCATGGAAGGGATATTGTCTCCCAAGAGGGATATGTCTTATATTGAAATAAGGCTACCTGTTGATTGCAGCAAAAACTGCCCCTTGCTGTCTTCTATGGGTGTTACAGTTTGCTTTATCCCATCAAAGTCCTGCTGCGTTGTCTCTTGAAAAGGGTTTATCATGGGGTAGGGGTGTTAAACCTCTGTTGCACAAACTGCAGACAGCCCAGCAGGAAAATGAACCCAGACCAATGCCATCTCCTCTGTATTACCCTTTACTGGGGTAAATCATGAACAGGCTGCAAAAGCAGCTTGCTTCTAGACATGGATTGTTTTCAGGCTGTGTTGCATTAGATTCTTGCTTACCTCTGACTACATATGTCAAAAGTGATGGCACTGGGCATGAAGAGCATAGTCCTGCAGCACACATTCTGCATGCCTAGCAGTCCTCCGCACAGCCAGATTTACCACCCACATGCGAACTGACTTTGTCCTGAATTTACATTCCTGCCAGGATGAGTTTCTCACACTTACACTCAGTCTAGAGCTTTAAGAAAGTATCAGTGCAACTTCAGGCTTTGCAGTGGAGTTGCAGGAAACGTATTAGTCACAAAAGCAGAGGCTGAGATAGTTCTCCCACAGGTTCAAACAACCCTTCAACACAAACCTCTGCCAGTCTGCAGGTAAAACCTGGTGTGGGAACTGCACTGATTGCACCTGTGAAATAGCAGAAGTCAAACAAACCACATAGGTAAGTTAGGCAATTCCCTGAAAGCTCGGGTATGTGGGTTTATGAGTCTTGGCCTCATAGGTTAAACCTTGGGGGTCTCACATCTGGGTGAAATTAGGAGGAACAGCAGGGAAAAAGTACAACCCAATGACTTCTGTGTAAAACCTAGGACATGAACAGGAGTTATTTGCAATGTACATTCAGTTCTGTTGTGAAATGGCCCTCAGGGACTCAGTTGTCAAAATACAGATATATGTTAGTTACCAGATGGGGAATGAAAGTCAATGTTCTGCAATACTCCTCATTCTGCCCCATAAACAGGAGTTAATTCAGGACTGGCTCTGAAGTTGATTTGAAGAGGATCACAGAGAAAACTATCAACCACAGTCACTTCCACATTTCTTTCTGCCAGAATGGCAGAAGTTGGTTGGTAAAAGTTGGCTGAAATGTGAATATGAACCCAAAACTGGAAAAAGAAAATCTGACTTGTGTTTTCATAAGCCCTGTAATAGAATCACCTAACAAAAACTACTGCTGATTGTGCCAGCGGACAAATAATTTCCCTTTTAGTAGAACTAATCTCCAAAGGCAGGTGATACAGTATGTTTCAGAACAGAGCTGAGATTAAAGGTGATCTGTGAAAAAGATTATAAGGGCAGAAATCACTCTAGTAGTGGTGCTTAACAACTGTTAGTGATCAGTCAGTACAAAGCAACAGGAATGTTATTATTTTCCTCTGTGGCATCTAGATAAGGTAGCTTATAATAAATTCTAGATCTCACTGTCTTCATTTGCCAATCATCCCACATTCACCCTTTCATCATATCTATGCACGTTGCTGGCACTCTGAAGATAATCTGTCAGTTTGCTGTGTTGTCTGCTTAAATTATCATAACTCATAGGGGCTTCCTTAAATCTTCTGCCTTTTTGTCGCTATCAATAGTCTGCTGTGGCTTTTATTTTTATCACTCTAGCACCAAGAAACGCTGGGATATATTATCAGTTCTGTCTGCAGGGAAAGGAAATTATAACTGTCAGTCTGCCCTATATTCTAGAGAGCTCTTCTGCACCCCAGAAACAAAGCATTTGCTGGCAGTTTGACAAGCCCCTTTTTTGCAGTTAAAAGGGAAATATAATCAAAGAGATCAATAGGAAATGTAAACTGCATGAATTGTACTGAATTAGAATGACTTTCTTGTGGCACTGCAGGCAGAGACTGACTACAGGCTCATGCAAGGGTTTAATGCAAGCTTTGGACACAACTGTGTTATTCAGAAGAGTAGTCCTTGGAATAGGGGTGGCAGAAGAAGGTTAAGTGAGAGCTCAGATTTTGCATCCCTTTGCACACTGAAGAGGACATTAGGCAAGTGATGGCTACTGATACAAGGCACTAAACACAAAAGCACTTCTCCTGTTTCTACATACAGAAGGTGTAGGGGGCAGTCCCATTGACCAGTTTGTCCTGAATAGCTTTTCAAGTCCATGAAGCCCATGGTATTCATGAACTTCATGATCGACTCTTAGACCATGGGGATGGAAGCTAATGACATTAGAGATTATTATTGTTAGCCATCATTTAAATTAAACAGCATTTTTCAACTAATAAGAAAATGGGAGTTTTAAGAGGACTGAAAACATCTGCCAGTATCAGGGTATATTTGCAGCTGGGGGAAAAGAAGAATGTGTAAGTAGGGGATAAAAGTACATCTTTATCATGAAAAAACCACACAGAAAGGGGGCTAACAACTCAAACACACCTACCCAGGTCATTTTGCATTAAATACAATGCTGTGCATTGATCCAAAATTAATTTTCCCCATTTTGAAAAAAAAAATCATCTTTTTTCTTCATGTTTTTATATTTGCTTTACCCAACCACTAACCTGAGTACCCTAAACATTTTAATATAGTGACAACTATTAACTGAAAGGTAAAGCCTATGTAGGTGCTATTTAAACTCTACACATCCACTAAGCTTAGTCTGAATAATGTAGGGAGAAAAGATATAATAAACAGGCAACATCCTATATACAAATGACATTCTGCATCCTTGTACTTTCTCCACACTCCTGATAACCTGGTTCTTTATTTTTATGCTGGGCACAGGATTTGACTCTTTAGAAGTACTTTACCAGATTATGTAATGTTACTAGTTGTTTCATTGACAATTGCAAACTCAGTTCCTACTGGAGCAGGAACTCAGCATTGTCACTGCTGTTAACACTATTGTTCATTGTTTCTTAGCATTTTATTAGAGTCTGCAGGCTTACAGGTATTCTTTAACTTGTCTTCATTTATTGTCTGCAAACCCTCAGCACAAATATTCTCCTTAAAGTAAAAATAATGCAAGACACAACGTTAGCAGAGGTTAAAAGGAATATTCAGCTGACTGACTAATGGAAGGGAAAATCAATTATATGGACATCTCTTCAAAACCCAAAACCCTTTATGCTTTTTTTGCTTGTCCTTAGGGATGTTTTATCTTATGTAGCATTTCTATTGAAGTGTTTCAGCTTAACTAAAAATAGTATTGACAAGCATATTGTAAACTCTTCTGGGCTAGCACCACATTTCTCTTTATGTTCAGGCAACTTAATTGTTATTAGGGCTCCTGGATAGTGCTTTTAGATAAATAAAAGTGTGCCATTGTAAGACAGTAGGGAATTCAAACAGTAAGTTCTGAGTATGGCAGGAAATAATGGTAAATCACTGTTAACTTGTAATGTTTTCATACAAAAGGTGGGGATGCAAAATGAGAATAAGCTCAGTGGAGGAATGGGAAAACTCCCCTTTTCTCTCAGTGTTTTATATTGCTACCCAAAACTTCAGCTTCCAAACCCTGATCTCGTAAACACAAAACCAATACTAAAACCCTAATGGCCACCATGGAGTCAACAAAATGTCCTTTTGAAGTCAAACTTTCATTATATATATACTTATTTCCTCACTGTTTGCTCTTACATTTAGTCAACTTACTCCTTGAGCTCCTGAAGTTTCTCAGAGCCAGTCTATGTGCACATCCTGATTTCTGTTGTCTTTGTACATGCTCCTCTTATTTTGCCAGTCCTAGAGCTCTAGCTCTACTACTGGTAGCAGAAGTAATACTGCCATTTTCAAGTCTCCTTGTCACTTTCTGTCTACTCTAAAGACAGCATGACACAGTATTAAGAGGTATCAGTAATATTAATTCTGTGTTTGTTTAGCACATAAATCACAATCTTCTTCTGAATTACCAGGCCCAAGTGGAAACCAAGTCATCAAGAGGAAGAGGAAGCTTCAACACTGATGCTTGCATCCACACAGATGACTGCAGTAGTTTGCAGCAGAGCAAACTGAGGCAGACACCCATGCTTTCACAGAATCCCAAGGGTTGGAAGGGACCTCAAAAGATCATCCAGTACAACCCCACTGCAAGAGCAGGGTAACCTAGAGTACATCACACAGGAACTTGTCCAGCCTGCCTGGGGATTCTGTGATGCTGTGAACTACCACTGTATGACCATAGTTGATTTTTCTGTGTTCAGAGAAGTCTTATCTTTCAAAGTGTGCTAGCTAGAATCGAAGCAGTGACCTTAGACTCAATTGCTCTTCATATTGTGGTAGACCAAAGTGACCCCCAGCAAGTAGAAGATTCCAGTGAAAGGGTTTTCCAGGCACAGAACAGAAGCAATGCTGGTATTGTACAGCAGATGCATTATAAATATGTGAGATAATCATATTTCACTATCTGCAATAGGTGACAGACACTTATTTTGTCATCTGAAAATCAAAAATATAAAACCCAGCAGTTATTTTATCTTTTATGAATCCCATACATGTTGAAACCCACAATAATGACTAAATTATATTCAAATTTTATTGTAAATGTATTTAAAAGACTTTTGTTTGTCTTCATGCCCAAGAATGTGTTTCACTTAACTACTATGAAGTTAACAGGTAAAAGTACCTCTTTCTTACTATGTTCATTGCATGAAAAGCATGTTTCCTTGGATTACTTTTACCAGCACTCACTAATTAATTCTCATAACACTTCCGTAAGTATTAGCATCTGTTAAACATTAGCATACATAAACAGATGAATCCTTTGTGACTTTCCTTTGCGTATGTGTTTCTCCTCAAAAACACTTGAGAGTTATCAAACTTCTTTAATATTTGGACACTAAAGCTTCTGCCCAGATTTTTGCCTTACTTTATTCTGGCCCTTTGAGAAAGGATATTTTTCCTTTAATTCTTTTAAATATGGACCACAATGATGATAAAAATAATGAAAAAGGATGTTGCTATGTGTAAACCTCTCTACATTATACCAATACCCTTTCTTCTCCTTGCCTGAACAACCCCCTCATTACATCTACCTTATTTTCAGTTTCTGTGCATAAAGCCTTCAGGTTTAGGTTTTTTTATTGCTATCTCTTTTCTTCTACAGGCCCAGCCCTTCTGTTTCTCATCTTTCTTAGGAACAGACCTCACAGACCTCACTTAGGCCAGAACTGCCCAAGAATCCCATCTCCATAAACTTCTTTAAGATTCTTCTGCCTGAATGTGGAAGTCTCCACCATTATCTGTGTTAAATATCTGGATGTCTGTTAAAGTCAATGAGAAACAATATTTTTGGAGCATTGTTTATCTCATCATAAAAAGCACTTTCAATGTGAATAGTGAATCAGGCCCCCAAATGCCTATTTCCCCCCTTTGAAACTGTAGTGATTCCAGTTCACCTGTTGAAGTGCCAGCTATACCCCGTGCAAAGGGCTCCAAAAACCTGCTGTTTACTTTTGCCAGCTGTAGACCTATACAGACTTAGATGAGAAAGAGCACAATAACATCATCTGACCATGATGAAGTAGGACATAGCAGAAGATAGCCAGAAAGCATAAGGATACATATTGTTCCCAAAATGAAACTGAAATTCCTAAACCCTGTATAAAGTTATCATCAACTTACTGAACACAGTCTGGTAGCACAAGAGGGTTAAAGCTAGGAACAAAACTGAGTTCCAGCTGTGAGACTCATCTAGCTTTGTTTATACCACACCTTTAAACCTCCAAGACCTTCCTGTTGAGAAAATTAAGCACTCGTAGGCACAATGGAGGTCTTTCAAAGGACACCTTAACTTTGCTCTTCTGTTCTTTTATACTAAGAGAATTCAAAATGAGGGTAACCCAGTGTAATTCTACTTTTTGCATGGAAACAATACAGCCCTTATCAGTGCTTTAGCAGTGCATGACTGAGGATATCTGTGGCTATTCTGACCACCAGAGGCTTTCATTTAGTTTAAAGATGCAGAGATGCTTTTAGTTTTCCAGAGATGGTATGAGGACATGCAAAGCAGCTGTGCTCCCCAAAGCTGCAACGCAGCTTTTAGACTATCTGTTGCTCAATCCAACAGCTACTCTATTTCTGCAGTTACAAAACTCCTAACATTTCTAAAGTCACATTTTTATCTTTCCCACCACCTGAGAATGCCATCTGCTGTTTATCACAAATATATCCAGCTTCCCATAGCATATTTCTTTGGGATGTTCTCAAAATCCATTTTGGTAGGACTTTGTTTTTCATTCTGGTTTATTTTTCTCTTATTTATTTATTGATCAAACCATGCATAGCACAAGGCACATGTGGGTTTTGCTGTAGTTTTCCCTTCTGTTGTAATCTGTCAAGCAGAGCATTTTTAACTAAAAGGACAGTCCTTTGTTTGAGCTTCTGGTCACAATACTTATTAGCACCCATGAAGTAATGGGTCCTGCAGATTAAATCACATTTGACATAGTTCTATTTGAACTTATATTTGAACAGCCACTGCACAACCAAGGATCAAGTTACTCAGAGCAGTTATTATATATTTCTACAGAATATACTGGCTTGCCTAGCAGAATGAATTGGGATGCATTTTCCTAGGAGATGGTGACTTTCTGACAACAGTTTTTTCAGGTTTTGGGCTTTTTGTTCAAATTGTCAGAGAAATGTGTTCATTTCAAAAGAAGTCCTGTTAGGAATCCTTTTCAAGCTCTGTGTGGAAATCCAGACAGAGTGGACTCTGATTACAACACACTTTAAATCAGAGTAAAATGTTGATGAGTGCTTATGCCCCTCAAGTATTTTGATGTGTACCCTTTCTCCATCTATTCTGTAAGTGATAGCTCAATTTAATTCTCTACAGAAGCGTGAGATTCATCTAACCTACCTGTAGGTTCTAAAAACCAGCTGTCTAAGCATAGTAATCAAGGCTTCAGCTACAGTCAAAGGAAAGAAATAGCTGGAAGGGGCAGGTACCTGTCTTTTAGGATGGCACAAACCTTTCTCTGACACTGCTTCTCCTATGGCTTTAGAAGAAACTTTCAATCACAGCAATACTGTCATTCTGTGAAGATCCTGTCCTTAGTAACTTGTTGGTATTTCTGACCCAGGCCTTGAAAATCTCAATTGAAAACCTACTCTCCCTGTCTTTCTAAAATGACTTCAATGATCTGAATGTCTGGATGCAGCAGGAAAAGAAACAGAGGCTGCAACTTCAGCTTTCTCTCAAATCAGATTTAATTGTACAAAAACCCCTAGTCTGGGGTTTTCACTCAAATGTAATACTTGGACCATGTTACTGCACTGGCTCTAGATACATTTTTATTTCACTGAGCATCCCAGACATAGGTATCTACTGCAGTCTGGGATAATCCAGCATATCCTAGACAGCCAAACAGGGCTGGGAGATGAAGCCTCTTTCATTGCTGGTTTAGCAGGTAAAGCTTAAATGACACTATATGCTTATGCAATGGCAGCAGATGATACTATATGCTTATGCATATTCAGCCAACATCTGAATGGTACATTTCTGAAAATCTTGCTTTAAAAACATGTAGAATCAATGAGAATAGCAAGATTTCAGGAGGAAGGATCATGTATAGTGACTAGATATCATAAAGCATGTGAAGTGTCCAGATTCTATAGTATTAGTTGCCATAAATGTATCTGAGACTGTCAGTTTTAAGCTGGTGAGGGTACATTTTGTTAGATACTCCTGCAGTTATTTTGTCATTATCCTGCATAAATGGGTAGAGCCAGCTCGCGATTTTGCAGAAATATAGATTTGGGTTTTGTAGAGTTTTGTTTTATTTTGTATCTGTTTTATCACTGTGATGGGGGGAATGGGCTGAGAAACTTGTAGCAAAATTAGAAGATGAGGGGTAGAGCTGGGGTAGGATGTGAGGTTGTCAATCAGGGTGTGCTGCCTGCTGCTGTCAAGGTGTTCAAAGGACTGAAGGCAGTAACTTCAGTTACTGGCAGACATCATCCCAAAACACCTTGATTCCTCACTTACTAGTAGCAACAGCCACCAGCCATGGCTGTTTTGTTAACCCAGCCGTTTGTTGCCAAAACCCACTATTCTGAAACTTCTACACCCAGCTTTGTAATAAAGGCAGCATTACACTCATCACTTGAGGTTCAATTTCATTTCCTAAGCAAAGGCATCCCTAGGTTACCTTAACCACATACTCCAAGCTGGCACATATGACACAATGCCTTTAAGAGACCTGTGCCTGTTTGCAGAGACAGCCGAAGATCAGTTACCTTAAAGTGTCTTGAATTGCCCATGATACCAGTGGTTAGATTATTGAATCAAAGACTGTCTCATGTGTCTAGAATGTAGCTGAAATAAACTCAAAATACACCCATAGAACAAATATTCCATATGTCACCCCTATTGCTACTTGCTCTTCATTACGAGCTAATGAGCATTAGTTACAATGTTGACTTCTCATTTCTGGTGTCATTTTGGGTTTAGGCTGTTCTTCTGCACGATAAATGACATTATAGAGCACTAACAGAGAACATGAGTTTTTAGGGATTGAATTTATGGGACATCAGGTATCTTAGGTATCTAATAACCTGACTGGAGTTAGGAGCCTAAGCATCTTTGTAATTCTGCCCCTTGTTACCCCAATATTATGGGACGCACATAAGAAGAGGGAGAAGAAATGGAGAAAGAAAAAAATAACTCAATCTAATAACTTTCAATAGCCAAAACAAACAAACAAACAAGCAAAAAATCCCAATTTTGAATAACCTCCAGTGGAGATTTCCAGCCTAATTTGCTCATGATAATGGATGCTTGTTTTCCCCTAATTGGTAGTTTCCAGTGGGAGTATGGGCTTTTTTTGTTCTCTGATAGCCCGGACATTGCTAGAGTACTGTTTCAATTGATAGCCTGGCACTTCACTCCCACTTTTTCCTCATACTACAATTTCAGAGTCAGTTAAGTCATCTGATGATGCTGTTTAATTCTCTTATAAATAACAGGTTTGCAGAATGGGAGAGCTGCTGCTAAGAAATTATAGCCCAACAGAACAATTTGGGCATTACTTTGGATGACACACATGCTTCTTTCATTTCAAAATTGTTATTGTGGTGTTTTCATATCATCTTTGATTAAATTGAGAAGTTAGCTTCAGAAGAACTACAGTAACTATAACCCAGTTCTGCACAAACTGATTTAGTATTGGTGGTGTGTAACCCTACATAATTCTCTTTCAGCTCCTCAGTTTTTTTCTCAGATTAATAAAAAAGCAAACATACACAAAAGGAATTAAATTAGTTTTCAGGCAGAACATTTGTATGACAAAGTCACATTTTTGCAAATATCACAGTTAACACATTTTGTGCTAAGAGATCAGTAAAATTATCTTGAAACATCTACGTTACATGGAGCAAATAACCTCTACGCATAAGATGACAGATACTTTTCTGCCCTTACCCCAAAGGCACATTATCTCACTGATGACTCTTGCAAGGTTTCTTGCATCTACTTTGAAACATGAACTACCTTGGTGATACTTTATTATGCTAGAAAAACTATTGGCCAAATGGTAAATCTGCAATGCATGCATAATGGATAGCATTAGTTTTCCCCTCAAAGGTCTTTAGAAACTCAGAGCACTATGGGAAAAGTGATTATTTCACCTGCAAATCATTGTGCATTTTCTCTGAAAACTCATAAGATAGAGACCATACCATTTGGTCTCTGTCTATCACTGTATTCACCAGTTTGGGATATACAGTAGGCTTGAACACATCTCCTGTTTTTGCTTACCTATTCTGTCTCTTGTAGGACTCATGAACTGGGAGAGGAAGTGATCTATATTAATGCAACAAGTTGTGCCAGATGCCATGATGACAACCTAGAGCATCTAAGACATACATATTTTGCCAGTAAATATGACATCAGACCCATGGTAGGCCAGTGGCCTTCTGGAGCAGCATCAGGAGACCACATATCTTTCCTTCATACATTTCAAATAGGACCAGGTACCCTATGAGAGTAACTTAATTTCTTACAGGGAATGATTCTTCTGATCTACTTTAGATGTCTACACTGAAATTAATCTCATTTTAGATCTTTTTCATCTATTAAAGAAAGAAACAGTAATTACCTTCCTACTAACATTGAAACTATAACCGTAGGTTTCAGTCTACAGATGAGATATCTACATTTAGGTATATAAGTTAGGTTTCCACAAGTGATAGGTGTATTTAAACTGTGTATGAGCATTTGACTCTTTAGTCAATGAAAATCTGAGGCCATATTCAGTTCCTTTAGAAGTATCTAGTTCTGTTTCAGAGGATCAGTGATTTCCTACTGGTCTATTCATGATTGACAGGTAAAACACTAGAAACAAAAGTAATCTGTAGTTTCTGAGCAGCAGAGAGAGTTTGAATAGGAGATTACAGGGTACCTACTATGATATTAGACACCTACAGATAATTGAATTCTGTCCTCTCCACCTGTAGTAATTATTGTCTCAATCCAGCTACTTAAGCATAGGCATCTGGAGTCTACTTTAAGCTCTGTTTGGTCTGCATATAATGCTGCAGAGGGGTTCAAGTCTGTTATTTGTTCCGTGTTATATCTGCTGCATCATGTGTATGTCTAATAAGTACTGTTGCCTCTCACACAGTGCTAGACATTTAAGGATGTGCTACTGAACCAAACCCAAGAATCTTGCCTACTGTAACTGAGAACAGCTTGAGGTCAGGGGTCCATTTCACTTGCTGTAGGTGATGGGGGTCTGCTGAAGAAATATATGGCTGTCTTATCATAATACCAGAAATTGTATCGAGACAAGCAGATGCACAACTGTGTTTGCTTTATGTATCAGCAGAAGGCAAAGTTTTCCTCACAAAGGTCATTGTAAGCCTAGATCTGAGTAGAAGGCAAGTTTGAATTTGTTAGATATTGTCTGAGACATCAACGTTTATTAGGAAGCCACATGCAATTTGGTAGCTAGGGATTTCAATGGCTCTTTTTCCACACAAAGGTCAGTGAAACTTCGGAATTCAGAGGTTTTCCTTTGTGCTGACCCACCAGAATTAGGATATCTGAGAGGCAAAATTGAATAATTTGGTTAGAAGGGATCTCTGGAGGCTATTGAGTCCAACCCCTTGCTCAAAGCAGGCCCAAAGGTCTGCAGAAGCCTACAAGCCCCATGCAAAAGAGGTATGTGAAGAGGTCTAGTAGACTGCTGCATAATCATCTTTCATACCCCTTTTGGGGTGCTTTAAGTGGACAAGTCCTAATAGATAAGCTGTAGCTAATCTCCTTGCCTTATTTCAGCTCAAGTCCTTTCTTGTTTTACTTTAAAGCAAAGCTCTTCTAAGCCTGAATGAGCTCCATTTGCCACCTTGCTCATTTCAAGAGGAAGCCATTCCCTCTAGTGGTGTTTTTAATAAAAGAGTACATGTATTAATTTACAGCGGAGTCTTTTTAATGGAGAAATACAACAGAATAAACTAAAGTGAAAGAGTAGAAGATTGCTACCACACACTTCAATATACAAAGAAAGATGGACAAGTTTAGGAGCAGCAGGCGCTTCATTGCTTCATGAGAATTCACTGAAGAGGATCTAAGAGAATTAGGAGTATCGCTTGTTAATGTTTAGTCTTCTGTAGTCTTCACATTTAGGCACAAAAGCTTTTAATTAATTTAGCAAATCATAATGTAAAAGCAAATTTAAGATTTTATAATGAAAAAAGGGATAAAAGTTTAGATGCAAACTGTCAGCTGCTATAAATGCAACTCCTTTTTTTCTCCATACCAGTTCCCATCACGACTTTCCAAGTTCTGCTGTAGTCTCCAGCACTGACATACCTGAGGGAACATTTAACCCATAACATACATCGAAATCATTTTTGAAAGCATAGCTATTTATATAGAAATATTATAGATCTGTAAGTTTTTATAGAGAACAGGTTTTATCTTGAAAGCAGTTTTTGATCTTTAGCCATAAAAATGTTCAGTGCTTCTTTTTGTAGTTGAAAATGAAAAAGAAAAGGTATTATCCTGAGAAAAAACAAAACCATTTTCTGACCATGCCTATTAATAGCAAATGTTTTTTCTTATTTGAAATACAAATTTCATCATTCTCTGATGAAAAGTGCAAAGTTGGGTTTTTTAATTCCTAAGAACTTTCAGGAGACAAATGGCTTCTTTGCATTTCACCAGTGTGAAGCAGACCAAAACTGCGTACTTGGGAATGCAGCACTATCTGCAGTGACTAGGTGCAAAACTATTTGAAACTGCTCATTTCTTTTCCTGGCTTAGCAAAGCCTCTGATCTTCCTGTAACTATAGCAACATAACCACAAGCTGCTAAAATTTAGACGCTTTTTGTGCATTGTCTATTTTCTTCCAGAATATAGAAAGATAATGGGATGCAGGCACTCTGCTTTGTTTGCCTTGTTAAGCTATATTCAAATAATAAGTGATATACAGAATGAATTAGAAATCCTCCTGTCTCGAAATGCTTTTAATGTTAATTTTATTTACCCAAAGACTTAGAGGAGGTGATACATTTTCCTTAGTGTAGACACATCATTCCATTTGAGAAGCCCTAGAGGCTCCCACCTGGTATCCAGCTGCCACAGCTCAAGGGTAGATGTTTGGGAGCTTGTAGATGGCTTAGGTGGAAACGCATCCCTACATATAAGTGACTTAATTGCACTGAATTTGGCTATGTATTTTTCAGAAGATCCTCGCTTCCTGCCTACAAGTTGATTGAACATTTCCTTAATGGTTAAAGATTCAGGTAATGGGAAGAGACAACCTCCTGGAACATACTGGACAGGAATGTATCAGAGCACATGAAATGCAGTAAGTTGCTTTCTCGCCCCCGTTTTCTTCTCTTTTTCTTCAAATATTGCAAACAGAAAAATGTTGAAGTGGAATTTTGGGATTTTCTTGTCAGGTAGAGTTTTGTCTCATGCAATTTAAGAAGCCTTTTACCCCCTCAACCTGGAGCGATGCAGGTTTCGTCTAGGTCTTGTATTAGCTGATCCCATGCGGGTGTCTCAAACAGCATAAAGCAACACACGGTTCTGCAGGGATAAATCAGCTGCCATGTGTTCATGCTCATAATGAAGATTCAAGCTCTGTAATGAAGATCTAATCAAAACAATCAGGAGCCAGCGTCTAGACACATATGTATAAGTATATGACTCTCAACCTGACTTGATTCAGTGTATAAAGCTGAAAACTGAAAGTATTTGAGGCATCTTAGGGTACATGATATATGGACGCAGAGATGACAAAACAGGATAATTTAGAGTTTTCCTCTTCAGGAAAAGCAGAGTAACCTAGGACACTATAAACAATTTGTGCTGGGCTGGGCAGGGAACAGTGCCCGATGGGCAGGGCTGCACTCGGTGCTCCCTGGTGCAGGTCCTGCTGCTGCAGGGTTGAGCTGTGGGACGCCATTAACGGACTGCAGGGTGTCAGGGGAGCTGAGAGGGAGCAGGACTGCTTGGTCCACCTATCAAACTGATGTCTCTCCAATTTAGAGACAAGGATGTTGTGTGGGACAGTGTCAAACGCTTTGCACAAGTCCAGGCAGGTGACATCAACTGCTCCACCCCTGTCCATCATCTTTGTAGCCCCATCATAGAAGGCCACCAAATTGGTCAGGCAGGATAGGTGGAGCACTTGGTGGATAAAGAACTGGCTGGATGGCCGCACGCAAAGAGTTGTGGTGAACGGTTCAATGTCTGGCTGGAGACCAGTAACGAGTGGTGTCCCTCAGGGATCGGTGTTGGGACTGGTCTTGTTCAACATCTTTCTCAGTGCCATGGACAATGGGATTGAGTGTGCCCTCAGCAAGTTTGCCAATGACACCAAGCTGTGTGGTTCGGTTGATACACTGGAGGGAAGGAATGCCATCCAGAGGGACCTTGACACACTTGTGAGGTGGGCTGATGCCAACCTCATGAAGTTTAACCATGACAAGTGCAAGGTCCTACACCTGGCTCGGAGCAATCCCAGGCACAGCTACAGGTTGGGCAGAGAAGAGATTCAGAGCAGCCCAAGGAGAAGGACTTGGGGGTGTTGGTCAAAGAGAAAATGAACATGAGCCGGCTGCAGTGTGTGCTTACAGCCGTATCCTGGGCTGCATCAAAAGGAGTGTGACCAGCAGGTCAAAGGAGGTGATCCTGCCCCTCTACTCTGCTCTCGTGAGACCTCACTTGGAGCATTGTGTGCAGTTCTGGTGTCCTCAGCATAAAAAGGACATGGAACTGTTGGAACAAGTCCAGAGGAGGCCACGAGGATGATCAGGGACTGGAGCACCTCCTGTATGGAGATGGGCTGAGAAAGATGGGGCTGTTCAGCCTGGAGAAGAGAAGCTGCGTGGAGACCTCAGAGCAGCCTTCCAGTATCTGAAGGGGGCCTACAGGGATGCTGGTGAGGGACTGTTCATCAGGGACTGTAGTGATAGGACAAGGGGTAACGGGTTCGAACTGAAACAGGGGAAGTTTAGATTGGATATAAGGAAGAAATTCTTTACTGTAAGGGTGCTGAGGCACTGGAATGGGTTGCCCAGGGAAGCTGTGAATGCTCCATCCCTGGCAGTGTTCAAGGCCAGGTTGGATGAAGCCTTGGGTGATATGGTTTAGTGTGAGGTGTCCCTGCCCATGCAGGGGGGTTGGAACTGGATGATCTTAAGGTCCTTTCCAACCCAAACTATTCTATGATTCTATCATTCTACTCGTTCTTTTAATCATGTCAGAGATAGAAATAACATGCAAAAGGGTAGAACCTTTTTCTGCAAAATGCCTACTATTAATACTTCAGGTAAAAAAGCAGTGAAACACTTAGCAAGTATCACACAGCTCATCATATTTCTAGTACTGACAAGAGAAACTGGACATTTTAGGAGCGTCAAGTCAAATGCTCTAGTGTTATAAGGATCAAGTTCACAGACAGGCCCACTAAAAGTCCTATGTCCTTCCAGTTACAGCAGCATGAGCTCTGATTATCATCTGATCATTCAAGATCTAAAGTGTAAATCAGCACATGTACAGTATGGCATCCACAGTTTATTTGTGGACTTTCTCTGTAGTCATTAGGCAGAAATAAAAAAGCTTAGACAGCAATTCAACACAGCCAGTCTAGATCTTTCAGAACAGATTGAATTACTCATTAGCAAGATTTATTGCTTTCTATTATTCTCTCTATTCTCTCCATTATTTATTTCTCTCTATATTAAATGAGGACAGTGATTAGAGCAGAATAGATGCCTACCATCGGTGATATGGACCCCTCCTAAAGAAAGAAAGAAACCATTTTGCAGCAGGTTTCTGTATTGATCCCAAAAGGTTAAAAGAGTAATAAGTGCCTGAACCTATATGAATCTTATATGACTACATTAGGATTCTATTTATATTTTTACAAAATGTCCTAACTCAAACCTTAATGTCTTGTGCTTTTTGTTATCATTCTGATAAAGAGCAAAGTCTCACACTATGTCTCGGGGCAAAGCTGGTCAAACTTTTGCTTGGTGAGATAGTGTTTTTATCTCAAGTGAGGTCCACAACATTATTCTTATAAAAAGCTCAACAGAAACTTACTTGCTTTTTGTTATACTTTTCAATTTTGAATCAACTTCTCCGTGAAAAGATGAAAATCTCCTTCCTTTTTTCTTCTGTTTCTAGATATTTTTCTACCCACACACACACAGAGAAGACTTTTTAAAACAACTTCTAGTCCCTAATTTGCAAATAATAATACATTATCTTAATCTTACTTCTTGTCTGTCAGCATAAAATAATATTGCTCATAGGAATTATGTTAAGCAAGAACATAATTGTTTGCAAGGTCAGGACATAACCATGTAAGCATCCCTTTCAAAGTTTCTCTAGTTCTTTTTTTGGGGTCCTTCCTGAACTATTTATATGTATTACTAATATCCAAATGGAGAGGGTGAAAAAGCACTTATGTTCCAGATCTGAGATCAAAAAAAGAACTAGATTATTTAAGTGACATCTTAACCTCTGAAGAGTGGTTAATAAACAACAGCTAAATAATAGTATTTCAGTCACCCAAGGGCAAAATATGTTAGCACTGTGTCATATCATGCATATGTAATCATAAAGCTGAATGCTTGCTCAGATAATTATCAAAAGAGTCTAAAGTCAGCATTTATAATAAGGAATGCATGTAATCAGATAAATAGCTACGAGCACATGCAGTCAAATTCCTCACTTTTTTCACTGGTCCTAGAGTTATTATGAATTAAAAAAGGGCATAAACACAGCTTTGCTTGCCCTCCTTTTCGCAGGTGTCCCAAATCATCTTAACCCCATTGCCAGCCACCAAAACTGTTGCTTACCTTTCTATGTTCTCCCTACCAATTCCCCCCTTCACAACCTTTCAGAATTCAGTTCTGCTTTCCTCAAAGTCAGACAGATGCAAATACTAACTAGAAGTGTCTCCTTAGGGCTGACAATTCTGAGCAAAAGTCCATCTGGTTTTATTTGCTTCCTATATTTCTCCTGTCATGAGAATGAGAAGTTGCAGATCCAGCACCAGAGAGCTATATGTTCTTATGCCAGAATGTGCTCTCTCTTTCTGAGAGACCCCAATCCTCATATTAGCTCTATTCCGATGGATAAAACTCTCACACCCTTACAAGATGCAATCAGTGTTAGGTCACCCTCACCCTTTTCTATTTAGACTATCCCCCATCAAAGGTCTTTCCTGGTGAGCTGAAGAAGAATGGAAGGCAGAAGAATTACACACTTGTCTCTGTTATTAAAGTAATGCTGTTCAGCAATTAGGATGTCCTGGGGTGGAAAAAAGTTGGGGTAAGAAGAACCTGGCACAAGCTTAATTCATTCACTTCTTTGCTTAAAGAGAGTGGTCCTGAGGCTGGTGAGAATTCAGCTTTTCTAATGTGAAACTTCTTACCTGAAAGAGAAAAAAGTTGAATAAATCTTTGATTAAAGCTCAGCATAATATAACCAATACTTCTGGGAAGGGCAGGGATTTTGGTTCAGCATTACAGACATCCAAACAAGCATATTAAGGTTACGTTGTTCTGTTCTTGCCACAGTAATTACCAATAGCAAAGTGGAAAAAAGATATAATTGGCTGTTCAGTGCTATTGATTTTGCTAATAATCTTGTTTCAGCATGTTAGTGTTTTTTCTATAAGCTACTTGGAACACATTTGAAAAGTCTGCCTAATGACATGTGAAATCATATATATACAGTAAGAACCATTGCACACTATGAAATGTGTCTTTGCAATGTTATTAAGTGGTCTTGCTTCATTACAAATACAGTATAATCATCATGGTTGATGGAGTTTAAACAAGAACTCACTGCAGTTTGTTTCAGTTCAGTAAACATAGCTATGGCACAGATTTTGTATTTAGCTATAAGCATTTAGACTTAAGGAGAAAGTCAAAGGGTATCTGGTATTCATGTGATATTACATTTCTTTTAACTTTAACAAGTACATCAGTGATTTAACAAATTCACCAATGATTCTGAAAACAGAACACAATGTAAAAAACTGAATATAAATACTTTAGGATTCAATACAGAGACCTTTTAGCTCAAATTGCCTTTCAAACAGCTGCTGTACCTTATTTATGCAGTATAAACTACCTATGAAATTACAATTTAGATTAGTTTATATTCATTCCTCCGTATACATGAAGTAGGAGCATAAAGAAGTGCTAGTCCTTGATTTTAGGTATACAATTCAAGTCAGGTTTTGGGCTTAAACAACATCTATATTTCAGATGTGAGTCCTGACTCAGTCTGTTCTTTCTTTAATGATATTTTCTGTTGGTTGCTTGTGTGTTTTGTTTTTTCCTTCTTTTTTTCCCCCCAAGAATAGCAGCAATTAAACCAACACTAAGGGACTGATCGTGCATTTCACACCTTAGGAACTGAGTTAGTGTTAGGACTCCACTGTAGAAGGAAAAAATGACTCTGGGGGACTTAAACTGGAAGTTATCTCCTCAATCTACACTTCATTTTGCATATGCTGTTACTTCCATTTGGATTTTGTTATCATATATGGGGCATTGCTGAATTTATTGTGACACATGTTTAATTGTATTGAGTAACACTGCAGGGAAAGTTGGGAAAATCTTCTTTCAATTAATAACTGTTTATGGAGTAAAAGTGAGTCCCCTTCTTAAGAGAAAACCAGATGTTGATGAAACACCCCTTGTCAGAAACCTTCAATCACTTGAATAGACTTTTATTATAGTGAAGATGGATATGAAGGGGTTTCATATATTTCAATGGGTTCATCTTTGCCTTCAGTGTCTGTCTTGATTGGTAGAACAAGTCCATTGAGTGCAAGGATAAGGCATTCCCTATCTTCTTGTTAGATATGATCATATACTTCACTTTGATATCACCGCAAGTAGTGTCCTAGCATGAAAGAGCGGAATTTGGTTCATTTGATGATAACATCTTTGACTTTTTTTATTAAGAGAAAAGGTATAAGGCATATCACTGCATCTTGAGTCCTTCCAGTCAAGGTCTTCCTGACATCAGCTCTGAAATAAGTATGTTGCCTCTATATTTAGATTAAATATAGAGTGTAAGGAGTTTTTTCTGAAGTCACGATAAAATCGACAGAATCTGTTGTTGCAGAAGGCTCTTGAGTTGAATACTCTGGATTCTTGCAAAATTAAATTCATTGAGAATGACATAAACAAGATATTTAGCATTTCACCAAGCTTCCAGCTTGTTTCTGTTGCTGTTACTGTGATACGATACCAATAGTTCATCTCGTTTACTGCTGATATGTTTGACTGAGCTTATATTTCTTACCTGTGGTAGTGTGCAACCTGACCTTTATTTCCTGTACTCTGCTCAAGTAACAACCACCAGTGGTGATCCTAATAGATCCAAATAGGTTGTGATGACCACATCTGGCTCAAAGTGGATTCCAGGGAGACAGATAACACCACAATAACCAAGAGTTAATCTAAGCAACCTGTTCCACCCAGCCATAGTGCTGGTCATAGTCCAAGTATCAAGTCCGGAAGAAACTAACTTCTCTAGTTGAAGTGTAAATATGCCTAAGAGTCAATTATCTTACTTAATTAGTGGATGGTTCACGGCCCATTGAGCTCTTCTGCACAGCAGCAGGCTGAACACTAAGATCTCCCCTTGAGTAGGGATGCATTTCTAGGTTACTCCTCAAGGTTTAAAGATTCCTTGCCACACAAGACCCTCAGTGAGTGATTAATAGCATGCTAAACTTTGAAATCTTAGTTAAGTGATATAAAGGATTGATTGCATATATGCATAATCCTTTAGACATGAAATGTTGACCAAGTCTGGGACTAAGTCTGGATGCAGCTGCATGTAGACTCCACTCTGAGAAGGAGTTTAGAAAGCAAGGGTATCCTTTCTGAACCTCATGACTCAATGGGAGGCTCTTCCGGACAGTTTTGTCTGTCCTCTATGCAGTAAATAATCAAATGTACCTTGCCATGAAATCTTGTTAAACCACTGTCGCATTTACTACTGAATTTTGTTAAATCACAGCTCAAGAATAAGTGGTTGCAGTGAAATATCAATGCAAAACAGCAGTTCCTGGACACTGAGCAAATCAAGAACAAATACCTGCAAACTGATGAGGAGCAATGCATTTAATAGCAGGAATCAAGCTCACAGATCAGACTGCTTTTTCTAATGAGATTTCCAACCATCTGATTTTTCTCTACATGCCAATGACAGCCATGCAGAGAGAAAATGAGCTGCTTTGTATCATTAGTGCACTGATGGCTGCCAGCTGAAATCCCTTTACCTACTGACCTGCCCATCCATAGAAAGTAATTTTGCAGAAGGCTGCAGGAGACCTTTACCAAATCCACACTTACCAAAGGAGGAACTGCATGTTATCATTTAGCATTTCAGAGCACAGAAACCCATTTCAGAGCTATTATGTCTCCCATGTCTCCAGAATTCATCAGTGTTAAGGGAGGCCACATACTTCTTCAAGAGAGAAGAGAAAAATCCTGTTTGGTTATCTGTTTCCAGAAGCTGGGAACTACTGAAAGCTGTGTACTATTGCCTCACCCTGACTAGACCAAGATGTATTAAGGGAACTTGAATACTCCAGATTCTATCTGTTTACAGCTTTCTCAGTAATCTGTCATAGGAAGGAAACAGCTAGGTGTAATGCAAGAAAGAAATGATTGGAGCCTGACAAATATTCTTTTGGACAGAATACTGTGTTTTCCTTAAACAGATGCCTACAGTGTCTGCTCGACTTAAACTCTCAATTTTTGTCAGATAAAGCTTCAGGATTTTCATCAAAAAGGCAGTTTTCCATAGGAAAGAATTCTGTTGTTTGACTGTATCTAGAAATTACCAATTTCAAAAGATAATTTGCTAAGCTGAGTCACAATGAATATGATTATTTACACCGAACACTACTCCTCACTGTGGAATCTGAGTAGTCTTCACTAAAAGCAGAACTGATGAACACATGCAAGCCATAAAGTGAACAACTCCAACACACCTTGGCATCTTGCAACTGCATGCAGTGCTCTTCGACATTCCCATTTCTCCTATTGTAGTATCTACCCTTTCGCAGCCCCCCTACTAGTGCTTGAAATAAGTTCTCCTCCTCTGACATCAGTCTTCAATCAAAATTGTTTTGCAAATGAAAAAGAGAAGTGGAACAAGAGAGTCTAATTTGAATAATAATCAAACCCTTGAAGTTAATTGTAATGTAAAGTCTGTTTAGTTTTGCTTTAATTCTAACATTTGAGTGTACATTAAGCTTTTAATTGGCCATCTTGTAGAGAAAGAATACATAAAGCTTTGTACATTTGCATCACTACAAAATGCACACACAAAAGGGATGTTATTGAATGGATGACCTCTGTCTTCAAGGTTCATTTTAATCTTAATGGGTTTGATGCCACTACCCTTTCTGCTTGGTTGAAGGCAGAACTGGAACCTTGTAAAGCAGACACTTTGTTTCATTTCTTCTGTGTTTTAACTGTAATAAAAGAACCTTCTCAATTTCCTTATAATCTGCTTCATGTCAGTTCCCTCAGGTTGCTAGCTTCATTCTAATTCTATTTTTAAACAAAGGTAGTTGCTTCTTGTTCTTCTCAGCTACCCTTTGCTTAACCTCTAATTTGAATCTGCCAGTCTTTCCTGTTTGTCACTTAGAAGAGATGCATTAGTAAGAAACAAGTTCTTTGCAAATAGGAGCAAAAGTCTATTTTCCTTTATTTTCTCATCCTATGCTTCTTGTTGAATATTTCACTTTTTATAGGGATTTTATAGTGTCCTGCAATAAATCCATCAAAACCCAGAAAATGCAAAAAAATCGAGGTTATGGGTATAATAATACTTCATACTAACAGCACAGAGTGCAAAATGAGGCTCCTGTCTAAATCTGTGGCAAGGTTGTAATTTCCTTCACTAGTCTAGGACTTAATTTGAGTCTTTATAGCAATCTTTTTTCTCAATTCAATACTGTAAATTCAAAATGTTAATTAAAAAACCCAACAAACCAAAGCACAATACATACACCCTCCCTCAGAACCTATGATACCTGACATCATTGCTTTATAACCATGACCTAACATGGCCTAAGACATTTCTTTTACTTTCCTTTGAAGACTTTGGGGATTATCTAAAACAGGTATTTCAAGTGGTTTTCTTGTGTTCTATATATGAATATGGAATCTCAAGTTACTTCAGGGTATGTTTCCCCTTCTACTGAATCTCCATGGATATTTTAGCACTGACTTTATGAGGAGCAGGCCTTGTTTTTTAATTCCATGTTCTTGATTTCAAATACAAATGTATGTTTCATGATGATAACAAATATTCTCACGCTGGAGGACAGAGCAGTGAAGAAATCATATTCCAGGCAACCAAAATTCAAGGGTTTTGCTAAGAAGAAAGCTCATGCTTGTGCTCAAAAGTAGTCAGGAAAACAATAAAACCTTATAAAACAGGTGATGGATCCACCTGTATTTTAAAAGTATAGTCCAAGGTCTTAAAAACATGCTAACAAAAGTGGTGTAAACATGTCAAATAAGAATGATTGTGTCATCCAGATAGGATGACCTCTGTAGAAAGAGTGAAAGAAACTGCAACTGTTTGAACTAAACAAACTAAGATGAGAGCTGATTTTGAATATAAGGAGAAAAATGCTGAAAGAGGATGGGGAGAAACCAGTCTTCCATGGTCATGATGGATGCAGCACACAAATAAATAGTTACACTTCACATGAAGAAAAAAGTCTAGTTCAGACAATAGGAAATATTTCCTGTCAAGGTGATAAAGTACTAGAATAGATTATTTAACCTATTCTGAAAGACTTCTAAGAGGAAAACAGGAGTTATAGTGACATGGTATAGCTGATCCCATTAAGTGGCAGATGGCTGGATGAACTCAAGTGTTTTCTGGACTCTCACAGCCTGTTTTCTTCTGATAAAAAACATTTTCCTTTTATAAATATCATTTATAGAAACTGCTTTTGTTGAAAGTGAAATGTTTTGCAGGAATGTGCGACTTTGGGTAGAGATCTCTTGGGATCTTGATTTACATGATTTTGAGCTGACTTTCCCAGTTATTATTCTGAAATTATAACTTCAATATGCAGAAAGAAAATACACAAGGAAAAAAGGGTATGGCTTGAATTTATACCTCTTTCTGCTTGTTAGGTTGGTTAGGTTTTCGGGGTCTTGTTTGTTTTTATTAAATGTACAGATCATTCAAACTCAATGATTAATTCAGCTTTGGAAAGTAATCAAGTTTTGTAATGCCGGTATTTCCTGCAGAGTTTTGTTTCTAAATCACTGTATCAGAAACATATATGTTTTCAGTACTTTGTTAAAGGAATACCTTTGCTGGTGTTATTTTTCAGTTAAAGATCTTTTAGAGTTTAGTGGAATGTGAATTTTGAGATATTTGGGAACATTACCTATGTACAATCTATGAGCTCAACTGAAGTTTATGCAAAGTGTCCTATTGTGTCATGCAAGAGCTAGAAGTTTCACTCTCTGAAATAAATGTATATAGGTGATACTGCATAATGCAACCCAACTTCATCTTTTCCTGTGAAAGACTCTACTAAAAATGCCTGTACTTTGTTGAATAATGTTCTTTCCATTAAAGTATATCGTTCTCTGTGGAGAAAATAAGGTGTTCTGGGTCAGGCCTGTCTCTGTGTACACTAAAGGAGAAAAATTTTAGTTGTTTCTTCTAAGCTTCCTTGTAATATAAGTTAACAAAATAATCAACACCACCTTTATTTGAACACATGGAGAAAAAAGAAACATGTTTCCTCTGTCGCATTAGTCGTTTCTTAGTTGTTAATGATAACTTTTATACGCGCTGATTTAAATCAATGTCCTGGGTCTGCTCTTGTTTAGAAGGATGCTTATAACTTGTAGTGGCATAAAACTGACATATATGAAATGAAACAATTGCATGCATTTTTTTCCCAGCACATGGGGAAGGGAACAATTGACTGTCAGTAGGATTTGTCATTCATAGGTGGATTCAGTAACATCCCTAACGCTTTTCATCGCAACTGAGATTACAAACCAAACCCAACTATTCTGAGTTGTTGTGTGTTCCCTGAAGATAATTCAAGGTGAAATTTGACATGAAAGGCTGAGCATGAAAAAGGAGGCAGAGTCTATGTAGCACACAAACATCCCCCTTTCCTCCAACCTATCAGTACAATTCATACCAAGGTAAGAAGGAAATGCACCTTTTGTGCAGCCTGTTCCTTCAAAAGTATTAGTAGCGTTACAAATGCAAAAGACCTTGTGGCGATTCAGCTTTGGTTTCTACAGGGACCACTGTACCTTTGCCTGTGTTCTCCATCTATGTTGCCTTGTACTTTTTTGTTGACTGAACACTGTAACACAATGAGAATAAATCTTGGTGAAAATAGATGTTTTGGTGCAGTTCTGCTTGTGGTAGGAGGTGTTTACAACAGTTTTCTCTTAGCTTTATCTTAAGGTGTTTTAAACGCCATATAACAAAACCCTCTGACAGCTAATAGTGCAACTGAAATGAATTTTCAAGGAAAATACATTTGCCAAATTGTTGCAATAAACAAGGAGAGAAAGGGGAAAAAAGCCACCATTACATGTGTATTTTTTGCATTTTTGTAGTTGATGTGTTTTTCTCAATAAAATATTTCCCAGCTCAGATAATAAATGGAAATGCAGATTAGCATATTTCACCCTACACTTTGTGACTGTATTAATGTCCCAGAAAATTCATGGGCCCCATATACTAACAGGCTTGACAATTTACTATGTGTGTGCCGCATGTGTACACAAAGAGTATGATTTCTTCAGCCTTTGTAGGTGTCACATTCAGTGTTGCTCTGCATGACCCTCAATGGGTATAACATGTTCTGAAATGACATGAACTGTTTAATTCTGGGGCCCACCGAAAAGGACTCTCAAAACTTAACACGGATAAATATATGAATGCTATAACACATGATGGTTAGCTGACTAGGTAAGCATAAAGCTGCAGGATAATTATTCTGATTCACTCCCTTACTTATATCTTTGAGCATAAATTTGAAGCATTTAAGACCAATTAGAAAAGAGCAGGAAAGAACCTTTCCTAATTTCCTTACCACAACAGACAGTTAAATTCCACTCAGTTAACAACAAGCTCAGTGCCCCATGCTTGATAGTAGACATCTTCCAGAACCTTAAAAGTCATCCAGTCTTGATTTCACTTCTTTAAGTGACCACAATTCCTCTGTCTCAGTTTAGTCCATAGGTTAATTGGTTACTATTTGGTTCTGATCCCATGTCTACATGCAGGAGACTTATATATCTTGTATTTTCTCTTTGGGGAGGTATTCATGGTCAAAATCAGCTCAGCACACCCTCTTGAGCTGCTTAAGTCTGTAGCTGTAGCACATTTTCCCTAACACTCTGTATCTTTTTCTGCACCCACTCCAGTCTTTCAACACGCTCTTTTGAACTGTGAACATTACAATAGGAGCAATGCTTCAGAATCAACCTCCCCTGTTCTATGTGGAGTTAAACTTATCTCCCTGTTACTTCTTCGTAGATTTAGATTTGTACTCATAAAGGTTGCATTAGCCCTGTTACCAAAGTGTCACCAGGGGAGTTCAGGGCAATCACTAGGACCTAGGACCTTTCATAGCTACATAGGACAGAGTGGCCTCAATCAATCAGGTCATACTAAGTTTCTCACTGTGAGCAGTGAGCCACTATTTGTTTAAAAATCCATTTCTGAGTTGTGTATTCATAGCAAGAGAAAACAAGGCTCTGCATGATTATTTATGATGCTCAAAGAACCTGAAAATGTGAGTAAAGGAGTAGAAATGGAAAAATTGGTACTAGTAGCAAAACTGAATAGCATTTTTTCACCTTTTTTCCATGAGTTTGTTTAGCAGATATATTCTGATTTTCCTTTGCACAAGATAAAACTTAATGCTGATGAGTTTTCTATGGAGTGGAATTACTTCTACTGACACCCTCTGTTCTTCCTCGATCGGATGCACTCCTTTTAATTCTCTTTTTGAGTATGGATGTCATGGCAGTGTGCTTATAATTTTTATGAACACTTTCTGATGTATTATTAGTGCAAAGTAAGTTTTTCTGAGGTCTTCTGGACTTTTTTGAGCATTTTCTACATTTATTAAATAACATCTAATGGGAGATTGAAAATCTCAAAGAACACATGAATTCAAAACATTCTCACTTGCTGGTTTTAATGCCTTGGTTTCTACTGGACGAGAAATCACTTTCTCATGATTGTTATAATGGCGTCATAAGAAAATGCAGAATAAAAGTTCTGCATGAAAATTTCTGCCTTTTTCTTCAATGCTCTGCTTCGCCATCTTGCTGTAGTCTTAAATCATCGAATCATAGAATCATAGAATAGTTAGATTGGAAAGGACCTCAAGATCATCTAGCTCCAACCCCCTGCCATGGGCAGGGACACCTCACACTAAACCATGGCACCCAAGGCTTCATCCAACCTGGCCTTGAACACTACCAGGGATGGAGCATTCACAACCTCCCTGGGCAACCCATTCCAGTGCCTCAGCACCCTCACAGGAAAGAATTTCTTCCTTATATCCAGTCTAAACCTCTGCTGTTTAAGTTTCAACCCATTACCCCTTGTCCTGTCACTACAGTCCCTAATGAACAGTCCCTCCCCAGCATCCCTGTAGGCCCCCTTCAGACACTGGAAGCTGCTCTGAGGTCTCCATGCAACCTTCTCTTCTCCAGGCTGAACAGCCCCAACTTTCTCAGCCTGGCTCCATACAGGAGCTGCTCCAGCCCCTGATCATCCTCGTGGCCTCCTCTGGACTTGTTCCAACAGTTCCATGTCCTTTTTGTGTTGAGGACACCAGAACTGCACACAATGACTTTTGCTCTTTTAACCCATACATAATTTGGAGACAGAGAGGGTCTATGTCATTGTGAATGTCTCCATTTTCTCCTGTGAAATAAAGGATATCACAGTAGTTCCCAAAGCAAACTCCAAGGTCTAACTACATGCCTCATCTTTATCTATCATAATAAGATCTAAGGTAGTTATCTCATGCTGAGGGTAATATTTAAATGCTGGAGCATAAACTCTAAATGGCAATTTATTGCCATTAGATATAAGGAGATATAAGAATATGTTATATATTATACAGACTTATACAACTTACTTTAAGGGCATGACTCTACAGGAGCCTAAATCCAAGTAAAATGAATCTCAGCTACCCACCCTCTTTTCTAAATGTACCCATGCAACCAGCTGGTGAGCTTGTTGAAGGAACAAACCTAGCAATAACTGAATGCTGAAAAAGATATAAATGTTTAGCTGGAGACTGCTGGTAAGAGGGCAGTAATGTGGCCATTAATGACTTTCTTTCTAATTGTGAGCTGAAGTTTGAATGAATGTCTTAAATAAGTGCCATTGTACAGTTTGATCTCACAAACCATCCTATTTTACACAACTTTCAGTATTTTAAAGCATTAACTGTTGTTAATATTGAGATGAAACTTTAATGTGCAAAACCACTTTAAAAGGGTATATACTCTTCAAGTTATTAGAAATGTATTAAACACACTTTCCAGGGTCATTAAATGCATTCAGTCCCAATCCACCTCTTTTTCTGTGGGATTAGAAGGAAGCTATTAGATCAGCTATAATTACTGCATCAAACAAAATCTTCATAAAATAAGAAGGGAAAGAGTTAATGTTGTGCCATTATATGGAATTTACAGGCTTTGCATGATGAGTGTTTCACTCACATTGAAGGTGTTTCTGTTGTTATCACTGAAGTAAAGCTAGCTTAATCTCCAGTGATGAAGTTCTACTTCCATGATTAATGAACAAATCACTGTTTTCACAAGGGCTCATAAAACAATCAGTTGTTTCTCCCTGCTTATTTAGGAGACCCTTCAGGTTTTCTTTGGGGACCTCATTATTTTGTATATGGATAGGGAAAGAAATAAACAGAGCCCTAAAGGACATTTATGCATACATAAGGCAGAATAAGTTGTTCTTCTAAGGGGAACCAGGATGAAATGGAGACTAAATAAGTTCTCCAAACTTTGAAGGACCTGGGTTCTATCTCTAAACCTACTTTCTTATCAAGCTTAAAAATGGCAGAATTTTATTCTGTCTTTAATAATCAGTCAGAATTAGATCAGGGTAAAGATCAATTTGTTTTGAGGTAGTGGGAGAAAAACAACAGTGGATCTGATTTGAAGATTATAAACTTGAACATATCTAATTAGAGAAATATTGATTTATTCCAGCCGAGCATCCGAACCCCAAAGACTTCATCAAGCACTTGACTTTGTCCATCCCATGCTTAACCAAGTGAATGACAGTATTTCAATTCATTATTGTTTATTAATGTGCTGTACTTTGTATGCCAATATTCCCTTCCCAAGCAAAGAGTACTATCTGAATTTACAAGAACAGCATAGGTTTTTACTGTAAGAGTTTGTGTACTCAGCTGTCCTCAGCACATGTAAGTCAATGAAGACACATTGATATACAATGCACTTAATAACAATCTGTCACACATCCTTTCACCTTAGTTTCCAATGGATAAAGACACTCATTTGATAAAGCAATACAAGAATCTAGTTGGTTGCATCCCTCCTTATTTTCTGTGAGTTCACTTGTTTATTTCAGCTATGTTTTATGATGTAGGGACAAAACCACGCAATTGTATATTTTTTTGAGGAGAGCTTATCGAGATCTTCAAAGAGACTGCCATTCTGAATGGCTAACTAAGAGCTGGTAGTACTGAAGTACATAGTATAGTGTACTTAGAAGTTCATGGAAAACCGGAAAATAGGGATGGTCTTTAAGCTCATCCTTCTATCTCACGTCCTCCAAAGACCAAGATGAACACATGACCACAAAGGAAGCTTAAGTGAGAGGATTCTTGTTCCAATAAGGATTCCACAGAGTAGGTGGAAGGGAGACATTGTGTTGCCCAAAGACTTACATCCAGGCCATCTCTAACAGGGCTCCAAAATTAGTTGCAAAACAAAAGACAATTGAAGAGCATCATCCTCTTCTGTTGACATAAAGATGACATAAGTCATCTGCATGCATCTCATGGATGAAATTTAAGAAAATGCAAGGTTGTTGATAAATGTTGCATATTTAGCAGTCACCTTTTCAGTTAGAGGAAGAAGCTGTCTACTAAATCATCTGCTTCGTGCAGGGTCAAGTGTGCTGGGCACAGTGCTCTCACATGGGCTTAATAGGCTCAGAAAGAGTCACACTTTGTTTCGTTTCAATGTGTAGCTAAGTAAAATGCTTTGAGAAGGTGGGAAGATATTTATTTTAGAAAAGAAAAGCTCCTGGAGAGTTTCATCAGCTCTGAAAGAAATTAGAAAGTATTTTGTATTTAGTTCGTTTCTTCTCCTTGTAAAGGGAGAATGTGTTAATCACCTGTATATATGAAAATACAGTTCACTGGAGATGAGATTAACATGAAACTAGATATGATTGGTGGCATCTCTTCAACCTGCATACACAGTATACTAAATAAAACTGTACACCTTTGTTGTAATATATCCTTCAACTTGTTCAGCAGTATTTCATGCTGATGCAGTGTCACAGAAAATGTGCCAAAGTTTTATTGAAGTTAGGTAAGAGATACACAGGGGTTTTTTCCCATTAAAATCATTACCACTTTTAGAACCTGCATTGGACTTTAGGAAACTTTCTTTATCAGAACAAATAGACAAGCAGCCACACAGTTTGGAGACTGGAAAGTTAACAACATCTTGTTGTTAGTGGTACAAGTCCCTAATCTGATTTTAAGCAGAGTTAGGAATTTATCTCAACTTACCATAGCCTAAGCAGATGTCCCTGCCCATGGTAGGGTGGCTGGAACTGGATGATCTTAAGGTCCTTTCTAACCCAAAAGATTCTATGATTCTAAGCAGAGTCCTCAATAAAACATTTGGTCATTCCAGATCTGGGAAGGAAGGCACTCTCTATTGCCTTTGGATTTACTTCTTGCTAAAACTGGAATGTTTTCCCAAAATATTTTTAATCAAGGGCTTCTGCAAAACCACATTTTGCTGAAACATGACAAACCCTACATAAACCTTGAGTCTTGGAGAAAAGCTGCACAGTGTAAGACACAGTATCAATGTTTAGCAGCGATTAAAAGAAGCAAATGAGACAAAATTAAGGCTAAATTAAAACTGAACCCAGACTCCTTTACAAAATAGTAAGGCTTCCATAAGAATCACTTGCATCCACTCCCCATGTACACTGCATTTGATTTTGATCACTTTATCCTAAAAATTAAGTGAAAACAATAAAAAGATCCTGAGAAGAGCAACAAAAAGAGAAGTATAGCTGGTGGAGAGGAGGGTTTCTGTGAAATAGGAATTCTAGAACACATCTGTTTTGTACAGAAGGGTAACGGGAAAGATGTTAACAATGTAAAAAACATAATAGCAGAGAGAAGATCAACCTGGAGCGTTTCTAAGTGCTTTATTTTCCATTCCATTTCAGAAATCTGAAATGGCAGGGGGTGTAGGCAGAGAGATGAGGGCTGTGTTTTGGCATCCAAATTTGTACCAGGGTATTTTTTGAGTCTTACACATTTGAATGTTAAAAGGAAAATTGTGATGATCTGTAAAAGTCGGTTATTTTGACACAGAAGCCACGTCTTTCCCTAGGAACTTTCTTTCAAAGACATTAATAAACTTTCCCTTATTCTATCTTAAAAACTAAGACATGTTTTTAATATAAAAAGCTAAGAAATTTTGTTAGAGGACTCAGTGGTTTTTCTCATCCCAGGTTTATGCTCCCAATGGGCCAACTCTTGTCTCAGGTGGCATTCCCAAGAGTTGATGTGCATTTGTGGAGGTATCTATGTGACCACTGTGTGTTAGACAGCATTAAAACAGTTTCCTTGCAGAACCCAAAACTAGTTGGTATCATACAGGCCTGAAACAGCTGTCATTTTAGACAGAAGGTATAAGGGGCAGCTCTAGGGATAATAAGCTAAAAAAGAAGTTGTCTAGAGCAACTGACTTGCTGAGAAAGTAGCAAATCTTCCTTGATTCTTCTCTTTCCTTTGCTTTGCAAAAGCACAGGAAAATCAGGTTAGATGTTTCTGACAATGGTACTGGAGGAGGAAGCTCAGCAGACAGGATGATAATTGTTTCTGAGGTGAGTGGGTTGAACCTGCACCAGGAAATGTTGCTGTTTTCATCCTTCTCATGTTCTGGTGGCAGGAGGAGCAGAAAGGTCTGTATCACATACTTTTTACCTGGGTACGTGCTTTAGTTGTACCACTTCCTTGTGTTTCTCCACTTCTTGTGGTCTAACTCAGTCCTGAGATTTGAGATGATCAAATTCACTATTTTCTATCCTGTTGAGAAGTGTCAAGCCAGATCACTAGATTTGGCTTCCATTGTTCCAGAGACTACTACTTGTATAGCATGAATGTCATTTTATTAGGACAAAGCTGATGCAACCCATCAGGTAATCACACCTGCCCTCTCTTTAAGAGGCTGTCAACTCGTTTTCACTAGGATCTTTTCCTTATAATAACTCAAACTTTAAGCAGAAGCTTTTGTTCTTTGCTAGCTGTGATACAACCAGTAAAATACATAGAAGGACTTCCATTCACTTCACAAACTCTAGATTGAACTCTCTGTATGGGAAAAAACTCCATCAGGTAAATTAACTTGGCCTCAGCAATGTCAGCAAAGTGAGAAGTCAGTGTGGTCAGTGGGTGGAGGACTGGTGCTGCATCTCTCAGTAGGGAAATCTGGCGTGGGTGCTGCAAGAGAAAGAATATTTTAGTGTCAGGAGCAGGACTTATTTTAGAGCAAGTAGACATGCAAACTGTTGAACACTGACAGCGCTCCTTTATTCCTTTTTAATAGCTCATAAGTTCTCAAGGCCAATGATGAAAACCCAGAGGTCAGCGAGATAAGTGATTTTCCTGCCAGTCACACTCCCACCTCCAAAAATGAATGTAGGATATGTCAGGTTTTGCTGCTGTCAGTTTTGAACTCAGATAATTGTATCAGTGTTGGTGCAGAGCCACCCTGAGAGGAGAAAATGCCAAACGCCACATTTCCTCTGCTGTGGATGGAGTCTGTCCGCCTTCAGAAGGTGATAGTACAACAGGCTTCACTTGCAAGCTCTTTTTGTAGTTCTGACAGTGAAAAGGGTTTAAAAAAATAAAGCTTCAGTTTATTTTTAAGATGTAAACCTTTCTAACTGATGAGCTGTCTTGGGAGACTCAACTCCCTCCACCTCCACCATAGATGAAATGGAAAACAACAGACTTTAAATGGTGGTATGTATTTATACTGGGCATGATTAACTCTTCAGGAAGGAGCCTACTGCTGCAGGAAATAAATGAGGAACATTTAGAAGGATGTGGGAAAAAAAAGGGTTAGGGTTAGATAAGTACAAACATGAACTGCAGTTTATAGTTGTGTTATTTTCATAGGCAGAGATTACAAAGCCTTGCCAGACTTGTTGCTTTAGAACAAAAACGGAGCACCATCTTGATTTGAGAACTGATCTCCTTTTACCCTACAGGATGGGATATTGAGTATTTTTTGCAGGGTGCTTTTGTAGGCAAAACCAAAGCCTTGTTATTGACGTAGGTTGACCCTGGATGGGCACCAGGTGCCCACCAAAGCCACTCCATCATTTTCCCCCAGTGGCATAGGGGCACAGGGAATGACAACTGTAATCAGTTCATCCCACGTTGTCACTACTGCTCCTTCCTCCTCAGGGGATGACTCCTCACACTCTTCCCCTGCTCCAGTGTGGGTCCCTTCTATGAGGTGCAGTCCCTCAGGAGCAGACTGCTCCAGCATGGGTACCCAAAGGGTCACAGTCTCCAGTGTCTAGAGCACCTCGTCTCTCCTCCTTCACGGACCATGGTGTCTGCAGGGCTGTTTCTCTTGTGCATCAACCATTCCCCTTCTTAAATTCATTATCACAGAGGTGCTACTACAGTCACTGATGGGCTCAGCCCTGACCAGTGGTGGGTCCATCTTGAAGTTGGTTGGTGTTGACTTTACCACTGGGGGGAAACTTCTATTACAATCTCACAGATGCCACCCCTGTAGCCACTGTAGCTTCTAAAACCATATTCTTCTGCAGGTCTATGTGCTGTGCCATCAAATCCAATCATCCCTTTCTTTCTCCTGGCTGAGTCAGTGACAGAGCTGCTGACTGCAAGTCTAAATCAGGATTTGTTTCACTGAAGCTGGTGTGTTTCATGCAGACACCGCCAATGTGGGATCCATCCCCAAGCCTGGTATATCTAAACCAGATGAAATATATGTCCATCGTGATGGTATCTGGTCCCTTTGCTCATCTCCTCTCATGTGCACTTACATAAGATTAGATAAGGCAAGGCTTTTGGACATTTCCAATAGCTCATATGTTTTCTAAGATAGAAATTTTGCTTGATTTTTGGAGATAAAACTAGTTTTTAAAACATTTGAAAACCACACAAAAGGTCATGCTGCCCATCTGTACCAATGCTGAAAATCAGCTCTGCATTTTCTGCTTAAGAAATTACCCCCCCTGAGAGCACAGTATATTGCCACAAAGTACCCGCAAGTCTCTTGCCGTGCTTTACAAGAAGCATTTGTCTACTCTTTCGAAAACTGAGCAGCATCTGGGAGCGATTCAAAGCTTCCAGCAGAGTTCATGACAGATAAGAAGGAATTGAAGAGGAAAGAAATGGAAAAAGGCACTGGTAGTTTGTGACCAACATGGGAGAAAGAGTCAGGAGTTATTCATTGTGGTTAGGAACACTGAATCATTGTCACTCAGAAAGTCAGATTCCAGTGAACTCACTGTCCTGGAGAAGAGCAAGTCAAAGAATCCGGCATGGACAATCAAGTGTTTAAAACACATCTTTGTTTCTGATTTCTATGCTACAAAAGAGCCTGTAACACTTCTTGCACCTTGGCAAATAGTAAGTATAGAAAAGGTGGCTTTGATGCACAAAACAAGCAGTGGCACATACTGGGAAAATTACGATTATGTATGGTCTTTGTGAAGAGAGCACTTATCTTTAATATGGGTTTGTATTAGGACTAATGTGAAACAAAGGGATTGTTCCAGATCATAGTCTGTGCTGACTGATTATCTGCTCTTGTGAACCTTCAGTCACAGATAATGCATCTAACAGCTCTGCAAACCGTAGTGCCCATGAATCTTGTCTCCCTCTTGTTCATATTACTAGCTGTTTGCCCTCAAACAGCTCATATCTTTGGCTGCTGAGGTACCTTGGTGCTAGCTTAGGTAAATCACAAAAGATGAAAGACTGAAATTGTTACTTGGCTTTTGGCTAGACTATTGATAGAAGCTCTGCTAAGGGTCACAGATGTCAGACACTGGAAATGGCACCTGAATGCTGAAAGGAATCCAGGTGTTTGGGTTTTTTTTAAGACCATGGAATAGGGATGCACACATAAGATATGGGAAGTTGCTATTAAATAAGGCTAGTAACTCAGATCATAAAATCATAGAATCAAAGAATCATAAAATCAAGTAGGTTGGAAAAGACCTTTAAGATTATCAAGCTCAACCATTACCCCAAGACTGATAAGGTCACCCCTAACCCATGGCACTGAGGGTCTCATCTACACCTTTGAACACTTGCAGGGATGGTGCCAGTTCAACTGATAAACTATCAGAGGATTCATGGTTGTTGTGGCAATTAGTGCTCCTTATGTAGAGTGGAGTGAGTTCTGGTTTTGTTCCATATGCAGCCATGGATTCTTCAGTCTGGAAAGGATCTCAAGGGGCTTTCTAGAACATTCATTTTCATGAGGTAAAATGAACCATGTTTGCATCATGTTTGATAGCTGCTTTCCTAGCCTATTTCTGAAAAGCTCTTAGCGGAGGTGGGTGAAGGCTCTGAGCAACTGGGAAAACATTTTTTGTGCTTCACTAACCTTATTGTTATAGACAGATTTTCTTAACACTACATTTTCTTAACATTGAAATGTAATCTTTGTTATTGCTATTAAATGTCCATTGTACTTCTGATTGTCACAGCCAAGAAGAACAAGCTTTTCATTTGAACTTTGTAGCATCTGTCTGTCTATCATCTTTACTATGATCAAGCTCCCATTTCCTTCTGCTTAGACCCAGCTGAATCAGTCTTTCCCTGTAGGTTGTGGGGCTTTAGCCTTCTGATCATTCCCATAGACTCTTTGAAATTGTGTCTCATGGTTAGTGGAATCTGGAATGTGGTGCATATTAGTTATGCATATTCTAGGATGTCTTTTATCTTTTGGGTGGTTTTGTGTTTTTTTGTGGTTTTGTTTGGGGGTTTTTTTTTGTTGTTTTTCTTAGATGTTATTTCAAAAAATAAAATTTAAAATTTATAAAAAATGAAATTTAAAATTTATAAAACAAAAACATTTTTCCCCCCTAAACTTTCACCCCTATCTTGCTTACTGAGCTTAACAGGTTGAAATAACAGCACTGCATGAGCCTGAGTGATTGTTGTCATCCATCAGTTAGGTACTAAAAGATGTTATTTCTTTTGAAGGTTTGAGGTTTATTCCTTCAGGTCACCCCAGCAGCTAGTCATGAACTCTGTACTCAGCAATAAGCCATAATAGCTAACCAGCTTGCACAGAACAGAAGAGCTGAGGTTTCTTGGGAAGGCTCTTCATAAATGATGGTATGTACTGATGGCACCTCTCTCACACTGATCACCAGATGTATAAATCAAATAAGAAACTTCGAGATATGAAGTAAGATTAAAAATCAAAATCCACATGTAAGGAAAAATAGCTACATATATAAATCAGTAAGGTTCTCAGTCTGAATTCTAAATTAACACTAAATGCTTTAAAAAATATTACTTTTGGCAAAAGGATGCATGTGAATGGGAAGGAACAGTCACTGTGATTCTGATCTAACATCCCCACTACTCACATCTATTGGCTTTGAAAATGATGCTACAGGTGCTAGAGACAGAAATAAGTAACAGAGTCTTACATACTGCAGGCAAGTTAGAATAAAGCAGAAAAATACCTGGAATTTTTTATTTTTTTATGTTAATTAAATAATTTAACTGCAAAACCTACATGTGTCATTAAGGGAACATCATTTAGATTTATGCATCACATTTTAAATTAGCTGCTTTTCAGGGTATCTTGACCTAACTTGAATGATACAAAATTAGATCCCTTGTATGCCTGAGTCCATCAATGCTATACAGTGCAATCAACAATTATGAAAACAAGCTGCCCTTTCCCCCACACAAGCACAGACATCCTCCATATAGCTGCTTGTTTTGATAATAACCTAGGTTTTTACATGAGAAATCATGAATTTATTCTTACCACTTCTCTAAGAATAAAAGGATGTGTTCTTTTATTTCTAGCTTAAGATGTACCAATAGATGTAGACACACTATGCAACTCGTGTTAGGGAATGGATGGAATTTATGGTAGGATAGGCTATTGATTTTGCACTTAAGGGCGCTACTGTTAGAACTGCAGTGTAACACTGGAAAATTATTTTAGCAGTTGTCTGAATTCAAACCGTCTCCATGGCCTGACCTGTAATCCAGAGCACCTTTTCTTCAGAAGATAATGTGCAGACTGAGCTGAGGGCTGACTGTCAGTCTCAGTGCATCAAGTGATGTTAAAGTCCTTTTAGGAAGAACTACAGTCCTCTCTGCAAGGAAGAACTCAAGTTATCTTCTCTCTGACATGATAGCAAGAAGAGATAACTGCAGAACCCAGGCCCATTCACACTCAGGTATGAAGACTTCCCTATATCTAAGTCTTCTCTTCATAGGAACAGCTATATAGTTGCCCCAGAACAACCAAAGATAAGCAGCACAAGAAAGTGGTTATTTTAGTCTTGAAGCCAGTAGGAAGAAAAGGTGTATTCTGCAAAATATCACAGAGTTCCCAAAGCTTATTGATTACTCTCTCTTACATCAGTTCTGTGATATTTAAAGGCAAAGAAATATTTATCCAGATATCATCCATTTGAAGGCAACCGAGATTTACAGAATTTGATTTAAAATACAGGAAGAGAAATGCCCATAAAGCCCAACACATAGAATTAAATAATGTGGGAGAAATTTATTCTTACTGTAGATTCTGTTACAAGCTAGATTCTTCTTACACCTACCTGGTCAAACAGTCCTTCTGTACCGCCTCCTTGTTTTTCTCCATCCCTTGAATAATACTTGCTCAGTTATCATGCTGTCAAGTTAGGAAGAATACATTTATTCTTATTTAGAAGGGGCAAAATGCATGTCCAGCACTAAAGTAAGACGGATTGAGTTGATATAAAACTTAACTGGAGGTCGCTTCTTTTCTCAAATCAATATTTGGCTTTATGAAGAAGGGGTAATATTAGCCACTATTACTTAAAGTATACTTAACAAAACACCATTTATAGGCATGACAGTATTTGATGTTAATGATTTTGGCTCAGTAAACATTCTATATCCCACTTCTGTGTCTTAATCCTCTGGCTTACAGGAGCTTCTCAAACTGTATGTTCTTCAGAACAAAGGATGCTGATGGCAAGGTTAAAACAACATAATTAAAGCACAGATTTATGCTTAAAAGCTACAAATACTGCTAAATTCCAACTTCCCTCTTTCAGCCACCCTATATTATTTTCCTCAGCAGCTATTACTTTGGTGTACTTTTGTTTGCAGCATAGCTTGCTTCAAGATAATGAGGGACTTTCCCTTTAAAATTGCTTTAAAGAAACTGGGAAGATTCTGCAGCTGCATTTCCTGGTTGAACAGTCCCTGATGGAACTGGGAGGGAGGGGAAGCCTTGTTACAGGAGCTGGAAAGCAAATACACAGGACTTGGCTCGCCAAGCATAGTCTTTCGCTAGAGTGCACACAGCTGCGGAGTCCCCAGAAGCATGGAAGTTGTTCTGAGGCAAGACGAAGAAAAGATAATATAAGCCTTGGGAGAGTTACTTGGCACTTCAACATAGAAGTGCTTGTACTTCCATCTGGGTTGTGTGCAGAATTATAGAAGCCAGAGCTATATCCTTCTCCTTGGGCTGTTGACAGGAGTTTGGCTTTCGCTTTAATGGGTTTTTTATATGTTTGCCAGAAGGTTAGAACCACAAAACCTGTGCTGGAAATGGCAACCTATATTGTACATATGCGTTCATCCTGGCAGATGGAGGACAGAAAGTCAGACTAGAGCTTTCATGTCCTTTGAGTCTTGCATACCTCACAATGTTTTCTATTTCTGAACACTTGCTAGCCCTTCTCTAATGTTGTTTGCATTAGCTCTTTCCGCTGTTAACTAGTTTTACGCAGTATAATTCATGCCTGGCCAAAGTGCTGCCCAAGTTTCTTGAGCAACCAGCTGCTTCTTTTACTTCAGCCTTCCATTTGACAAGCTATGGGAAAAATGCGCATCCAATCAATCCACTTTGTTCTCTTTTCAATATCAATGGGAGCTACTTCGCTTTAAGTTAAAATCATGCTCTATGCTACTGGCAGAATTAACAAGGGTGCTGTAAGGCAGCATTATTCCTGATGGAACAGAGGGATTCACGAATTGTATAAATGGACGGAGGTCCATTGACTTCATTTCTCTCCGTGTATGAGTCTGCACAAGCGTGCATGTATGTGTATATGTGGATTAACTGTCTCCATTGACTCCAACAATGTAAATTTTAGTGAGAAAAAGACTACTCATAGAATTTTCAGTGGTAACAGCCATTCTTTTCCTTCATTTTCAGTTTCTAAATGGTTATTCTCTGAGTAGTTCTGCCTATATCTGTTATGTCCCAAATAACTTTAGAAACTGGGGTTTGATAGGAGATACTGGGGAAAAGAAGGACCAAGTTTTTTGTACCAAACACCTGAATAGTCTTCCTGCTACCAACATGGAATAAATCAGCTGACCACTATAAATCCTGAATAACTTCCATTGTGCTTTTTAGAATCACATTAAAAAAGAAAAGTATAAGCTTGAAAACAAATGTTCATCCAGTGAACATAAGGGAACTGTAAAGAAGTCTTGGTTTGTGCCCAAGATTTTAAATAAAGAATGGATTATTTCGATCGTGTTGTCTGTTATACCCAACTCATGCCAGAAATGTTCACCTAATGGTTTGTGTTCTGAGCCATCATGTATATTTTCTTCCCACTATTTCTTTCAAACTTCACTCTAGAGATGGCAACAATTGTGGAAGAGCTGGTAATGCTGTACATAAGGCTGCTTGCTGCTGACTTAAAGTGTTCTTCAGTGAGACAGTGGGACTTCCAGACCTCAGCCAGCTGAGAATCGCCCCCGGCATAATAATTGCTCATCTATTACCAGATATTATATTTTGAGTCATTCACTAGCACTCAAACTCCAAGAAGGTCAGAGAAGATGATTTCAATTTAAACTAAGTTTATTTTTATTGCTTTTCTCACTTCCTCCAGGACCAGAGTTTTAGCCAACATATAGCACTCAATATCCTGGATTTTTCTTAGTGTTTGTGAGACCATTTATTAGATGTTTAACAACTCACAAGCAATAATATTTCCACTTAAGAAAAGTGCCAGAAAAAAGTGCCTATGAGTGCCAGGAAAATGGAGAAAAATGTTCTCCATTAAAAACTTCATTGCTTATTAGTCTTTGTGGTTTTTAAGTCTTGGGAAGGAAGTGGTTGAAAATGAGTTGAAAGCAACTGTGGATTTTCTTTGGAATTCTACATCATCTGGAAATGTAAGCTGGTTGACCTTGATGGAACAAGGTAGTTCAAAACAGTCAGAAACATCTTCATGCATTAGTAAGTGCCTGTTGTCTCCCTTGTCTTTCATATCTAATTGTGCTCCTCATTATATTTGCAAGAGAATTTTATCTGGGGACCTGAAGAACTAAAAGCATGCAATGTGAATCTGTAATAATTTGGAGGGATAACAGACTACAACTATTTGCAAAAGAAACAGGTAAAATAAAGAGGTTGAAGAAATGAATATATAATTCACTGCAACCAGTAGTTTGCAGTCATAAAAGGTGGATGCAAAATGCAATGTTCTGATGAAGTAATAGCACAGTGCAGTGTTAAAGATGAGACAGTTTAGATAGCAATACCATCTTTACCTCTGCTGTAGACACTTTGTGACTCCCCCTGCAAAGTACTGTAATTGCTAAATAACTGTAAAAGAAATCTTTAGCAGAGATAAATCCACACGGATCCATTGGCACCAGTTTACATCTCCTCAGTGTCACATATAACATTTAGAACCAAGGACAAAAGGATTTGTTTTTGAGAAAAAGAGGTGTTATTGGTCACTTCAGGGATGGGAAGGGAGAAAGTTGAGGCTGGAAGTTGTCCAAACCAACAAACTCCTAAGGCTATCAGATCCTTAATGTCTCCCTGGAAGCAGACCTGTATCTGAGCAAAAGAGAAAGCAAATGCTGTGATTATCCTAACAGACCTCTGGACGTTGCCATGAGCTCTTTACCAGAGACAGAAAAAGTGCATTAGGAATTTCTTTGCCCTGGCTCTTCAGACTTAGCTCTTCATTTCAACAGCCAGATTCTCAAATAGTCCTTTAAAATGCCACTGATGCTACCTGTCATGCTATGTGGTTACAAGTGAAATTACCTGACATACTTCCAACTGCTTTGATGGAAGCAGATTTTACATAGACCCATGAACATGTGAACTTTAAAAGGTTTACTACCAAGAATCACCAAGGAAAATAAAACACTAACCAAAGCAATCTCTCTTGTACTCTGTAAAACTTCATTTTATGGGCACAGAGGTACAAATCCCATTGGGCAGCATCATTTCCAATGAACTGGGTACTCTTTCAGTCTAACAGTCAACCCCACACACCTTGTGTCAAATTGCATCATGAGTTTTTTCTTCTCTTTATTGCAACAGTGCTCCTGTGGGCATTTGTCAGTTTACAGTAATTAAGGCACAGAATTTGGGGAACATTTATGCATTTAAGTAATAAGACCATACCTTCAACTAAAGCCCCTGGAGATCAGAGTCTGTGAGCATCTCAGCTACTGTTACACAAACTAGTAAGACCTATATGGAACTTACAGTTATCTTCTATCCTTTTCCTATCTACCCTTTTTTATAATGCTCATCTCAGGGTGATTTGAATATTTTAAGATAATAATATTGTTAATTTTGGTGGCATGATGTTGGGAACTGAAAGCAACTTCTGAGGCAGATGCTTAAATGTTGCAGTGAGGGGCAAATCAGCATTCCTAAGCCAAACCCCTTTAATTCCCATCTTCATTGGCTCACCCTAGAGAAGGACGTATAACACTTAGCCAGTTGTGGTTAGTTGGATCTATCTATTTCTAGATACAATTCAATCAGAATATCTGGTTGAATAGTTATTCACATAACAGTCCCTGCTGACATTAAAATTCATACCTTTTCCTGGCTGTCTCAGTCCCTTAGCTTGTATAGTACTGATTTATACAACAAGAGCACAGGAGGTTTCCTCTTCCAGTCTTCCAGTCTGTGCATGATAAGGGTCACTGCATACATTCTTAGTCCAATCACTCTGTGCATTTTATGTGCTCTGGAAAATACATAGGTCACTAACTGGAACACTGCACATTCATCTGATTTGCTAGCTGAACGCTAATAGGGCTTTGATATTTGTTCGTTCAGCTTTGTGTTTCTACTTCTAACAGTTAATAAAACTTATTTCCTAGAAATCATACTGGCTAAGAGATGCATAACAATGTTTATTCCCATATTTATAACCACAAGGTTTCCCCTCAGCCCTGTCCCTCACTGACTCAGAGGTCTGTTTTGTATGAAGAAGACAAAGTAAAGGTTATATGATTATCCACAGAAAGCCAAGAAAACATACTTGCTGCCATACCTTTCCCATTGTTACTTGGAAACCATTAAAATATTAAAATGTCTACAAAAGCAATAAAATGATCACAGGAGTATGTGGTGATATTTAATTTCCCCACAAGTTAAATATCACTGATAATTAACTGTTAGAAGTTTATTTTGAAATGACATTTCAGTGCAATATCAGACCTTTACAACATAATTAAAGGCTTTCGCATTGTAATGGTGCCCTATTCCTGCTATGAAAGCTTTTTGAAATTATCTGTCTGCTTCATAAATGATTTTTTTAACCTTTTTTATTTTTTTGCCATTTAATTTGGCCATTTCTTGTTTTGTTTCTTTTAGCTCCCGATCATAACCGCCACGCGCATTTTGTGTCTGTGAGATAGCAAAAGGGCTCACCTCTTTCCTTTGGATTGTTTGAACAGGCACTTTTCTATGATCAGGTGGATTTTTGCTGCCAGTCTGGAGTTTACTGTTAGCAGAGGCACTCCGGGACATGTTTTTCTCACATTATAGCTGGGAGATTTAGGCAAATACAATCAAAGTTTTAAGCCCCCAGCTCTTACCTGAAGTAGGCCATTGACACTCCTTAGATGTGCATTCCATACATATCACACCAATGTGTCATCTGTCCTCTCATGCAAAGAAGAAACAGTATCGTGTCCAATGCTGTTGACAACAATAGGTGTGATATAGCCAAGCACAAATAGAAAGAGGGTTTAGTTTAACAAAGGAGTGTTTGCAACACAGTCTCCACACTGATATTCTTCCCCACCACCACTCAGTAAAACTGGCTAATGTTAATAAACCCTTATCAGAGTATTTCCTGCACTTTTATGATATCTGTCCATTGTAAACTTGCCTGCTTGAAGCACACATCATGAATTGGTCCTGGAGTCTTAAAAGGGCATTTCAGGAGTCCCCGGCTCTTAAGACCAGTCAATCACTGTCATGGTTTGGCCGTGGTCAGCAGCTCAGCACCACACAGCTGCCCTCTCCATGCTAAGTGTGATGGAGGAATAACTCGGAAGGGTAAAAGTCAGAAAACTCATGGGTTGAGATAAAGACAGCTTAATAAGTAAAGCAAAAGCTGCACACACAAGCAAAGTGGTTTTCTCAGCATAAAAAGGACATGGAACTGTTGGAACAAGTCCAGAGGAGGCCACGAGGATGATCAGGGACTGGAGCACCTCCTGTATGGAGACAGGCTGAGAAAGTTGGGGCTGTTCAGCCTGGAGAAGAGAAGCTGCATAGAGACCTCATAGCAGCCTTCCAGTATCTGAAGGGGGCTATAGGGATGCTGGGGAGGGACTGTTCATTGGGGACTGTAGTGACAGGACAAGGGATAATGGGTTAAAACATACAGAAGGGAAGTTCAGGTTGGATATAAGGAGAAAGTTCTTTACTGTAAAGGTAGTGAGACACTGGAATGGGTTGCTCAAGGAAGTTGTGAATGCTCCATCCCAGGCAGTGTTCAAGGCCAGGCTGGACAGAGCCTTGGGTGATATGGGTTAATGTGAGGTGTCCCTGCCCATGTCAGAGGGGCTGGAACTTGATGATCTTAAGGTCCTTTCTATTCTATGATTCTATGATTCACTACTTCTATGAGCAGGCAAGTGTTAAGCCACCTCAGGACATGATGCATAACAGTTACTTGGGAAAACAAACATCCTACCTCTGTCTCCCCTTTCCTTCTTTTCCACCCAGTTTTTTACACATCATATAATGTGGAATATCCCTGGGTCCGCTGGGATCAGCTGTGTCCCTTCCCAACTCCTTGAGGTGAGGAGCAGAAAAGACCATGACTGTGTGAGCACTGCTCAGCAGTAACATCTCTGTGTTACCAACACTGCTTTCAATATAAACCCAAAACATAAGCCTATAAAAGCTATCATGAAGAAAACTAACTATATCCTAGCCAAAACCAGCACAATAATTTCCTTCTCTGGCCACCCTTTAACTTTTAGTTCACATCTGAGGTCAACATTTTTCAACAAAGAGATCCCAAAGTTTCATATGTTACTCAAATGGGATAATACATTATAATCATTTTATAGATAACCCTGGGGCATCTTTGTGCATTATTATCCAGGGATGTGCTCACAAAGGGATTTCACTGCCATTCAGCATTGCCTCAAGGACAAGATGGCTCCATCAACATCAGTAAATATGATTATACCACAAAATGTTCCTCAAGTTACTAGATTGTTACAACAATCCCAGGCAATGTTTCCATGAGAGAAAACATCCTTTGAGCTTTTCCAAACACAGTCTGAGATCTAGCACAGACTAGGGACTATTGCCAATAGACAGCTGGAAAGGAAATTTGCTGTCTTTGGAGGAAAAGGGTTTAATGGTGTAAATGTGAGTCATTGCATAGGGAGTGGCAGACACTGTATAATTTAATAGAATATATAAGACCATTATGCATCCAATGCTTCGCCATCCTAAGAGCAGGGAGGTTATAAGGAAGAGCAATGCACGCTTACATCCCATTGCTCATCTCTGTGCATGGACATGGCAGGAAAGAAACTTGCAGTACTACAACAGTTTGTCATGCACATATTGCCTCTGAGGTGTCAAACGTGATCCAAACCAGTACAAATATGGCTTTATATAATGGAGACAGCAGTCAGCACAGTAATTGCTGGTGGGTGCAAAATGTATTTCATACAGGTCACAAAGCAAACTTCAACAGATGATTCCAACCAACAACAGTTACAATAGTAGGCACTGTGGTCCACAGAGGATACCCTGTGCTTTTAGGGCAAGAATACACTCCTGAAACAGCTTCATTCTGCAGATATTGCTCACTGGAGCACCTAGGCTCCATGACTTTGAGATATATGTCTTATGTTTTATTAGTGAAAATCTGAAATATAGGAACTAAAAAATTTGCTTTTAGAAAGAACAGATTATCTCAAGAGGTTTTGCAGAATATCTATTTTCATGTATCTATTACTTTTCATAGAACCACAGAATAGTTAGGATTGGAAAGGACCTCAAGATCATCTAGTTCCAACCCCCCTGCCATGGGCAGGGACACCTCACACTAAACCATATATTTGTTTCCTTTTGGTCTCCTTTTAACAGAACTTGGCTCAGAATTTAAGCTCTGACAAGCTGAAAAGTAATGTAAAGGGTATTAACATCCTATAAACCTATCCTGGCTTAAATAGTGGATGTGAGACAGCCTCTTCTCAAACATAAGTGAAGGAAAACCAAAGAGATAAAGAGCAAAAAGTGGTTTAGCGTTTTTCTGGGACATGCAAACTACTAACAGGGGGATTAACCCTTTTATTTCATTATCAAACAACATCCTTGGGTGAAAACCAAGTTATGAAAGAGTTATTTTCCAAGAAACTAGAAAAAGTGACGCTAAGGGAAATGTGCTAACTCTGCTGTCTGTATTCATATCATATTCTAGACAGGGACCAGCTGGAAACTTCCCATAATAACAATCACAGGATGCAGAACAATGTCAGAATCATCTACTGAAGTAGACACAGATGCTTTTGGAGAAGCTGAAGAGATTTATGCCATCGAATGTGAGAACAGCAGTGCCTTGTTTCTTGGATGCATTAATAAAGTTGCTACTTGGGAGTGTTCTTGTGTTGACAGAAGTAACACAGGCTTGTCCAAAACACATAAATTATAAAGCAAGTAGATAATGAACTCGGACATTTTAAGGATTATTAATTTTGAAGGGTTTCATTTCAACAAAGGGACTTAGGCTCTTCAGAAGTATAAAGAAGACCAACAACAGCGCCTGCCAGGAAACTTTAAGACCTCTTACAAAGCAAGCAGTATCTTTCTCTTCATTTTACAGAGGAAGAGAAACTGAGCAGCAGAAACAGGTACAATTTGTGGTTAGGCAAGATGTAGCCATAAAACTTCAGTTTCCTGGATCCCAAGGAACCCATAGTGCAATAAATCATTGTACCCCCACAGTATTATTTAAAAGACATGAACAAATAAGTTATGTCATAACTCACTGTCTGTGAGGAAGCTAATAAGGAAAACTGCATTCTGGGGGGGAGGGGGGGAAACGAAAACCAATCATTTAACCCCAGTTTAACTGATCACAAACATCTCTCAGATCTTAATAACTTTAAATAAATGTTAAGACATTCCAATTGTGTATTTTGACGTTTGCTTTTATGTCCTTCAGCTCCACCTGCACTTTTCTGAGCCAGTTTTCAGTGGACAACAGTGTACCAACAGTGTAAAGCACATTAAACTGATGAACATCAGCACTGGATGTCTCTATCTTGAGTGAAAATGCTGAGACCTATCATGAAAGAGGTACACACCACACTCAATGCTAAGCTACATTTGACTAAATGCTGGTATTAACTTGAAGTGTTTTCAGTTGCTTCTGTTCTCTTTCTGTTCTTATTTTCTGTAAATGGCATATACTGGAGATAAAGATTGCAAGTAACTATGGATTGACAAAGACACTCATTAACACTTGGAAAAGACCCAGACACATAAAAGAGGAGGGTGACAAGGGCTCAGAAGTTTCCTGGGGAGTTTTTTTGAGGTATTGAGGATTTTGCTTGGCTCCAGAACTTTATATAGGCATTATTTAGTAGAGATAGAATCACAGAATCATAGAATGGTTTGGGTTGGAAAGGAACTTAAAATCATCAAGTTCCAACCCCCCTGCCATTGGCAGGAACACCTCATACTAGACCATGTCACCCAAGGCTCTGTCTAACCTGGTCTTGAACACTGCCAGGGATGGAGCATTCACAACTTCATTGGGCAACCTGTGCCAGGGCCTCACCAACCTCACAGTAAAGAACTTCCTTCTTATACCTTACGTGAGCTTGCCCTGTTTCAGTCTAAACTCATAAACATATAAATGGAGGTGCAAACCTTGGTGGTAAGTCTTAGGCAGTCTCACAATAGAAATGCAATTGTGTTTAAAATGCTTAGGAGTAGCCAGGAGGATGTATCCAGTAGCTGTGTACTTGGGCAAATTTCATGTGCACATCCTATTCCAACTATTAAAGTAACAGTCATAACTCACTGCTAGATATGAAATGGAGCTGTCCTTTTATAAAAGAAAATAGAAATTATTAGATAGCAATGCTTAACATGCTTGCAATCTTTGTACATCAGCATTGTCACCATGTCAAAAATCTAATCTGGGATGTATTTTTTCCCTTTTTTTAACCTAAAATGCTGAATTCAAGCTGTATTTTATTCCATTCTACCAGAAGTTCATAAACACAAACCTCACTAAGATGATACAAGTGCAGATCAGCAAGTAAGTCCATATCTTTGCCAGACTGGTGCTCAGGGACTGAGAGATTCATTAGGGATGTTTAATGAATTCTCCTAACCTTTGATTCTGTAGCTGTGATTCCTCTTTATTCCCTAGAGGTGCTGGCCAAATGGATACAATCGACAGCAGCAGTTTGTTCATTGACCCAAGGGTATGCACAGGGGCTACCAAAAGTGTTCAATAGATACACAAGCGACAGGCTGTTAAGGTTGGAGTGTGGATAACCATTCCTGAAAATCAATATGATAGTTGTCTGCTGTCAAAGATAGTCAAGCTGGTTTGCAGGTAATGTGGTTTTCTTGGAAGCAGATGAGACACCATACATAAGAATTTATGGTGAAAAGAAGAAAAAGAAATAAACCTGTGATTAAACAAACCAGGAGAGGAATTTTGTAGCAACTGAGGCCAAATCAGTTGTAGGCAGAAACCAACATAAATGGTGTTTCCAAGAAGGGAAAGAGAGTTTTAACTCAGTGAAAAAAAACCCACGTAAAAAGTTATAAACAACTACAGGATGCAAAGAATCCATTTGGATTTTAAACTGTTGTGATAACCATGCAATGGCATTACATGGAACTTGCCAATGTCTAATTACCATGACGTCAGTCATCTAAGTGCCGAGTTGCTAGCTGTAAACTCGCATCTAATCCTTCTTTTCAGTGGTTTAACCCCCCTCCCACACAGAGAAGGAATAAAAGACAGGGCCAGTCAATCAGTGGTGATAACACCCCCATACAATCAAGCAGCAGAGTCCAGGGGAGGATTAAGCATGGGGCAATAACAGGGTTATCAACCAGAGAAACAGCAAAACAGCTAAAGAAGGAGTAAGGACATAATAATAGCAAATATTCTGGGAACAGTTCTAAGCAATACATTCCAGCTAACAAAATGCACACTGTATTCAATCAGTGTTGTTTAAAAGATAATGTGTCCGGTGAGTAGAGCACTGGCATCAGAGTGAAATGAATTGGTGGCATAATGAGTGCTGTTTTCTGTGAATTTGACCAAATCTGTTCCTGTTTATCTTTCTAAACATACTTGTAGGCTGAATTTCAGCAAAGATCAATAACTCTCAATTATGGTTTGTACGTCTAGTTAAGGTATCTCCCAAAGAAAGGGCAAATAGAAAGCTGAAATTAAAGACAGACGTTTTATGTTTAGGTAAATGCCTTGCTTGCTATAACTCTTAAGAAAGTTTGTTCTGGTTCTTGAGATAAAAAAGGACTTCTAGAAAGTACACCCTACACATGAAAGATAAATACGCCTCAAAGTGGAAATACCTTTAAGAATGCAAGAAAACCTTCAGACTCCCATCCCTAGAGCTCTTCGGGAAGTTGTTCAGAGAAGTGGCTGTTCATTAAAGATCTGCTGTGCACAACCCAACTTCTTTCAGAAGCGTTCAAAGAAAGCTCAGTGGGAAATATATCACGGGCCTATGGTGGACTGGAAAGAGACTCAGCTCTGGAGTAGTTAATATGCACACACAGGACACTTGTAGGAGTGAATAAAGTGTAAGATCCATCTCTGATCGGCTGCAATTATGGGTGTAACAGTAAAGCTTGGTGAGTGCACTAACCTGACTGATACGGAGCAGATCTCTCTCTTGTCTCCATTTCAGTGCAGAGCAGGCACACTTTTGAATTCTCCCGAATTTTAACAGGACAGAAAGGAATTACTTTCCATGCAGCCCTATTTGCCACCTCAGACTGAGCAATTCCCTCTCTTTAATATAACCATCTTCATAATTTTCCTCAGGTTTGGGAAATGCTAATTATCCCTGCTTTACAGTTCATAACACCTGACAAATGCAGGGGTAGGCTCCAAATATGCAGTCTATGCTGACTAATTTTAAGGGATACAGATTAAAAAATAGAATTCACGATCAAAATTACACACCTGAGTGCCTTGTTTAATGTTGGGTAGGAGCAACACGCATCAGAGAGAAGATATCAAATCAGGAGCTACTTAGAGTTAATATAGATGTTAAAACATGGGTTGTTTCTCAACTTCAGCTTTATGTGCAGCAGAAGCACATAAAGAGAAGACTCTCCATGAATCTGAAATTCCAAGTGGAATAGATGATTCTTACAATGCAGCTGGAGAAGAAAGACTCAGTCATATCTGTCTTTTATATATTAATATGCCTCCTGGTTAAAATACTGTCCAAAAAATGGGCAGGAGCTCATATTCCCCAACCACTCTACATTTGACAGAACACCAAAAGAATGAGCTATGTGAGATCACTCCTTATTCCTCCTCTTAAGTTTGCAACTCTGTTGAAGAGAGGAAGGCAAGATGTAGTAGAAGGGTGAAGGAGCAACATGTCATTGTGGCATAGTCACATAGAAATGGGGAGTCCTGGTTTGCACTGCCTGCTTCCACATTGTTTCCATTTCATCCAGTGGCTCTCCCGATTGATTATCAGAAGGCAGGACCAAAACTCAAGATATTTACTCCCTGTTGACTATCTTAATCACTACAGACAAACCTGCTCTTTCTTGTGTCTTCTTTGGCCCCTCACCTTCTGCATTCCTTTCTAAGCACAGGCACAGAGTGCTTTCATGCTCAGAATACAGTATTAGGGGGAAAAAAAGGACAGAAGCCCAATTTATGTTTTTTTCTGTCTGTTTCTAAAATGAAGCAGCTGCAATCACTGCTGGTTTTGTGTGAGCACCCCAACCCTATAAGCCTAGATTTGCTATTGTCCTGTTCGTTGTGCTGCTATTGAGGAGCTGATGAATAGCATGGCCTAGCATCCAAATGCCATTCAGGTACAGTGACAAAAGGTCTGTAGCCCAGAGATCTAGAAAATATCCAGGTATAAGGTATCTGGTTAGTGTTGAACTCTACAGTCTGAGTGATAAATGCACCTACCTAAATCATACTGCATACGGGTTCAGACATAAGTACTAATGGGAGAAATGTTGGTATAAAGAGGAAACTGCACTGAACCTCAGCTCTCAGCTTCCCAGCCACAAAATTAACTCTAGAGCTGCCTTCCCTGTCTGACACAAGCTAATAATGCTATAAAAGAAACCCCTTCTTTGAGGTATTTCAGGGTGCTGAGTAAGGAACCACTGGGAGTTCAGACCACCTTCTTATATATGTTCCACATATTCCAGCAAGATGGCAACCAAAATGATACCAGCAATGAAGTTTCTTAGGATTGCCTGGTAAAATACAAGACAGTTCCAGCTTCTGCTGTAGCTTTTGAACTGTTGTTGCCTGAGACACCAGTGGGAAGCAGTCTTAGCAGTTTTGGGTCCTGCAAAACATATTGATGGTGCTGCTTAATTGAGAGCAAGCATCTAACACCTAACTTTTAGTTATCAACTATTTCATGATAGCCAGAGAGACATTGTTATAGTTTTCTAGATGGGGAAAAGACAACTGGCATTCTAAGTCATTTACTATAAATTGTATATGCAAAATGAGAAAACACTGTGGAGCAGCACATAAATAGCCATGCTTAAATGGCTACTACCAAATTGCACACAATTGGAATTTGAACTGTTTCCAGTCTATAAAATAGAACCTATGTCTGCCTCTTGATTTAAAAAGAATCCATAGTTTGTTGATTACACTAATTACAACACAGTAGAATTCATCCTTTTCCTCAGCCACTAAGGATCACAAACACATTCTCTTCAGTTCTGTCTGAACCATGGGCTTGACTTCAAATTATGGGCAGAGAGAGAGTATAGTCTAAATCATGCCATAATCCATGTAAGAAGAATAATGAGTTTTCATATCATAAGATCTAAAGGATGAAGCCTCCCACTGGAGACAGAGCAATGTATGAAGATGTATGGTTGGCACCAGGAGTAAAAATAAAGGCACAGCATCACATTAAAAAGAAGTCAAAAAGAGTAAAGGTAGTTGAGAAAAGAAACAAAAAAACAAAGGAGAAAAGCAGGCTTGAGACCACATCTGTGGTTAAAGGAATGGTGGTGGCAGGAGCCTTGAAGGCTTTGGGTTAAGATACACAACATATATATGAGTGTATGCCTTAATGCTCAAGATTACTCTTATTTCCTTAGATCCATCTGACATATCTCACGGCCACTGTAAAAGGTAAATGGCACATTCAGAGGCTTAGGAAGAGCCCTGTTAGAAACTCAGGATGATTCTTGTTCAACTCAGCTTCTTATTAGCATTACAGTGTGAGAAACCTGACTGAGATTCCTTTCGCTCTTCCATACCAAAACCTCTTTTCCTGTTAATTAATCTATCTGCTGTCTCATCATAGCTGGAAGCTTTGATTCACAGTTCTTATTAATTGTCACATAATGCACTACAGCCACAATACAGAATAGAAAAGTACTGTGAAATAAGTGCTTTGCAGAGAACTGAACTGAAGGAGAAGCAATGAGTACTGATGGTAGGAAGAAAATACTGCTTTCTTGGAAAACAAGCATTTCCATCCCCTTTCAGAACAGTGATGCTTTCCAAACTGACTGGTCTGAGCAATACTTCTATAGTCAGCTCTGCCTCCATTGCCCAGCTCTGTCTGTTCATATTAGTTTCTGGGTTGGGTTTTTTTCTGGGTGAAAAATCAAAGGCAGTTGCCCAGGGTCCCAAACCATGGAAAGTCACCATGAAGCTAGGATAGATAGCAAAGCAATCATTTCCCATTGGCTTGAAGGGGTCAGTCATTGGCCTTTGCCCAGGACCCACAGAGTCATTGGCTATGACAACATGATTACACTAAGGTTGAGCAAAGTCCTTTTCCCAGATTCCCCAAAACTTATCTGAAAGAACCTTTATTCACTTCTTGATGCTGACAGCCTTCTCCCAGCCTCTACTTTCCCACATTTGCTGACTGTCAGGATTCATCTAACTAAATATAGAGAGCTAGAGTCAGACATCCACCCCTGTGCTAGTCACTCTGGGCTCCCTTCATGATCAGTGGAAATAAAGATCTGTTCTTAGATCACAATCCATTTGGAGTCTACTTTAAATTAATCACATCCTGGAAGTAACAGTCTCAGCCCAGGACAGTATAGGTAACCTGGAAGAATCATCATGTCATAGAATCATAGAATAGTTAGGGTTGGAAAGGACCTTAAGATCATCCAGTTCCATCCCCCCTGCCATGGGCAGGGACACCTCACACTAAACCATATCACCCAAGGTGTCATCCAGCCTGATGTCCATTGCCTAGACTTCCGAAAAGCACCCTAGGACCTTCTCTTCATTCCATTCTTATATCTTATTAAAACTGAGAGGTCCCAGTTTACACACACTACTTTAGTTACACACATCAGCCATATTACAAAAAACATCGTAAATTCCTTTATGCACCCTGTGTTCAAGCAGCTGGAAATGATTCACAAGTAAATGTGAATTTAGTTATTTACAAGCAAATTGCAAATCACAGCATATAATAAATTGTTCCATCAAGGAGAAATAATACTTAAAGCTTTTCCAAATGATAAATAGACTTGCTAAGCAGAGTCATTGGTGTAAAAAGTTGTGGTGCTTTGCCTTGCCTGTTTGTTAGTAATCTTCCCAGGATTTCCAGTATGGTCGTGATAATCTTGTTGTTGTCTTCCAAGTTTTCTTCTTCAGGTACTCAACCTGTTTTGATCTGAACTTATTGTTCATTGGAACCGTGGACTTAATGACTTGGAAATCTTTCTGCAATGACTTGGCAGGGGTTATGAAGTGACTCAGTAGCAAAGCAGGAACAAGCACTCAAGCAGCACTGGCTCATAGTCTTTCTCAAAGGCTGTCTACCCTGCTTGAATTACTTACATGACCATCATCACTCAATCTTCCTTAACAAGAGTATTTTTCATTACTATTATTTCAGAAGTGCTTTGTAATAACTCAAAAGTACTGGGAAAATATCTGAAATGCCCCTTTTTTATTTTTTTCCGCCTTCACCCAAAATATATGTTTTCTTCCACAGTGTACAATCTGTTTCTGTGGCAGTGGCTTGGGTTTCCTAGGAAACGGCTGCAGGTCAGACCTTGATTGGTTGTGTTGTCAGCTTGATTGCAGTGTTTCAGGCGGTGGGACCTGTAAGTGCAGCTCCAAAGCAAGTAAATAGGGGGCTATCCAAGAGCTTTGCATTAGTGGTCTGAAAGAAACCACACAAATGGCATTTTGGGGGAGTATGTGACTCAGGGGGCACTGGTTTGAAGAGAGTAGGAGACAGCGAGGGATTAGAAAAGAGCCAGATCAGAGATATGGGCAGAATGGATGGGATGGAGGGCTTTGAAGGACAAAAGTTTGGCTGCAGTGAAAAGTGTAAGAGTCTTGCCTTGCATTGAATGGGCAGCTGACACTATGGTGCTATGGTGGTCTGGACCCCAAGTTCCTCCGTTACTGGGACCTGAATGCTTTGTTTCATCTTTGACTCCATGATTCAAGTGCAAGTTTTCTGAGGCACATGGATATATTAATACAGTACTAGGAGGGCAAAAAACCACACAGTGTTTTCTACTGTAGTGCCTAGGTGCCACTCATTAAAGTGAGCAACAGTATTCTTCGACCCTTTGGGAGGAGGGGATTACCTAAAAGGGATATATCAGATGCTGTTTGTTTATGAATCAGAGAACAGCACAACTGCATAGGAAGAGCACACAGATTGGGAAGGAAACAGCAAAGGTGTTCTGAAGGGCTCCCTGAGACTTGGCTTCTTTCCTCTTCCACCTGTCCAAGTACGTGCATACTGAAGGGTTTTCTGTACTCGTATGTGACCACAGTCACATACACATTTTCCTGCTTGTATCCTATATATGAAATTTCCAAAACATTATTTCAGACATATAGAATATCCAGAATGAACCTAATTTGCCTTTCCTTTCCTTGCTTTTCCTTCCCTCGCCTTCTTCTCCCTTGCTTTCCTTTCCCTTGCCTTCCCTCCCCACAAAATGAGGTTTAATTTTAAGCTTCAGTAGAATAATAATGCTGTGCACTTCTGACTCACTCTGCCAAATAAACTTCCACATGGTGATTATGTCATGTTCTGACTCCTTAATGTACTTGATAAATTCTTTGGCAAGCAGAAATGCCCAATGCTTAATAACTAACTGTGAATCTATGGATGAGGGGAGAACAGGGAAAAAAAGGTGTTGCTTGTTTTCCATGTGTGTGGTTTCATTTATTTTCTCCCCGATGCACAAGCAGATCACTTTCCTTTAATTAAGTAAAAAGTACTTAGTGGAATTGATCTGAACTCAGGTCTAAGAGCACTCGCTAATTCTGCTGTTAGTTTTAGGAAGCTAGTGGCAAAAAGCATCTATCAAGACAAATTTGTGCAGGCACCACCCATGGTTCGAGTCGCAGTCAAATGTCTGCAGTTTAACAGCTTGCCTGTGTGTCAGCTGAGTACTAGGGACTGTCAGCAAGCTTCAGCCTATGGAAAATGCAAGCGGATGTAACCCTGTATAACCTGCTATGAAATAGCTCGGGAAAAAAATCACGTTCTTCATGATTTTTACTGGCTTGCACAGAGATTATCTCAGTTCACCCGACACGCAGTAACCAGTTAAATTGTGTTTAACAGGCACAGCCCATGGTGATGGATGTGTTTCAGCCCACGACGACAGATCAAACCCACCTTGACATTTCACGAGTTAAACAGAGAAGGGAAGAAGGGAGGCAAGACAAGGAGACGAGGACACCCATCTGCTGTCACATAGAAGAGAAGCAACAAGTTAGAAGGAGGAACAAAACCTCTATTTCTTCACTAGTGCCTTCTTCCTCAGTTAACAGCGTTGCTTTTATTATACTAGTGTATCACTCTTTTTCAAGCAGATGTACAGCTCTCATTAGAGATAATCTTCCATGCTCCCTCATCTTCCATTTTCCGCTTTACAGAGATAACATTAGTTACTGTCTTTTTATTGCATTGTTCCATTTTGTGTACTCAAAGAACTGTCTGCATTGCGATAATCTATGTATGTCAAATGGGATTAAGAAGGGAATTGAATGAATCAGCCAGAATCATACAGTAAATAATCAAGGAAATCTTGAACAGGAAAATGCATCATTATAATTATGCAGGTAACACCAATTGATGCTTTTTATTGAAACTTCCTTAATCCCCTATAGAGACAGATTAAATGACACAGAAATTATTCTTTTTTCCTTAATAATATTTTCTCTGGAAGAGAAATACGTATTCCAGGCACTGCATTTGCTAGCATCCTTTTTATGGTACATAGAGGGAGCTGTTGCATAGGTTTATTAGACCAATCATAGTGAAAATTTTCCATTGTTACCAAACCCTTTATAAGATTTCATTATTACTTTAACTGGAAAAATCATCCCCTGATCAATATGTGAATAAAAAAGAATCTCATGAGTCTTATGCACATAAAGAAGATACGCGCTGCAATATTCTGCCTTTTGTGCCTTTTGCTGGACGTTACATTCATTATTACATGAGCACCAAAAGTTTTTTTGCTGCCCAATAATATAAAATTAGGGAATATTAGTTTCCTGATTTACAAAGTATATAAACCATGACATATACATGAGACAACTGTAAATATTCCAGTGTTTATGTATACATGTATATCTGTTCCATTATTGCTAATACTGCAGGACAGTGCAAGCAAGGAGCTGGGATTTCTGTCTTCAGCAGAGTACAGGGATAATACTGTCCCTGCCTTTCACACTGCTGAACTCTAGGGATATTTTCACACTGGTGTTGAAGCAAGGGACAGGAGTATATTGTAAGGGGAGGCTCTTCCCTCTAGGAAAGGTCTCGATGCTGTCAGTTACCACTGTAAAAGCAGCAGGACTCTTCTATTCTACAGTTCCTTTTCATCGAACATAGGGACCTAAAATTCTCACTGGTTTGCCCTCAGGTTTAGTAAGCATGCAAAACCAGATGAAAAATGCACATTGCATAAATGGGACAGTCACAGGAGTTATCTTTAAAACTCATTAAGTAAGAATCAGGGCAGAAATATTGTTTGAAAATGAGAAATAAAACCAAATACATCTATTTTTTTTAAAACCTATAGAATGTTTTGTTAACTTTTATGCCCATCACATTTCATTGCTGAAATTCTTTACCCTTCCAAGTGTGTGGCACTTGCAGTGCTGACATCCTTAAATTGTGACTATTCCCTCTGCAGTCCTATTTCAGAAATCCCAAACAGGAAGTTTTGGAAATGATGAAAACAATATTAACTCCCAAGAGATACCTGCAAAACTGGGTGTGCAGCTTTACAATGCATGTGAACATGGGCATTTTTAGCCAGATTAACACTTGAGACTCTTAAAGCACAGGATATGACAAAGAAATGACATTTCTACGTTGTGCAAGACAGTCTTAGTTTTAGGAGCACCTTAAATATGATTTGCACATTTCATAGATGGAAAAAACTACACAGTAACAGATTACTTAAGTTCACAGCAGGTACACAGATGTTAAGTTGTACGTACATGGTCACATACTCATTTTTCTTCTGATTCATTATGGTTTCCACTTGGGACTGAAGAAAAAGAAAGTTATTTGCAATGCCCAGCCTGTGCCTGACCTCCTCTTCATTTCAATCAGTAAGAGGTCTCACTGCCTTCAGTACAAGCAAGAAGTAGCCCTTCATTTCAGCTCAAATGTAAATAACATTTTATCTACTGCTCAGTGTCGTGCTGAGCTGGTATAGTAGATATCTACCTTGATGGCTGGAATAACAAGGACTACTCTCTTTATCTCTACAACTATGTCTCTACTAATACTTTCTCAACCATTTGTCTCTGTCTCAGATTTTATGTCTGGTACTTCAATTAAAAACCACATTGCGTACTTAACCTCAATTCAGCATGATCCTTAAGCAGAAGTTAACGTCAATGCCTGCACATTCCCAGTGATTTAAATAAAGCTATCCGTATGTTTAAAGATAGCTTCACACTTTCTGAATAGTGATCTAAGCAGTTGCCTAGATTTCTGCTTTAACAAGTGCACTGTATCTGTAGAACACATTTATTTATTCAGTAATTTCTTTAGCCCAAGTGTTTTGAAAGCATCCAAATGGGTGGATTTGGGTGGAATTCTCTTTTTTTTGTGTTTTTAATACAATATTTGAAACCACGGTTCCTCTAGAGAACTTTCTGAAGGAATAGAAAGGGATATTTGATTTAATATAGATATGCTGAAAAGGAAAAAAAAAGAAGAAGAAATTGTTGTAATCCAACCATTTCATGTTTGGAAGAAAACTAAAAGCTAATCTTAACTAAAGTGCTTTTGTTTCAGTTCATGACACTAACAGCTGCTGTAATTGTAAGTGCCGAGGCAAAGAACTTCTGTATTGTGAAAAATAGATACTAAATTGTTTCTAGGTATTTCAGAAGATCTTTCTTTTGGGTTTCTTTCTGCCAGAAAACGTGTATAGTCATGGTGCATTTATTCTTCATTGAACAGACTTCTGCAGAACAAGAGTTCACAAAGATGCATAAGTACTCAGTATGGGAATAATTAACATAGCCAGACAGCCCATATACATCCAACTGGATGCCCATTAAGAGACCATGGGGCCAGGACAGGAATGGATGGTGAATAATGGCAGACATCACGGGTTATCTGGGACAATGAGAATAGATAGTTTTGTCTTTTCTATGGATGGAAGATACCTCACAGTAACTGGAAGTCCAGTTGATAGGGATTCAGGACACTGGTAGCTGGTAGGTGATGTTGGAAGCTGCTTTTCTTGCTGAGTTTTCTATTTGTTAAGTTATTATTGACAAATTGTTAATTTGTCCTTGTTAAATAAAGGGAAATCTGATGCTGATGGTGCTTTATGAAACCTTTGGACCCATGCAGAAAAGTTGTGAGCTAAAGCTGCAACTCATTCTGTCCATTTTCTTTACAATTTGAGTATTACTTGTCCTCTTTAATCCTCAATACAAACTAACTGTAAATTTTATATACCTAGGGAATATATCTATACTCTGGAATTCTGGGTCCTGGTTGAAATGTCTGACCTTTATTCCCTTTATTACTTCTGTTGAAGAAGAGCTCTTTGGGATGGGAGAGGTCAGTTGCTCAATGCTGCTTCTGGTTTCTTGTCCTTAGTGAACAGGAAACTATTCATATTGAAAGTGTTTTTCAGAAAACAGAATAAAAAATCCCCAATAGACTATGATTTTTGTTTTTAGATGGCTTGTAAATGAATCTACATAATAGAGAAATAAGAAATAACAAAAACTTCTGGAGGTATTTCATTGAAAACTGAGTATTTTCCTTTCAAAGGAGGCAAGATCTCCTGCAATACATGCTGAAACTTTACCTTGAAATGTCCACTCATACTTCCAATAAATGATGGGAAATTGAAAAGGGTGATTTATAATTTGCACATGAGGAAAATTAGACCACATAGAAGCAGAATTTAGACCACTGTGTTCCACAGTCTGTACAATACAATTAAAAGCTCCTAGCATAGCTAGTTTGGAAGGGTTCTCCATTTGTAAGAGTAAGATTTCATAAGTTGTATTCTACATCAGGATAAAACTGATGGTAAAGGCTCCAAAGGAGGCAAAAGGCTCCAAAGTAGGTAAAGGCCTGAGCCATAGTCAGGCCAAAAAATCCCGCAGGAAACCCACAAACAGGCAGTGTGGCCCAGTGATCATTGATGAATATAAGCTTGGAACACAGAGCATGCAATAAATACATCAACAGCAGCTGATTTTCTGAAACTCACTTATCAAGAAACAAAGAAATTTGTGGATACAAGCAGCTTTATGCATACCTTTCCCATTGTATACAGTTTGACAACAAGCCAACCACTTTATCCCATAAATATGACAGCCTAAGTGAGCTTTCTCTGAGTTCTCCCTGCTAGCAGAGTGGTTACATAGCAGTGATATCCCCTTGAACTTCTCAAGGTTGCTTCTTGAGGCAGAGAGACCTTTCTACTAATGGCAGATCTTTGGATGAGTCCAATGAAAGTTGTCTCTGAACTGCAAACAGACTGCACACCAGTGGCTCTCCCTTTGAACTGGGATCTCTCTCAAGGTTTGAGGTTCGTTACCTGAGAGTGAAAGATCCTTCTTTACCCAAGGCAGAGAAATCCCTTATTCATAACTGATCATTGGTGAGTTGATGATAGTGTGCTAAATTATTGAAATCCATGTAGCTAATTCCTTTAGACATAAACTGTTGTCCAAGTCTGAGACTAAGCTTGGACCTCGACACACCTAAGCTCCACTGGGAGTTTAGAAAGCAAGGGGGTCCAATCTGAACCTCATGGATCAATGAGAGTGTCTCCCTTATGCTTTTGCATCTTCAGTCTCTGTATAAATCATTTTAGCTCGATTCTACTTTGATTTGCCTTTTGTATGTTTCACCCACATGGCAAACAAAAGTGAACCTTGCAATTGAACTTTGTTAAGTCATATATTAAATTCACATTAAAACAACTTTTGCTAATATATTTGATGGTGTTTCTTTAAGTGACCTGAACCACTCATTCATGACAAACTGGCATAGTCAGCAGGATCCTAAATCAGGATTCATGACAGCTATCAGAATATCATTTATCCTGTCTGTCTTGAACATTACTGTAGGACGGCAAGAATCATCACTGTCCACTGGCTAGAACAGGACTGAATCTCGAGTAAACTTTGACTACTGTACAACTAAAGTTAGATGAGGTGAACACAGCTCCTAATAGCAACAAGGGCTTCCAAATGAAGCTTCAATAGCTTTCTTCACTAGCTGTCTCTATCAAAACACCATGTTTTCATAAATTCATGACAAACTTCAAGATACAGAAGAACTTTGCATTGAACAAAGGTCAACAGCTTCACTGACCTTATCCTACTATCCCTTGTCTTTTAGACTATGTTAGCAACAGGCAAGATTTACAATAGGCTCTAACACTCACTCAGTGAACTCAAGACCCAGTGAACCTGTAAGCTGGGTGCTGCCAGCATTTATGTTTGAACATGGACATTTTTCCTGGACACTTGTTGAACTTCTGAATATAAGATTACTTCACATATTTCTCCTTCAGCTTTGCTCCTTCCAACAGTGTTGTGGTAAACTGCTCAGAAGTGCAAATGCCAAGATACAGAAATCCTGCAAGAAATAACCCCACAGTCTCTCCTTTCTGATCTTCTGACATTTGAGTTCTGTTTTCTTCATTTTCTCCCTCTACAATCCCAAGAGTTGATACTTTCCAAGAAAGAGATCCAAGTACTGCCTGGACCAGTTCTTAGAAACACTCTTCCTCACACATAATGCAACACAGCCATTATAAAGATGATACATACTTTTCATAGTTCTACTAGTAACGTGTCATTCTCAAGGCACATCTCATGTACCAATGTGTCCCTGAAGAGTGTTTAAACAATCCTTATCACTCTTGTTTTATAATTTAAAAAGATAATTGTTCTATAGTGCAAAACCTCTGCTTTCTGCAGTCTTCTCTATCTGTGAGTTTATAGCAGGAATTCACCATCTCCTCACAAAGGTAGGAAGTTCTAAATGTTAGCTCATATAACAATATATTTCCAGAGAATTACATTAATATATCTATTAATTTCCTTTCCCTTGAATGCTTTTGAATGTTGGTAGGGTAAGTTAACATTCCCGTCTTTGGCTTATGGATTCATTTCCCACCATATGAAGAGAGCAGAACTTACAATTCTGCTCTTGATTTTTTTTAAGCTAAAGTCCCAGGTGTTTCATTTTTAAAAGATGTTACAGCAATAAAAATGTTATTAAAGTGTCTTCTTCATGCTGTTATAGTTGAGGTTGTGTCAGCATTTCCATTACAATCTCATCTTTTCCAGAGAAAACGCTCTGGTCCATTGGGTAAATAACACATGTTTTACTATGACAAATACCCAGGAAAGAGAGAAATATTCAAGCATAAGATTGTTTAGGATACTTTCTTAATTCCATACAGTATATGTTGGGTTGTAATTTTTCCCCATGAATGAATAAATCAAGTACCGTCTGCCACTGATCATTAATTTCCTTGTACAACAAACTATGTTAGCAGGATTTTTACTTGGGTTTTTTTAAATGACAATCTGAAGGAAATGTATTTCTCATTACATCAGGGATACTTATGCTGAGGATAATGCCTTAAAACTTCAGCTAGCCCTCAGGACTGTTGTGGAGATGGAGACAGGCCCAGAAAGACGGGTTTAACAGTAAAGTTTTCAGGGGCAAATTTGGGGTTTGGGTTCTCACCACTGCTGAGGTCTCAGATGTCTCAGGGTTTCCTCTGTGTGATGGAAGTACCCCAAACCAAAAGCAACTTTTAGGACTCCTGTTGTAAGAGACACATCAAACTCTGCAGAAGGAGAGGTACAAGAAGGAAACAGAAATCAATAGATCCTCCTTCCCAGGCCTCTGCTAAATAGATGGAATACACCTCAGTCCATCAATTTGCTAGCTAAGTCTACTTTCTCCAGAGCCACATTTTAGATTCAATCTATGTTTTGAGTCACCCATTGCTGTTTCTAGACACCAGCCCCACTGTTAATAACACCACATCTGTTAAACTGAATTCTGAGCTTGTCTCCTGCTCTTGGGATGTAATCTTGTAGTTTAATGATCTTTGGGGCCGTTACCATGACCCTGTCATATTCCTGCCTCATCTGACCTCGAGAAGGTCAGGATTTGTTATAGCAGCTTGAAAAATAAGTGGTTTGCATTTTGTGCCTGAACTCTTCACTCTCTATTTAAGAACTAACACTGTCATTAATGCAAGGGACGGATGATCGTTGAGCTTCATCTCACTTAACAGAGGAACCCAAAGTCTTCGTAGCCCCAGGCCCATTTTGCTGTTGTTTATTAATCTCTGAATCCTTTAAGACCAACTCTTTTACTGCAGCTAGGTTTATTGAAGAAATACTTACAAGTTACTTCTGGAACTTGGGATTCAGATGTGCCAGAAGTCGTGAAAACATATAGGAGGAGATTTTTCTTATTGGCCTTAAATAAGAAAAGAGTTAAGAAAGGTTTTTCAGTGGATTAAATAAATAGAGATGTGGAAAGGAATATTTTCATAGTCTTTTGCACGTGGAGAATGGTGATATTAAATAATATACCTTAAGCCACATTGAAAGTCAGTGATAGAGTCAAAAATAATGTCCATGTCCTGCTTGTGTTCAAGCTTTACCTTAACCTAAAATTTCTCATCTTTAAAGGTTAAGAATTCACAAAGAGCAGGTTTGTTGGGTTCGTTTAAATTCTTCAGCTTACTGAAAGACAGTGATATCTTAATTTTTGCTCTATTTGCAGTGGTTCAAGACCTTCTGTAGGATCATCATTCATCTGGTGCACTGATTAAAAAGACCATCCTTTGACTGTTCATTTAGATATTTAATACCACGTCCTGTGATTAGGTGCAGCTATTTTTTTCCCCCATATTCCCTTGTAACTTTTGTAACTCCTCTGTTTCAGGACAGAGATTGCTGTTCTCTTGCTCCAAATTAAGCTGAAGTCCTGGACTAAGCATATGTTTGTTACAGGCCGTTTTCTTGTCCAACACAAGGGTGGAAAGAGTCATGAACTGGAAGTATAATCTCTCTGTCACTATTAAATCAGGGAGGGAATTTTATTGCTGAGCTTAGAGATCTCAGTTCTGGATGGTAGCAATTCAGAGTCCCTAGTTTCTGCCTTTCTGTAACTACTTGATCTAGTTTTGTTACAATACCACGTTGACATTTCAGTTCTCTTCACATTTCTGTTATACTGCAGAACATGCTTTTTTGCATATGACATATCCTTAACTTTCCCATCCTCTTTCTCTTATCACTAATAAATGGTCAAAGGAGTCAGTCTTTCTCCAGAAGTTCATAGATGTTGTGAGGGATATTCTCTTATCTTTAGCTAAGTTAGTTTTGAGGTGCTTAAGAAAAAACAATCCAAAGAAAATTATTTATGACTTAAATATGAATTGTTTTGAACATTTTCCCTTAAATCCAGTTTTCTGGAATGAAGCATTTTTGGCATTGACAGTTCTCATAAAAGGAAAGCTAATGATTTTCTTCTGAGCATAGTATGCGGGTAATTACGATAATGTTTTTAGCAATCTGAAGTATTTAACTCCCTTCACACAATATAAATCCTTTTTTTTCACCCTTCATATATTTAATTTAACTCTGCAACAAAACAGGAGAAAGAAATATGATGGTTTGAAAGAAAAGAAGAATGATAATTACGCAGCTTCTTCAACATCATATTTTTGGAAGTCTTTTTCAGTCTTTTGTTTGGTAATCCTTATAAATGGGCAGTTTAAGTTTGGGGACTTTCTTTTCCTTCCTCCTAGCTGCATTAAATGTCTGTGTCTAAGCATGAAGCATTTGCTTTCAGTTTGTATGTGTGTATGGGACAGCGAGGTACCAAAAATATGCATAGCTGTATATGTTCTCTATATAATATACATACATATGCATTTATGTATTTATCTACATACACTAGTAGATTTGCACATAAAAATTAGAAGGCTATGTGTTCATAAAGAAGTATTTTATCAACTGCTAGACCTTGGAAACACAATCACATAAAGCATCCACTTATTTGAAAGCTACCTTGGAGAGTTGTTATTAATAACTGATAAATTGAGGAAAGCTTTGGTAGTACAAATATAGTGCAGAAATCTTTTCTGATGAGTTTCTGAATGCTGTTGGACAATAAACCATTTTGGGGGGCTTTATTACTATTCTGATGTTACTTAGAATAGCAGGAAACAATCCTTGTTTAAGCTGTATTATATTGGTGAAAGAAAGGAAAAATGACAGAAACAACTCAAATTGATAATAATTGCTTTTATCACTCAGATGTTTTCTTCTAGGTCAATGTGACCATGTGTACCTTAGTGCTCTGCTGCTGCTGGCTGCAGTTTGTGAGTACCTAACACAGGGCAAATCTGACTTGGTAGCAGTGCAAGGGCTAACTTGCATCACTCAGCTGCAAACGTTCAGCACAGAAAGAAAGGACTTTTCTCCACTCAGGTGGCAGTCATTGTTTTAGGGAAGGGAGCTTTGGATCTCAGCCTCTATATTTGCTCAGAGGTGTGCAATGGAAGGAAGAAATGTTGAGAAACTGCAACACAAACTATAATTGTCACTACATCCGACAAAATGTGTTGAGTATCAACCATTCTGCTGTTGTACTAAAGAATCTGATGTAGAGTATAAAAATCAGTGATAATAATTCCACCTACACTTTCAATGTTATAAAAGATTAGCAGTGGGAATGTTTTATTGTGTGTATATGAAGTGTCTGCAAACTTTCTAAACCCTATCTTCTAGATTTTAAAGGCATCAGTTGCTATTTCTTTTTCAACAACTCTCCACTGACACATGGAACAGAAATGACTTTTAATTTGTGAAATTCTATTTAAAGAACCATTTCAAGAGTGGCAAAACTCTTGCTGTGAAGTCCTTCTCTGAGCAGTCAGGCTTCTACCCTAAATGCACACACAGCAGTGTTCCCGTGAATTGCATTGTCCACTGGAAGCATGTGAAAAGAGCTTCGTGCGCTCAGATTCCTCTGAACGCCTTCACCATTAAAGTGACAATCTTAAAACTGAATATTTTTAGGTTAAAATTTTGCATTTCTGAGCAAAGACGAAGATAGATACTACATGCTGTTAACTATTAACATGAAGCCTATCTTACAAGGGAGAGTGGTTTGTATCTGTTGGATATAGGCTTATATATAGCTTGCTGAAACTTCAGAGAATTTGAGATCTTGTAGGTAAGCTAGATTTAGAAATAGCTGAGGGAAAAATGAGTAATTTTAGTGTAATTTTACCCGTTTCTGTAACTTTCTGGTGCAAAGAATATTAAAACTGAACTCAGCATGTTTTTTGAGAATTTACACCATGTTCAGTACTTTCCCCTTACATAATTTATCCATAGTTCTCTGGGCCACTTTCAGAGGAGAAAAGGGATCATTACCCCCATTTCACAAATGAGGGATGTCTGAAAGCCTCCAAAGCAGTGATTTTTTCCCCATGTTCACACAGAAAGTCATCAACTAAGGCTGAGAGCAGAAACTTTGGTCCCTTAATCCACACAGGCTTCAGAATAGACAATCACAGGTCTTTATAAATAGCCAAGGCTACTTAGATCTAAAATTATTAACCCTCCTGCTGCAATTCCTCTACCAACAAAACAGATACACAGTGTTCAACTGGAAACTGCGGAGCATGACAGTCAATGTGTTGCTATAATACTTGTTGTTATGAATTAATTAGCTGATTTGCATTTATATAGCACACTTCATGCAGAAGCAACACATGGCATTATACACTTAAACTACATCACAATTAAACATAACTTCTTCTAGAGAAGTCAAGACCAGCTATCCAAAAACAATCCTTCCCCAAACTCAAAAGATTTAGATATCTCATAGCTCTGATAGGAAGCAACTTGTAAGAAAATTCATATATTTAACAAAAGCCAACTACAGATCTCAGTTACAAGGGCAATGACTGATCAGCTGTTCAGGGAGGTAAGTGGAGATGAAAACAAGATGTGAATAGTATGCAAGTACTGTAAAAGCAATTAGGCATTTGACAGGGAACCAGCGTATCATCCTCAATTGCAACGTGATAAGCCAATGTATATAAGTGACCATGCAAGATGCTGCATCTTTTGCAAACAAGACTTATATAATAAATGATCAAGGAAGGCTGCAAACACAAACTGACAATAATCCAACTGTGGTGTTATAAAATGTGAAACAGGAGCTATGCATCCCACTGGGAGAGAAATGGTCTTAACCTACTAAATTTCTGTGATGGCTAAAATGAAGTCTGAAAAGCACAGCTTACATCGGCTGGTTAGGAAATTAATATTCCACTCCCAGCCTAGCATTGAGTGAAGAATTACTGTTGAGAGAGTTATTGGACATAGGGAAAAGAGGAAAAAATCAATTCAGTTTTCTTTGAGCTCTGGAATTAGGAAAAAGAACCCACAAAGATCCAAAGTTTGATGTCTGAAAAAAACTATTGTCCATCAAAGGTACATGGTCAGACACTAAAGCTATTTTTAGTGACCTCACTATGAAAATATGAAGAGATTAAGAAAGAAGAGAGTGAAATCTGTGAGACACCTGTTTCTGTCTCTAGAGCTAAACTATTGCCCCATGCAGAAGTTAGTCTTGGTGTATTGACAAAGCTTTTACCCTAGAAATATGCTTCTCTTGGCTTTTTTTGCGTTTAATATGTTCTTATGTATCATTTTTGACTGACTCAATTCTGCCTTTCCCACCAAACTCACTTCCCCCAAATACCTTTACCCACACACACATTTAAAAGAAAAGAAAAAGGTTTGTCACACAGTTTCCTTTGTTCTGACAATTTGTCAGAGCAACAGTCATAAGACTGACCGAGCAGGGAAAGAATAGACCCAGTCACCTATGACCAAATCCTCAGTACGCTCCCTCTTAAAATACCTTTAATTAAGTCACCCCTACATTTTTCTATACTATACCCTGCTTTACTAAGAAAATACTATGGTCGTATCCTGGACTGACTTGCTGAAGCTTTCTTCTCTATAGGATGCTTCCCACTGAAACACAGAAAGCAGTCAGAGTTGCTCAAGGCTTCCTGAAATCCTTCCCTAGCTCCTCCAGAAGGAAGTCTAACTTTGGTACTTCACGCGTGCTTGTAGCACAAGCTGAAGGCTAAATTTAGGTCATAATAAGAGGTAATTTAAATTAAAGGTCAGGGTAATTGCAGTAACACCCTGCAATGAGTTTAAGGAATAATGGTCCAGAATCAAAGTCCTTTGCTTTGTTTCAGCTATGAGTGATCCATGCACCACAAGGAATAACAAGGCACGTAGATGAATAAGAATAGATTAGCAGGAATAAGGAATTCCTATACATCATTTGATATCCCTGATTTTAAGGAAGGTAAAATGCATTCACTCAAGTTACTAGTTCCTAAAATAGTCCAGCTGGTAATCTCCCTTTTCTGAAAGCACCACAGGAGCCTACAGAACTCCACCAAATGATGTGGTTTATTCCTTCAGCACTGTCCCTAGCTCTGTGTGGTTGAGGTGATGGTTCTGAAGGAAAACCTGGAGATTCTTAAGTGTCCTCTGGGACCAAAATGTTTGGAAAACCTTCAGGTAAGAAGCTTCATTTGTTGCAGTGCTCAAGGCCAGGTTAGACGAAATCCTGAGTGATGTGGTTGGTGTCCCTGCCCATGGCAGGGGGTTGGAACTGGATGATCTTAAGGTCCTTTCCAACCCTAACTATTCTATGAGTCTATGAGAATAATGTGGCTAAACTGAAAGCTATGGTAAGTTCTTGTTCCAGTGAGTGCTAAGGTTTCAGACTTCACACTAAAGGGTATGAAAGGATATGTTCCTAAACAAAATTGCATATTCAAATTAAAAGCAAAGTTTTAATTAACCATGTTTGGACAGAAAACTGAGGACATATTTTCAGAAACAAAGTATTCTTCAAGGGCATTTCTTTCCGGACAGGAAGATTTACATTGTGAAAACATAGAGGGGAAAGAGAATTGAAAACCAATCAAAACCAAGTAGATGTTGTTCAGAAGAGATCTCACCATCCAACCTGATTTGAAACACAGCAGGTTCTTGATAGGCTGGGATTAGTGACAGCAACACACAGGAGTTGGTTTTATCTCTTTTGGTTTGTTTTTCTTTTATCTTTTCATAACAAACAAGCGGTCATCAGTGGGCAAGAGAGCGCAAACCAAACCTGTAACCGGTGTCCCTCCGAAGCTGAAGATAATCCATGGCATTGCAGTTCAAACACTAAATTAGTCTTTCTGCTTGGATCTCATGGGTCACGTATAGCAATCACATCATCTACTTCATGTTCTTCAGACTTCATGTTGTCTATGGAACCTTGCTAATGTAGCTGTTAAACTCAAACATTATACAGTTTGGGAGCTGTCATCACCTGAGATATTCTCCCTTTCCTCAGCTCATACTCAATTCTTATCCTGCATGATCTCGATACATACAGCAAGAAATCAATAACAGGTTTTTCCCAGTGCATCCAAACTCACTCTATAACCCTGTGCCACAATGTGGGAATGCTGCAGTGGGGATTCCTTTCCTGGGGCACTGGCATGAGAATTACACTGTGGGAATGTGAGAGAGCTTCAGGTATTTGCTCAAAATGAAGTTATAGCTGTATCAGTGGTCAGCAATAAATGTGAGGAGCCTAGTGTAAATGTTGACGGCTTTAAGTCACACGTGAATGGATAATTCACGTGGGGGATCGGATGAAACAAAAATTGACATAAATTAATATCTCAGAGAGAAGGAAAACATAAAAAGTGGGTAAAAAAGGAAGTAGCAATGTGCAGCCCCAGGAAAAAATGTCGGAGTGTCCTTCTAGCCATGCCAGCAATTTAGGCATGGAAAAATTACTGAAGGCAGATCATCATTATTAGAGCAAGAAAAAGATGTCCCTAATAACTGTGTTATCTGCCATCACATCTCCAGAGACAAAAAATAGACTCATTTGCTCCAAGGTTGCAGGGGTTACAGAGTGAGGCAGGAACCACAGAAAAAGAGATTGATACCAGGGATTAAAGATCACAGCTGTACAGAGAGGAGGTGGAAACAAATTGGTGCTATTTCTAAAGCCCTGATGAAAGGAAATGGTGTCTTGCTAGGGAAGGTGACAACTGAAAGATAAAAGTAAAAAGAAAATGTTTTAATATTAGAGCTGGGCAAAGTGTCAGTAATGAAACCGAGCTGCAGGTTTGCTTAGTTTTGTGTTTCTTCACAATGCAAGAGCTTGGGCTGGTTTCTCAAGGTGAGCAATCCTAAACCAATTTATGATATCTTCAGGTGAAAATGATACAGGGCAAATTGTGATTTCACTAGCTTAGACACAAACCCAGCCAAATGGTTATCCAGCCTGGTGCACCGGACTGTTTCACTTTCTTATTGAGCTACCTCAAGCCTGACAATGGCAAAGCAAAGGTTCATGCTCATGCAGGTCTGGAGCTGCGAAGCTTTGCTAAGCTCAGACTGAGCTAGAACTCAACCAACCAAAATAGCTGCTGTAATGACCATCAAATCCCTTGACACAGGAGGTATTATATAACAAACCATTAAGGATTAGACTATGAGCTACTGCAGGAAACCTAAAGAGGAAGATTTCCACAAACGCAGCTCTCTTGTGGGTAAGACAGATGGACCCAAAACACAATTACCAGACTTGCTCACACAATGGAAACCTTGTCTTAGTACCTGAACCTGAGAAATGCTAATGGGGCTACTCCCCATCAGCTTTAGATAAACACAGTCTAAATGTCTCGATACCAAATTTTTGTTAAAGCAATTGCCTTTCTCCTTCTTGGAGCCCCACATGATTGTCCATGTGGCAAGGATACACTGCAATGCTGATGGGGAATTGGGAAGAATTTAACATGTTGCCGGGTATTTCATTCTGCAAAGACATCCTTATGTAAGTACCCATCAATGAACTGATATTTTAGACATGTATGGATAAAGACTTTATATCATTGAATCAACTAGGTTGGAAAAGACCTTTAATATCATCAAGGCCACCACTGACCCACCATAGGGTCCCATCTACGCAGTGCGTGCGTGAACACTTGCAGGGATGGTGACTTTACCACTGCTGCCCTGAGCAGCCTGTTCCAATGCCTGAGCACCCTCTGGGCAAGGAATTGTTCCTCAGCTCCATCTAAACCTGCCCTGGTGCAGCTTGAGGCCATATCCTCTTGTCCCATCCCTTGTTCCTCGGGAGCAGAGCCCAGCCCCTCCTGGCTCCATCCTCCTGCAGGCACTTGGAGGGAGCCATCAGGTCCCCCCTGAGCCTTCTCTTCTCCATCTGAACCCCCCCAGCTCCCTCAGCCATTCCCCATCTCTCTTGTGCTCCAGGCCCTGCTCCAGCTCCATTGCCCTTCTCTGATACTGCTCCAGCCCCTCAAGGTCTCTCCAGCCACTCTTCTGCACACCTGCATATGTATATACAAGCCTGTGTAGGCACAGCTTTCCAGCCTGTAGTAAAGAAGTGTCCATACAATGATTTTGAATTAAAATCATGGTCTTAGAGCACATTACCTGTGACATTTTTCTTTAGGGAATTATAATGACAAGATTGGTAATGGATAAGGCCAAAGAGACAAGACAAATATCCTGAGGTTTTAAGGAGCTATTTAACCCTATACCTGGCTTGGCAATCTCAGGGTAGAAGGGGACAGTTGTTTAAAGCTAGGTGCCGAGAAGATGTAGAGAAGAGAAGTGTATTCTGTCTGCTGCCAAAAAAAGGTTTAAATGGCTTAAAATGACTATAAATATTTGCTGCAGATGAACTTATGTTCTTTTCAGGGCTTTGAAAAGGAATCAGAAACCATATTTTACAGTGATGAATCAACATCTATCAGACTCTATAGAAATCATTTAAAGTAAACCAGGGTTTTTCATTCCCTGCAACTAGTCACCAAAGGCCAGAAGAAGTTAACTGAGGACAAAGCTATTACTGCTTACTACTTCTCTAGCTCAATGAAGAAAAATTAGAAACTATAAATATATATACTGTTTAATTGTTTCAACTCCTGCTGTTACCTCTGTGCCTTGGTGCTTCCCCAGGATGCTGAGTATCCTTTTCTATCCAACTCACAACAAAGGGCTGGCCATTAGGAGCACCAATGTTAGATACATGCAATAGCAGCAACAGAGTGTTGAAAAGAGCTGAGTTAAGGCTGTGTTTGCCTGAATACTTCAGATATTCCTCCTCTGGGGTGACTGTGTCTACAACATGGTCATACACATATTTGAGCTATCCACAAAAAAGCATCCTTCAGTCCCTGTTGTCACTTCTTCTGCACACAGGTGACTCTCAAAGAGCAGTGATCCAGCACCAGTCGTGCCAGCAAATGCCCATGCTATCTGAACAGTAAGTATCCAGGGAAAGCAAGCTGCTCCCCAAGATGAATCAACAGCTTTCTTTCCACGCTGCCTGCAGATCCAGGAAGACACGACTATGGTGAAACAATCCCAACTATAAGAAATGCAGAATAATTAGAAGGGAAAGTGAAACTTATATATGGGCAATAGTCTCCAGGAAGTGCAACTGTTGTTCCAGCCGATTTTGCTGGTAACATAAAGAGGTGCAATGCTCTCAATTCCTGTGTCATTTTATCTGCTTTCTCTGGCTGCAGAAACACAAATTATGATTAACACGTTCAAAGGGTTCTTTCCCATAAACCTTTCTTCTGCATAAATGAGCTGGTGACGGATTTCTGCTGAGCAGTGTTGAAGCATCTCTGCACCTGACTTCCTAGCATACGGGATCATCCAAACTCACAACTTCAGTCTAAGCTCTATGAGTAATTTTAAATGATGGATGTCACTCATAGATCATTAGTTCAGTAGATGTCAGATCTAGTGTGGGTATTTTCCAGAAAAACGCTGTTAAAATACAAGTTGGAAGAGAATATGAAGTGCTGAATAATTATCTAAGTTATATTGCTTCTTACCAATTACTCACCATTAAACAGATTTAGGTCTTGTTAACCACAGGAAAGAAATAGCTGAAATTCTTTACGTGTACATAGGGACACACTTACTTCCTTGTAAAGCACCTCATGCATTTGTTAGCGCTACTTCCAGTGTACAGTAATTAAGATTTATATAGCTGGAGGATATTTGATGTTAACGTTGGAAATTATGCTTTTCTGTAACCAGAATGCAAATGAGAAAAAAAAGAGCACACTTGAGACTCTTTGTGGATATAGAACTGTCATTTGTATTTAGTTGGGCACTGCAGCTCAAAGGTGTTGATCAGCGAGCAGGCAAGGACATATCCAAGCTGAGATTCACAAATACTGGACACAAAGATGTGGGGAGTTTGGAGTTTGAAAGAAGATTTAGTAAGAGCAGAAAGCTCCAGAGTATACACAGTTGTTTCTATATCACTGTTTTTAGTGTGTAATAAAATATCTCTACTGGGGGAATCCACAGACAACTAAAACATGAACAATCTTTAAGGAAGATTCTGCTTCGTACATTCTTTTCCATAGCATTGTTGTTTCAGGATAACTGTATCTCTGCTCTCGAAAATATGCAATAGACATAGGGAAAAAAACAGTAAATTAATAAAATCAGCTTCCCATTTTTTTGAGGTAATGTAATTGTGAACCTGAAGGGAAAGCAGAGAGAGAAGAGGGAGTTAAAAAATTATTATGATGGACATACTTAGGATTCACGCTTTTCTCTTTCTAGATATACTAGTTAGAGAAGCAAGAACCTATTGATTACTAACGATTCCAAAATAGCAATAAGACTTAATTCCAAGAGACATTTTTCTTAGTAAATAAGCATCTTTGTTATTTAAGAAGCAAGAAAATGTTTTAAAATTAAATTGAAGAAAAACATGAAAATAAAAATGGGAGAACAGAACTTAGATATGATCTGAGAGACTTACAACTGACAGAGGAGCCGGGAGCTATACAATGCCACTAAATTCACCTAAATTCACACTGGAAATGGAAGAATAAAGTTCTCTCAGAAGGGAAGAACATCTGCAATAATATAGGCCTTGTTTCTTAATTCAAAGAGAATGCTGTACATATTGCCAGGATCTGAGCTGCGTATACTTTGAAAAGTAGTTGTGGATAGATACATGCTTATAGCTGCTACTTTCTTTTTCCTTCTATTTTTCTTTTCTTTTTTCCCCTATTTTTTCTTTTCCTCTTTTTCTGCTTTTTTCTTTAATTCTCCTTTTTCTTTTTCTTTTTTTTTTTTAAATAAAAGAATGTCAACCTACATCAGGCCTTATAATGTCTTGTTCAGAGTCAGCGAGGAAGTGACCAGAAGACCTGGTCTTCTGAACATCAATATTGAGAAACAGAGAGTTGTCAGTTTTAGGGCTTTTTTTCACTGTACCAAGGCAGTGGCCTTTATACCCATGGTTTTAAACTTGCAAAAGTGAAATCTGAGTGTAATAAAGAATGTTTTGAGGGCCTAAATGACATGAAGGTGTCAAAAATGGAACTCTAAATCTATAGCCTCCAGTGCTGCAAATATGCACCTGGTGTCCTGACATCTAGTACCTGCTTTATTTTATTAAATGTGGATGAGATTGGAAGTGGTTTAGTTGAACTTATTTCCCTTTATAGACTATTCTTTTTAATGAAAAAAAAATAAAAGGGAATTAAAATTGAGTTAGAAAATTGGAAATTGAAAAATTATTTAAAATTATAAATAGAAAAGTAGTGCCCTTCACCCCAGTAGGCCTTTAAATACACTGGTCACTTATAGCCAAATTTGACAGTAACACTGTCATTTAAGAGATAATTCAATTTGTGTGAATCTCAGCAATCAGATAAAAAACGTAGTTTCAGAGCAGTGGCAAAACATAGAGCTCAGCTGATAAATATCCCCTTTGGCAGCAGTTGTGGGCAATGAGCATGGATGAGCTCCCAACTAGGTTTAGCCTTACTATCATGTTGTCGTTAGTTTGCTACTAATGTGATGGGGCTGTCAAAGACAAGGTTCATTGTTGGAGGCAAGGAAGGACTACAGAAAAGGAACAATGTGGTCCATCAGAGAAGTTCCATTAGCTCACTGCTCACTGAGCTACTTGTTTCTAAGAGTAAGAAACAATTGCCTACACTTCAGAGTCAGCTTGGCTACAGGTAAAGAACAGTACAGACAGTACAACTCATGGGAATACCAAGGTGTGCTAATTATATCATGGTTGATCCAGTCTGGCATTAAAATCCCTCGGAAGAATTCATCCTGTGAAGAGACTCTTTGATTTACAGCTGAGAGAATTGTAATAACCATATACAGCAATACAGCTTGGAAAACAGTTCAAGATACTATTTACTAGTAAACAGTGGCATTAAAAGAAAGAATTACAATCATGCAGAAACTCCTGAAGAATAAGCCAAAAGGTAGGAGATAAATAGGATTTGCCTAAAGATATAATAATTCCCTCCAAACATAACTTTATCCTAGGGCTGCGTAAAATATCCCTTGGAATAACTGTGATTCTAGTAATCTTGAAATTGTTAATGCATTACTCAAAGTTGCCATATATTTTGGATGAAAAGTAATTTCTTGTAAAACCACAAGAAAAAGGGATATCCTGTCTTAGGAAATTGCCATAAAAATAAAGATCCTATCAGGCTGGGACCTTTCACTTCCTCCCATTAAGACTGCTTTATTTTGCCCTTTACAGCAAATTAATCCATATGAGCATCATCTGGAACCCAGATGTTCAATGACTTGAGTATGTCATGCTCTGGGCTGAGTATGATAATCATTATGTTTCTAGGCATGAAACGGTCTTCCCTTTGCCAGCTTTTTCTCCAGCTAAGTCTTATAAATCTAACCTTTCATTTCCTATTTCTTTGGTCTGTTCTGCAAACCCCACATATTTCCTCTGAAACTGAATGGTAACTTTCATATGCCACTGACTTTTCTTTCAACGTTTTGCTTAGGATAAGCAACAAAACAAATTTCAGTCTGGATCAAGCCATTTTTTTCCCCCTAGTTTGACTAAGAGAGGAATAATCTATTATTTATATCCCTATCCACTACATAAACAGCTCTCTCTCCAGGGAAAAGATAAGACAAAGAACAAACCACCGATGACAGATGTTGCTCATATTCTTTCATGCACTATGTGAAGCTGTTCAGATTCTGCCATGGTGAAAGTGGCATGTGAAAATATATAGATTGGAAACTACAATGGTGTTCTGAGGAGAGGAAATAGTTTATGGAAAACACTCTTCCTCTAACAAATCATCCTCGAAGCGGTCTCATCAACGTAAGGAAACCGCTGGGACACAACTCTATAAATGAATACTTTGCTTCCTGAGTGTGCCTCCTCCCTGTTTTACACCTGAATATTTACTTTCCAAGTTCCTAGATGAATACTGCACAAATTAGCTGTAAAACCCTGATGTTCGCGACACTATGCTTGAATTTAAATCACAGGGAGCAGAAGCAATGGAGGCCTTAAATTAAGGTATTATTAGAAGACAGCAAGGAAAAATCTATTTTCCTTAATGAAGAACACAATGTAAATGGTTGAAAAGAGGGACATAAAGTAATGTCAATTAGCGTAAGACAATAACAGTGCCTTGTATATACACCTATGTTCAAATAGGCTTTAAATAACTGTGGTTTGCTAATTGGGAACTATATGTGTAACTAAGATGATCTTGTGCTCCTTTCTAAATTGAAAGTGTGCTCTTCCTTCAGTACACACTTTCTGTATGTTTTCTTTTAGTACCAGCTAGGAGATTTTTCAGCTGTCCTCATTAGAAAACTCCAGTTTGTCAAAAACGAAACTGTCTAAAGGGAAAGTTCATTTTTCATGACTTCCTTCACTGAAATCTGTTTGAAAATATTTGATTTTTGCTAAATATAATTTCTGGGTGTTTTCAAGAAAAAAAAAAAGTTGAAATTATGACCCCCACCGGCTGTGCTGAATTATGCTAACTTTCAATAAACACAGTATAGTAATGGTGGAAATAAAAGTAAAAGCTAAGTATGCTGAAGCTATCAAAAAAGATATTATTCAGCAGATCCGCTGCTGAGTTTTTTGAAAGTAATTTCAAATCACACAATATTCATCATCATTAGAATCGGAAATTAGCCCAAATTTGGACAAGATAAGTCCTTGAAATCCTAAAAATGCTCAAATAAATGGATATCTATCTTGTCATTTTCAATGTCGAGGTCTGCAGTGAATGAAGCTGCAGATGAGGAGAGGCAACTACCTAATATCAAGCATTAAGAAATTAATTACTAAATTACTTGAAATAAATTCAGCTAAATTACTGGGGAAAAAAGCAGGAGAAATGGAATTAGCAACAGGGGAAATTACATCGACATCTACAGACACATTTACAAATATAGCTGTAGCATTATGGAAGGCAAGGACCATAGGTCAAAAATCAGTGGTTTCCTCAAAACCATAATGTATAATGCTTGCTACTGGAAATTAATCCCATTTCCATAACTATTGCAAAATCCTGTTATAAATACATTTGTCACTGTGAGAAGAGTTTACTAGGTGTTACCATCAACAGGGTAATTACTAAGCCTGTGGCCCATCCTGTCTGTAGGCTGGTCCTTGGAATCTAAAACATAGGTTGTTTTAAATTTAAAAAACAGATTTAATCTATGGAATATGATAGTCCTGATAAGATGCTTACCATGAAAACAAAGCTTCTCCATGTCCTGGGGCAATGAAAGTGAAGATGCATTGAGGAACTCACACCAGTGGTAGTATTAGAAAACACCTGCCTTTTCCTTTTGAAGATGGCCAGATTTGGATTGAATGCATGGGAACAGCCAACTGAGTCCTCAGCAAATCTGTTCCACTCCCAGTGAATTGTCATTCACCTACTGGCAAAGAACTGAAACAGTATTATAATATATTATTAACTCCATTATGCTGTTACTTTCCTAAGGTTAAGTATTGTCTTTTACTTCTGAGTAGCTGTCAATGCTTAAGTCAGGTTTAGTCAAAAGACATTTGGCAATTTTAGAAGACACCTGTCCAATTAAGAACGATTTCTTGGCATTCAAATCTCAGTCATCTTGTGCCAATGAGCTAATATTTAAATGTTCTGCAAAGTTCATTACTCCACTATTACAGTGTAAAAATAGCGTATGAAAATAGAAATAACATTTCTCCAAAAGAACCCGATACATCTGCATAGAATGCTCAAGCAGTGTTGATATGAAATAGAATCTATGTCTTTATAAGGCTCTGCAGAAAAATAAAACCAGTTCAATATACATTATGGATGAAATATAAAACACACAGGGTCAAGAAAACTGTTAAATGTGTTCTCCTCTTGACATCCTCTTACCTTTCCTGTGATTGAACTTGGGAAAGATCATTGATGAACCCACTAAAGTATTTTAGGCTTGGTATGTACAGACTACCACTGGCTCAAGTTCAGCAGGGGCCAAGAAGCAAGATGATAAGCATTATCATCTTACTTCTTTGTTAAGGTGTTATGTCACCACTCCACAAAATCATTCAGCCATATGTGTGTCTGAACCTCAGAGAGGTTTCACTGACGCTCTGTTGGCTCAGGTCTTGAAAGAGTGATCAGATAGAAAACAGGTATTAGGCACAAGGACAGTGAAGCCTAAGTTTCTAAGCCTGAAGAAGCCTTAACATTCCATGCTTTCAGGAATTTAGATGCAAAATAAGCACATCGGGTCATTTTGCAGACTTTGTGCTCTTCAACAGCATCTGCATGGGACCTCGGAAGTCTCAGCCAGGTTTTTCTTTCCATGCTTTATACTTAACTTTGATATTGGTGATCATGGACCAGTTTTTCAGCTTTTTATTGCATCTGGCCCAAAATATTTATGGTCAGCAAGCTCAACATGTAGTGCCAGCTTTATTTTACACACCTTTCGTCTAAGTTCAATTTGGCTTTTTTATCGATCAAAGGGTAATTGTACCCTTGTTAGCCTTTCAAGGTCATTATAGCCATGACAAAATGCACAGAATTTAGTTTTACATTCAGCATAATCTGTAATTTCTGATACTGTATTCTTTACCAAGGAAGTCCCAAGGACTAACATTTTTATCCACATGCATGTGATTATATCTAAATTCAATTGAGGTCAGTGAGAGTCAGATCCTCAGGGGTTTTTAGGCATCTACTAGACACCTACAACACTGACGCCTATAGCAACCAGGCTCCAAAATATTGAGGATTCGGATATTGGAACCTTTCTGATCAACTGAACTCTTGATGTTATCCTCCTAAATAGTTCAATATATCAAGAATTTGTGTTACAAACATAGGCTATATGGGAAAATTTGCCTCAGTCTTGGATTGACTGGATCAGCTCAGATACACATCACATGTTTCAGAGGTGTGAGAGAGGGTAAAGCTCTAGGAATGGTTTGCAGGCAGGAAATGAAAATGGTTTCTGAGTAGGCTTTTTCTTGTCACCTTTGTGATGAGTCTACATAGTACAGGCATTTGGGACTCAAAACTGTCTCGCTAACCATGTCAGCATCAGAAGCTGCTGCTTCCTCAATTCCTCCCCCAGACAGAGATTTCATTACTCATCTGTACTCACTAGTCCTCTCAAAAAGTGCTAGAGAAATGGAAACAAAGTTCTTGGATGCCCTGGAAAGTCCTTGTTGATAAAACTCACTCTACTCTTCCTTCTTCATAGAAGATGAGAGAATGTTACAGGTTTAAGTTTGTATACCTGTATGCCAGTTTCTGCCACTGCCATTTTCTTCCCTTCCTCTAGCTTCTGAAAGACAAGCAAATAAGTTTTGAAGTTACACAATTCAGGCTTTTAGAATCATAGAATAGTTAGGATTGGAAAGGACCTCAAGATCATCTAGCTCCAACCGCCCTGCCATGGGCAGGGACACCTCACACTAAACCATATCACCCAAGGCTTCATCCAACCTGGCCTTGAGCACTGCCAGGGATGGAGCATTCACAACCTCCCTGGGCAACCCATTCCAGTGCCTCACCACCCTCACAGTAAAGAACTTCCTCCTTATATCCAGTCTAAACCTCTGCTGTTTAAGTTTCAACCCATTACCCCTTGTCCTGTCACTACAGTCCCTAATGAATAGTCCCTCCCCAGCATCCCTGTAGTTTTCCTATGAGCATTTCATCTGTGTGTGTGCACAGTGTTCAATGAAGGCAACTTCAAATGGAGATTCTATGTGCTGCTGTGAGACAAAGAATACAGAATATTTGGTTTGGTAGTCAGCATTTAAAAACAGAACTTTATGCATCTTACAGTCCTTCAGTATGGATGTTTTTAATCACTGAGAAATGTATGTTTGAATGCAAGTGAATTCTGCTTTGCTGGAAAATTGGGCTTTCCTTACTGTAACAGCCAAAAAATTATGGCAATTTTGGATTGATGAAAACTCCTTTACTTTTGCTTAACTCCCTACCTCCTCTTTTTAAGAACCACAAAGTGAGAGGCACAGCAAGTTGTGGAAAGGACTCAGCTGGTCAAAATCTTTCCTTTCATGTTAAAATCCATTTATTCTTGAGGGGCATAATGTAACAGAAAAAGAAAGTGTGTATAAGTATGTAGAACCCTAGCAATTTAGTCTTCAGCAGGTCATGTTGCTGCACAGGCTTCACAGCTAGTTCACACTGTTATTGAACAAAAGCAAGAAGTATAGTTACCATAGCAACGGACACAACGCATGATGCTGATATTTCCTTCTGAGATTTTAAAGCCCCACACATTTTGAAGGAAACATGCCTTGAAACACTTCACCTGCACTTGCAGGACTTTGTGGTTCTTATTAACATGTGCTGGTTTGAATGTATTCATCAAGCAGCTACTCCTGCTGAGTGATTCTAGAGAAGGCCAAGAGAGCAGCTGTGAGAGCACTGATAGTTGTACGTAGATGCTATACATATTCATTGTCAGTTGTTGCTGGAAAGATGTATTTTCATGTCTTCCTATGTTTACAAACAGAAAGGAAAATGAGAAGCTGTATAAAACAGCTGATATTTCCCAAATCAAATAAACACCATCTCTTGCTGTTCTCCTCCAGGGTCATGACTCTAACACATGTAACACCAGTTAAACAGGTAAAGTCTTGGACTCCCCTGAATGAATCGTTTCCATATCTGTCTTTCCTGCTTTCCCATTAACTACCTCAGAGTGGGACAGTATCTAAGTTATCATATTACTTTAAAATATCAATTGGAGGTAGGATCTTGGAGCATTAATCTTATAATAGGCAACAATTTAGACCTTCTAAATAGGGAATATTAGCTTAGAAAATACACTAGTTTTGATTAGTTAACTTTTGTGAGTGTCTCAGAAGCAACCCACAGAGTCCGCAGGTTGAAATCTGTTGCTCTGAACAACTAAACAGCTTTGTATCATCTGTATAATTACTGCATTTTACCTCTGCACCTGATACAGATGTAGCCGTATGCAGGCATCACATAAGTTGATATATATACTATTATTTCATTTTTATGATAATCCACTGTAGAAGAGAGCTATACACAGAGCAGCAAATATCTGAGAAAGCATTTGGGTGAGGTAGAGATCATTGACAGTGAGTAATGGTTTCATATAACACCAAATGTCAAAAGAATAATTTACAGATAATATTAGGAAGGGTAAATGAGGAGACAATGGTTCAAAGTGAAAATAAGCTCAGGGTGCAGTGATCCAAAAATTGTATTTGAAGGCTATATAATGCAAATACAAAGCTGGCAGTGCCGCATCCCTTTGAAATAGAAGGAAGTGTGCAGTCTAATTGTTAAATATGGCTGTATTTGCTGAACAAAGAATGTTATCAGCAAGACAAGAAGAAAGTTAAGTAGCAAGCACTAGCTTATACTGTGAGTAGTCATCTTCATACAAATGGGCAAAGAGTATGGATTTGTGCATTTCCATTTAAATTCTTAGGGTTTATCTTGTACAAGGGCCCTATCATTTTTCATATCTTTACATATGATGCTGAATACACTGGTTGTGTTGTTCTGCTTACAGTACTGATACAAATTTCCTTTTGCTTATGAATCAGAAAGTCATAGAATGGTTTAGTTTGGAGAGGACCTTAAGATCATTCAGTTCAAACCCCCTGCCATGGGCAGGGACACCTCACACTAGAATATGTAGCCCAAAAGTCCATCCTACCTGGCCTCCAGCACTGCCAGGGATGGAGCATTTACCACTTCTTTGGATAGAGGCATCTTCTTAATTACATTCATCTGTACATCTGTGGACTATGTGACAGATTAATTTGAGACACTCATTTAACAGGTGCTTGAAAGCAACAGAATGATACTGTGAAATTGCTGATGAGATTTAGTACCAGAAGTATTCAGCAGACCCAATCAGGGTAGAACAGGCAGGAGAGATAAATTTGGGATCAAAGGCCTGTTGGTGGAAAACAGAAGCACTTTCTTTCTGTTTTCACTGCGATGTAAGACCAGATCACTGAGCCCAGTCACTCATCAGTTCTACCCAATATATTATACGATCTCATCCATAAACGTAATAAGCTCTGTCTTAAAAGCAATGAATGTAGTCCTCCTCTTTTCACATTGGACAGATGTCACAGAACTTCATGGCTCTGATGTTAGCATCTTTCTTTCAGATTCCTGCCTAAAGATATTCCAGACTACTGCAAGATGACACTGTTCTGTAGCCTTTCTCCTTCTCAGTAGTATTGTGAAGAGTAACATTAATTAATTTTGGGGTGTTTTTGATTGGAACACTTCGTGTTGCAGTGTAGATGTTATTTTTCATTAACCTTCTTACCTTCTCATGTGAACGTTTGAGCCTGGTTTCAATGTTATGAACACAGATATGTCTATAATAAAAGTAAACTTCAAGAAGGGATTATGTTAGACCTCATATAGCATGAGCGTGTTCTGTGAAGATTAGTGCAGGAGTTTTAGTTGATTACAAGGTGAGATCAACACAAAACCTCACATTTTGGCATAGGCTGGGAGAATAGCCTTATTTTAAGTGGTCATACAGAGCACACCTGCTTGCCAAAATGTTACCATTTATGGTTCCTTCCATGGTACATGTACAATAAAGTGTTAGAACCTTCTTGCTTTAGTTTCCTTGATTGTGCAGCCGTTAAACCAGCTAACACAGTTGTTATCCCTTTAATGCACTGCTTCTGTCCCAGTATACGTACTATGTGTTATTAAATCCATAATTCATATTTCTAAGTTTCTTTTCTCACATCAGGAGTTGTAAGCAGGAATAGTAATGATACACATCCGGAGTTATAAGCAAGGGCAGTAATGATATAAGGATGTTGCAATAAACAAAGTGTTGTGCAAGTGCAATGCTGCTCCCCATGAGCCTCCATATATCTCCCCTGGCTGTGTGTTGAAGAATCACAGGCTGAAAATGCTTCCAGCTACACCAATGGTTTGGGAATTTGGATCTTTAAAATCAAAGGTTCTGTTTGTGTGTTTTCAAGTTCTCAGTGGCCGTTGTACATTGCACAGAGATATCAAGGAAGCTGTTAGGCAGGGAAGGATTTGTTGCTGAGATAAAATGGGTTTAATTTTATGGAGATGGTGCAAAAAAAGGCTTGCATATTAAACCTCAAAGTCTTTGTTGTAGAAGTGGATGATCACAAGTATTTATTTACTCCTTTTCTGCTACTGAAAAATTACTTCCATGAAAAGAGGGAGGAAACATGGAGATATGTGCATTACTATGTAGGTCAACTATTAATTGGTTTCAAAGGGCTTTATTCTTTAAAATAAATCATCCTTTAATACTTACAGAAGACATTTTTCCCATTTGCAGTATAAATTGGGACACATGCAGTTTTCTTTGTTGTTCTCCAAACCATGATGATTAAGCAAGCCCATTAACTCAACAAGCAATATAGTGAGGCCTCTTGCAAAATACTTCAGAAGAAAAGCAGAAAAATCTCCATAACCACAGGTGAGCAATAAAATAGCTATAAGGCAAAGCGTTGTTTGCAGTATGCCCTTAATCAGTGGCTCCTCTTTTTACATCTCGGTGTGAAATCACCGTATCAGTGAAGTTAGTTTTGTAAGACATAATCAGGGAAACTTCATAAAACCTAAAAGCCACTACAAATTAGATCCCATCTATACCAAATATCCATTAGATGTTCACAAATGAACCACTCTAACTTCAAAATACTTTGTCTTTGTGGCTTGAGTGAAAAGCGCTTTGTGCTATTAGAAAGGACCTCCATTTACTTAAAAAAGCAAAAAGTTGCCTTAAGCAAGGTTGTTTTCTTTTTAGATAAATCTTCTAGGGTAAGATTAGATGGCTAAGGGAATTAATAATTGCTTATGGTAGAAGCTGTCTTCTACAGATGGCTGGTTTGAATTCAGATTAGCCATGACCAAACAGTGTTATCCTCATTTCAAAATAAAGTACACTCATAACTCAAAATGATGCTGCTTGCATTATTACACAGTACTTGCATCATTATGGTACCATGCTGTACTTCCCATGCCATTGTAAAAGAAATTTATTCCCTTGGCCTGATGTCCATCATAAGTTTCATAATTTGCCTCTTTATTTCATATAATATTTTCAGAGAGCATCAGAATTGTAAGAGGGACTAGATGACTCATGGAGCTCATTCTGCTGTAAATGCTCTTAAATGGGTTAAATTCATAATGAATGGAAAACAAACATAACTACCTGCTGACCTGATTTTCTGTTACCTACACCTGACCACTAGCAATGCCTCTCCAGCATGACGAAAATGCATGATGTGGCAGAAGATGCCGGCCTGCCTGAGGCTCTTCTGTTAGATTCATGAGACAGATCACAAATGCCATTATTTCATTGCTCTCACCATCACTGTTTATCTCCACCAGTGCTCAGCATTGCCTGCCAGTTCCTCCAGAAGAAGTCTGGAAATGGTTGAGAAGTGACTTCCAAGGCAATAAATTAATGGCCCTATCTTATAACTGGAATGAAAACCAGACAGGCTGTACTCAGGCTGATTAGTGCTACTCCAACACAACAGGAACCAAGGTGAGAAACATAAGAAATCCCTATTTGTGACTTCCAGGGATCCTTTTCCAACTTATATATTTGTTGGTTAACAGTACTGGTTTTGTCCAACAGTGCTCAATAGCCATCCCTGTACCTATGCCATGGATATTTACTTTAATAAATATACCTATTTATTTTTTAATGTTTGAGAAACCTTTTACTCACTAAGAAACTCCATATACAGCTTTTACATTTTTAACCCTTTATAAATTGCCAAACTGAGCATCTATTACAGTATTCCATAACACAACACTATAGGTGAGATTAAGAACCCTGGTTAGATTTTTATCCTCTTCAAGTTGCAGCAGTACCTGCTCACAGTTGTTACAAGCAGTCATATATGTAAAAGCCACTTGGTGCTGGTAGTTATAAGGAAAAGATCAATAGAGCAAGCAGAGTTGTCTTGGCCAGTGCAGCATAGCAGAGAGTGAAGTGTAATTTGGCCTTGTAAAACAACATGAGAACTCGGCCTCTTGGAAAAATACCTTCCCAAGAGAACATGGGAAATTACATTTAAATCCTCTTCTATGGGAAAGAAAGAGGGCTCTTTATACACTGGATTCCATTATCAAGAGATGTCCAAGATCTTGAAAATACCTACAACAGAAAGATCTGGCCATGGAACAATTACAGAGTGAAAGTGGGGAAATAACTGAGACATTCACTTGCTATCATAGAATAGAATGTGATGAACATTTCTGTTCCATTTGTTTCACAAGCTCCACTTAACCGAGGCAATCTATGGAAAGCAGCTGAGCTAAATGCAAGCAATGACCAAGCTGACCCATAAATGCTCAAGCAGAGTTGCTCACTCAGCATTCAAGTACTGTTTTGTGTCTATACATGGATTGTAAATGTCATTTGGGGAGGGGGGGAAGGGAATTAGATAATTCACACCACTGTGTTGTACACCACTAAGCCACTGGTGTAGTCAACGGTAGCTATACGTAGAAGAGTATTAGAATTTCCTATTACCTCTATGAATGTTTTCTTTTCTCTCTGTAACTTCGTTTTCTATCTTTACCTTCCCCCCACCCACTAACTAGGACCAGATAATGAATTTTTAAAGCAAACACTTCAATACCAAGTTTTTTTAGCAGAGTGATTTAAAGCATTTTAGTTGCCTCATTACCTGCATCACTCAAAAACTTACCTTTCACACATTACTGTGTGAAATATGACTACACTGAAGTCAACAAAATGACTCTGAACTGCATGGTGCTGAAATTCCCACATCCTCTGCCTTGACTTCTATGGAGCCAGGATTTCCCCCCTGTCGTGTTTATTGCTGAGTGGAATGGAGTTAGAGCTTACGAGCAAATTGCCACTGTGTAGATGTTCCTGTAACAAAACTCCAATGATTTCCTATTAAAAGTGAGAGTAACTAAAGGTTAAGACAAAAGTTGTAGCTTATTTATAAATACAAACTAGTGACACTTATTCTAATGCAGGTGCACTTTTTGGGGGGAAAGGTGGTTTAACTTAGAATCATAGAACCATAGAATAGTTAGGGTTGGAAAAGACCTTAAGATCATCCAGTTCCAACCCCCCTGCCATGGGCAGGGACACCTCACACTAAACCATGTCACCCAAGGCTTCATCCAACCTGGCCTTGAGATGGTTCAAAAGCATTTATCTGATTATGCTGGAACTATTGCATTTATACTTTGTGTCTTTGCAGTGATATAAAGTTATGAAAGGAACACTATGTGTACAGGCTGGATAGATGTCAGTGAAAGCTGAACTAAGAAACCTAAATAAGAAACATACGGATCTGAACTGGTGATTTGGGCATCATTCCCTTGAGAATTACTTCAGTCCATTAACAACCAGGTAGCAAGTCAAACTTTCTCCAAATCACAGTAACAGTAAAGACAAACTCTGTTATTACAGCATAACACAATTTTAGCATCAAAAAGGATTCGGACAAGTATAATCCTTTAACTGATTGCTATCATTTTAATAGCTGTTATCATTTGTGTAACTAAAAGACAAAAAGAAAACCATGGTGTGGGTAGTACACTTGTGATAGGAAGCTTGTCAGATTCACTGTCCTCTGTATTTAAATCGAAATACCTTCAGGAAAGGCAGGACAGGGGCTGTCTCATACCACCTATGTGCAATGCATGGGAAATTTGAACATGCACAAGCTGGACCACAAAGAGCTACTACTGTGCAGTCAACCAAAATAATAACTTCCTAGGAAATACTTTACCATGGCATCTTCAAACATTTTTTAGCTGTCATCTCTCTATGGAGAAAAGCCTGTCTTAACCACTTAGTGTTCCCTGCATTTAGTACTAGGTACTACAGTGCAGGTACTTGCGCTAGGTAGGTAGCAAACCTTTGTAATGCTGAGTGTTTTATACCTGGAAGCCAGTACTGCTATAAATGACAAGTCACAGAACCCCAAATGGCTCTTTCGCTACATGCATAGTGTACATAAATATGCAAGAATGAGCCACTGTCCCTAAGCCTTGTGTCTCCTAGACATAAAAATCTGCAGTGTAGTTTCTAGGATATAACTGCAGGCAGGATGGAAATTGTATCATGAGAATATCTAGGGAAGCATATGTAAAACAAAGAGCAATTGCTGTGTTATAAAGCCCTCAGGTTAGAATCCAGCACAAGAGTTTTATATGTTTCAGAAATAAAATACCTTAACTGGTTCTAAATGATATTAACTAAATATTGGGTTTGCATAGGAAAAAGTCATCATTTATTAAGCATCAGATTAAGAAACTTTTTAAGTAAGTGATAATCAAAGGTCTCTTACTGCTTTATGTCCCAAACAGGATGGTTTTCTCAAGCAGCTTGGTCTGGCTTCCAAAGAAAACACAAAAAGCTTTCAGATGGAGTAAGTTTATAATCAATGAAAACACCTCCAGAGAGAAAAGTTATTTGCTTTTTTTAGTGAGAATTCTGTTTAATATTTAACTTCAAAGTAAAGATAATGCCAGGGGAGTAATAGCAATTGAGGCCTAAAATGGGGTGTGAGAAGGAATTGCTTCTGCCCATTACCTCCCTTGTAACTGTCTTTCTGTGCCTCTATTCTTCACACTTTGGCTACATGCTCTGCTTGAATCCTAAGCTTTGGGGACACAGTGATTTTGATACTATAGGTAACATTTATCTAGCATAATGGGAACCTGTAAAGCCTTTTAGTGTCTTTTGCAGTATTGATTATAAAGATATATATCCTTATTTGTAACCATTTTCATGGCATCCACTCAAATGACTAATATTAACTTCCTTTCAGGACTTCAGCACATCTGTTGCAGCAGTGATAAAGCGAAAAAGCTAATGCTTTTTAGGCATAACTAGAACACCTCCAAAACACTGTCAAATGAATATCCCTTCCATCAAACTGTATATCAGAGAAGGTCTGGGAAATTACTCACTTTTGTGGCATTGTAAAGTAATTAATAATTTTTTAAAGCAAACTAGAGGATAACAACTTGAAATATTCAATGAAGATTCTTTTCTCCTTTGTCACAACCATGTTGTAGTTCCGTACATGTTAAGACTTTGGGTTTGGAAGCTTGTAGACCCTCTGAGACCTCCCAGTCTCCAGCTAATAGCTACCTGTGGTATTTTTGACTTCAGGAAGAGCAACAATGTGGGACAGTCCTTCCTCCCTCTGTCTTTTATTAGATAGATCATAGAATCATAGAATAGCTAGGGTTGGGAAAGACCTTAAGGTCGTCTAGCTCCAACCCCCCATGAGTTATTAGTACCTACAATACCTTAAAGTACAATAAGTTAAGTTTTAACAGAAACACTTAAAGACATCAGATATGGTGTGCGTTTTAAACACGATGCTGGAAGTAAGGTGAAGATCTTAGGTGCTTACCTAAGGGTCAGTTTCACAGTCTCTTGCTTTACAGTTTTCAATGATCTGCTTAATAAGCTTATGTTATATAGTATAGAGTTGTACCTGAATCTGATTATACATGTCCTAGAGGGGAAACTCCCAGAACATAACCAATCTATTCAGGGATTTAAAGTGTATTTTATACAATTTACAAGCTGTGTTTAATACAAGCTATCATTGCACTTATGTTTCTTTTAGAACTTCCTGAAGGCTCAAAGAGTTATACAAACACTGATAATTAACTCTGGGGTTTTCAACGAGGTCCAAAAGTGAGCCACTCATCTCCATTGTCTACGTAAATCCTCAAGACCTCTGAAAAATCCTATCCTTGACAACCTCAAGCACAGCTCTGGTCCTAAATGTGGAAAATACTTCCTTACTTGCACTGTTTCTCTCTGCAAGCTTTAGTATGGGAGATTCCAGCTGATCAAAGTCTTTATGCTATAAATTATATTTTCAAAGGATGGCTTGATCCCAAACCATAAAGACAAGAAGCCCAAGTAATACTTTGTTAAGAGCCTCTATATAGCATCAGGCACTGCAGGGTCCACTGGCAAACACTGCAGTGTCAAGATGAAAATGAATAATTGTTTTTAATAGTAACGATAATTAACACTTACAATAATTTAATGTCACTCACTAGAGAGTCTTCGTGATTGACAATACTACATATATTTATCCACAGTTTATGTTACATTTCCATCAAGAACCGGTTCTTCAAACTGCATGTATGTGTTACAAGCAGAGTGGATGATCACATCACTCCTTTTAAAGTTTACGACTTCGCAACTTTTTGTCTATGCCAAACTTAATCTGCTTACACTTTTATTGCCTTAATCTATTTACTTTTGTCCTTTATTGCTTTTCTCCTCTGACACGTATACAGCCAGCAACATGTTTGAAAAGTTTGAGGTGATGTTCTATTTCTGTAACTGGTTCTGATAGTCAAAACAGTGTTCCCAAAATTACACCTTTCATTCGGGGAATCTTTGATGTATGATCTGAAACAATAAGCTCATGCTTAAAAACAGGACACGGGACCTTCACACAGGGTTGCATTTTGCTCTCATTTCAACTAGTTCACTTTTGATGTCTGATGGAGAATTTCAAGGTCAAAACATCCATCCCAAAAGTAAAGGTACTGGGTATCCCTGGGCTACACGATACAGCTGCATCAGGCCATGATCATCCCAGGCACCATCTTAAGACAGGGGGAAAAGACATTCTCTAGCAGAAACTTTCAAGAACACCTATCCAATTCCTTGAACCAGGCCAATACCAGCTTTCCTGTATTTACCCTCTTTCTGCCTTTATTTCCCTGCCTAACTGGCACAAGATTTTCCCATTCTAAGGCTTTCTTGCAATGTATCCGATGCTTTTATTAACTTGGCTCTAACTGAAAAATGTAACTGATTATCTTGAGAACCTTAAAGTGAAATCTTAAGAGAAACAACTTTAAGGGGAAAAAAAGGCAAGAATGAGAATGTGCTGTAAATGGGATTTTTCTTGTGGAAGGTTTCTATGTCCCATATGCTGCTACAGCTTACACCCAAGACTGAGCATATGATGGTAAGCCATAGAAATGAAAAGCTGTATGTAGACAGTAAATGGCAACACTGTCCTGCACTTAATGGTCTTTCCTGGAACAGTATAGGATTTTTTCCATCATCCTTAAAAGATTTTTGTTTCTGTCTCCCAGCATTGGCCTTTCCAGAGACAGGGAAAGATACCATAAAACACCCACATGGAGTTTGAGGCTTTTCATATCAAATGAACGAATGTAAACTTGAACCTGGGTTTTCCATAGGTGTGCTGCCTGCCCTACTCATAGGATGTGTGACCCCAAATGCTCAGTATCTAATGGGGCTTTGGTGTTGTATCTCTGTTGTAAACTGCATAACATTCATGGGGCTGCTTAATTCTCCCCAAGTGTTGTAGAAGACAGGAAGGGTTTTGAAGAATGTCCTAAAGTTTTCTTCAACTTCAGATGAGTTAATCAGGAAATGTTCTCCACAGGAAGTGTCTTACACATCATTTCTTGCCTTTTCCACCTTTTCTGGCTCAGAGATCTAATACGACTTGGTTTATTTCTATCCTCTGTCCAGACTTCAAGACTCATTCACCTGTGACTGAAGGGGGCAGCAATTCCTGTGGATGAAGTGAATCATTTGCTTCCAAGCCTGCTTGCTCACATCTATACACTCAGTACCAATGGGTAGTTGGCTGTACCACTTCTTTCTGCATAGCAAAAAACGTTACCCACTTTACTTTCATTGCTCCTGTCTTCTGGTTAACAGCAGAAAAGACTGTGACTAATACAATGGTTATGTGTCAGCAACTTTCCCTTGCTGCCTGTTCCAAACCTGGAACCTTCAGGTTTACATGTACCACATCCAGCTTAATTTGTTATTGTGTATAATAATTAATTCAACAAATAAGTGCAACAATAACAGAGTAGCATAATAGCACGGTAATAGTGACCTGCAGTGCTTATATTTTCAGCCCTAATTTCCCCTGAAAGATTCTGGGTAGCATAACCCATATGCAGTCCTGTATTAAATTGTCTTGATAGGCCTCACAACAGAAATTACTGGAAGTACTGCAGGTCCAACTCTGCTGTCCCATAACATCCATGTTCCAGAAATCAGAAATTGGCTCAGACTGAATATGTGACTTTTGCTGCAATATAATAAGCTCTCCGACATTACTGCCGTTATACACACATTTTACAATCTGAAGGAGCAATTTTTGTCAAAAAGAAACATAAATAAGTTCTTATTTTGGCAGTTTTATTCCAAATTATGTTGCAAGATAGCAGATGAGCAATTTTATTCATTGACAAATGAGTTTGATCGGACTAGTGCAATGGTTCATTAACCTCATGATAAGTTTGGGCTATCTCAGAAGTGTTCTTGCTGTGAATTTAGATTTGATGATGGCTCACACATCAAGGAAACAAATTGCCTCATGTTTTAAAGGGAAAAAAAGGGGTTTAAAGAAGTTAATTGATGTCTTTTAAATCCTGTAACTAATAAAGCATTTTTTTCCTCTATATATTGCTTTCTAATTCTTATGAGATACATTAGACAGACAGATTGCCAAAAGCACAGATTACTTTAGTTCTGTTGTTACCAATTAGAGGGAGTCAAAGAACTCTGATTACAATTATCAGATTTTAATGAGCAATTGTCTGTCAAGCTTTTTCCACAACTCTAAGGGTTCATGCACAATTTGTATGCAGCATACAGGTACCAATGCAGAGAGGATTTTCCTTTAGGTAATCGAGTATCTGATTTTTAACTATTAGTGTTCACTGGGCATTTTGAATAATTACTTTTTGATCTCTTGGAATAGCTACGACTTCTCTTGTTTAATCTAATAAAACATGGATTAACAAGAGATTAAAATCACAATGTCAGGAAAAGCAAAAATTACATTTACACATCTGCTGATATGAGCTTACATTTATTCACTGTGCTAAATGAAATTGGGCTGATCTATAGTAGCCAAAGATGATCATGTCTATCTGATATTATTTTGTCAGTCTGCTTCATCTTTAAGATAACTTAGTAGAGATTCTAGGTTTAAGGCTTTAAAGTTTGTGTCATGATAGAGGTCTTAAATATTGTATTTATTTTTTCCTTATAGGAAAAAAAATCAATGTTTTCCTTATAGGAAAAAATAAGGTGGGAAACTAGGAGATGCTAGCTTTAATGTTTCTGGATTACCTTACGAGTAAATGCCCACTTCAAACTCCAGATGGTTCAACATGAATCTCTTTCATAATGATGGCCTTGTACTACCTACTTTATCAGATACTGGTTTTCGAAAGTACCTCTCCTTGAGACACTCTAAATGCTGGATGTTAATCAAGGAATTAATTATGATTGTGTACTGAGCAGGCTGAGTTTAAGACCCATGTTTTATTTGATGAAGAAATTGCAAGATACACAGAGAATGATGTTTGAAGCCCTCTGTGACAGTGAAAGTCACATATGAAGAAGGATGAGTACAGAAGGGATAATATTTTCACTGCTTTTCCTCCATAATTGATGCAAATAGTGTGAATCTCCATTTGGTAGCATCCTAATTCTGTCTGGTTTCTGTAGAAGAAACTCAAGCTCCTAGGATTGCCAAGTGAATTAGGGAGCTAATCACTGTTCAGCATGAGTGCTCTAAATCTTTTCCTCAAGCACATAACTCACTTAGACCCTTAAGAAAAGGAGAAACATGTTTGAATTTCTGTATCTTTCTGCCTCCCTCTCCCCCATCCCAGCTGCTTTTTAATTGTCTGGCCCATTTCAGCCAGTTTGTACAGATGGGATGGTAGTCTCAAGGTTATGAAGGTCTGACACATCTTATGAGAGTCAGAGACTTAGGAGAGAGCACTTACTAATGAGGGGAAGACATCAATATGAGTTTTCAGTAGACATGGGAAAATCCACATAGGGAAGTGAAAAACAGATTATGAAAGTCCCAACCATAGAACCTTCTTTAAGCAAAGTTTGAGCTAATAGAATATCCATCCAGGAACTGTATTTGTCATGGAGGGTTCAAAGATTTAGTCACAGATTTTGTGTGTTTTGATGGTTTGCTGTTGTTGGGGAAGGGATGGGGGGGTTGGTGTTTCCCTAATATAGAAACATGAATATTATATATTATATAATATTATATAATATATATATAATATAACTCAGTTTGTTAAAATCTGATCAAACACTTTATTTTTTGCTTCTGTTATATAAAGATTGGTTAAAAAAAGCAACCAGTTTCCCTTTTTTTGCCTTTGAAAGAAACTCATCACTGTCTTCCTAAACAACATTTTATTAAGTACTAATATTTATAGCTTAATATTTAGCAAGGCTGAAAGGCTTACCTGGTTTTTACCTATAACCACTATTTTATTTCTGGTCTAATGTATTCTTTAGAAATGTATGATGGCTCACTCCTGCCACTTTCCTTGGTAATAAACTAGATAAAGCTTCACATGAATCCTGCTTTTATGGCCTATTCTTGTCTTCTGTTTCTAAGTGATATAGTGCAGAATGAGGGTCTTATTCTATCACTGTCATTTTTACTGAGGAGGGTGCTGTGCCATTAAATACCTCTATTAAAATAGATATGGCTACTTCAGAAGGAAGGCGCTACTTGATTTGAGTTAATGGAAACACTGGTTCCAAAATGTCACCTTGCTATGAGGGCTGAAGTTGAAAACAAGGGAGCTATAGATCATAAATAGGCACAGATGTCAAATCCTGCCAGTATTCAGTTAAAAATCTACCAGAGCATAGCAGGAAACTTTATTGCAAATGTTAACAGTGCTGGTAGGCCTTGCAGGAATTGCCTGGCATGTCCTTAGACATGGTGTATTCTGCTTTATTCTCCTTTCTGTTTGCTTTCCCTTGACAAGTGTGGCTTAAACAGTGTGTAACCCAACTGCCCTTGGACACACCAGGTTGACCATCCCCTAGAGAACTCATTTAGGCTCTGCTTGAATTTTTACTTGCAGGATTTGAGTTGCAACTTGAAGGTGATAAACCAGTCAGGTCAAAGAGCAGTTTCAGCTTATAGAATACATATACATATGCCAAACTGAGGAGTTTTGTAGTGAAAATACGAAACAGAGCGTTTTCTTGCAGCTTTCTCAATCTATTGCAAATGAACACCTACAGTTTGTTCTCAGCTGTATACTAGAACTGAGATACAACAATTTGGTTTTCACAGCTGTATGCGGGCTCCTGGGCCTTGAGTATGAATATACAAGGTTTGCATTGAACACGTTTCAACAGGTCATCTGTGGGGTCTTGGTCCTACCATTCTTGATTAACAGAGCAAATGGTAGAAAACAATTTGCTGTTGTTGGTCAGTGGTTACCAGTCCTTACATAGAGCAAACAGTGTCTGCAAATAGTAGCAATTTCTGGCTGATGACACCTTTAGAGCATCAGTTAGTTCTTTATGATTGAATTCATATCTATACATATTATGTCTGTCACCTACTTAGATGGGACTCATCAGCCTTATTTTAGCTGTGCAAGGATGATGCAACTGTCCCAACAACATCTACTTTATTATTAGATGGACAATTCTATGAAGTTGTCCACCTTTTCCAATAGCCACATGAGTCTTAAATCTCATGTCTTCAATTTAGATGGCTAAAATTAGGCAGTGAGTGCCCCCTTCCCTATGTTTATATTCCCATGCACTAATACATGTAAATATGTGAATTAATATCTCCTTTGCATAGTTATACCTCTTTCCAAGATCTAGAACTTGTAAAGGTAATGAAAAAAAATGAAATAATATGATTTCCTTGTTCACACATTCACGTGCTCTAAACTCTGACAATGCAGCATCATGACAGCATAAGATTCCTTGAGTGTTATGCATCAGAATAATGCAAGATGTGCTTCTGCTTTTATTACTATTATTTTGGAAGCTAATGAAGCCTTATATCTGTCTTAGGTCCCAAATACCTCACATAGCTATATGGATCCCACAGCCTGGCAACATTTATCATGATGCCATTTTGAAGGAGGGCAATTTTGCATTATTCCCCAGTTCATAGACATAAAGGTGGGGCTCTGAGAGTTTAGTTGAAACAACTGCTTTAGCAAAACTACCTGACTTTATAGTCCCTGAAGAGAAAAAGATGAAGACATAAGAGCTTTCTATCCTTAGGTAAAGGCAACTGTTATGAATATCCCCCCTGAGAAAATTATGACCCATTTCTCACAATTTGGGTCTCTGAATGCCACTAATCCAGGGTGCATATGAGACACTTTAATGAACTAGACCTAGACAATTCATTTATGATCATTGCAACAACGTGTGCTTAAAACATGGTTTTATATTAGTGTTGCTGGCCATAAACTTGGCTCTATTTCTTTTCAAGTGGAGAATTAGAACTATTATTTTCTTCTCGATGGTTAAAAGGGTTCTATTCGGGTTTTTTGGTCATATTAATGGGACAGGTTTTTAGTAGTGAAAGGTCAACTGTTTGAATCGTCACTCAACTGAATTTGTCATTTGTCATAAAGAAATTGGCGTTTGAGTCTGTCAAAAGCCAGTGTTCTACTTTGAAGAATTATTGTGTTTAATTATAAAATTCCAAGGCAATAATCTTAAAGTCCTTTGTATTCTGATTAGTTTTTCATATTTTCCTAAGAGTTATTTTGAGTAATGTAAGAACATTCATGGATTGGGCTATGTCCAATGTCATCCTGCAAGGCGGATATGTTTTTTTTTGCTGACAAAGGTGACCAAATTAGTAAGTTAAGAAAAGTCACCTTATGCTTGAACAATTGTCTGTGTGATGCAATTAAATGGTTGCAGCAGGATGAGACATGTTCTAATAGAGCCAAAAGAAAAATAATAGACATGGGAAATAGGAATGAAATGAGACCTAAAGAAGTGAGTCTGTACATCAAAGTATTGGCAGCACGGATTTGGTCACTTTGGTACTGGCAGCTCTGATTACAGAAATAGCAACCTTTCACTGACCGAAGTCGCAGGCAGCATGCACTGGTGCCTGCCTGCACCTTCCTCTGCAGGCAGCCCTGACCTTCTGTCAGCAGTCTGCAGCTTCAAACCATGCTAAAAGAGTGCAAGAGGAGTCAAGCACCTCCTTCAGAGACACAGAAATGGTACAAAGACAAAGCCAGTGAGCTAAACCATGAAATATTAATAAGGTCTTCAGACTTTGGTCCCTTCTTTATCTGTAAGGAACACGTGTGGATGACAACTTTTTTCTTATTCTTCTTTGATAAGCATATTAATAATCTCAGATTACTCAAACGGAGGTGGATGTCACACAACCAATAGGTAGACATTTCATATGGTTTCAAGTCAGACATATATATGCCTCTACATACACCTCAGACAGATTATAGCTTAAGCCTTTCGAGCAAGCTTACTTTGCTAATACTTAAGACAGGTACAGTGATAAATAGCTTCATGAATACAGAGAAATCTGTAGAAGCTATGAAGCTGCTGTCAGTAGAGGTAGATTGAGTAATAACTCTGTTCTGGGAAACACGGGAAGGAAAGTGAATGGTGATTTATTAACTCCAATGAACATATACTGTTTAACAGGTATAGCAAATGGAAGTGAATAATACATGAAAACTGCTAGGTCTCAAATTTAGTGCATGGAAAACTGCAGATTAAATCCATAGTAGTGGAATAGTAACTGAAGAAGCTGAGGAGTGACAGGTTATAATGTGCAGTGAAGATAGAAATGAACCTGATAACAAATGTCTAGATGTCACAGAGGCTTGGGCACAAGGAAAACTCGATTTACACTTGAAAACTGTGTAAAACTTTTCTGTGTAGCTAAGGGGCCTGTTATGTATTACACTTACAGCATGTGGTGCTTAACTTATGGCTTTGGTTGACACTCAAAATGAGTCATAAGTGATGCTTCAAGCTGTTTTGATTCTGGTGACAACTCGGATAATGTAAAGCATCCAGGAGCTCCCTTCAGCAAGCTGCTCCCTGTCCAAATAACATGACAACCTATTGAACCTTAGGTTTTCTGCCCTGACAGACTTTAGTGGATTTTCTCAGGCCCTACCTAACAGCAAAATCTCATTTTGAGGCCAACCTCAAAACTCTCATCACTTCCAGAACTCAAACTGTGCAGGGGACATTGGGAAGAGCAAAATCAATGAGCAGTGATCTATGAAGTTCTCTGGAAGAATCTGAAAGAAAGGAGTAACCTGGGTGGAAATGTTTGACTCTTGAAGTCTGAGGAGCGTGTATATCACATTGAGAACCCCTGCAGGGTTTCCTCTGCTGTTCAAATCAGGATTCCCCACTGAATATGGCTTTAATCAGGCATTAAACACAATTCATTCAAAGATTCATTGTGTCTGAAGCAAGCAGAGACTACTGGATGATTTTATCTGATGTCTTTATACCATGTCATTAAACTTCAACAGTTTACTTCTGTGCTGAGCCTAGCAAGTTGAATTTGTTCATCTGTAAAGGTAGCTAGAGCACCTGAATACTGAGATATTAAGATGTAGTAATATATTTCACTGAATAGTTGTTGGTACCATGTTCTGGATTTCCTGTGCTAATGCTACCCAACATTTTATTTCATGATCATATAGAAATACTATCATTAAGACCTGTAGCTCATAAGATAAGAGTCTCCTTTTCCAGAGCTTCTTATTTTGCAGCATCTTCAGTAGTTTAACTTTTCAGTTCCAGCATGCAGAACACAGCATAGCCTAAATGTGATGATGGCTCCACGCTGAAAATACTTTGTAAGATCTTTAGGTTCACACACTTTATCTGTCCTTATTTATATAGTATATTTATATATATGTGTTGTTTATATACATTTAGATGTATAGTATATGATTTATAACTTCACATGTGTTGTCATAAAGGTATAAATTCACATAATTTTGGCAAAGATTTCTTCACACTTCCATCTTGATTGGAATTAACCATGATTCTGTCAATTCTGGCTATCGTTATACTTTATGTTATTTTGTTTAGGATCAATAGATTATTGAATTGCTTAAAGAAATCAATATTTTTCAAATAACTAGAATATTTAGTATTCTAGTCATTACTTAAAACTTACACCAGTGGGTCAGAGGTCACATCAGTCAAAACTTGGGTACAAGCTTGTATGTTTTAAACCTTTACACCCTACTTGGTGTTTTAGAATCATAGACTCATAGAATAGTTAGGGTTGGAAAGGACCTCAAGATCATCCAGTTCCAACCCCCCTGCCATTTGCAGGGACACTCCACATTAAACCATGGCACCCAAGGCTTCATCCAACCTGGCCTTGAACACTGCCAGGGATGGAGCATTCACTACCTCCCTGGGCAACCCATTCCAGTGCCTCAGCACCCCCACAGAAGCTTTATGAAGTTTTATGTCTTCCTTCGTCATTAATGGACTGAGAAATATTCAGGGAGAAAAATGGATATATGTAAGAAGTACAATGGATTTCTTTACAGTGTTAACAGTTTTCCTACATCCATCTAGCAATGGGCCCGAATCAGTTCTGTTTTTTACTCCTGCTTGGTATGTGCATTTGTCTGACCTGATTAAATTTGTCCCAAATGACCTACTCAAAAGTAGTCTTTTAGGGCTTCCTTATTAGCTATTGGAGAGTAATGGACAACTCTGTTGAATGTAATGAATTAGAGCTACAGGAAGCACACCCATCAAACATAACCTGCAATTTTCAGGTTTGGACTCAGAAATATAGCGTCTTCCCAAACTCTCTCCTAAAGTCAATCTCTACTGTTATCTATAAAGAGCATATAAATGTATTCTTCCCCCAGCACTTTAAGGACATTTAAAACACGACACTGGAATCTTCACTGGTCTAAACATATTCTAGAGACACAGAGGAAGCATCAATCCATTTAGCCAAGTTTAAACAAGTTCAAGATAGGATTCAGAAGGAGGTGGTCTGGACTTCTGGTTACGGCACCCAAATAACCCATCCCCAGCTACTTACACATATTCTCCATCCTCAGCCTTCCCTTTCTAATTTCTCTCCTCTGTGAATAAAAAAGCATTAAAAAAGCCCTTCACAACCCTCTCTCTACACAGGTACCGGAATGGCTGAATGGTTTCTAATCCTATAATTCTGTGCATGAGGAGTGCCTCATGCCATGGAGCTTTTACTGCTTTGTAAGTGGCTCCATTTTAACTCTTTTACTTCTCAAGTTTAAGGTTACACTGTACTCAAAAACACCATCTTAATTATACTTCAACAGCAACTTCATAGCTTTTTGTTCCTCTTTCAAGTGTTTGAAATGACTACATAACTACTCCCTGAGGTTATTTGTATTAGCTTAGTACAGAATTGTTCTTCCTCACTTCAGGTGTAGGGTTTTGAAGGAGACAGTGGCTCTCAGCAAATATTAGTCACACTGAATCCATTGAGTACAAGGACACGTGAGTTAAGTGCTGCCAGAGGACTGGGGCCAGGTCACTGCTTCCAAATGAGTTGTTCTCACACAACTAACCCCATTGACTACCTCACAGGAAGATGCTGAATTTGAGGAGTGCTAAGTGAAATCCTGACAATAGAGTTGTCATCAAATATACTGTCTAATGTGGGCTTTCTCTCTGGATAACTGCCCCACTTACCACAATTTAGGAGGGTTTTGGACAAAGGATTGCTTTTTACTAGCCAATTAATATAATAAACCAACGGTTTAGGAGTAAATGCAACTATGTATTTACCACATAGTGCTTAAAGGATGAGAACTGTGACTGCTATGGTTTTTAAACAAGGCCAAACCTTATAAACCATAATCAAATGTTCCTTTAAAGTGATTATGAGCTCCTGAAACAGTTTATTATATCTACACTAAGTTCATGGCCCCTGAAAGAAAATGTCCTCTTTACCTAGCTCAGATTCCTCATTGGGGTCACCTTTATTGTTATCTTTATCATTAAATATGCTTGTATTTTTCCACTGTAACACTCTAAGGCCCCAAAAGAGGTCACTGTACTTGACTTTCTGTGAGCCCAGAAGAGCTTATGATCTAAACAGGCAAATTATGTATCCATTCCGCGTTACTATCCTGACCTTTCTCAGACTGCCAACTTTCTAGACCCCTTTGTGGCAATGACTATCCTGCTGGTCTAATTACTTCTAATTGTATTGTTCCCGTTACCTTAACAAGCTCATTTTTCCCATAAGATGGCCTGATATGGACATGAGTGAGGTAAGAAATCTTTTTCCTAGACTGCAATTGCTCTATAAGTAACTTGGGTAATAGTTCTGGAAGGGCAGTTTAGTCAGCACAGTCTGGATACCTTAAACAAAACCTAAACCCATTTAGTAGCAGAGGGAATTGAATAGACCTTCAAATGTCAATAGTTTTCCACGTGTCACAGAGTTTACAAAACTAATCTAGCCCATTTTGGTTGTAAGGGATGTGAAGAGCTTCTTTACAGAGAACAGTGTTTCTCATGTTTTATTCTTTTCAATAGGTAAGAAAAGGATTAGAAATGTCTCATTCAGGCTATGTCAGGACTGACCCTATTCATCATGTGTTCTGGATAAGACTGCAAATAGTAGTGGAGGTGGTTGGTCACCTGTGTTATTCAAGGCATTCAGATTATGCAGGATAGTAAGAAACTACAGAAAAATTGGGGATAGAGGATGAATGGAAATGAAATCTGGTATTGATATATGCAAAGGAATGTACTTGAGAGAAAACAGTCAACTCCGCATATACAATGATCAACTGCCTTGCACTGTCAGATCCTGAGCCTATAATCAATACTTAGCTGAAAATATCTGACAATTGTTAAGAAACAAAGTGATTTTGGGCAATTATTAGGAAAAGCATAGATGGCTCTGAAGAATATTTTGTTATTCCTTATTAAACTATCATGGATCTATTGCTTGAATAGTAAAAACCTGTCTCTCCTTTTCACATAAGATATACTACAAGTAACATAGGCCCAAACAAAATCAACAGAGGGTGATCAAAGGTGTGCTATGGTTTCTGTGTGATGAGCTAGGAGCCTTTAGTATGGAAAAAAATGACTGAATGGGTTATGATAGAAATCTACATAACCTTGAGCATCATGGGGTTGACTGTTAGCTCAAATAGGGGTTGACTGTTAGCTGTCTCCTCCAGTGCAAGAACAAGAGTCTCAGTGGCATTATGATGTAGTGGTACAAAACAGAAACAGACCCTTCTTTATACAGTGTGTGTAAAGTTTATGAGCACATCTGTGAACTCCATGCTTCTGGATGCTGTATATGTTAAAAGAGAATGCACAGGTTCAAAACCAAATTTCAAAAACCCATAGAATAAAAGCCTGAAAACCCAGTAAAGGCTTGGCTTGTGCTTATATTGTTCCCTAAGCATCTGCTGTGGGATGTTGTCACAGATTCGCAAGGTTATATGGTCCTTCTACCTCTCAGTGTGATTGTTCTTATGTTCTCACCCTTGTGGTTTAGTCCTGGCTAAAATAATTGATCCAGCAGCAGTCAGATCTTAAGAGTCCTTCTCTGATGATTGAAAAAGATAATATTTCCTTAATCTGTCTATCCATCTCCTTCCATACTGTATGTCACCTCTGTCACAAGGCTCATATCCTTCAGGAGATGGGTGATTATTTGTGCTTCATTGTGTGTTAAATTGGATTATTTCAAAGCCAGCTATCTTCCTCCACCTGACTGCTAGATAGAAATAGCTATGCCCTCTCTTTTAGTGTACCTAAGGAATAAACACACATCAATCCTGGATTTTTGCTGGGAATGTTCATACCCCTGGTGTTAGCATGCCCAGATCAGGTTCTTAGAGGACTTTTCCAATCCATTTCCAGCTTATGCCAAAGAAGAAAGCCTAAACAACCAAAACTAGAGAACTATGCAGGACTCCAGACTATGGCTGTCCTTATGAGACCTGCTGTATTTTTGCCAGTTTTGCTGATTTCCACCTTCACTATTTCCAGCACAAGAGCTATAACTGAACTCAGCAATAACACACCAACATTTGACCCAAGACCTCCTGAGTTAAGTCTGAGTAACTTTGTCTTACACCAACAAATCACACTTGATACAGACAAGCGCAGAGTAAACCTCAAGCACCCACTGCCCACAGAGGTTACATGAAGATATCATCTGTCTGACAGCTCTTCTAAAAAGATGCCAACCTACGTATCTACAGAATATTCAAGCCCTCTTTCCCATTCCATTGCCAAGTGGTACGACTGCACCCCAGCTGTGATCTCTCTTGTACAGTCTCTATAAATCTTGACTTCTTTAAAAGAGCGCATTTAAAGAAACTAATGCGACACTAGCAGCCTACTTGTTTTAATAGGAAGAATAATACTTCTGTACTGCTTTTCTTGTCCCCGGGAATGACTACCCAGGGACTTATTTCAGTGTTGTGCAATCCAAAACGTCTCATGGAAAGAGTTCATTTTCCCATAGTACTGACAAATAAGTTCAGAATTGTATGAGAATAAAAAAATCTCATATTACACCATTCTTCCAACAAAATACTTAAAGTAACGCAATCAACAGCAGATTTTCTTTTTCCCCTTTTTTTCCTCCTCTTGCCTTTCCAAAAGCAAAAACTTACTTCTTTGCAGCAACTCTTGTATTATGGATTTGAAGGAAAAGTGTACTCCACTCTTTTACACTCGCAGAGCAGATGACAACTTCCTACATTTTCTCATGTCACATAAGCAGCATGTATCAGTGTCAGGCAGAAGGTGTTCCTTGACTGGAAAATCTCCAGTAATCACAGGAGAAAGCCAGGGAGTTAATCAGAAAGTCAGCGATGACAGAATGTTTCTTTATTTCTCACAGCTCTTAGGTCATTGCCTTGCTCCATGCCAACCCATTAAAAAGACATAGTCAGTTTGACCTCCTGAGGCTTGAAAGCTTGCTTTCAGAGCCATGCTAAGCTATCCTGCAGTAGTCTGAATCTGTCAAATAATGGTTCATTACAGAAATATCACTGATGGAACATTATAGAAAGAAATATCAGGTTTATTAAAGAGCTGTTTCCCCCTGTGGAACACTGTTGTATGTCTGCCTCAACTTTCCTTGCAGTGTTTTCAAGAAGAGAACTTGCCCAAAATGTTTAACGTATTAGATCTTGCTGATAAATAATATCAAGCTGTCAGGAAGAGTGATAAAGACCCTAGGATAAAACTGCCTGTAATCAGCAGCCTTGTTTGCAACCTCAGGAAGCAGCAAAGGATTTACTGGGTCTGGACACTGAGCAGATCCTCTCCTTGGAGACTCTTTTGTTCCTTGTACCCATTCTCCTGCTGAGCACGGAACATCAGTCAGTGAGTTTATAGCCTCATCAAACTCAAACACTTGCCTCTAGGTTTTAAAACTGCCAACTGTTGCCTTGCCTCAGGAGACACTGTTTTGCAGAGCTGATAGATATTCTGAAATGCAAAACTGGGGCTGATTTGAGAGTATTAGTCAGAAGCTCAGCGGTCTAGCTGGAGTTAATTTTACATTAAGAGTAAAGAGCAAAGTAAAGACACAGAAATATGATGCAGGTTTTATGGGATCACAGGAATAGAAATACTTTGCATCTAAATACCAAATGGCTTTAAGCAAACCACTCAGATGATATGGTAGGCTTTAGGACTGCTTTTCTTATCCTAGCATTTTCCTTTGTTTCAATGTTCTTGTTTTTCATTAAGAGCAAACCTGTCTTTCCTAATTGATAATGTGGGTTCAAACAGAGGTAAAATAGAGTTTTGTCCTTAAAGATTTGGCTTCCAAATAGTTGTCCTTATGCAAATAACAAAGGAATTATCAGCTCAAACCTTGATGTTTGGCAAGTCATTTAGGTACCATTTGTCAAAACTTCTATCATCACTTGCAGTACTCTCTGAGCTCACCTGAACAACTGACTATTTTAGCACACTAGCTAGTGGCTGATCATACAGAAGACACTTACTCAAACCGAGTTCAGGGACAAGATCTAACAGACATGACTGGAAGAGTGAGACAGAAGAAACTGGTGATATGCGGATAGACTCCACAGCTCAAAGTTGTAAAGTAGGTATGCTTTTATTCAGTACTGAGGTGCATGGGGATTACTCCTCCAAAGCATGCGCACCCCAGTGTCGTTTCCCTCTTATATTTATCCTCTAAAGTTATACATATACATAAGTTTGTGCAACACACCTATACATATTCATGTCTTATCCCCCTTCCGATTATAATGAGCTAAGAAGTCCTTTGTGTCTGCACACTGCCTTCTAGTGGTTGCGGGTGAGGGTCTCAAGATGAAGTAAATGAGTCTTCCTCGAGCCTGAACTTTTCACCTCTAGCCATCAAGCATGCTCTTTAGGAGTCTGGTCAATGTCCAAACCACAAAGCTGGTTTTCACTGGAACTAAGGAACTGTTTCTCCCCCTTATCAGTAGCCTATTGTCCTGATACTGCATGGCAAGCATGATAGGTATTTGCAAGCAATACTTTCTGTTAAGCAAGCAAAATTCCTTTAACCCCCTTTGTACAACCACCTTGTACAACCCCCCCATACAATGGTCAACCCTCTGCATCAATTCCCCCTTTTCTACAAAGTGAGTAAATCCTTTTACTCTTCAGAGAAGGTATCTCTCAGCACCTTACTATGTGCATTTGATAGAGAGGTGAATATCATTATGCGTTGTAACATTTGCCAGTTCCAAATAATCCAATAGACAATACGAAACTAATACTAACTAATATTAGAAGGACAACAACGGGGTGACACAAAGTATTCCATATACCAGTTGCAGTTGGTGACCATCTGAAAAGACACGGGGGATAGCTTCTCCTAACGTGTGTCTTTGTATTGCTATACAGGCCATCCTTATATGGTCACTGGGCATATTACGTCATTTTCCAGACAGTTTCCCGCATGCATACAAAAATGTGATGGTGGTCTTTAAGGGTCATTTACTTTTCCCAGCAATCTTCATAACCAGCTTAATTAACATTACATACATAACATTCATCCTGTCTTTCTATTTATCACTTAACTACTCCCATCCTGGACCTCTGCTAGTCCCTGATGCTTCTCAGTAGATGTTTACACCAGCTTCATGGGTTTATTAACGCCACAAACTTAGCAATCATCCTGTCCTTCTACTTATCAGTTAGTTTAACTGTGCCCATCCTGGACATCTGCTAGTCCCAGATACTCCCCATCCCCAGGTCCTGTTTTTCTGTTCTGCTTTTCTTACACCTTTTGTACTAAGGTCCTAAGGACCTGAAACTATGTCAACTGCCTTCAAGCACCGCAGTTATTTTCCATCACAACACCATCAAACTTAACATTACTTAGAACTGATTACATTTTGTGCTTTTGTGCCTCCTTGTCTCACTGGTCTATGGACTGAAACTCTTGAGAGGAGGCAACAGCATGGTTTCCTTCTGTTTCCACTCTTTCACAGCTGTGACATCTGACATCAGCAGATGTGGAAGCAAACATAAGAGCGTGCTTCAGGTATTATGAGCATACCTAAGCCTTTCTTGCCTCTCCCAGTCATGCCAAAGTATAGTCCCTCCAGCTGTATAATCACTAGTATAATTCCAGACCCATGCTTATGTCCTGTTTGCATGTCTTCTGCACCCATATACCTATTCTGAAGTTAAAGACTTCCTAAAGGCTGCCATTAAATCCTTACAAAATCTATCTCACCAATTATTTAATGTTACCATTACACCTCTCAGGCTAAAACCCAAAGCAACCAACCAAAACATACTTTTTTCTGTCCCTGTCCATTTGAGCTATCACTATTCCATACACAATATTTGGATGAGACCATTTTTAAAAAGGGAAAAAAGGAAGGGAACTATCAGGGAACTGTCAGTGCCCAGGAAGATCATGGAGCAGATCCCTCTGGAACTACACTTTACTTGGAAAGCACCAGGTGGCTTTGGTGAAGATTGCTGTATCTCATGTTGGATGAAGGCTAAATGTTCTGGGTACCCAGAGCATTTCAAATACATGTTAAGTGCCTGGGTTTAGGCAACTAAATCAAATCAAAAGTGAAGGATGTATGTGGCCCTATTATCTGAACTTCCTGTTTAGGCTTCAGTTATCCTCAACATAATGATTTCAACATAAATGATTCATCTGACCAAAACAAGGTATTTATACTAAATATGATTAATAACTCCTGGGTTTTTCCTCTTCCTTGCATTTTACTTTGGTCATTTATGCATATGAAAGTAGAAATACAAGGCAACTGCCCTGATTGTCTACTGCCTTGATTATCTACTGATTTGATTAAGTAGTATTTCAAGTGTCAAGTCCAGATGCAAATGACCACATAAGACAAAGGCCAAGAGAAAACCAGGTTTTCTATTCCTGCCACTCAGGTACAGATAGTGGTTACACCTGAGTATAGAAAATAGGAAATAAAAATCTAGAAGAGTGCTTTGACAGGTTTACATTTGTGTCTGTTGTGGTGAGCAGGCCATTCCAACAGTAAGCATTAGATCAGTTCATTTAACTCTACATCCACCATACAGCAAAACAGAACTAATCTCTTGTTGCTTATGCATCAGTGAAATGTTTAGACCTCTCGTTCCAGTTTTACATTTTCTGTGTTTAGTTAACTGGAACAAGAATCAAAATCACTTATCCTGACAAACGGAACTCCGGATCCTGAGCTATTCTTACCCTTGTGCAAGTGACCTTAACATTTCATCACAGTAACCTGCCACTTTTTCGTTTTATATAAGAAACAAAATGGCACTGATGGCCTGGAAAGTTGACCAAACAAAGTAGTAGGAATAGTACTTGTACCTTCAGCTTTGCAGACAAGTTCTGGGTATTACTGCTAATATCTACTTTTCCTTTTTTCTCTTTTTGTAATGCAGAGGAAGCCAAATTGAATAATTAATCTTTGACCTGTATCTGCAAGAAGCAATTTGACAAACCCCTTTTAAGAAGTCTAGCCTTCTCTGTAGCATGCACATTACTTTCATTAACATTAAATAGAGTTACATGCGCACACCAGGGCATAAACTTCTAAGTAGATATTAATTCATTAAGAACTGATGCAACTATTTCTTCTCCTTGCAGTCAGTATTTGGGAACTTGTTTTTGGCTTGCTCCCTGAACAACTTTGAGGGTATGTTTTTTCCTTTAACTCTTTAAAGGACAAAGTTTCTTCAGTGACCTGTTTTAGTAAATGCAACCATTTAAAGGCAATAGAAGAAATAAGTTTCAGTAGAAACATAGAATAGTGTTGGAAAGGACCTTAAGATCATCTAGTTCCAACCCATGCCATATTTAACATCAAGAGCCTAACCTGCCCCATGTCTCTTTTTGCACTAATTCCTGTAAAGTATTACCAGTATCTTAAATCAACACTGATTGACTAGGAAGCTCAGAAGAAGTAATTATGGGTCTTCAGTCAATATTATAGAATCATAGAATAGTTGGGGTTGGAAAGGACCTTAAGATCATCCAGTTCCAACCCCCCTGCCATGGGCAGGGACATCTCACACTAAACCATGCCACTCAAGGCCAACCTGTTCTTGAACACTGAAAGGAATGGAGCATTCACAACTTCCCTGGGCAAGTTAAATGAATACTGGCCACTACTATCAGGCCCTGGCAGTGCTGTAAGCTTAAATGTAAAGAAGACAGAGCTGATGATTTTTCCCTTTGGGGGCTACCCTTTGGCCTGCAGGCAGCTCCTTTAAAACCAGCTTCACTCTGCCTGATGCTATTATTATTAAAGATACAGCTGTCGACTGTCCAGATCAGAAATGAGACCTCTGTGTTCAAGAACAGCATAATGCATGCACTGCTTTCCTGTTGTGTTCAGACAAGTTCTTTCCATAAGGCTGTGCGGCAAGATTTTGTGGGTATTGCTTTGCTTTGTTTCTCTAGTTTTGATCATGCTTGTCATACAAGACAAGAAGATGAGGGCAAGTTGCTAGTGAGCCTGGAATATATGCGTATGAAACTGATGTTCTGCTTCCCTAGGTTTGCTCAGTGTTGGCAGGCTGGTGGCACTTTCATTTGTATTTCTCAAATAGAAAAAGAAAGGAAAAGAGCAAAACTAACCTGGTAGTTGAAATATACTATTGGGGATGTTTCTGCTACATACTCCTATTAGCTCAGACAAGCCATTTAAGACCCCTGCTTCCATTTAAGCCTTTGGTAAAATGGGCATCTGCTTATTTTCAAACCAGGAAGTCTAATGCAGTCAGCAGGAAGGATGCTACATGTAGGTGACACGAGCTGTTGCCAGAAGTTGCCACAAAAGCACATGAGAAAACACATGGTTTCATCCCTCTCTAAACAGTGGAAAGGCAAGGTGTTATTGTTATCTAAAATGTGTGTTTTCAGCTCCACTCTGGGATATGTTAACTCCCATTTTTAATGGAAATTAAGCAATAATGACAAAACTCATATGAAGGGTACTGCACATTTCTATTACCACTGACCTGGCCATAAAAAACTGCAATACATATTAAACAGCAGAGGTTTCCCATCTATCTAGAAACCTAGATCAAAGGCATTGTCCAGATGTTTAAACACCTACCACAAAGCTATCTCAGAAGAAGCCCTTTGTCAATGATTTTCCAACTTGGTAAGTGATGGAAAAGGGGAGCTGTTGATGAACTCAGGTCTGAGAGGAAAGGTGACTGGTGATGTAACAGTCAAACTAAAATAGTTTGGAATTTGATTTATGAGACTTAATTTCTCCCTAATATTTACTATTTTTCTGGTAGAGATTCCACCACAAATTACAAGAACTGAGTTTGAGATTTAAGCCCTGAAGCACAAAGAGTAAAAATACAAGTTCATTTAAGTAAGTGCTGGATTTATATTTACAGTTGTATACAACTGAGCAGAGTACAACTATACTGTACAGACTGTTTTCTTCATAGGATGTTTTGATGCTTAATCTTTGTGAATCACGATGAGATCCTTAGATAAAAGATGCTATGTAGCATTCCGTAAGGTCTCAGGCATGAAAGCATCATTAATAATTGAACAATAAAAAATACGGTTACCCTAGAGGCTGTCAGATGCTTGGTGGCAGAAATACCTACACAGAGAGGTACTGTAGCACTGAATGAATAATTTACTTGATGGATTTCTCAGTATTTTTAAGAACATTTGACAATGTCTTTCGTTATTCACCTAACTTGTGCATCACTGTTAAACTATTATATCACGAATATAGAAGCTGCTTATTCTACAGAAAGCTTATTTTCATTAAAGAAAAGAAGTTGCTTTGCAATGCTGTCTAATGTCAGCATGACCAGAGCATCTTAGAGTTTCACTTAACTACAGAAAGTGCTTAAAAATGTAAAACACTTACTGAAACTTAATATTAAGGAATACAAACTATTACAGGCATTTTGTAAAGTTCTCCTGGTGAAGATTTTGGTCCAAGAATTAGTCCAGGATGTAACTCAGAGATTCAAAAATAGGTGTGTGAGGTATTTCTGGCTTTCTGATAATAGAAACTGTGGCTTACTCAACAAAAGGTTTCCATCAGGTTCTCCTTTCAATAACTTCAGTGCATGAGGTGAGATGGAAACTAAAGTCCTCACTGCTATGCAGATATTTATGATTGATGTTGAAAACCCCCATTGATCCACCATGCAGAAAACATTTGGTCTGGAAACTTAGCTTGCATCTTTATAAGGTGATGATTTCTGGAAGCTGTCTTTGACCATGTAAGGTTTATAACATCAATCCTGCTCTTAGATGAAAAGCAACACTCAGAAGGTCAAGATGAAGCATTAAATATAAATGCTTATGAATTTTGTTTCTCTTGGAGCCTTAGGGTGACAACCTAAGTCAAGGTTCACAATTTACTTGTGAAAGAAAGAGACCCTATAGGCAGAATTGGCCCATCCTAAGAACTGCTGTGTATACATGAGTTTGTATAACAGCTCTCAATCTTTCCTGCAGCAGTATAGGTTGTAAACAAACAAGACATTTACTAGACAAAAAACCCGGCACAAGCAGATTAAATGACTTCCCCAAGGCTATAAAAAAGGTTGCCAAAAGAGGTTTCTTTCCGAGATAGGCTTGAATCTCAGATCCCCCAACACACCTTTTAATACTCTAAATATATCCTTCTTTGCTGGATATTTGGCTTAGCTGAAAGGGTTCAGAAACCATTCAACAAGCATGGTGAGGCCAAAGATTTCATCATGGAATATTGTCAAACTCAGTAATAACGGGTATTCAATATACTGCCATTAAAATACTCTCTTAACAAGAGCTGCATTGTTTTATTTAGTAATGGAGTAAAGAATGGATGCGACTACTTGGGTTTGCTTCTTTTTACAGATGATCATATAGAAAAGGTGATGGAGACTATTTTTTAACAGATCAAAACAGTTGTTTTGCTATTTAGTTCTTTGGTACTGGCTTTCCCAAGGCCCCTGCTGCTAAGAGCTAATGCAAATTACATCAGGAAATCCAATGGGCTTAGTAAACACTGAATATTAATTCAAGACGCTTCTGAAAATGCATAAACAGCACCAGTCCCAAAATCCAGAGCAGAAGCAAATAACAATATTAGAGATGTCAGACTTTTATGTGGAGTGTTGTTTTGGACATAAAAATCAGCTTTTTCTTACCCTGTTGAATGATCATATTGTTCTATGATAATACATGAATTTGAAGTTGTTGAGCGATATCTTGCTTCCCCAGCATTATACCCAGGACTCCCTCTGATTGCTAAGCGCTGCTTTTCCTCTGTTGACCAGCTCACTTTCCTCTAGACCCAGCCATTAAATGCATTTCTTGAGGAGTACTGGAGTTTTCTGCTCAGCAATGATAACACAGATATGTTGTAGTTACTGCTGAGCAGTGCTTACATAGGGGAGCATTTCCTGCTCCTCACCCCATCAGCAAGAAAGCTGAGGGTGCACAAGGAGTTGGGAAGGGACACAGCCAGGACAGGTGACCCCAGTGATATTCCAGACCATATGGGGTCATGCTTGGCATATACAGATGGAATAAAAAGTAGGAAGGGAGGACATTCAGAGTGATGGCATTTGTTTGCCCAAGTAACTGTTATGCATGGTGGAGCCCTGCTGTCCTGGAGATGGCTGAACACCTACCTGCCTATGGGAAGTGGTGAATGAATACCTTGGTTTGTTTTGCTTTTATGTGTGGCCTATTAAACTATCTTTGTCTTTATGTAAGTGTTTCTCCACTTTTATCCTTCCAATTCTATCCAGGAGAAAGAGAGTTAGCAGCTGTGATGCTTAGCTGTCAGCAAGGGTTAAACCATGACAATCAGGCACTCTTGTCAAGTCATAACATCTCTGTTACTCATATATGAATATTTTCTCCTGATTTCGTCCTGTCTTAATACTTGACAGTTTAGGGTAAATTCTTCCCCATACTAACACACTTTAGCTAGCACAAAAAGATCCAACTGTCGGCTGTTGCTTAATTCCAGATCAGGTCAACCCTATTAGCAATTTCATTTATTAAAGTCAAAACAATTACCATTCAGCTAAGAATCTACCCAATCTACAGCATGAAAATGGAAACAGAATGTCATTGACAGAAGTTCCTATGTCATCACTGAAACACCCTGACAAAATATCATTTGTGGCTAGCATCCCCATTTGCCATCTTCACTAAGTCTGACACCACTTAGATATCTCGTGTGGGTCTGAAGAAGCTGTGGACACATCAACAGGAACTCTGAATGCCAGAGATCCAACACTGTCATTCAAAGGCCCATTGACTGACTGATCCAAGACTGTTTTGTATTTCTTTTCCAATTTGTTCTGCATGCTTCATTCAGGAACAGGGATAAGTGGTCTGAATACTGAAGTAGGCAAGAAGAGTGCATTGGCATGAAGCTTTCTTTACTTTTCCCATGCATCATTACATTGTTTAATATTCACCTTGAAAAGCTCTCTTGTGTAAGATATGATATCATAAAACATGATCTACATTAACATTTGGATCTGAAAGACTGAGATCCTGATATCCTGGCAAATCCTCCAACTCTGTTTTTATATTCTATGTTAGAAAGTGGGAAAGCGGAAAAGGAAATCACGCTCTGCAAGCAGTGATTTCACTAAATATAATAGATGTAGTGATACAGAGACTCATCAGATGGTAGCTGTAGACACCGAGTAACATTCATTCTCTAGAGTGTGCAGCTACTTTCCTTGGCATTCTAGAGATGAAAAATGCAATTTAAATATCTTATAGGTCTGACCTTGACTGATGCTTGGAATTGGTCTAGCAGCCTGCAGATGAACTCATGCTATCTCACAGCTCATTGGAGACATTCATATAAATGCCTTGTGAAACCACCAGCAATTGCCCAATACGACAATCAGAGCTCCTCAAGTCGCAGGTTCCACTTTGCAGGATGGAAAAGAAGCTTGATGCACTCTGACAGCAAAGGAACATCTTTTTCTTTCTCTATTAGCCTTCCCTTTGGAAAGGCTGGAAGACACATGATGCTTCCAGGGTCTAATGACAACTAAAGCAAAGTTGTACCTGGTTTCTCTACAGATATAAATTAAAACCTGGTACTGGTTATATCAACTGTTCACCTGGGTATTTTCTGACAGAAGACATTTTAAGAACAATAGTAGCTCTGTTTGCTTTATAAATACATTTAATTTTATGTTTGTAATACTGTCAGCCTAATCTTTGTGCCTTCAGATGCTACGTATTAAACAGCACTGCCACCCAAACCTTTTAACTAATAAGCACTGTTTATGTTTCATGGCTAGCTAAACAAACCTTTTTAATAGATTTGCACAGTGAAATTCCCTTCATTCATCCTATAATAATGAGGTAAAACCAATTTGTAGTAACAAGATTTGGTAGCATTCAAAGCTGGATACCTGCTGGAAATGGTGCTGGGATATGAATACTAACACCAGTTAACTGAAAAGTTCTTCTTTTCTTTTTCCCCCCTCAAGAAAGGGTTCATTTGACTTAATTTCTTTTCTTCAAGTGAAATGTAATGGCTATTTTTCTGAGTTAACTTAAAATATTCCTTATATAAAATATTTTACCATCACTTTTATTAGTTCCTGAGTTTTGGTTTTGACAAAAATTGCTTTTTTCCTGTGAAATTTAAAAGAAAAAGCAAATATACCCCGTGTTTTAATTATATCTCATGATAGCAATGAGAACACAATAAATACCAGATATACAAAGACATAGGGAGATGTATTAAACTCATGTGGAACTTGGGAGTCATTAGCTGAACTGATAATAAAACTAGAGATTTCTTGGTTTCTAATTGTATGTTTTGAGCACAAAACTTCAGTATTTTCTTAGGATCAAGCAGTGAACTGTCATCTAGTTTAATACAGACATGGATCTTAAGCCATCCAAATGATGTATAGTTTCCCAGATGAACATTTGCCATTACTTTAAACATAACTCATTAACTTCTATGGATGCTTTGCATTTCCAAGGCTCATTTTTCCTTCTAAGGCATATGTGAATTTATGTAAGCCTTCCACTCACAGCAATGGTCATTGGACAGAATCCAGAGTACTTTAAATACAGAACTGAAGACCTAAATAAGTTTTTGGGCAAGTTGAAAACATTAGCAATTTACTAGTACCTATATTTTGACCAGTGGAAATAACAGAAGACTGTTTCATGTAACATCCCTTTTGATAGTAAAATTAACACTAAAATTGTCTGGTAATTTTGCAATATTTAAAGCTATTCATGGGTAACATAAAAAAATCTTCATCTATGACATGAGATCTCACTACTTCAGTCACAATGAATAAAACAAAAATCTCTTTCCATCAAATAAAGCACTCTAAAGTTACACTCCAGAAAGATTATTTGGTACTTCAGACAATCTATATGCAAAGATCAATGGATAATACAGTGTTTGCTTACCCTTAGTAGAGCTGAAGAACTGTTTTCCATATTCACATTGTATCTGAGAGCTGTGGGTTTAACTGTGAGAAGGTCTTTGAAAAGTGTTCAGGACCAGAAATGATTCATGTTTCCAAAATGTATCTTGTTTGGCAGAATAAAGATGGTAGCTAAATTCTGATACTGTAAGTAAATTCTCTAAGCTGGCTAAGCACCAAATTAGAATGCAGAGTGCAAACCTTATCCTGCCTTAGTTCAAAGGAATGGAAGTTGTGTAGCCTATATGTATGGGTTATTCTCTGTTATATGAAGATTCACATAACAAAAGTTTAACAGGGATACAGGAGAGATGATGGCCTAACTTTGTCACTGTAGGGCGAAAGGTAATCTACATTTAAAGAATTAAACATTTTTACAACCAAAGACTTGAAAAGAATTGGGCAAATTTCTTAACATCCTTCCCAAACTGAACACTCCTATTTTCTTTTCACATTTCCCGTCAGAGCATCCCCATGACAGTCCAGAAGGTGCTGGGTAGCAGATTTTGAAAGCCTTTTGAAGGTTATCCCCAACACATACACATTCCAAATCAATACTCGTATCCCTTCTAATAACCAAGTTTCCGGAGGATCCCCTAAGCAAGAATTACAATTGATTATTCCCTCACAATGAGAAAGTTCCGTGTGTCCTTTTAGAGGAGGGATATCAGCACATTTAAGCAGTTTTAGGATCAAGTTTGTCTAAGACCACGTCAATATGAAATTAAATAGGTTCCTTCAACCAGTTCCAGTACTATTTGGAAGCAAAATACACAGAGTGTAACAGGAAGTGAAAAATCTGCTTCATAATAATCAGGTATTTTGATTATTATGGATAATATTCAATAGTTTGATAGGTATTTTGAGCAGAGGAAAGGTAGGGACAAAGGGAAGAAAACACTGACAAGGTACATCTTAAGATTCTTTTACCCTTTGGAAGTTCTTTTGTAACCAAGTCTCATTCTCTGCCTCAAAAATCTGTGTATTTCTAATTTCTCCATGAGGTAAGCCCTGTTCAGAGGAGGTTGGAAGAGTTACACAGACACCCAGATCAACCCTATTCCATATTCGTATGAACCCTTGTATGATTTCCCACACTAAGCTAGTGTGGAAATTCTCTCCTCTTATTGTGGCTCCTTTATACACCAGACAAATTACCCCAAACAGCGATTGAGGCAAACATACATACACATTGCAAAGCAGTTTTTAAACTAAGAACTTTGCAATCTATTGATAGGGGTAACAATAACACAAATGCTTGCGGTGGACTTTATTGTAACGCAGATTCCTCTGCTGCAACAGGGAAAGAAAAGCTAGCTTGGCCATTCAACCGGCATTAAACAGGTTAATAGGTCTGTGTTCACCACCAGTGGGTAGCCTGAGTCCAAACTGCTGTTTCTAGTTTAACCCCTTCAGTTCATCCCATGAGTATGGGTTAAAGGCACGGAGGGGCGGTCGCCTGTTTTTGTCTCTCTCCCCATAAATCCCACATAGTTAATCGATTCTTGGCCAATCTCACCCCAAGTGAGGGCAGGTCCTGACTGTGGTCCCCCAGCCACAACAGTCCTAAATCTGCCCTGAATTTGCATACATAAGGTTTTAAAGGATCAGGCGGTCCCCTGATTCAGAGGAGTCACCCTATAACGATTAGCTGTAAGCAACACAGGGGAAGGTTGCCGAGGTATAAACTGTCATGCATTAATTGAAAGCAAGCTCCTTTCTGTATATTTGCAGTTAAATGGCACAGACCAGGGGTGGGTATGGATATGGGGGTCCCCATAGAACGGGATGCAGCTCGCTTGGGTCAGGGACCACGGTTCTCTTTGGTCATCTACTTTTAGAAATACCCCTGGGCTCCAAAATCCCAGGGCTGTTTCTTCAGAGGGCTTTATCCTGTCCCCTCCAGTCAGGGAAACCCCTTATACAAACTTCATTTTGGTTTCCTTTGTCTGCTCTGCTTTTCCTGTAATTTACACAATTCGGTGGCACTATAAGGTATTGCCTTTAAGGTACTGCTTTTATTGATGGTGGGCCCGGCCCCCATTTGCTCATCATTGTAAACTACTTCATCTTTAATGAGTGGTCTGAGTTTAGGGTTGGAAAGCAACTCAGTCTTAGGTTTTCTTAACTCTTTCCAGGAGTAAGGAGAAGCAACTTCCTGGTCGAGATCAGCCTCCAGAAAGAGATCAGAAAACCCATCTTTGCTTCGCTTAAGATGTAAGTTTCTATCTTAATTGCCTTTCCCTATGGAAAGCATCCTGCTATCTATTTCACCAATGTTTCTTCAGCCTGTCACCCTACTTCTAATAGAGACTCATTAGTTTCTTCTTCAGTTTCTTTTAACATGTTTGTCGTCCTGGGCGGCTATCAAGGCTGCCCCTAACAGTGCAAACTAAAGCAAGCAGTTGCCAAGAACTCCCAATGTTCCTCAGCCTGGCTTACCCCATTCAGCATCAGAGAAGCCTGTTGAACAAATCCAACAGTTCCTACTGAAAATCAGTTCTCTTTTATTCCCCATTCTAGCCATTATCCCTGAAACAAAAGCCTCTGAACCACTTCTTTGGGTGGTCAGGCATTGGTCAGGGTGCCCTGGGAAGCAGAGAAATCACCATCCCTGCAAGTGTTCAAAAAGCTGTGTAGAGGAGACCCTTGGTGCCATGGGTTATATGGTGGCCTTGGCAGTGCTGGGGAACGGTTGGACTTGATGCTCCTAAAGGTCTTTTCCAACCTTGATGATTCTATGATTCACAGAATAGAATCATAGAATAGTTGGGGTTGGAAAGGACCTTAAGATCATCCAGTTCCAACCCCTGCCATGGGCAGGGACACCTCACACTAAACCATGGCACCCAAGGCTTCATCCAACCAGGCCTTGAACACTAACAGGGATGGAGCATAACCTGCAGATTACTGTACTGCTTGGTGGGTCCAGGGGGAGGAGGTATTTTACTTTATGTTGTGGGGTTCACAGGAAAAACCAAGGGCCCTCCAGAGGCTGAGAAATGAAACAAGAACCAATTTTACAGTAAACGTCCCTAAAACAGTCAGGAGGAAAGAAAACGTTGGCAAGCTCACATTCTTGTTAAAAATATGAAGTAGAAATTGAACAAAAGGAAGAAGTAAAGAAGTAAATAAACAGAGGAACAGACTCACCATTTCCTGGGTCCAGCCACATCTTCTCGGTCAGCAAATGGCAACCCTTTCCATCATAATCCTTGGAGTCACTGGGTATATTAGGATTTCAGGTAAAGAGATGCACCTGGGTCTTTATCTTTACTCAGAGATGCCCATACACCAGCACAGGTGAAAGCCGGTTGCCTTTTTATAGGGTCAGTCTCTCCTGGAACCCTCTTACAGGTGGAGACTCATTTTCAGGGGATCTGGTCAGCCTCAGACCCAATTTTGTGCCCTGGTAGGAGCCACGGTGTTTGTTGCTCTGTCTCTGGGCAATTGGTTGCCTGGGGAATCGATCTTCATGGCCCCAGGGCAGACAACAGAGAGAAGCATCCCCCACCTTGATGGAGCAAGATCCTTTCTTTGTCCCCAGGCCCTTTGCCCAAGCGATTAGGAGTTGATGGCTTGTTCTATCTTTGGAGTTGGTTGGAGACGAACACAAAAAGGGATTCTTGACCAGCACAGATGGGAAATAAAACACAATATTAGAAGTTTTAGAATGAAATGCAGATGAATTTTGTAATGTGATTATCTGATTTATTTTTATGGTTGGCCTAAAGTAGATTTCTGGGCTCTCTCTACAATCAAGAGAAAGAGATCTTTGATATACTATCTCTGTGCACTATTGAGGAAACCTAGATGATAAGTAAAAGGATAGGTATCTAAATCTTAGATGGTTAAATTTAGATGAGACAAACCTGAGGCTTAGTACAAATATGTCAGAGATTTAGGTACTGTTGGGCTTTCTGGGTTTTCCTGGGACTGGACTGGATTTGTACAAACCTCTATCTTCAGTGCAAAGTTAAATAAGAAAATCTTTAGAGATCGGCCTATCTGCTAAATTCTTGTTCTCCTGGATACTTCAGAAGGGAATAAACTCCTGGAAACAGCACTAAGACAGCCTGGGATAAAATATATATTGCAGAGCCTTTGGCATATAGGTCCTTGCCCTGCTATGAGGAAGAGATATTGCTGCCTAGTCTATGTGTCACTCAATATGAAATGGGTTTGCAGCCTGTTTCTTAGTGGATTGAATTATAAAACCACTGGCACCTTCAGAGCTGAATCCTGAAAGATGCAGAGCTCCATCAGTTCCCACTGCGTACAGTGAAAACTGATGAGATTTAGCAGCTTGTCAGTACTCAGCCCCATCTGTGTTGCTAAGAGCTGTACAGGCAATGGACCTGTAAGAGAGAGGTGAGGAAACAGGTGGGATCCATGTGAGTACATACAAACATTGCATCACTTCAGCAGTGAGAAACCTGAACATTAGCTGTTAGCTTGTATTCTGCCACAAACACTTTAATGTAATATACATTAAGGAGAGAGCAAACTGCCCTTCGTTTGGCCCACATGGTTAAAATTCTTAGATGAAGATACATGGATCAGGTTCTTCACACTGCATTGATAGGATTCTGTTAGCCTCTGACGAACACTGGTTTAGTAATTTCTAAAGTGCTTGTAGCTTACAATGTAAAATGATTGACAGCCATTAAAGTGCTATACCTTGCCTTTTGAGAGAGGAAAAATGCATTACTGATGAGGATTGCAAAAATTAACTATGAAAATCATGAAAGTAGCGCTTGATTACTATTGGCTCAAACAATATTTCTTTTCATCACATTTAATCATGTGCTGAGACTAGAATTGCTGTCCCATTAAATAAGAGTATAAAAACATCCATTTTCCAGCATGAAAATTCAACTCTGCTTAGAGCTCTGCTGGTGTCTAAGTGGATTTATACAGATGACTCCAATGGCTCATCAGATCAGAACTGGTCTTTTATCCTTGTCTTCATGTTTCTGACCATGCCATCTATTTTACAGCATTGTAAACGATTATTTCACTTCTACATCCAGCTCAAAGGCTATTTTCTTTTCTGGAGAAAATATTCTTGCTCCTCTCTCTCTTTCTCTTTGGTTTGGTTTTGTTTTTTCAAGCGGATGCATTGTGTTCAAGGGCTCTGGATAGCACATCACATAACAAACCCAGCTCATTATTATGCATCATCTACTGCTGCTTGCTGCAATGCAATATTTACACTTTGGCATTAAGGCAGGAGCCGGCCCTCGTTATGCAGCACAGCCATCATTGATAGATCGACACAAGGTTTTTTTGGAAACGTGAAGGATTGAAAATGGTTCATCTGGGGATTGCAAGTGCAATGAATTCTTTATATCTAACAGTTGGCCTGCACTGCCCCAAAGGATATTAGATTTCTTAGGAGCAAATGTGCTATGCTGAAATGTACTTATAATGCTTGATCTCAATGGCATCCCCGTCATCATCACTGGCCTCTGCCAGACAAAGCTTCCTCTCCCTCTGTGCAACCCTTGCTCCCTGCCTTATACCTCCCGCTGGCTGCCTTACGTCTTCCATGCTGGCATCATGCAGGCAGCAGGCAGGAGTGCTGAGGGGTGAGTACACCATTAGGAGCTGGAGAAAGATGCTCCCAAGCCTGGGTTTTATTGCCATGTCACTTGGACTGTTTTTACAGCTGGCAGGCCAGAGTAACCTTTGGCTGCCTCTTCCCATTTCTGTTGGCTTCTTCCCCATGAGTCCACATCAAATATGCTTCTCTTGCGGGCTTTTTAAAGGGCTGTTCTTCCATCCTCGCTGCTGCCTATGGAGCAGGAGGCTCAGATTGGAAAATGGAGGGGGAAAAGAAGGAAGAGGAATGCTGAAGGGCTGTTGAATGCACTTACTAGGTCTTGTTGCTCTAAGGACATCAGGGCTGAGTTGGGTGCTAACTGGTATGGGACAGTAGCAATTCACGGAGGGACAGAAAAGCACCACAGGTACCACCCATGCAAGGAGATGCTGTGGAGATAAGGGAGGATGTAACACCTGCTTTGCAGGAAGAACAAGGCAAAATCACCTTCCCATTCTAATGAGAGATTTCTCTAACAGTTTCTCACTGAGGTTCCCAAAGTATGTTACCTATAAAAATTGAGCACCATGGAATCATTTTACAGTTTATAAGTATCAGTATCATCCCTATTTATTGTGAGACAGATCAGTTGACTCATGTTACGACTCATGACTACTTATCACTTAACATCACCTAACCACTCGCCAACACTGGTTCCCCAGTTGTTCCCTTTCTGTTTGCAAACAACCCAGTATCTTTTCACTTTGTGTCCCCAAATCATCCCTCCTTCTGTGTTAGAAGCTGATTCCTGAAAGATCCTTCATAGGAGTAAAAAGCAGGATAGAATTTGGATTTCTTTTTAACACTTAGACTCTAGCAAACCCTTTGTTTCTGCCAACTCATTATGATTTTAGAGACCTGCTTGCAGGTGAAAAGCAAACTGTGCATTGCAATAGCCTCCATCACCATGACCCAAACTCAGACCTGTATGCAGCAACACTGTGCCTCTCTGCCAACACGGCTTTCGTCATTCCCCTCATTTGAACAACAATAGGGAGAAGGTGGAAGAAAGAATAGAATTGGGGGGGGGGGAGATGAAAGCTGTCAGATAATTGAGACAATTTTTAATTAAACTCTGCATTTCACTAACTGCTATGCGCCAAGAGCTTCATTGCAGTGTTGCCGTGGCAATCTTAACTTCAAGTGTCCTGATGTGTGATTAAGATCTTAGATTTAAATGTTTCATTAATAAAAAGAGGTGTTGTTTGGTCTCTTTTCCATGGACAGCCACCAAAATTCCTGATCCTGAAGGCTGAGGGTTACGTTGTCACCTTGGATTTTAGTCACTAAGGGGAGGGATGGGGAGCAGCAGCCATGCAGATGACTGCAAGCCCATGAGGGAGAGATATCCTTTTCCTAAGTCACAAATGCCTGCCCTCTTCTCCCCCCTGCCCTCTTCTCCCCCCTGCCCTCTTCTCCCCCCTGCCCTCTTCTCCCTCCTGCCCTCTTCTCCCCCCTGCACTGTGTCTTCCCATTCCCTAAGGATGCTGTACCAATCAGACTTAGTAGCTTAAAAGGCCATAAAGGGAAAAATGTCAGGTGTGAGCTGCTCTGCTCAGCATGACAGGAGTTCAGATAAGAACACAAAAAATACCACATGGGGTTAGACATAAGGTTCATTTAGCCTGCTAACCTTTGCCAGGCAACAACGAGTACCAAACGCTTAAGATATGTATAGACTCGACCTTTCTTCTCTCACAGACCCTCCCCAGCTCTGATAACCACTACTTAAATGTGTCCTTGCAAATCTCCCCCAAATGGTGTTTTTCCTGGTAAAGACCTTCTGAACTAGGAGAGGAATATCTTTTCCCTTCTTTTTTCCCTGTAAGTGGCCACACTTTGTCCTTTGAAGGAAAAATGATTGCTGCTTGTATTATGATGGAATGGGATCAAGGATTCAGGGCAGCCCAGTAGGCAAACAATGAAATAGAGGCATCCTAGCGTTAAGGCAAGGTGCTTTTTCCTGTCTTTTATTCTTTCTGGCTCTTTTAAGAGAAAAATTAGATGCAGGCCCTGATATATCTTTCTGTATAAAGATGGAGATCTGTCCTGACATGTCCGTCTCTTTTCCCAGTTAGCTGTCATAAAAGCTTCATCCTGAACAGCTGGGATCAGATCACCATCTCTGAGTCCCTCAATAAGGGGAATGAATGGGAAAAGAATTGCTTGTATAGCTAAATTTCTGTCAGCCAGCAACCCTGAAATACTATTCCTTGGCTCTTCTTGTGTATTTCAATTATCTTGCAGACACAGTCCTCATTTAAGTTACATAAGAATATGATACAGTGGAAAGATCTTATATGTTAAATAATGGCAGGGTGTAGCATTTAACTTGTCACTCACAATGCTGGATTTCTTGATTGCTCCATCCAACAGCGGAGGTTTCATTCAGTTCTCGGATTCCCTTGTTTCAGGAAAGGAAAACTCAGAAGACAACTAACCATTTGTGTAGCATCGGAGCCACACATAATTTCCTGACCTGCTGGGCAATTAGTTTATGCCCTGAAGTGTGATGTCTGCTTACCATTCCTCTCAGCCTTAGTTTGTGGTGTTAATGGCCATAAAATTATTGACTTTCTTATTAGATGCAGTCACAGGATTTGTCTCAATGATTTCCAGTTACAGTGAATTACCCAGATTGACCATATGCTGCATGGTCTGTTCCAAACTTGCTCTCTTTCGACTTCCCAGGACCATCTATGCATCAGGTTTGCAACAAGAAGAGAGGATATTTACTCTTGTATAATCTTGAACAGCTCAAACATGGCAAGACTGCTTGCTTACAAATATTCACACTACTCTAACCTGTAGTTTATTTCAAACCCCTCTCTCATTTAAATACTAATGAAAACCACATTTTCCCTGGTATTATTTTAACTTATCATTTGCTGTATCAGGGGATATTCTTTTGAGAAACATCTTTCCAATACTGACCCATGATTATAGTCTAAATTTACAATTTTTAACAGTTACCTTATATTTTTGTAACTGTACACATTATTCTCTGCCCTTAGTACCTTACTTCAAGATTTATAACATAGTTAAATAACACAAAGTTCTATAGCCAATGTGTCAACAGGGAAGTAAACAATTACAAGACAAGGACTGAATAAAGAAGTAAATTGATGACAGTTTCAATATGTCCCCATTTTAATTCAGCAGGATTAGGGGAAAATGTTCTCAGAGTTAAGACATGGGAATTGTTCAGGTTTTAAATCTCTCAGTGCTGGAGTGAGGAAGCAGGGTTAAGGTATTTTCAGTACCTTAATGCTTAAAGAAAAAGCTCCTGGCTTCAGCTTGCTATATTTAAGTTTATTATTGCTTAGGAAATAATAGTTTAAGGCTCCTACATACAAGTAAAATGGGTTTGCCAAGAAGAAATATCAGGAACAGGAATATTTCCATTCTAGTATGAAAAAACCCCAACAAAAGCAACCAAACTTGATCACAGGAACCAAGGCTTCTTACTCATCTTTGTGATCTACGACAACAGGGTTGCACTTCCATCCAATGGGGCACAACTTAATAATGGTCATGCTTCTGAAGAGACATTTTTCAATTGTGGGCATGAATATTGTTTCAAGGATGAAAAAAATCAACATCTGAGTTCCATTTTGTTCTAACAGTACTTTAGGTGTTGTTTAGGACCTATAGCAGGTTGAAGGAGGTGATCCTGCCCCTCTACTCTGCTCTTGTGAGACTTCACTTGGAGCACTGTGTGCAGTTCTGGTGTCCTCAACATAAAAAGGACATGGAACTGTTGGAACAAGTCCAGAGGAGGCCACGAGGATGATCAGAGGCTGGAGCACCTCCTGTATGGAGACAGGCTGAGAAAGTTGGGGCTGTTCATCCTGGAAAAGAGAAGCTGCGTGGAGACCTCAGAGCAGCTTCCAGTATCTGAAGGGGGCCTACAGGGATGCTGGGGAGGGACTATTCATTAGGGACTGTAGTGATAGGACAAGGGGTGATGGGTTGAAACTTAAACAGCAGTGGTTTAGATTTGATATAAGGAAGAAATTCTTTACTGTTAGGGTGGTGAGGCACTGGAATGGGTTGCCCAGAGAGGTAGTGAATGCTCCATCCCTGGCAGTGTTCAAGGCCAGGTTGGATGAAGCCCTGGGTGATATGGTTTAGTGTGAGTTGTCCCTGCCCATGGCAGAGGGGTTGGAACTGGATGATCTTAAGGTCCTTTCCAACCCTAACTATTCCATGATTCTATGATTCTATTTTCCACTCCTAAGAGGTGACTCTAATTATAAATTATGAGTAGATTGAAGAGGAACAGGGAAGAAAGGAGATTTGAGATGAAGGTGTTACTCTCATTGAAAAAAAGCTGTAGTGCAGCCAAAAGCATAAATCGTGGGAAATGGAAAGAAGGAGCCAGGAGAAAACTGGTGATGAAGTTAAGCAGTTGATGCATGTCTTCATATTTTTGCATCTGTGGTGTGCATCCAGGCTGATTTCTCCATTAGGACACCGTGATAGCACATAGTTGATACTTGTTTAAAAGTATTCTTAAAAGATGAGATTTTCACATTATCCCCTGAGCAAAGGACTGAAAGGAGAGCACCAAATGTTCTGAGTTACTTGGCAAAATCAGTTTCCAGTATCTGCTTTAAACAATACATGCCCGTCCTGGCTTCGACTTTGTAGTTATTTCTGGGGAAGAAATGGTTCTTGGTCTCTGTTTGAAGACCTGAAGCACAAAAGGAAGATCTAGGATTTAGAGAATGAATGTATTATTAAATCAACCAGTATATTTTTTTGCACTATACTACCAAAATATGTTTGCATACTTAAAAGTTCTCATCCCCCTCTGCACAATGTGAATGACTTTATGTCTATTAAAACATACGATTCCCCCCTCCCTTTTTGTTATATCCTAGATTCGATGCAGTTTAACTGTATTTTATCTGCCAGAGGTAGGAATTAAATGATTTCTAAGAGATCTAAGGGAAGCTGGAACTTCCTTCGCCTTCTTTTCTTTTTTGCATGTCTCAGAGTTTTGACATTTTCCCTAGTGACGGTTGCTATGCTATTCCTCAGCACATTGGCTGGTGATCCTTGCAATGCCTAAGGTGCTAAGGCATATTTTGTACAGAACATCATCTTTTTTTAAAAACAAAAAAAAGAAGGTTTTTGGAATGGAACCTCAGAATTTTCCCCCTAGAGATGATGGTAAATTTGTCATCAGCACACGGTAGTCAAAGACATACAAAGTTAACAGTGACCAGAGACATTTTGTACATGGTCCCTCTGTCTTTTAGCGTCAAAAGGGACACAAAATTAGCTAGGTTCAAGTAACTGCTGATTCATTAAAGCCATTATCCCAGTTCTGGCATATATCAATGTATGGCTGCAAGAGGAGGGAGAAATCTTTACCTTTCCTAATAACCAAGTGTGCTGCTTCTACAGGGATGGGGATGCGTGTGAGCATTGTTTTTCCTAATCACTTGCAAAGCCAGTTTAACGTATGACATCTGAGATCACAAAATTGCCTTACGCAAAGTATAAATAAGAGAATTGATTTTCTCCTTGTCCAGTCCTGTTTAACAGTGAATTTCACTTGTATGTGCAAATAGCAAGACAAAAGAATCTCTTTCCACAGGTGGCCCCATATCACTTGTCACCTGTCTTCTTTCCCAGCTCAACCCGTTTGCTGAGCACTTGAATTGCCTTCTGAAAAGCAAAAAGCCCAGCACTGTTTGTCCTCGTGGTTGTGAACTCTGGCAGACTCAGGCCTCTGGGAGGAGTTGTCGGCAGGTAAAACTGACAGCAGGCTATAGCTGACTGCACGGAGCAGCTCCCACCAGGCCTGACACACGTTGTCACCCTTCTTGCACTAGCAATAAAGGATGCACAGGCTGGAGGAGTCGTAGAGGAGAGATGTGCTCTGAGTATGCACCAAAGCTGACATATTGAGAGAGCCATGTTTGGTTAAAGCCCAGCACTGACTTATATTCTTGAGTCAGGATGTGTGAACAATTGATTTTTCGGAGTTGGCTGCCAAATTCGGGGAAACAGTGACAGTAGCAATAGAACAACAAGCACAACAACAACAGGAATTGAGCTAGGTGTAAAACTTGGGGGAGGAGGAGAGCAGGAAGGGTTTATTGCTGGAATAAGAAATGTCATTTTGCTTGACCCATAATGAGAGTTCTGTTACAGGCACTTGTAAAGAACAATAACCAAAAGAAAAGCAATCACCAAGGCAACCCCATCACCCATCATTTACTCAGTATCTTAGGAGTTAGTACATTTAACCCTGGCTGTTAGGCATCCATCCCTGTGTCTGAGGAGGTCTGAACCTGTTTGTAACTTTGATGAGGCTGCTAAGCTCACACGGTTATATGTGATCCTGAGCATTCACAATAACCCTGACTCCCATTGTTCCACAAAAGAGTACACAGTCTAAATTTGCTAGTGTAGCTGGAAAGGAAGCGAGCAGAAATCCAAAGTAGGAATTTCCATATACTGCTTATGAAGAAGTATATGAGACAGGATGGGAAAGAAAATAACTTAATTTTTCTCGTCTTTTTCAGTTTTTCATTTGCTATTTCTTCCCCTGCTGTGATTGAACTGTTTTTTTTCTTTAATCTGTATATGATTTATCCATATGTCTGGGGGTGGGTGACAAACTCCATTTCAAGTCAAATTCTTCAAACAACATATAAGAATATTAATTGCTGTAGCCAGCTTGTTTCAAGAACCCAGGCTCTGCTAATCAGGTCCCCTCAGTTAATATCCCTGACTGATGAATGTCTCTGCCTGATATTTAAATATACCCATTGGGATCTCACACTATTTAACATGCATATGAGAGCATGAAAATAATCCTAGGGAAAGCCCCATCCTGAGAGGAGGGTAATGCATCAGTGTGGGCACTTTACTTGTATTCACATTAGGTGCTTTGTCATATTTTCCTGTGTGCCGCTTGTACTGGTTTTCCACTATTTCCAATGAATTGGGTGTAACATCTGAATTTGGGGCAGAGCATCACCTAAAGGTTCATTATGAAAGGAGAAAAAATTTACCCTGCTCTATGTTGCATAGAAAGGTTCTGAAGGAGAAGTGATAAGAAATGCTATTTTGAGCAATCATAGGGTATTTCTTACCTTCTGTACTTGATGGTTGGCTAATGCTTTACTCACATTAGTTTCTAACCATTGCTTTTATTTCTAATCTGAAAGAAGTTTAAATGGAGGAAAATGCAGGTATAAGATTATTTTTAGCAATCATACTATGAAGTTTATGTCGTTTCTAAAATAAATATATATCTTTATCATCTATTCTAGCAATATGGATTTTCTTGCTTATTTCCATCACCATTTCAGTAATAAACATCATCCCATTATACGTTGGAATTCTTCAATATAATCTTCATTTTTTAGACACTAAAGAAAGAAATCAAAACCAACAACCTACCAGTTATAATTGACAGAAAACCTGCAAACCAGCACATCTGTTTCCATGAACACAGTAGCTATCCAGAATGCATTACAAAAGATACATTATCCAGCCATGCCTTTGGACAGACAACACTCATGATACCTACCTAAATAATTTGAGGAGAACACTTATGATACCTACCTAAATATTGAAAAGAACAATTTTATCCAACAAAGCACTTAGAAACATCCAAATGCGTCACAAGAAGCACTTCCACAAGTCGTAGACACTATGTGTTATAGGCCATCCTGCCTTGGAAACTGTGGGGAATTAATGAACAATATGATTAAATGACTTTTTAATTATACATTAAACTTCTATGGGAAAATCATATCTCCTCAGAACTCTTCCAACCATTCATAGTATGCAAATCACTAAACTCATCAGAAGAAAACTCCCTGTAGGCTAAAAACATGATAAAGGGATTTGTCTAAAGATCATAACTGAGAATTAAGTTTAAACTTTACCAGAACATCTCCATACAACCAGAGTAAATATTCCTACAATGGACTCATAAAACTTCTGGTCTTTCACTTGTTTTTTTGCAGCACACACTACACAATGAAGTTTATCAATGTCCTGCTCACAAAACAGAAGTACAACAATGAGCCATGTAGGCAAAACATCATGGGCAAAATGACCTCCGACTGGGAACTTTCTTCCTCCTATTAAATAGTTATACACTACTATTTCAATCCCGATTGCCACAAGAGATTTACAAAGGCCTTCTAAACCTGAATCTGAGAACTAAAACTCTTGACTTGGTTACCAAAACCATGGATTCAGTCTTGATTTTGTGATACATTATAATGTATCTCCCACTGGCCATCAACATCTGTATGCTCATCTACAAACATCCCTTCTGTTCCTTAGAACCAATCATCTTTTCTAGAGTTATGACCTGATACTTATCTAATAATTTGTTTTCAGTTTTAATTCAGCTTTAAAACCCACTACTTCATTTTTTGTCTACTGTAATTAGTCTAATAACTCCACTGTGATTAAAAACCAGTACATATTTTCCACTGCTTTTTTGAATTTTAATAACTGTTCTGAATAAGCATTTTGTCCTTTTATAGCATAAACTTTTTATTTCAGTAAAACAGTTCAACTGAAAGATTAAAATCCCCCTTACTGAAGCTCCTACTTCTACCTATCTTTTTTTTCTACTAGATTTACCTGAAAGTCCATTTCTTTCCATGTTTTTTATACAGAAAGATAATTTTAGGAGGAAACTTTAACCAAAATCCATTCCAGTCATTTTTGTCCAAAGGAAATATATTTTTAATAAAGAAATTATGAAGAATTTCATGATTTCCTGGGACTACAGGATGCCTTAAAATGATTAAGAAATTATGGCCAAAAAGTCAGTGGCTAATATGTAAAGGTGATGATTAAGACCATGAATGTCTTACTTTAGACATCTACAATATAAATGCCTCTAGCTGATCCAATCATCTTTGTAAAGCCAGTGGAAGGAAATTTAGACCATGGTTCCTATCAATCACCTCCTTTAGGCAACTGCATTACAGTATAGACATTTCTATATTTGTCTAGATGATTTTCACCCTAGACCCTGAATATTTTCATATGCTTTAGATGCCAGCTGCCAATGCATCGCTATTGGAGTAAAGAAGCTGTATAGAAGATGAACTAGACACACTGTTGACAATGCTTCTCTAGCCTAGGTATCCTGTAGCAAAGCCCCCGCTTTAAATCCAACAAGGTAATTTATTTGAGTGGTACAGTGGTAAAACCAGCTCAAGGTGGGTGCTTCCAGGAAGGGATGCTGAACAAAGAAATTCCTATGCAATTACACCTTCACAGTCCATGTTTCCTACCCTTCATCTTCCCAATCCCTTCCCCACCTGTCACACAACAGTTCAGCCTAATAATAACAGTAGGATCTGATAGTCTTCTTCTCCATTTGGTCTCTTCATTGTTTCTAGACTGAGCATTTTTCTTATTATCTCTAAGGTTGAAGCTTCTACAGATGGGGGTAGTGGTCTTCCTTGCTTCCTCATCTGCAAAACAGCTATGGGGTCTCCTTTTACGTAAGTAGGTAAAACTTCAGTGTATTTATGTGAAAGAACTTGTGACCTGAGGCTTCTGCACATCTAGCTACTAATACAAAGTAAGTGACACTAAGCAACTCATTTCCTTTATTTCTTTACACCCCATAGGAAGACGCAGCAGTGCTTAGATTAGGTATTTACCTGTTGATAAGCTTTCAGTTTCTAACTCCACATTTCCTAAGACAGGCTGATTGCATGAGTTTTCATCCCCAGGATTTCCACATATGGTGTATAGACTAAATATCAAAGGTCTCTGAACTGTGAGTGATATTTACCCACAGTACACGTGTCATTAACAAGTAGCTAAGAAAAGATTGATCTAGGCTCTGACTTTAAGAAAAGATCTGGCAGTTGTGTGTGTACAACCTGTGTTACCAGCAGTATTATCCTTGTAAAACGTTGGGGCTTCACGTTTAGAGCTATATATGTTATGTTGATTTTGCTTTGTTGGCTAAATCATAGCAAATTGTTTCAGATTGACCAAATTTTTGTTGCTGCTATTGTGCTAATCATCATACTTTGTTCTGGATTACATGAATCATTATAGTAAATTGCAAATGTGCCAATCAAGGCTAAAACCTTCAGTTACCCCTAACAAAATGGATGCATCGATTCACATTGTAATAACTCATGTACCATCTGGGGTTAAATGTAACATCAGTTCTTGCCCATTTTTGCCTGATTCAGAGCAGCAATATGAAATTGAGTCCCTCACTTCAAAACGATGGTTATCACTGCATTTGGGTCAAATGCTGGTGCCTCACCACCCTTGCAGGGAAGACCTAATTCCTGATGAAGGCCTGTTGCAATCTACATTAATTGCATTTGGAAACTTCTTTTAGGACTGTTTTATTGTATTTTTACCATGTTAAGCTTTAGGAAGACGTAAGTCAGTTGCTCAGATAAAATAAACCACTCATTTCTGGGAGGACTTCTATTTGCCCCTCTTTGCAGATATCCATCAGTCTTCTAAGTTTCATAAGGAGTAAGTTCTCTGCTGTGAGGGTGCTGGGGCTCTGGAACAGGTTGCCCATGCAAGCTGTGAATGCCCCATCCCTGGGTGTGTTTGGGGCCGGATCAGGCAGGTCCTGGAGCAAACTGGTCTATTGGAAGGTGTCCCTTCCACTAGTTCCAAGGGATTGGAACTGGATGATCTTGAGGTCCTTTTCAACCCAAAGCATTCCATTATTCCAGTATTAAAATCCCAGTGCCTTCTGGAAACTATATGTTAATTAAGAGTAACAGTGTCCTGGTTTCAGCTGTAACAGTGATTTTTCTCCTTTCTAGTACCTCGTGCAGTGCTGTGTTTTTGACTTTAGTCTGAGAACAGTGCTGATAACATGCCCATGTTTTAGTTGTTGCTGAGCAGTGCTTACCCATATCAGTCTCTTGTGCTCTCCCACCAAAGAGAGGCACAAGAAGCCAGGAGGAAGCAAACACAGGACACCTGACCCTATCTAGCCAAAAGGGTATTCCATACCACAGCACGTTATGCCGAGTATATAAACTGGGGGGAGTCGCCTGGAAGGGACTAATCACTGCTTGGGTCAAGCTGGGTATTAGTCAATAGGTGGTGAGCAATTGTATTGTGCATCACTGCTGGTTATTGTTGGGTTTTCCCTTTCCATTTTAGTTTTATATTCTCTTCCATTGTTATTTCCCTAATCATTATTATTATTATTGCTACTAGTAATAGTATTATATCATACTTTATTTATTAAATTGTTCTTATCCCAACTTGTGAGGCTTACATCCTTTCTGTTCTCCTTCCCATCCTGCCTGGAGCAGGGAAGAAGGGGCTATGGGCAAATGGTTGTGTAATGCTGAGTTACCATCTGGGTTTAAACCATGACAGACAGTGAGTCCTTGGTCCTTCTAGATCAGTCACACACCTGCAGTTTGTTGGTACATGAGGGTTTCGGTCTTTGACCCATCTCCACTAAATGGTTTTCACAAGAGGGTACATTTCCACAGCATCTCAGAATACATGTGAAATGATAAACCATTGTTGACATGTTTTCCATTCCAAGTTATCACAGAGATCTCAGTGTGATCTAAAATGTGTCCTTCCTTTTCACAAACCTCTTCCTGCTCACAGAGATGACACCACCTCACAGTTTAATGCTTCAGAAACACTGCAGGAAACCCAAGATCTGCATAACCCACAGAGGAGAGGGCAGGTCTGTGTCCTCAGTCTCCCCTGTTGTTCACTTCACCATTAACACTTACCTGTTGTTAAAACATTACCTTGTCTTGATGGAAATCAGGCACTTGAACAACGCACACTTTCTGTCAGAAACTGAGATATTAGATGTGTGGCTTCAGGTATTTTTCTTTGTAAGGTTGCATTCCTTTGTTCTTTGCACTCCACAAACTCCCTATGCATTCAGCCAATGTATAGAAGCGAGAAGAAAGTAGCCTAGCTCCTCAAATGATGTAGTTTTGCAGGTGTGCATATGAGAATAGAAATGATTATAGAAATTATATATATATGAAAAAAACCCTACTGCGGATACAGCTTAGAAAATACAAGTTAGTAAGAAACACACCACAATTTCTGATTTCATTGCATAAGGAAAAAATGATGATTTTTCCTCATCTGGCAGGTGGCAACAGCTTGTTGAATACTTAAATGGATAGGATATAAAGATATGGCTGCACATTATTACCTTTTATCATTGCCATATTAAAGCCTGGAAGATTTCATTCACTATTAAAGAATACATTGGTAAATGACATTTTATGTGGGAATAGGTTCATACATTCAAAATGATCCTTGGCCCCCCAGTGTTAATACCCCTCCAGTGATAATTTCATGTGTGTGTGGTTGCAAAATCAGTGGAAGATGGAGGGATTCAAACTTCTAAGGATGCCAATCATTTAAGGAACCCTTTCTGCTGTTTGTAACATCACTGTAAGAGCAGAGGCTGCGGGCTTTTTGCTTCATGACATACAGCTGGAATAGGGCACTGCTTAGTATATTACTTATGCAGCTTGGTATTTGTCTTGTATGATTATTTGTTCCTTCCACTAAAAATAATTTAATCACACATTGAAGCCATGAAAATTCCATTGCTTTTGCAGACTAGATTCTCCAGATTTATAACCTACTTACCTCACATGGGTTTGTTTTGAGATGCTGAGATTGGCTTTATTTATTATACAGTCTATAAAGTAAAATTATTCCAAATCACTCCTGCGGAACCATGAAAATGAAACCTCGGATAGGCAAGAGGAGTTCTGTGACTTTTAATTAGAGCTTATATTGAAACTTCAGATGCGATGGCAAAACGTTCAGTGAACAGCCTTTTCTTCACCTGACTCCAAAGGACAGAACCTCAGCTGTTTAGAGACAAAATGTCATAGCTTTTGAGTAGTTTTAAATGATAACATCAGTACTCAAAACCCTTTGCTCTAAATTAGCCAGGAGCCCTATATAGGAAACCTACTGCTTTATCCCCATTTTACTAGGGCAAGTTGTTAGGTGTTTGGATCGTTGTACTTACCCCCTTCCTTGTGCTGCTTGGGCACAAGACAGTCGTGAGGCTGTCCAGGATTTACTTACTGTCAATCTAAGGTCAGGCCATGATTACAAGATGCTAAAATGAGTCCTCATGCTTCAAGATTTCAGTTATGATTCAGAAAGTTTGGTCCACTTCATCCACAATTAGCTCACAGTGTTTCTCTTCCTGATGTATCAGATAATCCATTCTCTGTGCTTGCAGCCAGCTGGATGAAGCTGTTACCTGTTTCCTCTCCTGTTCTCTGCCTGTGGTATATGATTTAGCTTTCTGAAGAGTGGAAAACTTTATTTTCACTGAAGTCTTTGGTCTTAAGACACTTCATGCATGTGAAACATAATGGGTTATGATAAGCAAGCAGACAGACTAGATGATCTAATGGTACCTTCTGGCCATAAACTGTATGAAATCATTAAATCCCTGAAATTGTAGAACATAAAACACAGTATAATGTTAAGCCAATGGGAGTGGTGGAAATTAAGAATTGTGAGTTTTCGACCCCACATAGGTGTTTTCATTAAACTCCAAGCACCAGAATTCCCCTCAGGCAGCACCATTACATAGGATAATAAAAGAGGAAGAAGCTTTAGGGACACTTGACCAGCATCTCCACGTATTTGGTAAGTGCACACACTAAAACTAATCTTCCAGGGATTAAATGCCTCAGAGTCAATTCAGCAAACAAAGTAAATCCTGTCTCACAGAACACCTGCAATTCAGTAGGAAGGAAACGTTCTCAACAGTGCTTCAATAAGCTTATGTATGCAAATGTAACTTGACATACAGATGGGTACCAGTACTGCAGTTCTGTGTCAACTGTGAGGGACTGTAGAGTTTTTGGCAGAATGGGGAAAAAACTCACTTTTGAAACTTGGCAAATTTGAATATTTAGAGCAAGTATCTAATATAGTTTAATCAAAATCCTTTAAAGTGTATTGCCCAGTCACTTCAGTGTTAACAGTTATCTTAGATTCAGATATATGCCTGTATTTATTTGTTTATGTATTTATTTTCTTATTATTGATTGAACACAGCATCTCATAGTAATTGTTCACACCTCCCAGGAACTATGGTATCACATACAGTGGAAAACCAACCATAAATAGGCCTTGAATCTCATCAAATTGAAAATATATGGAATTTGCCCTGGTCAAGTTTGTTTTAGTCTGTTCTCAATGGCAGATTCCTCTTTCTCCTCTATATCCTAACACAGAACCTTCTTATATGCTTAACCTGATCCCAAAATGTGTTGTAGCTCTTCAAACTAACTTAACCACTTAAATTTTCATGCATTATGTTCATAAAATTCAGAACACAAAATACAGAGATATTGTTGTATTAATGCTGGTATTTCAGTAACCATAGGTCTCAAGGAGCAGATGCAGTATATGGAAGATGCCACACAGGCAATGCCTTGATCTCAATGACAGGTAGATTGTCATGACAAGCAGGTGATGAAATGTTCTTTACATGATTCTCACTCCTGGCTGCTGGCTAAACGCACATCTGGACACCTACATTGACAGAACTGGCAAAACCAGTACGAAGGTCTGCATTCTGGTTCAGTACGCGTATGGGGATTCACATACAGACCCAGAGAGGCTCCTTTCTCAAGAGTTCATGTTTTAAGAAGTAAATGTTAGGACTTAAAGTTCCTCCCAGGGCCATGTATGTACATGACAAATCAAAATCTAATCTCTGGACTCCCAAGTCATGGCTCTCCTGCATATGTTCACTTTCATTAAAGTAATCTACTATGGAAGATGCCTTGATCGTAAACAAGAACATAGAGGATGAGGTTATCCCAGCATGCATCTGCATGCATGCAAACTTGCACATTGAGTGGCTTGTTGTTGATAAGATCAAAGGCAGGTTTTCTCTGCAGATGCGTATTTAATGAAAGCAAATATATACCTGAAACCTAAAATTCTTACAGGTGAAGTTTCTGGGACTGTAGTTCAAAAGGGTTTTGACTGAAAGGTTATTAGAAATATGCTGGCAATAATTCTTAAATACTAACTCCATGTGATGTTGTCTCTTCCCTGAATAAAGAGATAGAATAATTAAATAAGATTTACATTTATTAAATTATATATCAAATAACAACAACAATAATAATAGAATTAGAATGTATAAAACAAGTGATGTCCAATGTAATTGTAGCACCCATGGCTAGCTTTCCCTCTGATTTATATACTGAGCATGACTTCAAATGGTATGGAATATCCCTTGGGTCATTTGGAGTCAGCTGTCCTGGCTGTGCTCCCTCCCAGCTCCTTGTGCTCCCCTTCTTCCCTGCTGGTGGGGTGGGGTGACAAAGTCAGCCCTTGACTTAGTGTTAACACCACTTAGCACAACTAAAACAATGGTGTGTTATCAGCATTATTCTCCCCCAAAAGACAAAGCACAGCACCATATCAGGTACTAGGAAGAAAATTAACCCTATCCCAAACGAAACCAGGACTTAAGGCACATGCATAGTGGAAATATTTTGCCTGATTGCTTATAATGTGGACAAAATTCCCACGTTCCATTTAAACTCATTTTTCCCCCTATATCTTTTCTGCCTTCCACCTGTAACAATCAGACAACTTACATGCCTTATATGAATTGACTTCATTACTTCAGAAGTGCTTTTTGATGTTAGCGACTCCCTTTTCTGACTGTATGAAACTGAAGAAGGCACTGAACTGAAAGGTGCCCTGTTCACTGCTTAAGTGACAAATTCAGGATTAATATCCTATTTCAGTTTTGTCCTCTGCTACTTAATCTTGAGGAAAATCACTGAGGAGACTTCATACCACAGTCCCTGTCTCTAAAGGGAATAATAATAGTGACAATAGTAAGGAAATCTTTCTTTGGAAGATAAATATATGATAAGGTGATGTTTTGGTGGTGTGATAACGGAGGTCACATAAGTAGCTTAGATGAATAATGTACTCACAAACCTGCAGCTGGCTGAAAGTCTTGGCCCCTGGCTTTGACTTTTAGAATCAGCAATGGTTACTCTTTCTACTATTGTTATAATTGCCTTTGATAACTTTACATCTCTTTGCATGTTCTAGCAATTTGTACTGCGGGTGAAAATCCTAACCATGGGCTTGGCATTTTAGTTTGAAGTTATGCATTCAACAGTGGCTGTTTAAACAGATCTGAGCAATTTCGAGCAGCACTTTATTTCAGATTACTTGTTTTCCTGTATTTTAGAATGCTAAAATTAGATTTTCAAAGACTGGACTAAGCTACCTGTGGGTAGCAAGGAAATCATGAATAAAAACACTGAAACAGTGACCTTGTTCTGTGGTGAGCTTCATTTCCACCTAATGCTGGCTCTATAGATAGATGCTAATAAAGGACTTACCCTGGTAGATGCTCCTTATCTACTTCTCTTAAAAGGAGTTATAATAGGACATTCTGGCAAAGTCTGATGACTTGATCTTACATCCATGACTTTTCCTTCTTCTTCATGTAATATAGCCATCCTCTTTCAATGAGAATTTGTATCTTCACATTAACTCATTAACTACACTTGTAAACTGTCACTGCAGATAGCAGATCTTACAGGAATCTGGACACAATGTTGGCTTTTATTGGTAAAATGTGATTCCAAAGGTAATTGGCTCCTATATATCTGTGTGACACTTTCTTGGCACTAGCTTCTGAATTGCCTTCCCCTCTTCCACTCCTCCTCAATATGTTTTAGTATTGGAGCCAATAGCCTGGTGGCCATTCAGAGGTTATACTTGGCAGATTAAGGACACAGATGCTGGGCTCAATATTCAAGGGTTTGCAAGATTTTATCTCTAGGACCATGTGACAATTACAAATCACCTTTAGATATCATGAGAATTAACTTGTTCATGAGCTAACTCAGCTCATCAGTGTCTTTTGGTTTATTTTTATCTTGAAGGAATTATGTTCTCTCACCTTCAGGATTGTTTTCCAAACCTTCTGCCCAAGATAAGCTGACGATGACTTATTTTATGTAACTCTTTTAATGATAGGGTGTCTTGAAGACCACCCACCTGAGCCCCTATGCAGTCATTGAGGCATATTACCATTTCTGCACCAAAGTGTAAAAGAAAACAACATACCAGGTGGCTCAAGTGGGAAGTGGGGGTAACAGAATGGTGTAATGCTGTCAATTCTTCAACAGTCAAAACCAGCAATCACAGCCCACAAAATGCAGGCAAATATAGTCATAGTCTCCTCCATGAGAAACAGAGTGGGGGTCCCTGGAGAAAGTTCTACTTCAGGTAGTGGACTTGGCAGTAAAGGGGTTTTACCATGGAAGATGTGACAGCATGATGCTGACATCAGCTTCAGTTAGATGAGTTTCTAAAGAGAATCTCAATGCAAAATAAATATGAATTCATCAGCTTCTAAAGTGTCTTTGAGCAGGGGGCAAACCCTTCAGAATACAGGTAAAAACGGAGGCCTTGTAAGATGAGATTGTTTTAAGATGCGCTTTGCCCAAGCTCAAGCAAAACAATAACATTAGAAAATGCATAGCGAGTGTGGAAGCCTCTTTAGCACTCATTCTTTTTTCCTCTTTCCCACTCATTCTTTTTAACAAAGGGATTTTTCAATGCAGAAAGATTTGTCAACACAGAGAATTATTGAAAAAGGATTTATTTTGGGGGAGTTGCTTTGTTACTGGCAGAACCCATTGTCACCTCCATTCGGAGGCGGCAGAGAACCAGAAATGCCATTTTCAGCTCTGGTTCCAGTGAAGTCAGAGGCATTGAGGGATGTCCACCACTTCTGAAACGTTTGCCTTCAGCTCTAAATGAATTTATTCAGGAGCAGCAACAATGTAAGATTCTTTGCCAGAATACAAAACAAGCCAAAATCCACATTCTTTGGTCTTTGTATGTTGGCTAAAGAGAACACTGTCACAAAGCTTTGTATTTTTGGAAGTTCCATATGCAATTAACACAAGGTATTCAATAATCAATAAGCACATCTAAAAGCTTAATCAAGATGACCATTTGCAATGGCTTTACAATCTGTGCATGGAGTAATCTCTTTGTTTTCTGCTCTACTGACCAGAAATTCTTCAGCTTGTTAAAGGTTGAATAAGTTTAACAACAAAGAGTGAGTCCAAAAGTATAGACAAAGCTGTAAGTAGAAAAAATCAGAATTAAGGGAATTCAGACAATACTGTGCAAAGTGAATAAATGTTAGCCTGCCTAATGACTTTGTTAAGGATGAATGCATATATGCATATATAAATATCTCAAAGGCAGGTGCCAAGAGAATGGTGCCAGACTCCTTCCGTGGTGCCCAGCAGCAGGATGAGGAGCAATAGCCATAAACTAAAACACAGGTTTCACCTCAACATGAGGAAGAATCTTGCATTGAAGGTGGCAACATAAAGAATTTCTGCCTGGGGGTGGGTCATGGATTCTGCCTATCTGGACACATTCAAAACCCAGGTGGATGAGCTCCTGTGTAACCTGCTCTAGGTGACCATGCCTTGGCAGGGGGACGGACTGAATGATCTCTAGAGATGCCTTCTAACACTAATATGATTCAGTGAATTTTAGTGTAAAGAAATAGTCTTACAAGTAATAATGCAAATGTATATTTAGCATAGGAGGCAGACCAGAACTCTCTGTGTGTGTGTGTGTATGTGTGCAGGCACACACATGCATGGCTGTCTGTTCCCGTTGTGGAAGCTTTATTTTGTTCTGGAAACAAAAATAGCAGTGTGACTTAACTGTCTTACTTTGCTTTGCAATTGGATGTTTATGAATAGAATAACTGTGGCAGCAAATATGTCATGAGCAATCAATAAGTTGTCATATAGTTGTATAAAATATTCATCAGATAACATAAAATGGAACAAAATCATAAAGCTTGTATCAACTTTGCTTACACCGAGCACTGCAGGAAGCATTAGTTCCATTGGCATCCATAAAAATTCTCACATTTGAGCAAAGATACTCAGTCTGGTTTGGGAAGATTTGGTGCTTTTTATTTCCCTTTTTCTCCTTAAAAAAAAGGAAAAAAGGGAAAAAGTAGGCAATTAGGTAAATAAATACAGCAGCAATTTCCTCTTGATAATAATAGGTCCTAAACTACCAGAAAATCTTACCTAGGAACACAATGGATTTCCCACCACCGAAAGGTATTAAATCACACTTACACACTGTAAAAGAGTTGTTTGATGCAAAAATGATTGAGTGAGAAGCTCTTTTTGTTTTCTTGTGCTTATGAAAGAAGTTAGACTGCAATTTTCTTTTCTGGCCCTAGAATTTACGCATCTATGATACTTAAAGTGTGTTTGCAGATGATTTCTAAAGAAGAAGTGGAAATAGATTAACGATGTCCATTGTTAGCTGAGTGCAATTTGTTTGCCTCATACCATTCCCTGTATACCCTCTATAGGTACCTATAGATACAGCGTGTACCAAAGGTATGGAATATTTAAATACAGGTCTAATTTAAGTGAACATAACCTTTCGATCTATAAGATAAACAATCTAACAATAGGAAAAATTGCAATCTGGAGAGACATATTTGAGTTATTTTGCAGTAATTGGCTTGGCAGCAGCTTCAGTCACAGATTTCTGTTTCACAGATTGTCCCCAAATGAATAAAAGGTTTGCTTTGGAATATAATTAATACTGCGTTCGGCTGCAAGACTTTCTCAGGTTGTCAAAGGAATTTGAGGAAGGTAGTTACAAAGAAAGGAAGCAAAAAGGACGTGATGAAATAGCTAAACCATATCCAAAAATGAGCTGAAGGACAGCAGGAAAATATACCAAGTGGCCTGAAATAAATGACAATAGTCAGACATTCAATTTTTATCAGATTAGCTATCAACAAATAACATTCATGAACTACACAGACACAAGGTGATGAAAATTAGGCTGTGTAGTGTGTGTACGTTAAAATAGCAAAGAGGCAGGAAAATCCTACTTTTCCACTGCTAGAATCATAAATATCTGCTTCACATACACATTCATTTTTACTTTAAAGTTACGTATAGGTGTTTAAGGTTCAGGAAGACTGTTTTGGGGTATCTCTAATGTGATCCTTTGGGGTATCCTTTGGGGTATCTCTAATGTGATCCTTTTCACAATTAAGGAGTTACCCAGACCCTGAGTTCTCAGCCAGCATGTACTACATTTGTTTTCCCACATGTTCTTCAGCATAAGGCAGGAGATACAAATCCCTGTTGGAAGTGAAATGAAACCAGGAATGTGGTGTGTGGGGCAAGGCTGTGGTATCCAACAGCATCACTGGAGCAGGGACTGATGGCCTCAAGCTGTAGGCCATGGGCAGGGGTGGTAAGAGATGACAAGAACCATTAACGCCTTCAGAGCTTGACATAACCCTTCTTATCTCTTAAGACCACCTGTATGACTACTGAGAGAAGGTGGGTTCTGATATTTTATGTGCCAAAATCCCATTAAACACCAACTCTACACAGAAATGTTTGTAAAACTTGAATGATAGAATCACAGAATGGTTTGGTCACAGTGCATTTCACCATTGCCAGTGAAGAAGCTTCAAGGCTCAGCTTATCCATTGATATATCAGATGGAGCATCTCTTTTGATCAATAAATAAAATGGAGCCTTGGAAACTTCAGACTTCTAGAAATCTAAGGTTGAATAAGAAGGGACTGTTTGATGTGTGTGATTACATCTCTATTTATGAATAAAATAAGCAATTGCAACAGTTGATGACAGAATAGGATTTCCCACATGAAGTCCAGGCAAAGCATGGATATTTAGATATGGATTAGATATTTAATGAGATTTGTTTTATCCCAGGTGGCTGGGGGAGCAAAAGTGTTTCAGATACCCACACAGGAGGATATTTAATAGTCAAAATAGACAATAAACACTGGGTGCTTTACTGGCCACCTTGAATACATCTTTTCTTAAAGATTGGAGTAAAACCTTTAAATATCACTTGCATCATTTCCAGGCAGTTTCCATTTATCTAGTTCAGGTTAACCAATGGGGAAGGCAGAATAGTTTTGTGACAGAGTGTCTGTATCAAAAAGGAGTTTGATCACCAGGAGTTTGATGTCAGAGATGATTCACAGTGAATTCCACATATTAGCTAAGATTCCCTTTTTGAGCAATTATCAGTGACTTTATTGCCCATGGTATTTTGTCCAGCAGGGGTTTGGGAGCATGAAGGTATAACTGTAGTTTGTGTGCTTCAAGCTAGCTTCAAAGAGGGGTAAGGATTAGCAAGAATCTGGTGCTTAGTGAGACAGGTGGATGTACGAAATGAAGCTGTTTGCAAAGGATACTGTGAAAGAGTAGAGAGAAGGGGGAGAGTGAAGATGCGGCTTAGTGTATATCCTAAATCTGGCTGGAAGATGGGCTTTGAACAAGCTGTTATTTTCCACATGGGAGTAGCATTGCTACAGTAAAATGCCAGATTTCATCCATCATAATGTCATGGCTCATATTAAAATGTCTAGAGGGACCTGAGGGAGGGATGGGCAAAAGACATCAAATCAATTTTCAAGCAATTGCTACGGTTTTCAGAACCTAAGTCCTATGTGATGGTGTTATGGTTGCACAAAGGGAGGCTATAAATAAGGTCCATATATCAAGAGAGGAAGTAATGTAGAGAAAGGCAGTTGATTTGACTTTTGCACAAGGCTGAACATACGGTAAAGTGAACCAGGTTATCGTTCCATATATTCCTCACAGAGATAAGCACCAAATCTATATTTATGAGAAATTAGCACAGCAAATGCAGTCCTAAAAGTGACAACTCTGGAGTTTATAAAAAAATAAAAAAGGTTATAAAGTTATTTCACATTTGTTTAAATTAGCTTTTAGTTACCATATGCAAGCCGAACACCATTATATAGCTACTTACTCCTAGAAGCTTGAACATTAAACTTTTGCAGGCATGGGTATATATTACAAGATGCTTTTAAATGCAGAGAATGGAAAATTAGCCCCAGGACAGTCCTGCATTAAAAGCAAGTAAGACTTTTAAAGTTTAATAGTCTACATAAATAAGCATAAACAGATTTATTATGAGCTTGTCAAGACAACAAATAGCATGCACACTGCAGCACGCATGGGGCAATGTTTGTACATGATCACCAAGCAGGTGGCTTAGAAGCAAATGGATGTACCTAATGGCTTAATATTTCTGGATGCTGCACTTAGCTACTCCTGTTTCCAGGTCTTTTCCCTGGAAAAAGACCAACATATATGAAGATCTATTGAAGGCATCTCAATGCCTTCATATTCCATCTGGAAACAGAAGGTTCCAGGGATTTGCTTGTGAAGGGTCTTAAAAATATACCTGTTTCTCAGGTACGTGCCTATGGATACTTACCTCCTTTGTGAGCCACACAGAAGGAAGTGCAATGAAAACAATCTATGAAAGCAGGCCTACAAAGTGCTTTTGTCTTAAATATTCGCTACAGTTGACATTATTGACCTGAAAAACACTAAACAATTTTGCTTGTTAATGTGTAGTTTCAATCTTAGGCAAACAAACATCAAGATTTGCTACCCAGCAGCTGTTTACATCTTGTATGAAGTTAGCAGCTGGCCTCAATCCTAGCCAAGGTGGACATATGGCTGAATACAAAAACTACAATACTTAACACTAATTGACATACTTGTTGGCAACGGAGCTGGATGCATAATTCAGGTTATTTTGTGTTTGGTAGCCAAAGCTCACTAAAAAGTGGTGAAATCTCCTACAGTACAATGCTTCAGAAAGGAAAAAGATTACATGATTTCTCCTCTATTCAAGTGTTCCATTAATACCAACATAGAAATGCATTTATTTTCTTTCCAAGGTTAGTTGATGTTATGACTTGATCTTATTTCTTTCAGTATAGATGATTTAAGTACAAGATACTGCTCCAAAATATGAAGTCAGCTAGATCTGCTTAAAGGAATAATGTTCATTTTTGAATAGTGAAACGAAATACCATGACATTCTCGAAGCACTTCCTTCATTTTCCATTTTCTTCTTGTCTGAAAGTAATTACTGATTTTGTCTCAGATTCCAGAGATTTTGGATTCCTCCTTTAAAGCTTTTTTTTCCCCATAAATTTACTGTTCACTAGAAAAAAACCCAAAAAGATTGGCCAGATCTCACTGTTACCTCCAAAAATGATAAACGTACATGAAGACCAAAGCAAATTTGGTCTAACCTCCATGTGAAGGCCAGCTATATCTATATCCGATGGCCATTGGGACTGATGATTTCCTTTTGGCATGTTTTGTCAGAGCAGGACATCGAATGTATAAATTATTTTGATGGTTTACTCTTTCTTTCAGCATAGACCTCATAATGGCATCTATAAATGGTTCCAGTGTAAAGTATCTGCCCTTTCCATCATGGGCATTTGGTCAGTGTCCATTCTGAAGCTGTGCTTGCTGTGGTCAATAGCAGCTTCTTTATAACAAAGCAAGCAGTTGTATGGCAATTGAAAAGCATACCTGTTTCTTTTGGTGAGTTGTAAAAACCACTATTTACAACCCCACCTACTTCTACTGGTTAAACGAAATTCTATCTTAGCCTGCAAACCCCAACTTTCTCAGCCTATCTCACATATGAAGACAGGCTGAGAAAGTTGGGGTTGTTCAGCCTGGAGAAGGCTGCGTGGAGACCTCATAGCAGCCCTCCAGTATCTGAAGGGGGCTACAGGGATGCTGGGGAGGGACTATAGGGACTGTAGTGATAGGACAAGGGGTAACGGGTTGAAACGTAAACAGCAGAGGTTTAGGTTGGATACAAGGAAGAAATTCTTTACTGTTAGGGTGATGAGGCACTGGAATGGGTTGCCCAGGGAGGCCAAGTACACTCCTGCTATGCTCTGCATGCACAAGCAATTCTTTGTTTACAATGAAACTCCTCAAAGGTTTGAATTATGGGCAAAATATCTAGTGATGGCAATCCATACCATGGCCACCATCTTTCTCATGATGTCCTCACTTCCTCATTATCCCATGACCTCATAGTCTATGAAAAAGAATAAGATCCAGAGTGCTCATAGATGATGTGCCATCAGGTACAGGACAGACCAGAGCTTTTGGGCAGAATGTTCCCAGTCTTGAGCCCTCTCATACAAAACACAGAACCAGGAAGTCAAAAAAAACCTTGAAGAAATGCACTATTAAATCACAGTTCAATTGATCTCCATAGATAAATAGCCTAAACAATCAGTATCTCTGCCACAGGGAAGGCTGGCTTTATTGTCAATGGAGAACTGTGATTTTGTTCAGTCTCAGAAACCCTTCCTTCATTTAAGCAACGTATAGAATAGCATTATCTGCCCATTGACTTCCAAGTCGAGTAAGACAGGTTGACTCAGTTGCATCTTCACATATAACATTAATTCAGAGCTGGTTAAAAGCAAACAATATATTAACATAGAAGAACTTCAGCTAGGGTGGTGGTAATGAGATCTTTGGTTTGAGCTGGGGTTTTTGTTTGTTATCTGTTGTGAACACACAGATGCACTGGAGGAAGCCAGAGATATTGTTTTTGCTTATGTTTCTGACCTTGGGCCAGTAGCTTGATCTCTCTCAATGCATCTGCTCTCTCCATTTTAAAACTATTCATTAATGATGTTTTTGTAGAGAATTATTCTGTGATATCTATGAATTAAAAGTTTGCAGCCCCCTGTGGAAGCATCACATGGTATAACTGCACAAGCCAACAGTGTTCTATGAGGTTTTATTACTTGCTGTGGACCAAAAGACTATTTCATCCTATTGCAGTGATGGATTAATTAATCAGTTTTGTTAGCTGTGCAACAGAACTTGGCTTCAGGAGATGGTTACCTCCATTGTTCATTTGCTTTAGTAATTAAGTCCTTTTCTAAGATGATTTTGTATATTATCTCCACTTACAATCCTTCCCTGATTTCGCACCATTAATAGAAGTAATGCTATTGATTATCCAGGTCTTAATTAAATAAGCGCATTACCTAACACTTCTGTGTAAGCCTGTTAGTATAGTATCAACTTCAATTCAGATACTTGAACATGCTTGCTGTCCTCCAGCTACCATTCCAAAAGGTCGCAGGTCTCCCTTAGGTCCTGCATCATATTTGTCAGGTCTGTACAGATGCCAGGGATACCCCCTGGCATCTCAAATGGCACCAGATGTCTATTCATACGTGAATTCATCTCTAAGGACCGGACGCAGTTCCAGGTTCAGATAAGGTGTCTACTATGTAGTATTCACAAATTGGGTTTCTAACCTCCCATTTCTGTCTACAGAACCTAGGCTCATCAAATGTAGGATCCTACTACAGGGACCAGCTGAATAGTTCTTACCACCATTAAGCTCAATCTAGTTGCCCACACAGGCATTTAGTATTATTTAAGATGCTTGAGTGCATTTGAGAGCTCCTCAAGAGGTTCATACATATACGCATATGACATATGCAGCAGCAGGTACTCAGGTGGGATGCTCTATAGTATCTCAAGTGGCAGCACATGTCTAGATATGGATAACTGATTCAAACCCTTCTGGCTGTATTGAAAAAGGACTTGATTTAGTTGCTATAATAGGTATGTACTGTCACTTAACACAGCAATCCCTTGATATCCATAGGACTGGCAGATGTGACACAGACCTCCAGAAAACTAAGGCCACTTTTAAGCTGGAGATGGATGTCAAGATGACCTGAGCTACCTACAGTATCATTAAATGTGTTAGCTGAATCAAGCCACATGTTTATGATATATAGAGCAAGAGTAGTAGGTTGTTCTAGCTCTCACAAAGGCCCCTGCAGGACCAAAACTAATTGCATAATTCTGGAGCTGAATTTACCCAAAGTATCATGAGCACTTGAATTGGACATTCACTGAACCAGTAAAGCATTAAAGTATGCCAGTCAGATATGTAAAAATAGCCTTTTAGGCAAGTGTTATTATGCAGATGCTTAAAATTCTGCATGTGTTTAAGTGATTTGCTGATTCAGGCCTTAAAGTGCTTGGCCAGTCTTTCCCTTTGCAAAGCTCAGATCAGAAAAGCATGTGATTTTCTTCCTTTTTTTTTAACTTTTTTCCCTTTTTTCTTTTTTTTATTCTATTTCCCAAGGCTGGAAATAATTTCTCACCTTTTTAAGTGCCACTTGGCTGTGGGTACTGTAAAAATTGCTGCATCTTGTGGAAGTGCCAATTAGAGACAATAATTACTTGACTTATCTGCTTTAGCATTAAAATGCTTAAAACTCCTTGTCCTTGGCAGCTGGAATTTTTGCTTCTATGCTTATCTGATTTAGGATAAACCTGATTTAATGATCAACAAGAATTGTGCCCAGATTACCAAATTCTGTTCTTTTTTAAACTAGTATTCCTAATGTCTTTATTTCACTTATTACTTTTAGGAATTCCTTCCAGGGTAGTTTATATGATCACTTTGTATCACTTTTTAATTCATATTACCTGTAACATAGATTTTATGTGGGATATACTCCTACATCAAGTACTCTAAAATTATATTAGATTTTTGCAACACAAATAGTGTTTTCAAGGAAAATTAAACCAGTCTGTACTAATAAAAACCTAATTTCCTTGAACTGTATGTGTGTTAATGAAATGGAGTGCAAAGAATTATACTCTTTTATATAACTCTAAGTTTTCTGGTGTTCAGGAGGATAAAGTGGGAAAACTCCAAAACAGCTAAAGCATCTTAACCTTATTTCTGCATTTTGGTGCATCTTAAAAATCATAAAGGTATTTTTTCTATAATGCTTTTATGAGCTTTTAATAATACTCATGTGTAAAATAGAAGTCAGGTTTAGCTGCATCTTAGGTACTTCCAATGGAAAACGCTTCCAACTAAATTCTAGTTCCTTATTTTTAAGTAGTACAGAATATTTTAGGGATTTTTCCATAACTATTCAACACCACTTCTGTCTAAAAAAGTGGATGCCTAGGTGGGTGTTGATTAATGGTGCTAAAAACACTTTGTGTAGGATCTTATGCTAATTACCTTTTATACCCTAACCTGTGTCAGTTTTAACAATCTAAATTAGCATTTTCTCTTAGGACGAGAGGAATGTGAGAATTGTGAAATTGGCTCAGTAAGCTGAATTAACAGTGTGAAAATTGAGATGTTCTGTCTTTCTATATTAACATCTGCTGCTTGTACTAAATGTGATGTTCTAATCTAAGTGATGGAGACATTACTGCCCATCCCCCCCTTAGAGAAAAATAGTTAAAAAAAGAAAAAAAGGGGAAAAAACAAGGATAAAAAGAGGAAAAAAAGGATGGGGTGGGGAAAGAGAAATAAAAATCTTGCTGCATTGTAAGGAAGTGTAATTGGTGACAATTGTTATCGGCAGTTCCAGGTAATCATGTCTGGAATAATGGATTTTTGACATGCAAGTCTTGAAAATTGGTTGCATTATTGTTGATGCAAATAGTTTAGTTTCTTTCCTATTACTGCTGTAGTATAATGGAACACAATATTACAGGCACTGAGTGATACAGAGAGCACATTGCTCAGATAAAATCCTGATTACAAATGGTTCCATTTGGTTTATTTTATATTCTAATAGGAACATAAGTCTTTCTGGTTTCATTACATTATTAAAATAAACCCCCATATTTCTAAAGAGAATAGGAAGGGTTTATTATTGTTTTTTCCTTCTAAAATACTGTGAGGATTATTCAGATTTTAGGTCTTAGACATAGAGTTGATAAACAGCAGTAATCAATGGCAGTGAGAAGAAATCTGTGCTTTCCAACTCCCCCAGACTTGTGACCTGCCCATTGTTGCTCATTATTATCATAATCAATACTGCCTAAAATACTTCTGGGCTGCCAGGATGGCATCTGTGTAAGAAGCAGCATCCAGGCAGCAGTGACTCACTCCAAGTGAGTGCAAGTCAAACTGCAGCGGTCTACAGGCTGTACTTACTGTTGCAGGGAGGATGAGGATGGAATTGAAAGTATCTAAATCTAGTCAATGCTTCAACTTTTTTTCCCCAAGATTCAGGCACTCAGAAACTAATAATAATAAAATAAAACTAAAACAAACAAAAAAAACCCACAAAACCAACCAATAATTCAACAACAACAACTGGAAAGGCACTGTGGTTATTTGGATGCCGTATTAACTGAAGTGTTAATGGGACCATGATGAACATGGCTGGTTGGGAAAAGCTTGCTCCCACAGGGCTCTGTGCTCTGGCTTAGCAGACTATGGAAGCACCAGGAAGATACCAGTCCCAGAGCCTGCTTCCAGCCCGCAGCTACTCCACAATGATGCTGAAGGCCTCAGCTCCTGGAGCAAATAGAACAGTTGGGGAGAGTTGGTTCAAGGCCTCAATTCTTGTCCTTCACTGCTTGGCAGCAAGGAAGGAGAGGGAAGAATTTCCCTTTCTTCTCTTCCTTACTGCTTTTAGTCAAACTGAGAAGAAAGAAATAATGAGTTTGGCCCCCAGTCATCACTTCATTAAAATACAAATCCTTCCTGACAGCTCAAATGTGATCTTTAAAATCTTATTACTTGTTGGAATACGCTTTTGTCATATTTCTAGACAAGTATATTTTAAATGATTTCTTATTTTTCCATCCCTGCAGCATTGCTATATGCAGACCTTCAGAACCATTGTACCACTTTCGAAGGATTCGGTTGGAATTGAATTTCCAGATCTTAAGAGACTCCTGACAAAACAGATTACAAGTAAAGAAATACAGAAGACAGCATGGTTCCCCTAATTATGGTAGTTATATTCATGCTTCTTTGTAAACCAGCACGATCCAAGAGATCAGCAAAAGAGTTTTGAAAGGTCTGGCTGAGTGAAAAGGTAGATGAGTTGCCATACCATTGGCATTTTAGGGTTTAAGCATTTACTTCCATTAGACACCACCTTAAGTGTCTATCTCAAGTAACATTTCAAACTGAAAGCATCACTCCGGGTTAAATTTTGCCTATTAGAACTAAATTGATGTGGACTTCAGAACCCAGTATGTGAACCCCACTCTGTACTTGCTAACCCAGAATGTCAGGGAAACCTCAACTTTAGTGCTTTTTTGTTAGGATGCATAATCCCAGACAAGGTACCAGTAGTTCTAATACAGTAACAGATGTTTATGTACCTGTGGCTGAATAACAGGTCTCTTTTATGGTTGGACTCAATGACTAAAGGTGTTTTCCAGCTTCCAATGATTCTATGATTCTGTGCCGATTATGATTGTTATGATTCTTATGACTCTTAACTAAGTCTGTCTTATGCACCATGATTTGCTAGTTTTGCTCTGTTAGTTGCTCATCAGAGATGCTATTTACATTTTCCTTTATCATCTCTTTAACATCTGCAGTAAGTGTTGCTATAACATGACAAGCAGATGCCCATAACCATAAAATCAGTTCTTAAGCACCTGTAAATTTTATTCCACTTTAAGAATGGTAAAATGATGAACTGTAGCTTTGCCACAGGAAGGGATTTCTTCCCAAACACCCAGAAAGGCTCAACAGTATCATGTACCATTCCTGCTTCATGACCTGAAACAAAACTTTTCTTGCACTATCAGGCAAGTCACTCTTTTAAAGCCACTATTTTATATTGCTGGATATCAGAATCCATACTAACTCATTGGGTCATACTAAGAATCCATACTAAGTCATTGGGTCTGTCCATTAACTGGGAAGCACATTGATATGTATAGGCTACTATCAGTTCATCTGCTTTCTCCTTACAAAGTTCGCAAGTTCCCACCCTGAGCCATCACTTGACCCTATCTGTGACTAGCGTCTCTTAGGTCTGGGATATTTAATCAATTATGTTCAGAGCTGTGACAAGAAGATGGTTCTGGCACTGTCACATTGCATGTGCTTCAGTGCTGAACCTTTTTGGCAACCTTGATTTCTATTAAATATATCTCATTTATGTTCTACAGTCTCTTGGGGGTGAAAAGGCAAATTAATTTAATAATAGATTCACTTTCTGCCAACATCTGTTTGCAATCTGGCCAGGCTGTTATAAATATCACTTCCCAGTGTATCCAAATGAAGTCTTGCATTACTTATACTGAGTTAAGAAAAGATTCCAGTGTTCTTTCTCCTGGGAAGAATTTCTATTTTACTTGATTTTTATTTTCTAGAGCTAAATAATATCACATTTGGACTCTAAAAACCAATGATCTGCCATTCCCCAGTGGTAAAATATGCAATGGTATTATTACCTTGCTGCAATAGGCTGCAGAATTTGGCAAAAACAAAAGATGAGAAGCCAAAGTTATAATTTATTTCTCATTTCTCTTAAAAACCAACTAAAACGAACCAGTCCCATTACTCCAATTGCTTTATCATTTTGTTCTTTGAATCATGGTAGTGTTTAGAAATAACTAACTGGTTACTGTTTAGAACTAACTAACTACTTACACTACCGGTACAAGGAGTCCAAGTGTTAGAACTAAGCCCAACAGAAAGGCTGAAGAGACAGCAACCCCAATACTTTCAGATGATGGACATCATTGCCTTCCACCCACACTGAGAACAGTCTGTACTTGAGCTGTTGAGCTGCTCAGGGAATGAGGCTTGAGAAGCTGGACCCAACCATCAATTCAGTGGGAAGACACTGACAGGGAGAGGATTTTCAGTGCAACCCGAGCTCTCTGGTCCCTTGGAAATCATTACTATGTTCTTTACCATTTCCAAGGCAAAAAAACCCCAACTGCTGCTAAGGCTCAGCCCATGGTTTCCACATCAGTTTTCACATCAGTGATGGTGAATTGCTTTGGTTCCCTAGTTTCACAGCAGTTTGCATTCTCTGCAGACTCCCTATATCTGATTTCTTGTCTCTTATGTATTTTACTCTTCCTTTTCTCACCATCATCCTCTAACATGTCCCTCAATTATGTTTTTTCCCCCAGACAAAATCCTTGCATCCAGCCATTCTTTTCTAGGGCCTGGAAGAGACATTCTGCTTCTGACTCCCCCAGAGCTGAAGACTCCACCTATGTTTTCAATGCTGTTTTCCAGCCTTGAAGCACTTACTTGCCTCTTGAATTAGCAATTTATCAACTTTTCTCATTAAAGCAATTTCTACTTCCTAGGTATTCATGCATGGCTTAATGTCATAAAGTACTACAGTTCAACCATAGTAAGTCTTATATTTGTTGGCGAGATTAACTCTGAGCTACACCATCTCATACCTTTCCCTTTGTTTCTATTGCATCACTTTTGCCCCCTCTGTGTAAACTGGTACAATGCTTTCCTGTGAATGTGTCTCTTTCCTGATACCATTTCTGGCGTTCCTTTACCCTTTCTCATCTCAGCTGTTGTGCTCAATGTTAACAGGCACCCATCTGGAGAGCTGGATGAGGAACACAGGCCAAAGTGCCAAAGGTAGAAACACAACTCTGCCAGTCTGCACTGGCATGGAAAGGTTTGCACCACCCTCTTCTCTATGTCTTATGATGTCCAGTCAAAAATCAAGACATGAACAAGGATATTAAGCCAAACTCTTGGTAGAAAGAAGCAAAGATAACACAGACATGATGCACATCAAAGGATACGACTTCTTCACACAGCTCTCAGCATCCAAATTATTTGTTGCAGATCATTACCACTGCCTACTATCTAAAATCCTTTTGCAATTCTGGATGCTCAGTTGTCTTGGCAGCAAGACATGCCATCCCAACATGCAGTTGGCTATTAAACCACATTCACCTTACCAACCCCTGACTAAACACAGATTGTGCCATCAAAAAGGATGAAATTCCATGACCTGAGGAAACAGAACTGAAGTCCACAAGTTTACTACAAGAAAAAGAGCTACCTGGTTGTGGCAACCTAAACTTTAACTCTGTTCTTCTGTCTGTCTGTATATAGGGTTTGATTCGACTCTGTAAAATCCTTACCAAGATAAATGTTAGAAAAGCTTGTGACATTACTGTGCCTCGTGATATTTAATTACTCAAGTAATGCCTTTGCATTTAAGGTAGGAGTGCAATAGCAAATGTTGTCTAAGCAAAGGCATTTACTGAAGATCCCTGAAGAAAACATACCAGTAATGCTGTTTATGCTTTACCTTTTGGTTCCCCTATCATAAGGACCAGGAGAAAGGAAGGAGGCAGTCACTCTCTTTGAGCCAGAGAAAAAACATGTACCCCAGATTATCTTTCCTGAGTGGCTTTGGAGCCATATGTGGTATCAGAAACAGGATGGCTAACCAGTCACCACCATCATCTTCATGCTGGAAGAGAATGGCTATTTTTAAGGAACACTGAATTATTACTTCAATTTGGTTTTCTTATTTTTGTATATAATAGGGAAAAATCTAACTCGGAATGCTCTGGCACAAGGTAAGCACTCTTCTGTGCTCCTCATGGCCAATTATTCCTCAAGGCTAGACTGCAGTTTCCAAGCATCTTCTACCTAACAGATTGGGAGCAAGCAAAGTCATGAGTGTCCCTAAGCTGCAAGATTGTGGCTGCAAGCAAATAATGTTAATTGCCCAATTGCTGAGAGGTTTATTTCTTGACAAGTGTTATCTTGATTTTCTTTGGCAAATAGAAAGGTTGTGAGTAAAGAGTCTGAAATACAGGGATCTCCACAAACCCACCTACCACCTGCAGCCCATCTGTTTAGCAACAGTAGGCTCAGTGTACTAAACGCTTGAAGCTGTATTTAACATATAGATGAACAAAAGCAAGCTCCTAGTCCCAACATACCACTTCCAAACCTCTAAATTTATTCAGGGTTGACCTCATAGCCTTGAAGAACTGTTTCTCTCTATGTGACCCTGTCTATGACAATGACACTTGATGCTGATGAGTGGCACAACACTGGAATACTTTGCTAAGTACGGAGAAGTATAAGGATCCTTTTATTAAGTGATGGATTTCTTTACATAAAGTGAAACTTCCTTCACCATAAGACCTCAATGTACTACTTTTGGCTGGACATTCCTGTACTTTAATACCTGACTTTGCTTCCCTTACATAGTTTTATCCAGCCCTTGAAAGCCACAATTCTATGAGGTGCCACATGACCATTTGAACCCATTTAGATGAATGTGACCCAAGAGTACAACAGATGGAGATTAATTGAATAGGATTATGAAGAGGTGGATGAGTAACTAATATAAAGTCAACAGATCTGGGTCTGACCTTCATCCTCTCAAAAAACCCAAAACCAACCCTGTTGTATGATCTTGGACAAATCCCTTAAAGTCTTTGTTCTTTCTTTGCTGGCTTTGTCCCTTCAAATAAAATGCTCTCTGGAACAAGGATTGTTTTTCCCTGTGTCTGTAGTGTCTAATACAAGAAGTTTCAGCCTCGGTGGAAGTCTGAAAGTGGAATTGCAAGAATAGTAATTATGGAGTCTTTGTATCCAGTGTCACAAGCCCTTAATAAGTTAATAGAGAAGTGTCAGTATTAATATTGAAGGAAGGACAACAGACACAGCCAAGAGGGGGGAAAAAAACACCTTCAGTGCTTGAAAAATCCATAATAGAGGAAGAGTTTACATAGTCTGTTTTACTTAGACAATAAGACGTTTGTTCAAATCACAATAGACATTCAAACACTTCCTATTAGAAACTTTAAAATCCTTAAGGAAGCCTTTCTCTTCTTTTTTCCATTGAGGTCTAAAGAGAAAGCTTCTTCCTTTCTTACTGCCCTGAGACTTTTCTATCAGTGTGTGAAACATTTGATAAATACAAAGTTTTATATCTTATATCAAAATCTGACCATACCCTTTGCTTATAAACCTTTCCCAGTTTCCTCAGTGTCCTTCCTTTCTCTAAGGAGCTCAGAGTAGAAGCTAACAACGGGGCTCTGAACAGTGCATGTACCAAACGCATTGTACTGAGTATCTGTGTGTATTTGGGAATGATAAAAATGATAGAACCTAACTTTGTACTGCTGGAAAGAAAACCATACAATTGTGTGATTGTATTGATACAGAAATGTTCCCAGGGTTCACAGGCTAAACCTGATGATGGGGAATGGATGAGTTTACATATCTTAATTTCTTTGAAGCAGAATGTTTACCATTTTAGCTCCTCACTGTGAATAGAGAGCAGGGCTGATGTGGTCACTGAAAGCAACAAAGGATTTTAATGAGTTTGTAGCATAATTTCCCCAAGCTTTCAAGGTTGTGCAGCAGTAGGAAAACAGCACACCCAATAAGCTGATTTTTGCAAGGATGAAGTTAGGAGGATGTGGACTAAGACAAGGATCCTGCAAACACTTATACTTGTAAGTAGTTCTAATGCTTTCATGGTTCAGGGCCATAAGCACATCATGAAGAAGTGTTTGAAAAGTCCAATTTGCTTCAGTTGGACCACTTATATGTTTAAATAGGACACATGCCTTATATTCCGCTCTGCTGGCATGCCTAGTCTGATACTTAGAGCAGAAAATGAGGAATGCATTAGATGGTCATGAAGAGAAGCAATTTCCAAGACAAAGGGATTAGACTGCAGGAAGCTCCTACTCTTGTGGGTAAAAGACAACATTTGTCTTTAAGAGTTTTAAAATGGGTACTATTTTCAGCAGCAAATGATGCGAGCATGAGTTTATCATCATCATATTAGAACACTGGGAAAGAGTAGGGTAGTGCCCTCTTCCATGCGAGATCCCAATGACATTCACATGAATACAAAAAGGCATGAATAACTGCTGAACATACCCTGCTTCCAACAACACTCTCTTCCCTGCTCTGGTACCTTTCTGCTCACCTGAGAATATCAGAAGTACGTCTAAGGATCCACTTCTAAAGCTGCACCCAGTCATTTACAGCCCCCACATTCTAAACCTGAGTGCATACCTGATCCTTCTATTATTGAAGGTAAATAATGTCTTGTGGGTTATCTGGGGATAGTTGTCAGATTTTAGAATGAAGGGGGAAAACAATACTTGTAGCACTGATCTGGAAGGGTAAAATAGATGCCTGGCCATAATGACTGTGCCCAGATCTCATTTTTCAGTGCCTATTTTTCAGTGTTGGTTGGCTTAGGAGTTATCTAAAGTGGTGTCCACATTATAGTTTCCAGACTGTGAAGATACGTGAAATAAAAGGATGGTTTCTTCAAGCTGTGACACAATCCTGTCATAAAGCATTTAACATTATTTGCTTTCATCAGGATTCCTGGCTCTAACGTCACCAAACCACAACATCCTTGGCATAGCAAGAAGTCTGCACATGGGTTTGGTCCCTTATTGACTGTATTACATTCAGCACAGAGCCAGAACTGGGAATACACACAAAGCATCATCTCTCATGAGTGTTTTCTTAGTCCTAAGACCAGGTGGGAGCTCCTGCAGCTTAAGGAAGCTTCTCAGTTGCCCCATGCTCTGCTGCCTAACCAGATCCCCTGGGCAGAGTGCTCTGATGAGCATAAAACCCCATGGGGTGAGTGGTAATAGGGCTTACCAAGAGACAGGGCTAAAGCTGCAAACTTGGGTCCTTCTCCAGCAGTATATGAAAATAAGAAAGCTACCTGCTTTTTGTGCTTGACCCATATCTGCAGTTTTGGCTTCAGAGGGTCCCTAACATATAATTAACTTGATTCTCAAGGTTCATAGCTTCAGGATAATCTTTTGGTGATACATACTGGAAAAGGAAGAGCACACACCCTTGATATGTCAATCCTGCTGACACATTCAAGTCTCCTCTGCCAGTAAAACTTGCTAAAGCCACTGTAATCTAACAAAACATTCTATTATACATCCTTGGTCCTCTTATTCTGCTTCACAAAATCGGAGGACAAGGTCTGCTGGTGGTTTTGCTTTGGGTTTTCTTTACTATATATTACCTGTGACTGACTGCATTGCATTCACAGAATGAAATTAGCTTAATAAACTTGGGCTGTTCTCTGCAGACAGGTGCTAAGAAAGAAGTACTAAGAAGAGCTACTGGCTCTCTTGCATAGCAGCTGGCTGACCAGAGAGAGGGCTGAGGTTTCTTCTTGGAAGTGGACAAGCCTTTGAAGTCAGTGAAATAACTCTTCTGGTTTAGATTCAATTTTCAGTCAGTTGCTGGTCAGATTAGCAGCAGGACTGCCAGTGTCTTACTGGTGAGGAGCTAAAGCAATTAGATGCCTGAAGCTTGTCATCTCCCTGTTAACAGGCTCCTGAGTATGCCTGCAGCCCCCTTATTTGCACAAGCCTGTAAATCAAATGACATCTGTGAGTTATTTATAGGAAATCAGTGCTGGAGCTGTAACCTATATAAAATCAGGTGCTATTTTAGTTCACTGAGACACATTCTCTGAGATTCCTATGGTTCAGCCTACTGATTCCCAACATAAGGTCAAGGCTGACCCATGCTTTTTGATTTCTGCCTTTTGTCCATCTGTATTCTGGAGTATTTCTACTATTCTGTGCTTTACCTCTATTGAAGGCTCAGTCCTGGGCATGCTGGATATAAGAAGCTGAAGAGTGCAGATATAAGCAGGGGTCAGCAGCCAGCCTTAGGACCCCATTAGTAGAGAGCTGCTAGCCAGCCTAGCAGAGCTAATGCTTCTCACTGTATGTTCACTGGCAGAGCTCATAAGGAAAGCACACAGGTACCAGGAAGGAAATTCAGGATCATATCTGCTCAGTCAGCTGCAGAGATAGAAACACTGGTTAACAGCAACATTAACTGTGAGAAAGGAGCCGCATCTGCATGTCACTCATAAGGAGACACATTTTCTCTGCTTGCTGATTTCATCCAAAGGTGGCATTATCCTATGGATCGTGCTTGCTCCTTCTATCTCTGCAGCGGCACCAAATCAAACCTTCTCACTTTCCCCTGCCACACACAGGAATCCATCACACCAGTGCAGCTCTATCTAAGTCCAATGTGACACCTTCTGGGTTAAGCCAACAGAATAAATGCTGCAAATTTGGTTTCTAATATTTATCAGATACTCTTTTCGTAACTTCCCCCTCATTCCTGCTTCATTTCCCCTTCCCCACTAAAAATTACCTGGAAAGAATTAATCTTGTAATCACAGTTGTTTAAATTTGAATTAAACGTATTTAATGAGTGCGTAGAACTAAAAATATGAATTGTGTCAACCCCTTGGTCTTAATATGCATTAAAAGAATTAGATAAGAACAAGTGTAATTTACTTCAGAGCTTAAAATTGATCAGATCAATGCACATCAAAATGGTGCATGAATGCTGACATTATGGTAATTAATTAATCACCTAAATGTATGTTTAAAGTGATGCTTGACAGAGAGGAGCAAAGGAATTCAAAACTCATCAGTAATCCACACAAAATGCACATCTATTTTAGCATAATTTCTGTAGATCTTTCATCATTCTTTACTAATACTAATAGAACAAACATGTTTTGACTCTGAAAAATAACCTTAAAGGCATACTGGGATCCATTTTTATTAGCACTCAGTTATTTTGAGGATAAATAAGTTTCTGTTATGCACAGGAATATGCCACATTGACACATCCATTCAGGGGTGCTAAACCGTGCTCCTTCTGACTGCTATATTGCTTCCAGTGAGAGGTTCTGTCACCAGAGCTTAATTAAGCCCACTGTTGACAAAGCTCAAGACAGATTAAACACAACACATTCTTCACCTCTACAGTCATTACTCAGTGACATTAAGTCAGAACCACTTCCTACCTGTAGGTAGAAACTATACTTTGATTTTGCAAAGGATTTAGGCTGTTGTGAACACCTCTGAACACTTCAACCATTGTCATCAATTTCTCATTTCTCATCCATGTGCAGTTGAGAATTTATATATTTACTTTATGCGCTCATATAATTAAATGTATATATATTTACTAGGGGTTTAACCTTCTCCTCTAATGGAGGTCTAGGCAATACATTGGATGGAGTCTAGAAACTGATTTTACAAGGACATGTAGTGGTAGGATAAGGGGTAATGCCTGTAAACTGGAAAACAAGAGATTTAGATCAGATTTAAGAAAGCTTTTTACTGTGAGGGTGGTGATGCCCTGGAACAGGCTGCCCCATCCCTGGAAGTGTTCAAGGCCAGGTTGGAAGGGGCTTGAAGTAACCTGCTCTAGTGGAAGGTGTCCCTGCCCATGGCAGGGGGTTGGAGCTGGATGAGCTTTAAGGTCCCTTCCAACCCAAACCAGTCTGGGATTCTAGGAGTCTATGTCCAAGGAATGGATGAACAGCTTAACAGTCTTCTCTGACTACATATCAACACTTAAGTCAAAACATCACAGCGAGCATGATGATTATCACTCCAGGTCTTTCAGCAGTGACAATTTTTCCCAATTATGAGACAATATCAGGATTTCATTTCTCATAAAACCTTAGTTTCTTAAATCTGAAAATGCAAATATATATTGGGGGGGGGGCTTTATAAGGCTGGAAAGCTTGAAAGTACACGTGTTTCCTAGCTGAGAATGTGACAAGCACATGACCATAACTTAAAAGAACTGAAGACAGGCTAAGGAAGTTGGGGCTGTTCAGCCTGGAGAAGAGAAGGCTGCGTGGAGACCTCAGAGCAGCCTTCCAGTGTCTGAAGGGGGCCTACAGGGATGCTGGGGAGAGACTCTTCATTAGGGACTGTAGTGACAGGACAAGGTGTAACAGGTTAAACAGAAGAAATTTAGAATGGATATAAGGAAGATGTTCTTTACTTGTAAGGGCAGTGAAGCACTGGAATGGGTTGCCCAGGGAAGCTGTGAATGCTCCATCCCTGGCAGTGTTCAAGACCAGATTGGATGAAGCCTTGGGTGATATGGTTTAGTGTGAGGTGTCCCTGCCCATGGCAGGGGGTTGGAACTGGATGATTTTAAGGTCCTTTCCAACCCTAACTATTCTGTGATTCTATGATTCTAATTCAGGTATGATCTAGGGACAGAAAATTAAAAACCACCCAAAAACCCCCAAACCACCCAAAAGAACCCCCACACAAATAAAACCAAACAAACCCCACCAAAATCCAGCAATTTTAAACTGGAAACTTTGCTAACATTTGGACTGGCAGAGTACATAATGGTTTGAGTTTTTCATAAACCACTCTCTTTTCATTTACTCCCATAATGTCTCTGGAGGAAGACTAGTGAAGGAGGCACTATTTGGATCAGGCACATGCAGACTTTTAACCTCCCACACCACAATTCCACTCCATTAATTTCTTGGAAAAGTCCTTATCACCATGTGTGCACTGCAGCAAACAAAAGGCAGCAATACATCACTGGTAGGGCAATACTCCTAATGTTTGTGTTCTGGATGGCAGGTCACTAGCTTGGAAATATAGGAGCCTTGGAATTGCCTTCCCAGCTCTCCTGCCAGACAACTGTGAACCCTGCAAAGGTTATTTCATACTCTGAAAGCAGCTGTTTTCCCAGCTCCAAAAGGCTTTCCTGTTCTAGTGGAAATCTTATGTACTTAATCTGTACATTCTCCAGGGTGGACACTGTCTTGTTAAGCACAGAAAGGGGTCTTGATCTCCCAGGACCTCCATGTTTTGCCATAATACAAGTAACATTAATCTCATACGTATTTGCCCCTGTTTAACCTGGTTATGTGTATGGGCATTTGGCAAGCACATTTTGGAAATGAGTTATTTTCTCAATTGCTTTCAGCTGATGATTTAAATCCATTCAACAGTCACTTAAGGATAAAAAGTGAGCTTCATTTACCAATTGGAACTGTTTTGCAGTTGGATTAATGCATCTAGTATATAGCCATTAATGTCCAAAGTATTTATAGTTTGCTCCAATAGCATAACCTGGATTTTGTGGATCAACATAGTGTCCACAGGACTGTAAGAATTCAAGGGTTTGACACAGGAATACTGACAAACACCCAGCTATACCTTTTAAAAAGGCATTCCTATAGTTTAATGTATGCATTCCTGATTGATTTTTAATGCAAAGTGAAACATTAGGTTTTACTCTAAGGGTTCTGTTTGAGTCACTTGGCTCTGTCATATTTGTAAGACCTCATAAATCACTTGGATAGAACTCAGAAATTTCCAAGTCATGGTAGGAAAGACAAATGGTGTACAAAACACTTCAAAGTGTCAAGCAAAAGCAACTCTAAGCTTTCTATGGGAACCTCCTTCCCTCATCTGATGTTTTAGCCTTTGTGTATATACTGAGCACCAAAGGACCAATGATTTATCTCTTTCTTTAGCATCAGATCTCACTTCTCCAGCCAGCTCTGTTCACAACAGCACAGAGTCAGTCAAAATTTGGGCTCCCTGTTCCAGATGCAGAAATAAATCCAAGATGTGATAAGCTTGGCACTTGTGATGGAGAAAAGCAGTAGTTACTGCAGGGAGTGTGAACAGAGACCTCAGAGGAAGGTGCATTTGGAGTTGAAATGTTGGAGCTTATGATTGAAGATAGGGATACAAGGATGGAAAACTCTGGAAGAGGAGCTATGCAATCTCACACATACATATGTTTTTGCATGTGGGTTCATGCACTTGCACAGGTAACAGAACATAATAGCTCCTCTGGAGTAATTGGGCTGAGTTGCTTAGTGAAACCACACAGAAAAACCCATACAAAAGCAAACAGCTTGAAAGCATCACTCGGGTACCACAGGGCCTAGACAAAGCATCAATTCTCTACTCATTATTCCTGAGAAATTTGCTGCTCTCTTATGAGCTTATGCTGATTGTCTTTAAAAATAAGAACTATCCCTGGCTGTTTAGCTTAGGAAAGAAAAGACAGCATTAAAGCGTAAGTGATGAAGTAGCAGACAAAGTTGATGCCAGGGGCAGGCTGGTGTGAGCCTCCCTTGTAATTATGAAATTATACAAAAGAGAAGCTCCTAATTTGGAACTGATTATTTTTTGAGTCCATAAAACTACAGGAATAATTCATTCATTGCCCTTTTCTGCTCTCTTTAATTAGGTATTTTCGACAAGTTTCAGCATCTAAGTTGTTATGAAGGTTTTTCTCTGAATCATTTTCTATAATAATGGCAGGATATCAAAAGCATTTATTCAATAGGGGAAAACTTTCTGCATCTTCAGTGTACCCCATCTTATATAAAACTGCTACATAATGGTACAGAAAATTTAAAGCATAATCAAGTCCCCTTCATATCACACTAGATACTATAACAAAATGTGACATAATACTTATAGATCATCCCAGTGCCTTCAGCACAGCAGTGCTCTTCAGGATCTCTGGCATAACAGTACTGGAAATCACAAATGCAGCTATTACCTACCTTCCTCATCATGACCAAATTCAGTCCCACATGTCTTCTGTGTAATGGTGCTGACCTGCAACCAGATATGGTGATTCTGGATAGAGGCTAGTTGCTGGTAATTAACACAAAGAAAGGAGTATTTTGGTTCAGAGAAATAAAGACTTACGAAAGAATTAGCTATGGATAGATCAACCTGCTTCTTGGTACTTTACCTATCTAATCATTTTACAGTAAGCACACACTGGATAAATTGTATGAACAGGCCTGGAGAGAACCCCACTCCAGGACGGAACCCCAAGAGATTCCAGCTTATCCCAGCTGTATGAGTTTTACATACCTTTCTGTACCTTTTATAAATGCAGGTGTTACCTCCTCCTCATCTGCCTCCTCATCTTCTGCCTCCTTCTCCTGGTATTTTGTAGGAAAATGCCTATCATTTGTTCTGCTTTATGCTGAAGAACAGTGTTTTCATCGTGTTAAGCACATTCTGAGTGCGCTTATCATACTGGGCCCCCAAGGGAGGCAAGATGGAACAAAGCTCCTGGGCAGACCTGGAAATCATACATTGAGCCCTGCAAAAGTGCTCGTGGCTTTGGAGACAGCATCAAGTTGATTTGGTGGGAATTATTACCAGCAGATTTCCAAAGATCTAAGCATTTATGTTACTTATTTATTCCCTTCAGGTGACTTGAGAACCAAATGGTCCAGGAAATGACTGAAATCAAATGACAGACTCGGAGATCACACCTAGGCATCCAAAGCATCCAATTTAGGGCTTAATCACAAGTACTTGCACTGCTGAATTCCATCTCCTCTCTCTTGACACGTCTAATAAGAAACATGGAGATGAGGAATCAGACTGAGTCTGATGCTCATGCTCAATGTGTGTCCTTTTTCACTTTAATTCATTCTAATTTGTTCTACTGAAATGTTTGTTTGGAATAAAAATGTTTCTTAGGCAGTGGTCATAGTCATCCCTGATATTGCTACAATAATAGAACCTAAAGCAGAGAACGTGTGGGATCCACATTAAAGGGGTAAATTCTAAAAATAGACAAAGTGACAATTATGGAAGAAATGAATGAAAAATAATTCAGTGAAATCATAAAGAATATAGGAAATTTACCTGCTCACTTTATAACTTACTTTGGATTTAAAGGAAACATTTCTAATGTTCTTGAATGCTGGCACTGAAAAATGGGTAATGAGGGAAGAGCAATGCTGACATCAGCTTCCTTCATTAATACATGATCAATTAGTTCACTAGGAAAACGCCTTCTAATGTGTTTCCCACTAGTTCTGTTTAAGATATTAAGACTAGAGGAAATGTTGTCAAAAAAACAAGTGTCAAAAATGCTGCATGGGACTGCATGAGAAGTAAGTAGTTCAGGTATCTACAGCAATAGTATATGGCATACATATATATACATATATATGTATATATATATATATATGGGGGACTTGGTACTGGATGAAGTACCAATATATATAGGATGAAGTCCCCATATATATGTATGTATATATATGTATATATACATATATACACATATATATACATACGGTATATATACTATATACCATATAGTCTATGGTATATAGATATCTAGAGGTATATAGCTAGATATGCTCTATGGTATATAAGAGCGAAGAGCCATTACAATTATTGCTAGGAACAATACAACATTTTCAAACACAGACAACCTCCCCAAAGGCTTTAAATTCCAATCCAGCTTCATATTCAGTCAGTGAGCATGGTGAAGTATAGCTGAAGGAAAGAAGCACTGTGGTTTTACAGAACACAGCCTGACTTAAATTCTTACTTTCAGATTTTGTCCAAACTAAATCATTATGGTTTTCCTCATTTTCAACTGTTTATCATTAGAACAATGAGTTCCAAAATGCTTTCAAAGCATTAAACATAGATTCGGTTTAAACATTTAATTGTATATACTTCTGTGTAAAGATTTGGTATGGAAAAAGTAAAAAGATCCCCAAGGTAAGTCTAAATCTCAAAAGGCTATAAACACAAATTAAAGCTCAGTATTATTCCACTGGTAAGGCTGTTCTGTAGAACCACATGGACTTCATTACAAGGTAGTCAATTGTCACAATTAGCATTTACTGCGTAAGAAAATGGCAGAAAAAACATTACTGTCCTTTTTCTTATGATCCCAGAGAAGCTCGGACTCAAATATTAGTTATTCTGCTTCAAATTAGAAGCACACTAAGGAGATCAGAGAACTGGCAATAAAACTGGACCTACATATGTTAGTCCATTACTAATAATCTTACACTGCAAAACCCAAGCTTTTTGCTCAGTAACTCTGTAAATGTAAAACAATCTGTTCTTTGTACAGTGGAACTAATGAGTCCTGCCTCTCTCACTTCTCCACATCACAACATAGTGTGGAGCCACTGCAGTGTGGCACATCACAACACAGACTCAAACCCCACATTATTACAATCAAGCCCTTTTTATCCCCTTGGTCGGTACCTTCCCAACCCACACAAGCAGCCACATGGAGACAGCTTCACCCCCCAGTCCCAGACCCTCCCATAACCCCCACACCGTCTGGTTCCAACAGAGATTCCCCATCAAGCCCTCAGAGCCCACTCCCAGACTGTTGTCCATACAAATCCTATAGCCTTCATTCCCCACATCTCCCCCCCCCTTTGTTTTGTACATAAACAATCAGCACCTGCTTTAGATGACCCTGCTTGCACAGGGACTTGGACTGGATCACATCTCCAACATATGCCAACCACAGGCTGCTTGGCCTGCCCTTCTCTCCTGGATGGCCCTCTGATAACAGAGGAGTCCATCCCTCACATCAAGGTCTGGCATGACATGTGCCTCCACCGCTCTACGCCTACTGGGTTGCAGCCAGCAGCGGAGCTAAAGGTTCTTCTTGGTGGCAGACACAGAGGCCAACCCAGTCTTGCCCTTGACTGTGATAGGAGGCATTTGGCTAATCTCAGTCCTTGCACCTTGATGTCAGTGCATAGTTTCACTTGCTTCATCCAGTACCAAGTCCCTACTATGGCAAAGCACACACAGATTTACATTAGCAGAGTACTACAGGGTGCAGCAGCGTGTAGAAGATGCTGATGGCAGTGGAGGACAAGCCAAAGAAAACTTCCCACCAGTGATGTTCTCCCACCCTCTTAATTTGTTCCACTACCAGCTTTATAACACTACCACCATTCTAGAATCTTCCTAGCTTTTGCCTTAGCATCTTCTAGCAGCTGCTGCAGATTTGCATGCTCTAACATCCCCTTTACAAGTGACAAATTCATATAATACAAGATGTACTTTCTTATTAGCAAGTGGCTAGTAAATACAGGTGGTTTTATACACAAAATCACAACCTCTAATAATAGCTATGTTACAAGCACACATGTTCAAGTTGTTACTTTCCAGTTGACCCCAAATGATGTTTTTACAATCATTTGTCTTTTTCTCTATCTCATTCTGTTCAGGGTATTCACAGTCAGCTCCTGGAGCTGAGGCATCGGATTCTTCCACCAGTCTGTCCATGGTAAGGCTTGAAAGACTTTGCAAGCAGCCACCACGGACCCATAGGCAGAACACAAATACACCCCCTCCCCAGGTTATCAGTTCTTAAGAAGCAGACATGTTAATGTTTCCTCAAAGCAGAGGCATTCCGATGCACAAGGAGTGTGAAGCAGCTGCAGAAGTAAACTGCACAGTGTTAACAGTCAAGGAGTTTGCTGTGCCATCCCCCGCAGTTAAAGGGCCAGGCAGGTTGGAAACACAGGAGCTGCGCTGGCTCCTTCCTTTTCACGTCTGCCTCCCCTCGGGGTTTTCTTCTTCCCCCTGATGCTGCTCGGGTGATGGCTCATAAAGGCTGTGGCTGCGCTGCCCTCTCGCTTTTTCAGTTACCAGTTCTCGTTTCAACCGATCCATCTCATCCCCCAAGTCCTGGATTCGCCCCCAAGTCACTTGAAACAGCCTGTCCCATGCGGACAGCTCGCTGCAGGCGCTCTTTAGCCTTTGTTTGTGGTGTCTCTACAAACCGCCCCAAATCCTCAATAGATCCAGAGGGCTTTTTTGTCACCCCACGGCTCCGGTGCCCATCCTGGGGGTTCCACCGGTGGAGCACTGGGAGCCGAATCGGAGGGAAGCTTCTTTTGAACATGGTTATCAAACAACTAAAGGGGCCTCACTGCCTTTTTACACCTCCCGTACAAGCTTTTACACGACCCGGACAACAAAACCACCCAGAACACCGTCCGTCCGTCCCGTCCCCCCCCCCCACACATCCCCAAAGCATCCCACGAGCACACCACAGAATTACCACGTTTGAAACACAAACTCCATACAAATCATTACCCCCACGTTCAGAATGCGGCGCAAGGACCCAGTAAAGACCTTCATGAAACCAGCTCCGACAGCATCACCGCAGTGTGGGGTGGCAGGCTCAACCTTAGCGGGCGTCCCCACGGAGGCAACGTTGACCGGGTGGTATGAGGTCCTGCCCCCCCCACACCGCATGAGGCTCGGGCTTTTACACTGACCAACATGCACACTCATTCCGACGCAGGGGACCAGCCTACGTCGGAAGAAGTGTCTATAGCCATATCTAGAAAGGTCTCCAAGGGTCAACAGAAACATGGACATATTTACATTTGCCAACTTCTAGTACATTAGTATCACAGACAGACTTTATCAAATGAGACGTGTATGGAGCTCAAAGTCCATAGTCCGTCACCGTTCGCCCGATACCTTTGATTAGGGCACACTAGAGACCTTCCCACCGCGGGTGTTCATTAGGCAGATACACCACGGGGAAAGTGCGCAACACATCTGCCCAACCACCCCCCATCCCCTTTACAACTGCCCGTTTATCATGAGTATCTGGCGGATATAAACGAGGCTCCTTTTGCAGATCAACAGGCCCCGGGTCTAAAGGACCATCCAGGTCATCATCAGTTATCAGACGGCAGAACCACAGGCACAACAACAGCAGACCGACACTGCGATCTCACGGCAGAGTCCGGTACGGAGGGTGCTGGTGGGGGAGCCGAAGGTGCCGCTCCTGCCCGTGCTTGTGAGCCGGTATGAACGTTAGAAGTTCCAGAAACAACTCCTCATGGGCTCCATAAAGTGGCTGCACCTTCATTTTTGTAGCGCAGTCCCACGAATTAACACTGATTTTGCCCCACATCTCCGGGGTGTCCATATTAGCAGTATTAACAGATGGACCGGGTTTTGATGCCCTGAGAAGGATACGCTTCAATTCCTCCTCATCAACTTTTTCCCCATACTTAAGAATTACAGCAAAAACTTGTAGAACATGTCTTTGCTCTTTTGTTAAGGCAGTCCCCATATTCTCAGCCGCTTACCCCCATCCTGCGAGAGGCAATGCGGTTGGAATCCGCTTCCTTTCAGCGTGCAGTTCGGCTGAGCCACGCCACCGGATCGACGGCTAACCGCTTCTCCTGCTCCACGTGGTGGGCACAGTGTGTAGCATAGCATTGCTCTACCGGACCCAAGCTGATGAGGAGCCTCATACCCACGTTCTTCTCATCAAGCCCTTTTTATCCCCTTGGCCGGTACTTTCCCAACAGCCACATTCAATCTCATTGGCCCCTGTACAGGCGCCCAGGTAAAGAGCCCAATCACAACACGTTGTCCACCCGGCAACAGCCTCCCCCCGCTGTCTGAGACCTTCCAGTAACCCCTACATCGGCTGGCCCCCGACTGGGATTGCTAGACACAACAATGTCTAGGTTTACCCCCAGCCCCCCAAACCTTACTTGCTTACCTTTCCAGTCTATCAACATTCCAACCCATCGCCCCAGGGCGATCCTTGTTAAGCATCAAGGCCTCAGAGCTCATTCCCTGACTGTTTTTCATGTAAATCCTATAGCCTTCACCCCCCACCCCAGTGTAACTTCTTTCCTGCACTGCCACTAAGGTCTCAGCGTACCCTAAATCCTCCACCACCCGAGAACCGTTAATGTCCTACTCACTGACCCGTCATTAACTCTACTGCTTGGACATGGTTTGGGTTGGAAAGAACCTTAAAATCACCCAGATCCAGCCCCCAGCCACTGGCAGGGACACCTCACACTAGACCGCGTTGCCCGAGGCTCTGTCTTAACCTACCCTTGCACACTGCCAAGAATGGGGCATTTACCACTTCTTTGGGCAACCCAAAGCACCCTCAAGGCAAAGAACTGAAGTTGTCCTTTTGCTGAAGTTAACCCTCTTTTCCGTCTGTTGCCTATGGAATTTCGTGACTTCAGACCTCTCAAATTTGCCAATGGGTTTTAAAGGGATTGGAAGAGCACAGAAAGCAGGGCAGTTGTATGAGCCCTGCTTATGCTTTGGGTTAATCAGACTTTTAAGTGCTGGAAATTCATCAGCATTTCAGCCGATTTTGAACTCCAAAATGCCTGTCCACAAGCCATAGTTTTTATTTAGCTAGGGAGTTGCCTTAGGATCAACTCTTACTAACAAGTGTCACTATGAAGCTACCAGCTTGGATGACACAGGGGATTGAAATATGGACCTCTCTATTTTTGATAAAGGTCATGTTTTCTAGGTGTGCTTTGTATTAGATTTTCACCCTCTGTGGATTACAGAAAATTGGAGACCCAGAACAAACTGGTTAATTTTGAGTCATCTAGTATGTGTTATATGATTGCATTTATGTCCTATTATTTCCCTTATTATTAGCCATACCTAAGGAAACATCATATGAAGAGGACTTGCAGTTTATACTGAACTCCCACCACAGGTCACTCCATCAGTGCTTCTCGGGTTACTTGCTAAGGACAGGCTTAAGCTCACTTTCCAAAATACATTTGTTTAACCAGGTTCAAGGGTATGATCTGATGATTTTGTCTTACCAGAAACCACTATAGGAATTTTTCTATTATTATTTTCTTTTTCTTTTTAACAAGAACTTTCAATATGCTGATTTTTTTCCTCAAAAATGTGTTAACCCAGAATAAGGAATCTTTGAAAACAATTCTTTGATTTGTATAATAAATAAGATGACCTTTAAAAATCTACCAAATATAAATGAGCTTTAGTTGTCAAAGCTATCACAGTAACAGTCCTGTAAGGTTTGATATGTTGTATTGAATTCCAGCACATATTCCCTAATTTAGTACTTTCATTGCATGGGTAAGTAAATGTTTAATGAAGACACACGTCTTCCTATTTTACTGTTTCCTGCCCCTGCAAGTAGAAATTTGCTCTGTGGCACTTTAGGACATTACTTTCTTAAGTTTCATTTGCTCTCTCTTCAGGATAATTCTTCCTCTATTATCTAAATGAATAAAGCACCAAAAAAAGACTGATGGTTTTGAGTGTAGCTTTTCAATTATTTTGGTTCTGAGAAACCAAGTGCAATTTTCCAATCCATCTTTGTTCCATTTAAAAAGACATATAACTACAATAAGAAGACATAAAGGTTTATACTTTTCTTTTTTAATCAAACTTTGACCGTGAGGGTGGAATTTATTGCACTAAATTTTAAGCATTTAGAAATGAGACACTAAAATCTGAACTCCTCAATGTAGGCAGGATGTTCATTCATAGTCAATAAATGGAATAGATTCTTCCAAGGGTGACTCATCTGACCTGAGTTACCTATTTCAGGCTGAAAAGTTTCTTGGATACCTATTTCTCTCCACTGACTGCAAAGAGACCTGCTCAGTCTTAGGTGTCAGGCTTTTAAACACCGAGTTACTCCCACATCTCATCACCTAGATTTGTCTTACAAAAATTACCTTGCTGGCCCAGCTTCCCTAACTTGCAGGGTAGGAACTTCAAAAGTTCTGACTTCACAACAATGATGGTAGAAAATCTGCTATTTTCAGCAAAGAAATGCCAGTAATTGGTAAAAATATCTTCATCAATGATATACACAGTGCAACAGCAAGAACTGTGCTGATGACACCAAGCTGAGCAGTGGTGTCAGCTCCCTAGAGGGAAGGGATGACATCCAAAGGGACCTTGACATCCTGTGGAGTGAACCTCATGAAGTTCAAAAAGGCCAAGTGCCCTGCACCTGTGTAAGGGCAATCCCCAATATCAATACAGACTGGGGAATAAATGGATGGAAAACAGCCCTATGGAGAAAGACTGAGGAATACTGGTGAATGAAAAAATTGGTCATTAGACAGCAATGTGCATTTGCAGCCCAGAAAGCATTAAGTATATGCACCAAAAAGAAATGTGGTGAGCAGATTGAGAGGGGTTATTCTACCCCTCTGCTCCAGTCTTATGAGACCCCATTTGGAACCCCATGTGCAAGAAACACATGGACCTCAGCAAAAGAAACAAAAGGACCTTTGGGACCAGAAAGATAATCAGAGTGCTGAAGCATCTGTCTTATAAAGAAAGGCTTTGGAATTGTTCAGGCTGGAGAAGAGGCCAATGGTTTTAAACTGAAAGGGACTAGATTCAGATTAAATATAAGGAGGAAATATTTTGCAGTTAGGATAGTGAGACAATTGCACAGGTTGCTCAGCAAGGTTGTGGATAACCCATTATGGTCAAGGTCAGGTTGGATGGGGATTTGAGCAGCCTGATCTAGTGAGAGATATCTCTGATTATGGCAAGGGTGTTGGACTAGATGATTTTTAAATGTCCCTTCCAAATGAAACCATTCTGTGAATCCATGATTCTCCCAATTCCTTTGACATCTGTCATATGAGGATGAGCAATGGGTTTCACCCATTTGGAAAATACACAAATTCTAAGGATTCTGTGCTTACTTCTCTTTATCCAACCCTGCAAGCCCCACAAGTCAAGCTGCATTTTCAGGTAAAGTCCCACATTGCCACATTTGAACACCATAGAAGTTATCCTAGTGTAAATAGGTGAATATTTTCCTATTTAGAAGCAGGATACTTAAGAGACATCGAAGTTAGAAGGGTCTTCAAAGGGATCTAATGAAGTGTGGCCATCCAATCCACTGAAACATTTAGGTATCAACATTAGATTAAATAAATCCCACATTGCTCCAGCCTTCTTATAGACCTTAAAGGATATTAAGGCAGTAGTGAAAATCACACTGCGCTCAAATCAGATTCCTTAAAACTGGCTTATAAACAGGTCTTCAGTGTGGTTAATGAGGAGAGGGAGGGAGAGTGCATACTCCTTATTTCCAGGCTGTTAATACTTCTCTTCACCTCAGCATGGGAAAGCATTTGAGGCATCAGACTACCTCTTGTCACCATCCTGATCACTCTTTTTATCTCCAGATATTCAGTTGAGTCTCCTTCAGTTCATTTCCCCAAACTGCATTTGTGTAATGCCTGAGTAATAAAAGTCAGCAGAATGCCTAGATGGAATTTCATCCATTTGCATTATCATTGAAAAAGACATTACTATTCCCCTATCAAAAATATCCATCAACCTAATTACATCCCTTTCCTTCATAAGGTTTTAAAATAAGGTACCTAAGTATGATAGGCAATGTAAAGTTATTATTTAATGACCATAGGGGAGATATATTTTGATTCATTTTCTTATGTGTTAAAAATTTATGACAAACATAAAACCCTGTTCCAGCAGCTGGATCATTTGTAATGGTCATAATTTTATTTAAATCATATATAGATAAAGCATTATGTACATTTTAAAGCATTATGCTATTCTGAACCACTTGGGACAGCAGTGTGGTAGACTGGTAATAAAGTAAATGGTAAGCATAATTTTAGCTGAAAAAGAGTCGAGCTCTGAAACTTGGAATCTAAACCTGACTTTATTTTAGCCTTTTTTGATGTGAGTTTTTTGCCAATTTTAATCATTTCTCTGGAAATGTCTACATTTTCCCAGTTTAGCTTATGGTTTTTAAAGCTGATTTTGCCTTTCGCTTTGCAATATGACCTTGCTGTGCCTGGTTATTTCCCTCCCAGTTTTGTTTCCCTCGTCATTTAAGACTGAAGAAAATCAAAGCCAATAAGCAAAGGGAAGCAAACAAGACAGGGACAGCTTTTCAGAGAGCATAGACCATCTGAGAGCACCACATCTGATTCACTCCAGACCAGGGGAATGTTTGTATGTTAAAGTGGAACTGCAACACTGCTATCCACTTTGTGGGCATCCTAACAAATAATGGGTTTTGTTCAATTGGAAGTTATTTGGATAAGTTCTTCTCTGTTGCAAAAGGTTGGTCCAGGACAGGAAAAGTCTGAAATAACTGTAAAGTGTAAAAGATATTTATCCTGGAATTTTCCTGTAAATAGGGATGATGGATTTGCTTCCCTCTGAAAATGTCGGTTTAATAGCTCAGTGCTGGTTAAATCATTGACATTAATGCCTACTCTTTTGTTAGAGAATTACAGCTCCAAATGTTTTTTATACTTGGTATCTATGTAAAAAGAAAGTAAAGCAGAGAATGCAGAAGGTTTTACACATGTTCTTCTCAAAATGCTTTAATTCCCACTTTAAAATAACCAGTTGCTAGTGTATATGAAAGGGGAATAAACACACACAAAGAAACTGTGTCTTATCAGTCAAATCTTTCAGGATTTACAGGGGATTTATCTCACTGGAAAAGTCTGATTTTCCTCTTCCTTCAACTTAGTCATTGGCCCTCTGTGCTTAGAAAGTTCTTCCTCTTTGCAGACCCGCTTACAAAGCCTAGGGCTTAGTTCCTGAGCCTTGACTGATACACAGTGATGTAACAAACTGGTTTTCCATGTCCATCTGCACCAGCTGAAGGTCAGGCACATATCTTTAGTGTTCTTCAAATATACTCTCTGCAATCTGTCTCAGTGTTTTCATATGGGAAAGGGCTGCCAGTACCGCTACTGGAAGCTTGATGAAGCTCACACTGAAAGAAATGGGAGTCATTAAGGGCAGGAACCAATGGGTCTGAGTGGCAAGTAGTTTAACAGGCCATAAATTGACAATTTCTATATGTTTATGAAAGCATATATGTGTTGGCAAGTAAGCATTTGGATTATCTAATTCAGGCTTGGGCAAAATATTGTCTTCCCTTATAATCTATATAGGGTAATTCTGTACTGCCATGCAAACTGGCACATTTACTTCAACTTTGTGGAAGAAATAATAAGCTTACAATATAGTCCTAAAATGTCTCTCTCTCTTTTCTGTGAGAGACAAGAGAAGTGAGGTAGAGATGATCTATGATATATGTTATAAATTGTCACCACTAATGTCTTCTCCCAGCTTCCTTTATTTTTAGGCACAAAATCATCCCTTCATTTACTCCATTCTTCTGCTAGATGATATTTTGCAGGTGAAGGATCTTTTTTTTTCTTTGGGGATTATCCCAAAATGAATGTTTGGGATATTTTTCTTTTTTTATATTTCTGTTATTTTATCATAAGATTCCTTAGGGAACACTGGCTCTCTAATAGCTAGATGTTTTATCTAAGATGGATAGCAGGGCTACTTCTCTGTGACTCATGAAAGATTTTTGTGTGATGGCTGAAATGTATTTTGAGGATAATTCTTTGAAAAATGATATTTGAGCATAAATTATATGGAATTACCTGAAATAACTTTGGCAAGTGTGAGCTTGTATAACTGACAATGAAAAGGAAAAATGATCAGGGAGTTCCATTTGCAACACACATCCGCAATGCATGTAAGTCAAGTACCTATATTGCTTATTTCATTGCCATCAATATTAATTACAGCAATAAAAATGACTCAGTTATTGCTGTCCTGAAAAGATGTTAATGATCTGGTCATCACTGGAATAGCTAAATTGGCTACTATGATGGCACAATAAATTCAGACTATAATTGGGCTGATTCTCTTTTCTCTGACATCTGTGTAAATTAGGAGCTCCCTAAGAATAAAGCTTGCGTAAATGAGATGGATAAGATTCAGATCTTTGCTTCATAGCTGAGGAGACCTGTTTGTAACAGTTAAGGTAATTTTAGTTAGCCACTCTGCACTTCTATGCTACATTAGCTGGCATTTATATTCCACGTACATAGCCATCTGCATCTCAGGGTTGGTATGCCTCTTTAACTTACCACTGTATTAATATTCTTGTACCATAGAATCATAGAATAGTTAGGGTTGGAAAGGACCTTATTTCCAGCAAATCAGCATGAAGGATCTCATGATGAATAAATATAATCATAAGAAAAGTCATTTTATCTGTTGCACATCTGAATAGTGGTACAAAAATCTTTTAACTGAATTCATGCTCAAAAAGCCACTTCTTTAAACCTTAGGAGAAAACAAAAACCACAACCACTTGGCCCTCCTGTCTGCTGTATTTTAACTACATCACTGCAATATCACATTTCTACAAGGTCCAAGGCACGTTCAGTGAACAGGCTGGACAGTCTGCTATTAATGAACAGCAAGATAATACTTTGGTTTTCGATTCTTTTCAATGTGCTTAAGCTTTATTTACTTTGCAATGTTGAGACTTTGCTCTGAAGATAGAATGATTGATTTCCTCCCAGCATTTCCACACTGCTTGCCTTTTGTAACGTCCATAGGTTTTGAAAAGAGTATTGAATTTTTGTGCATAATACATCTGTTAGACAAAGAGATTGTGTTATTCCCATTTTAGGGAAGGAGAAGGAGAGACAATGGTTGACCTGGCTTCACCTCACTTATTTTAGTTGCATAACTCTGCTACCTAAGTCAACAGCCTAATCATTTCAGATTTGATCTACTGTCAGTGGAAAAAAAAGCAAGATCTTTGAAGAATAACACAGATTTTAGCTGGATACCTCTCTATTTCTGCAACCATAAGGAAACTAGGTTTCTAATTCTAACAGTGCTCAGAATTCATGGATGTAGATTAAGACTGTCATCTGTGAATTATGCAAGACCTATGTTTTCATAGAAATAAAACCAGGCCTACTAGTAAATGCATCTGTTTCCACCATTTTATTGTTTCCTTGAAGGAATGAGCCTGATGATCAACTTTGCTTTAGAGTTCTTTGATTTCTTCAAAGCAGATGACCCACAGATCCTATGCCAAGCACCCACAAAGTGGAAAATATACATTTAATAGCCAAGAGTAGGCATTGTGGTTTAAACATCATGTCTGGGAATAGATGCAGCAGTAGCTTGGGGACTTGGATCCTCTGCAGATAGATTTCAGCTGCCTCTGTCAGGAGATCATACTTTCTCTTCTAGCAATCAACTTCGTAACATGTTATACATATTCCAATTTCTGTTAAAAAAAGAAATAAAGTTTAATAAATCCTAAGAGCTCATTAAACTGAACAACCTTCACTTATCCCCAAAGCCTGGCCCATTTGTAGACCTTGGTACTGAAGGAATTGAAATGGAGAATTCAGCAGTCACTGAAATACTTTGGCACTTTGCAGTTTTTCACCACTTTGACGCCCCTTGTCAAAACATTAAGGGGGATGTAGAGCAGCAGCATGTCATTATGTAACATTTTTACACATCATATTTATAAAGAGTCAAACACATTTTATTCTTGATCTAGAACTCTGCTAATTAGATGCCACTGACAGCTTGACTGCAGACTTTGAGTCTGAATACTGTCATGCTGTTCCCGGCTGGCATTTATAGTTGGCTGGTCCATAGAAGCATGGGCCATTCTGCTCAGGTTTTCGAGGCGAAACAGAAGTGTTGAAACTTTTCACCACTTGTTCATCATCTCTTGCTTGTTAATTAATGTCTGTACAGTGTTTTGAGTGTGTGCTGTCAGAATCATTTTATTTCCCCAGTGAAAAAGCCCAGTAAAGACCATCGCAGACACCCTACAAACAACTCAACCATCCCAGCTGAGAGGAAGAAAAGACAGAGACTAAATCACCTGAAGCTACGAACTTGTGCAGAACACTTGCATCACGGTGTTATTATAACAATAGGTTATTGCTCTTGTGATTATAGGTTAAAGAGAGCTTTGTCATTTAGTGAGCTCAGGTTCAGCAAAAGTGGGACAATACAGAGCTCAGCAGCCAATGTAAAGCCATCCTCAAAGCATGGAAAGGTAATGATCAAGTTAGTGACCATCTGAGCTAAAGGTACGTAGCAGGCAGATATCTCTTTCCCTCCTAGAAATTGTGTCTGGATCACATCCCAGAACATCCTACTGGTAGCTGGAATACGTGATACACCTCACTCAGCTCTGACCATGCCGCTAAATGGCCCATGTCTGACCATCTTTCTGAACTATGTACAAGGCAATCAAACATTGCAGACACTTTGGGAGTTCACCAGGTCCATTATGTCTATTAATAAGTCATAATCTTTGTAGATTACTAGTTTTCTGTATGGGCTAAATGTCACATGTCTACAGAAAAGGATCAGGTCCCCTTCAATGAAGTTAAATAGGAGTTTAGCTGTCTATAAGCCCAGTTCATCGTATCTGCTTTATAGAACTGCATACTTTTAAATTTACTGTGCATTTTCTATTGACATTTTTCTGGATGCCAAAATTCAGGCACTGTAGTGTAAGAAAATGGGTGTTTTCCAACCAAGATACCACTGCAATGCAGATAATGAAGAGAGGCAAAAAAGCTGGGAATGATCAGAACAGGGAAGAGCTATATCAGAAATGACATTAATACCTGCCTTACTTACTCATTGTCTAGTCATAATGATGGCTGTCTGTATTGCATTCCCTAAGTTATGTGGTACAAAGTAGATCACAAAAGCTCTTGCAATTTGTTTTGGGTCTTTTTTCACCAATTGTCTAAATCTTCTTATGTCAAAGCTCAGTGAAAACAAAGGCAAAAGGATAGTCTGTCTTTTATTTAATGCCTAAACACACACACACACTTACTTGCTGAACTAGGAGGCATACATAGGGAAACATAGGGAAACATAGCCAGAACTTGTTATTCAGAAAAAATCAAAGGCATGGAAAGAAATTCACAAGCAAGATGAGGGTTTTGCTTTGATTTTCAGTATGACCACACAATTACGTTGAGAGTTCAAGGTTATCCAATATTTGTAAAGAGCTGGCTGTTTCTTTAGGAGGGTAAAATCATGACTTTGTACAAAGATAGACTTTACCTTTGTCAATTCAGCAGTCTTAATCTTGACCTCCTTATTTGGAGAACTGTGGAGGGGGAAAACATGGGCATAATTGGACAGGAAAATGTTAGACTCTTAATTTTACTTTCTTTGTTCTTCGGAAACAAAAATTACTTTACATTTACTCACAATAAAACAAGAGCTTTTCAGCTGTAAAATTCTCCCCATAGAAATCTTACATAGAAGTAGTAAATAATGCAGCACAAGGTAATGACAATGACACATTAGAGCTTCCTTTGAATGCATGCTGTGCTTTGTGCGTGATGCAGAATTCAATGGACAGTGATTCTAAGGGTGGGGGGAGAGGCTTGTTTGTGTTCAGATTACATAATCCACTCGTCTTTGTTGTTATCGTTCTAGGCATTTTCTCCAAAGATGTTCTGCTTCTCATAAAGTGCATTCAGCCTTATCTGGAGTGCAGGAGCCTAAGGCTTTGTTACAATAGTTATTTATAACTTAACTATATGAGAAAAAATAAAAGGTAGCTGAACAGGAAAACACTTCTTCAGTCACAAATAAATAGCTCATTTGTACCTAGGGAGGAGAAGAATAGCTTTCAAAGAGATTTCACCTCAATTGCAGAATCATGATTTCCAGGTAGAAACTATAGCAAGAAGGCTCTCTAAAACTAGATTTGTGCAGGATGTTGTTGAAAGCTTATTGCTAAGATTTGCAGAATTACTCTGGGATTTGAATACTTTTGTGGGTTTTTAGGTGTCCAACTTGGAATGAATCTGAAAGGAGCCATTATAACCCTAAGCATTCACAGATCTCTGAAAACCAGACATTCCTGTCAAATAGAAGACTAACCATCTTGCAATGGAAGAACACAAAGTTTTTGCCTAAGAGAAAATGAGTGGCAGCTGCAGATGGAGGATTATATTCATGTGGGATAATTTCAGCCTCTGAAACACAATGGAAGCAAAAACACAAGAAATCTTGGAAAGTTTTCTATCAGTTATCCAATTAACAATTTATGACCTATTGTAAATATTGATTCTGTGCTCAGAAGCTGATTTCAGACAGCAGTCTAAATCTTTATTGAAACATGTAAATCAGAAACCATGCCATGTTTATGATGATACTGTTATGACTGTGTTTGATATCAGTTATACTGGTATGGAACTAAAATACTGATAAAGGTGTTTCTTATTTCCAGAGATGAATCAGCTATACCCAAATAACAACATCTCACGAGCTTTGTCATTTCAGTTATGATGCTCAACAGTATAGTCATATATATATAGTCATATATAGTCATATCATAGTTGAAACACTAAAGTTTTGTCTGTTTACAAGACCTTACTTACTATCTCCAGCCAACCCTACTCAAAAGAGTAACTATCAAAAATCAGTGAAAAACCCCTCATTTGTATTTCCCCCTCATGTGCAGGGTTTGCAGAGATGCTTTTCCTCTTCATTTCAGAAGAGTTCTTTTGGGTCTAAAGGGTAGAAAGTCAGAAAAGAATCAAAATTCATACAGCGACACTGAATTTGAACCACGCATAAGCAAGGTTTGTTACTCTGTTTTAGCTGAGGCTGGTTTTGTGCTAACTGCCCTGCTATGCTGCTCTCTCAGATCATAATCCACATTGCATTTGAACATTTCCAAACCTATCAAATAAACAGTGATATTTTCCCCCCTCTCTTCCTGTTGTGAAGCTAGAAGAGTACACTACCAATTTCCTCAGCATACAAGATTTCTAAGCAGCAACAGAGAAACCTCCTGAACTCTCCAAAGCGCGTGCTGAAATGCAGCATTTCTCTATTCTTGAATTCCTTTCAGTAGGTGTTGAAACCTTTTATAGTAAATTGCATTTTACATGTTAGGAACTTCAAAAGAAGGTGTTAATATAATTGAGACATGATAAGTTTGACAGTCGGTGTCATTATATGAGTTTCACTCAGCAGCCTTCTGAAGCAAAAATAATTAAAAAGCCTGTCTTCCCAAAGAAAGGAAGCTTATGCCTATAATGATGAAATAACTTCTTAATAACTTGCTTTAATCCATAAAGTCCTTGTCCCAGTCCAATATTCAGCATTTGGAAATGGATTACATGTAACTATTCTGACTCTCATAGTGCTGACATTAGAAATGGATCTTTTGCAACGGTATCATTGTATTCTGTTGTTATTACTCTCCCTTATTAAAGTACGGATGGGCAAATACCTTACAGTTAGATACTTAGCACTTGCTTTAAATGTCATTGATCATAGAATCATAGAATAGTTAGGGTTGGAAAGGACCTCAAGATCATCCAGTTCCAACCCCCCTGGCATGAGCAGGGACATCTCACACTAAACCATATCACCCAAGGCTTCATCCAACCTGGCCTTGAACACAGCCAGGGATGGGACATTCACAACCTCCCTGGGCAACCCATTCCAGTGCCTCACCACCCTCACAGTAAAGAATTTCTTCCTTATATCCAATCTGAACCTCTGCTGTTTAAGTTTCAACCCATTACCCCTTGTCCTATCCCTACAGTCCCTAATGAATAATCCCTCTCCTTCCATCAATAGGCTTGGGTCCTGCCCCAAATTAACACTTTTGTCATGATTTGTCAAAGAACAAGGAAAATAACAGGGAAAGACCTGAGCACAGCCATGAAGAGAGCTGCCAGCAGTATTGGAGAGCTTGGGAACAGGAGATATTGTGAGTATCAGTTCGTTGATACCAGACACACTAGAGAATCAACTAGTTGATTCATTTCCTGCTGAAATTTTGGTCCCCAATATGTGATTTAGTTGATCAGTGTATGTTAGGATCAACAAATCAAAATGATGCTACATATGTAAAATGCAAAGAGAACTATCCTTTTGGCTCACATATGTTAATGCATAATTAAGTCAAGGCCAAATCCGACCACTGATTCCTTGGGAATCTTCTTGTAATGTGTCCTATGTGAGACCAATTCTGCTCTTCAAAGAGCTCAGAGTTCCTGGGGCTTGCACCAACTCTCCATACTCCTTGCTGAAGCATGTATTGCGCTCCTCATTTCCCTCTGTATTCCTTCCGGCCTGCATTGTGTAGATTATCCTACACAATGCCCATGGCATGCCCATGCCCATTCTGCTCATGGCAGGGGGGTTGGAACTAGATGATCTTGAGGTCCTTTCCAACCCTAACTATTCTATGATTCTATGATTCTTCTCAATACAAAGTCTTTTATGAAGTCACTCAATTAGACAGCTAACGTTCACTTTGCAGTAAGATCCATACAAAGGTCAAACATAACAGATTTTATGGTGAAATCAGGAATGGACACAGCAGTAGACTTTTTCCATAAGAATTGCACTGTATAAGTATTTTTAAAGCTACAGAAAACAGGGATTCAGATTTTTCAGGCCTGCCTAGCATAGCCCCAGCCTTCACAGAAATCTGTTCTTCACCTAAATTCATCCCAGCATCTCTTAGTTGTTACTCTGACCTTGGGGGATCTTACTCCTTATTCATATGAGGGAATTAGAATTAAAACCAAAATGCTTATAAAAACAGATCTCCAGTTAAGAGCTGCAGGCACTTTTTAATCTTACAACCAAGGATTTGTGTACTCTGGCCTTCCCTCAAAAAGAAGGTGGTATCTATTTTTCAAAGTCCCCTTTCAACAGTTTGAATCATGAAGAGAGAAGGGATATTATGCACAACTGAAACTGAAGAACCATTTGGGTAGCTATACTCAGTTCAAGTTCATCCCACTAAATTTGATTTCTGCACTACATGCCACCTTATCCATTTTATAAGCCTGTTTATCCTTCCATGTGCTTAAAGATAAATGGTCCAAGCTTGGATCAGTGAAAAAAACATGTTCTGTGAAGAACCGTGCTTCATCCAGGCTGTTGTGCAGCTCATATTAGGTTAGATATTAGGCTTAGATTAGATACTTCCACTTCACTTGACCAGACGATTCTCTTTGGTAGGAATACTCAGACTATGTCAGACCTCCCCAAACATCTCAAAATAGAGGTTTGTGAACTTACAAGTACCAACTCTGTAGACTCCCAGTTTTGCAGCAGACAGCAAATGGTGTGGAAAGAAGAAGAAGATTTTGATGCCTGTGTCTTAGATCAGGCACCAAGGCTGAAGGCGAACGTGGGACAAATGATAAGGCCTACAGAGATGGGCAGAGGGAAGCAGGAACAGGAACACTAAGCAGGCAATGAAACCTGAGCAATCAGGTCTAGGACTGGTTTGTAGATGGGCCTCTCTGTTGTGTGCATTATGCTGAGGGAATAGTTCTGTTGTGCTGCTACAGCATTTGAAGAGCTAATAACTGCAATTATTTATTATTCTTATGGCTTAGACAGTTAAATCTTTGAGCCTTACCACCTCAATGCCAACACTATCAGTCTCACCTAAGAATGTTCACTTCAAATTCATGACAACTTTAATGCCTGCTCTCATTTGTAATGGTGCTTGCATTCACACTGCTGATCTTTCCAAGGACCACATGGAACAGTGTACCAATGAATTTGAAGAGGTTTTAGTGGGTTTGAGGGAGGTCTGTAAATAGGATCAATCACAGCATGCAAGTTGAGGCCTCCACATAGAATCATAGAATCATAGAATAGTTAGGATTGGAAAGGACCTTAAGATCATCCAGTTCCAACCCCTTGCCATGGGCAGGGACACCTCACACTAAACCATATCACCCAAGGCTTCATCCAACCTGGTCTTGAACACTGCCAGGGATGGAGCATTCACAACCTCCCTGGACAACCCAATTCCAGTACCTCACCACCCTAACAGTAAAGAATTTCTTCCTTATATCCAGTCATACAGATATATAGGATGTCAATCTCCAGTAGTTCACAGACATCATCCCCAAGTTACTAACCTGGTCCACAATGTCCATGACTTGCTACAGTTCAGCTTATGAACTTAGCATTGCATCAGTCACTTTTCATATAAATAGATTTTCACTAACCATTCTCATGGCACTTTCATCAACAGCTTTCCTGAGAGAACATTTTATGTTGGCTCCCATGAAACAGCTTCATATAAGGCACCATCAATGACTCTGTCCTCTTGAGGGAATATTCTCTTACTACTGTAACCTGCTTATCTACTCTGATTGTACAGCCTCTTCATGTTTACTGCTGATTAAGAGCTACCTTTTGCAGTCTTTGTGTCTTTCATCCAGACGTGAAGAGATGGAAAAACCAGAGCACCGCTGGGAGGACTTGCTCTGTCATCGTGAGAATGTGACACATCCTCAGATTACAGTGGGGATAGCTGAAACATGATGGGGGAAGGCCTGTGTTATACCACTAGTAAATTAAATGTACTTTTGTAACTTTTTCATATCTTACACAACGCAGCAGGAATGACATGAGGGAAAATGACAGGCGAGCACATGCCTCAGCTAAAGAGAGGGGAAAGAAGGTGAGGAAGCAGGAGGTGGTGATAGAGCATGAATAGCTTCACAAGGCATCCCCAGACAATCAAGCTGACAGAAGGAGTGGGAGTTTGCAGGCAAACTTTCTGCAGTCTCATTAGATTGGGAGCAGGCTGATGGGAGCCGTACATAGCAGGTGCTTTATTTAATAAGGGAAAGAGAACATGAAAATGAAATGAAAGAAAATTATTAGGAATAAAGTTTCACCAAGTGTTGGAGGCTGAGGCCATGACAAGGAAGAGTGTGGTGTTCCACCTCTTTCTGTTCCTTTCTCTGTGGGTAGGCTTAGAGGCAGGAGGAAAGTTCCCTATGAACCTCCTACACCCTGCAGGGATGTGCTATAGTGTGCCCATCCATGAAGGATCTATAGCTTTCCACAGCTTCAGAACCTACAGTATTCCTTCAAGGACAGATTAGTACTGTAACACAGGGCCTGGGACAAATGGCATTTCAGGTGTCCAGTGCAACATCTTACAAGCTCCATGTAGTGACCAGCATGTGATCTCATTAATGGTTTTGGATCTGTTTCCTGAAGAATCACTGATGTGGCCCAAAGCCTCTGGCACATAGGACACGTCTGAGGGAGGTGTCCCATATAGAATCATAGAATCATAGGTTAGTGTTGGAAAGGACCTTAAGATCATCCAGTTCCAACCCCCCTGCCATGGGCAGGGACACCTCACACTAAATCATGGCATCCAAGGCTTCATCCAACCTGGTCTTGAACACTGCCAGGGATGGAGCATTCACAACCTCCCTGGGCAACCCATTCCAGTGCCTCACCACCCTCACAGGAAAGAATTTCTTCCTTATATCCAATCTAAACCTCTGCTGTTTAAGTTTGAACCCATTACCCTTTTGTCCTGTCGCTACAGTCCCTAATAAATAGTCCCTCCCCAGCATCCCTGTAGGCCCCCTTCAGATACTGGAAGCTGCTCTGAGGTCTCCACGCAGCCTTCTCTTCTCCAGGCTGAACAGCCCCAACTTTCTCAGCCTGTCTTCATGTGGGAGGTGCATCAGCCCACCTCACAAGTGTGTCAAGGTCCCTCTGGATGGCATTCCTTCCCTCCAGCGGATCAACTGAACCACACAGCTTGGTGTCACCAGCAAACTTGCTGAGGGCACACTCAGTCCCACTGTCCATGGCACTGACAAAGATGTTAAACAAGACCGGTCCCAACAGCGATCCCTGAGGGACACCACTTGTTACTGGTCTCCAGCTGGACATTGAACCGTTGACCACAACTCTTTGCTTCCATGTGTTCAGAAAGTCAGCTCTTCAACTGAGTCTTAGCCTGCAGAGTTTTTGTGAGGTTAGATATAAGGAAGAAGTTCTTTAGTATGAGTGGTGAGGCAGTGGAATGGGTTGCCCAGGGAGGTTGTGAATGCTCCATCCCTGGCAGTGTTCAAGACAAGGTTGGACATAACCTTGGGTGAAAAGGTTTAGTGTGAGGCGTCCCTTCCCATGGCAAAGGGCTTGGAACTGAATGATCTTGAGGTCCTTTCCAACCCTGTTTTATGATTCCATGACCCTTCTGAGCAAGTGTTGACATTTCTTTTCCACCTTTGAAAAACAGCAACAAAATTCAGTCACCAAAACAGCTAGTTCCACCACTCCCAGGAACAGAAGATGATCTACCATGAAATTCAACTTAATACATCTGGGGTTTGATAAATAGGACCTACACATGAGAATTTTAGCTCTGTGTAGTTAACTAAGGAAATTCTTACCAAGCTTGCTATGAAATTACTACCAGAGACAGCATAACACAGGTATCCAGCAAGTACAAAAGATGTTCAGTAGTTACCAACTTATTTACTTTTCTCATTGCATCAAAATGCATGAGCAGCAGACTTCTGGGTTTTTTCCTATTTCCCTTCAATACAATAGTAGTAAAGAAATACTAATATTCTCTTGTCTTCAGTGGTTAGAATGGGATGGACATATCACCATCTTAAAATTGTCAATGGCCATTTTGGTTTTAAGCTAATTCTGACAGAAATTGGAACTTCCGCTACTCATTTTCAACACTTCATTGTGGCCACCGTGCTGAGAAATGGGGATTTGCTTTTGCAGGAGATAGTTTGAATGGGTGGACTTGCAGTTAGTTATATCTTGCTGTTATTTGGTAATAGTACCTGGTTTTTGCTAAGTTCTTGAAGGTAAAGGAAGCAAACTGGAGGCTGCTTCCTCTCTCAGAGGCAGGGTAATATTCTCAAGGTGACAAGAAGTAGCTACTCTTGACTACATCAGCATCTAGCTCCCACATGTACTAGGACTTTAAAGAAACCAAGAGCTGCTACTACATACTGCAGCACGTTAGCACTTTGTGGCTGGACAGATGGATTTCTGTGGAGGGGAGAAGGTGTTCACTCAGTGTTTGATATTGATATATATACTCCTATAGACCTATTTCAAACTTCATAATAGGGAAACACTTCAAGATCCTGAAAATATGTAACTCTTTTTGTTATGTTACCCGTTTACACACTTGCCTGAGGGTATCACAGGTTCACTTGCTTTTTGCAGCTTGGTTTATGTCCATGTGCTACTAGATATACAGGCATGTCTTTCATTTGGCTTTGGATATCTTTTGTTTTATTGCTTTGGCTACCACTTTTTGTGGTAAATCACTTTTAATCACTTTAGAGACCCGAGGGCTTTAAGGTACAATTCATTTGACCTATTTTAGTCACTGGTTTTAACATGAAATAAATTGCACTCCAGAAGTTCTCATTTCTCCCCAAAGTGAGCCTCAGGTTACCAGCTCAACCACAGCTGCCTATGGTGTAGCTGTCTACAGGTGCATTACATTAGTCCCACTCATGATTCTCAGTACTGTAGCCACTGAAATCAGTGGTGAGACTCCCTTAGGCTTTGGATACAGTTCTGCCCCATTTCATCTTGAGAAGAAATAGATGTGCTTGCAGATGTTTTGAACACATGGTGGGCTTTTGCTTTTCCAAAGATTTAGGATAGCATCTTAAAGACCCATTAAATGCCTGCATTGAAGTCACTCTTGCTCACTGACCTGTTTGAAATGAAAATTAAGTTAGCACGATAGGGTTGGAGATGTAACATTCTTCTGCAGGTTTGAGATTGTAGAGGTAATTGTTTTATTAACATATTTGCTCTTCTGCTCCCTACAAGGCTTTTGATGGCCTGGAAGTCATTGTATAGCACCGTGCTAGCCGTTAGTGCTTTGATTTCCACAATGCCTTGCTTTATTTAATAGGCCTGAAATATTGATTAACATTTACAGATTCAATTCCAAGCACTTGCCAGGGGTTACACAGAGCCAGAGAGAGCTGGTTGTGCCAGTCAGATTCTGAGGTGTAATGAAATCCCCTACTGTGCCTGTCAACTTATCCAGTGTACAGGTCATTTCCCACAAGCTCTGCACTGTTGAAAGAAGCAGTTTTCACTTGAAACATTTCATAGGCAAAGGAAAAATATGTCTCCAGTATTGTACGCTTTATCCCTTTGTCTAATATTGAATAGGCTCATTGCTTCACACAATTTTTGCTCCCAAAGCTTTCTAAGTCAATAGAAGAATGTTTCAGGTGGGCACAAGTCAAGACTCTCAGTGTAAATGCTTTATTACTGTTGTCAAGGAATTTCACAGTAACTAAGGCTAGTGATAGGCAAACCTCAAAAGCACTGGAATCTCAATTCATTTTAGTTAGGTATTGAATGATTCTTTGATTCTTCCAAATATTACAAAGCTCCCTTTGAAAAATACTTGCATCCTTCTTCCAATAATGTCCCCTTTCTTAATTTGTTGCAAGACCACAATTTTCCTTCACATTCAAACCCTCTTACCTATTTCAATCCAAGTCCAAATAGAATCTATTCTATTCCATCCAAGTCTTTATCTGATTTTAAAAATATTTTTCATGATCAAGATGCTTTTGTCATCTCATACAGATAAAAGATGTGCAGCAAACTGTTTCGTACAGTTTCATTTCTGCTACTAAACTTTAGGTATCTGTTTTCCAAAAGGTTCTTTTAAAGGGAGATATCATGTTCTTTGGGTGACAGTTTGGTGAAGGTCCTTGTGATCATCTACTATGTATATTAAGAGTAGTCCCCAGGACAGTAATGTTGCTTGCAGGATCTAATTTGAAATCAACTATAATGAATCTCTTTATGCCAGAAAATTAAACTTACTGATCTTAATCTCTCATGTGAGGCAATATTGTCTCAAGATCAAAGTTTCTGAATGGTGCATTAGAAGAGTATTGTTGTTTGCCCTCTCTTGTGTAATGGGGACACGCATATATCTAAGTTAGTAAATGCTTCCAGCTCCATGTCCTGACCTGAACTCTAAACAATGACTTTGTTTTACAAGTTTACAGTTGATTTTGGTTAGCTTCCCATCCAGTTTCATTTGTAATGGAACATTTGACACTGATGCATGGCTGGATAGAACTACCAATAGATTCAAGAACAGTTTCTTCAGTATTTTCTGAGTATATTGGAAGAAGACAGGAAATATCCACCTGAGATTGATGCATTGGATATCTTACATATGAATGGCACTGGTTCAGGATGGAAGAAGTCTTCATTCAGTTGACAGTTCCTAGCTGTCTGAACTCAATGGATATTGCAAAAGGCAAAGAAGCTTTTCATCACAAATGGGTGATGAGAAAAATCCTACTATTTGGCATTCCGAAGAAAGTGCACATTTTCTCCCTCAAATATGTCTTTTTGTATTATTTAGAAGCTTTGTGCTAAGATAAGTTGTAAATATGCAGCCCTGATAAATAGTTTACTACCAGAGATTGGTTTTCCATCAGCAAGTATGAGCTTCAGTGGAAATCTGACTACAGATTCCCTTGACCTGCAATATACATTCGATTCTGTTGCTGAGAAATTAATTGTGGTTTATATAAACCTTTGTTTCAGTCATTATAGTTAAAATCCCGCATTCTTCCCTGAGATAAAGATGTCTCAAACAAGAGCTTTGCTAGAAAATGGAATTAAAAGGATTTTTTTCCAGTAAGCAGCATCCTCAAGATTAAATTATAAAATTTTAATGATCCATCAGTGGTTCCTTGGGGTAGGATCACATTTAAGATTAAAGAAACTATATTTATGTGTCCGTATGTGAGCTGTGTGTTTAATTTACTGATAGGTACAGCCAACAAACATTGTATCCAAAGTACTATTTAACTGACCAGCCATTAAAGTAAAATTCAATTATTTCAGCTTTCTGAAGCCTTTTGAAATGCCTGAGGCATTCCCACTGGACTGACAAATGTAACAGGATTTATGGGGGACAACACCATTGTGTAAGAGCAATTAGAGACCAAGCAAGGTATCTCTCAGAAGCTAAAATGACACAAGACTGTATTTAGCATCAACTGGATGCTGCCCTAAATAACTACTTCAGGGTGAGCTAATAACCTGAGCAGCACAGATAGATATCTATGCTTAGAGTGAGACATCATAGAGCACTTGAGACGTTTGCATAGCTTGGACAAACATGACATAAGGCCTGCAGGAGACATAAACCCTATTGAAAATGCAGGTGTGAGCCAAGTGGGATCGACAAGGGAACCTCAAATGACAATAGACACCTTCATTTAGGCAAATTATCTGAGTTCTAGAACCCATTGACTTTTCATTACATTTCCTATAAGTATACCAGGAGCTTAGCAGATGTATAGACATCTGCAGATAAACTATTCTGGGACTTTCATGATTCATCATGTCAATACAAGTATTTAAATTTCTCAGAGAACCACATCTGAAGCATCTCAGGATTAGGTTGGCAATAAGAAGTGGGTTTATGGATCCACAAGTCTATAGTGCACTCTAAATCAATATAAAATCCAAACTACTTTAACTCCATTCTCAGTTAAGAGATGAATTAATTGCAGCAAGGTCTTACCTGAGGTACTTTTCTCCCATTTGGTGTTTTCAGAAACGATTACGATTTCTCCCCTTGCTAAAGGAGTTGTGTGCAGAAAGAAGACTTCTCTTAACCTAGACCTACTGGGTTCAGATCTCACGTTAGTGGAGGAGAAAAGTGAATAATAAAATGTCTAATACTCTCAGCTTTCAAGTGAAAGATGGGACTCAGATGCTCTCCCTTTTCTGATTCAGGCCTTAATTTTAAAAGGAAAAAAAAAAAACACCATGTTTCTAGATTTTTGCAAGCTGTCGTGGTTTAAACCAATTCCATACACAGCTCATTACTCACTCCCCCCTTTCTCCCCCAACTCACGGAGAGTTAGGAAGGAGAATCCAAAGAATGTAGCCCCCACGGATTGAGATAAGCACAGTTTAATAGCTAAGGCATAACCCAAATCACTACTGCTACTACTACAAGTAATGATGATAAAGCCAATAACAAGTGAAGAGAATACAACACCTCACCAGCCACTGACCCATAACTCACCCCACCCTGCCCGACCAAGCACCGATCAATACCTCCTCCATCCCCCCAGAGCTCCAGCCCTTCCGGGTCTCTCCCAGTTACATCCTGGGTATGACATGCTATGGTATGGAATACCTCTTTGGTTAGCCTGGGTCAGTTGTCCTGTCTCTCCTTCCTCCCGGCCTCCCCTCCTCCCTGGCAGAGCATGAGCTCAGAAAAAGGCCTTGAACAAACCAAACACCCGAGCAGTAACTCAAAACATACTTGCTATCAGCAACCGTTCTCAGCCCGAAAGTCAAAACACAGACTGCACCAGCTACCAAGAAGGAGAAAAATGACTGCTACTGCTGAACCCAGGACACAAGCCTTTTGTTTGACTTTAAACAAGAAATAAAAAAATAAAATTAGTTTAGATCAACACAAACATATTTTTGTCTAAAAAGGGATAAACAGAAAAAGCAATAACTAGCAGAGCCGTAATAATAATAATAATAGTAGCAATAGCAATAATATAGACTCAGATGAAATTGGATTTCAATAGATTATCTGTGCCTAACTTCTTTTTCATTTAAACAGTCTGAATCTCCTGGCATTACTATGCACTGGTTTCTAGTGGTATCTTCCAGTGTGTCTTTGACACCTCTTTCTCACCCCGCTCCAAATCCAACCCCGTTTCTCAAAGCAGCTTTTCAGCTATGGGCCTCTAGTTCCAGGTACAAAGCTTTATTCTGCAAACTAGCTCCACAATTTCTGCTTTCTTGCATTTTTTCTTTGCTTATGCAACTGAATTCTGTTCACCTTAATTAAGCTTGATGAGGTTCCAGAGCTTTAAATATTGTTTCTATTTTTGTTAAGATATTAAGATATATTATTACATATAGATATATTATATTACATATATTAAGATATTAAGATATATACTATGCTTCCCCTCTAAGTTGCATTTCTTGATCCTCACTAATTTTATCACCACCAGCTTGAATGTAAACCCCTCCAGTTAAATCATTGTCTTTTTAGAGTAACTTTGTAGTATTAAAGGCAAATCTGTAACGCTTTCATCATGTTGACACAATAGCAACCCAAGATATCCCTGACTGCAGGAATCCTGGGGGCATGAATTCTAACATTTTGCTGTAGGCTAAATGGTAAAAAGAGGCTTTAGCAGCCGTGATTGACCATATCTGTTATAAATCAACTATAATGTATTTAAACTAGTGGCTTTTAATTAGGCTTATGCAAGGCTAGGGACAATACTGAACATGAACAGGAAAAGTCTCTGCTGCAACTCAGAAATAATGTCAGCATTTGAATTGCTTGTCTCTAATTGTGACACCTTTCATGGATGTCTCCATTTTCTGTTTTCCTTATGCTAGCCACACTTTAATCTCACTTCACCTCTCTGCTGCCTAGCAAAAAGGTATGTTGGCTTCTTGCTGAAGGCATGAAAGTGTTCCCTTTTTCTGTGTTTTGCCATAATCCTTTTAGCATCTTCTCCTTCTCTGCATTTTCTGGGTCTAATCATACTAGCCAGAAATTTGGAAGCACAGATCCTATTGACTTCTTCTGTGTGTTCCTGCACATAATAAAGGTGCTTTTGAAAGTCTCCCTCTGGGTGCCTCAAATAGCACTTCTGCTGTAGAAACTTAAGTGGAAGTGAAGATGTAAAAGAGATGCTGAACACCCACAGATTCCTTCAGCTTTAGGAGTTATTGCGGGTCCTTTATCACGTCTAAAATGTGTATATTTGTACTCAATTTGGAAAGGCCCTGAAGAGTTTTTTGTTTCAATGAATGTGTTACCAAGGGAAAAAGAAGATGGAGACCTTGACTTGCCTGTCTAATTTCAGCCTTTCATCACAAGAGCCCTTCCTTTAACACTTCATGATGAATTCAGTCGATCATTGACCAACTCTTAAAGCAGAAGCAAGGACTATGCATACTTAGGACCAGACACAGATCAAGATTTCACATGACTCATGATCACTTTATAGTGTGTGGAAATCTGCTACACTTTGAGGTACCCATGCCTGTCTTGAAAGACCCTCTTGAAGTTTTTCCATTGACTTCCATCAATCTATATTAAGCACTGAATCCTGACAGAGATTTTGAAATCTCAAACAAGCTGCTATGTTTCAGTTCACAAAAATGTCAAGGCACCTACATTTAATTATGAGCTGAGTCATTAGAAACTCGATAGCCATCTAAAGTAATCCCATACAAATAGAAAGTTCATCTAAATTTAAACATTTACATCAGTTGTTTTCATGGATTCCCCACTTTGGTTTTTAGTTTGGACGTATGGATTTAATTCTTTGAAAAGAAAGTAAGAAATCTGAGAACACTGCAGGATTAAAATGAAGCCAGGAAAAATACCAGAAGACCTCTTTCCTAGCAGTAAGTTTGGGCTTATTTTAGAATCATAGAATTGCAGAATAGTTAGGGTTGGAAAGGACCTCAAGATCATCCAGTTCCAATTCCCCCTGCTATAGTCAGGGACACCTCACACTAAACCATGGCACCCAAGGCTCTGTCCAACCTGGCCTTGAACACTGCCAGGGATGGAGCATTCACAACTTCCTTGGGCAACCCATTCCAGTGCCTCAGCACCCTTATAGTTAAGTACTTCCTTATATCCAACCTGAATTTCCCCTGTATAAGTTTGAACCCATTACCCCTTGTCTTATCACTGCAGCCCCTAATGAAGAGTCTACTATTTTATAGTAGAAGGAAGAAAAACTCTCCTTGAAAAGACATGATCTAGTTGAACATGAGCTAAACCCATCTTCAGGGTAGCTCTTTATTTTTCCCCTCTTATCTTAACAAAAGATTATGCACATTACCAAAATGGTATTAAAGGGTTTTCATTGAAATGAATACAGGACTTGCTGATATTAATAGCCTAACCTCCTTGAGTACTTGTTCACAACTAAAGGAAGGTCAGAACCTCAGTCTTGCTGAGCCAGGAGTTCAGACATTGCCTGAAGATTAAAAATATGGTTGAAGCATAAATTGGAAGGGATTTTTCAATTTGTCTTTTGACTTGTTGAAACCCCAAGAACTCACATTTTCCAAGTTCTCCCTGTATCCCAGAGGGCCAACAAAGTTAGTTTCTTTGAAATGAAAACTAAGAAGCAGAAGCTTATGTTAAAAAACAGGCTAAATATCATGATATTCAGTATGAAATCTTGAGCTATGACAATGTTGTCATCTGGACCATTGTGATTACAGCTGCAGAAGAATAGCCTCATCTTCTTTATCTCTGAAGAAGGACTGAAGCTCTCTGAGGGAAGATAGTGACACAAAATAACAAAGAAGACTTCAAAGATAATTCTCTCACCTCCATGGAAACTCCTTTCAAGGAGTTTCTTTAACTTTGTTGTGTTTCTTTAACACTGTGCCGTTAACATCATTGCAGTAAAACTGATTCTGATGGAAATATGTAATAAACTCAAGTGATTTCTCCAGAACTAAGTAAAAAGTTTCAAAGTCCCCAAATGACTTCCCCAGTACTGGACAATATATGAATGTATATTTGAATTTGTACGTCTTTGTATCTCTTACCCACTTGTTTTACTCAGATTGCCCAGTGTTCTGAAGCTCATGACTATGGAAGCCAGATGACGTTTCTTTACCAAGTGATATTTTGTAGTCAAGAGCTCACAGTTTTTTAAGAGTAATTTCTTTTTGCTTGTTGCTAAAAACTGTTCCTTTATTTTTCCTAAGTACTAACAAAAAAAATTAAAACATTTTGGAAAAAATCAACTTTTTCTGTCATTTTTCCTATCCAGATTTTTCCTAATTTTAAGGTATAAAAATGAAGAAAACTAAAAGGTAAGAGAACAAAGGATTGGAGTGGGGGAGGAATTAGAAAACGGTGTTAAAATTTCCTAATATCTCTGCTGAACCCATTTCATTCTATCTTTGTCCTCCCCTTTTCAGTCTTTTTCTAGTCATAGCTGGTAAGTAGCATGGCCCAAATTATAGATCATTTATATTGTAGTAATATTCACCATTCCTTATTTTGACAAAACACTGATAAAAGTTGTTTGCTGAAGAAATACATTAATATTAATAAGTGAATAATGAGTTCACTTAAGACTTTCATTATCTGTACATTCATAAGTTTGAAAGATTAATATTGTAGTTGAGCAAAAAAATATTGCTAATTATGGTCTCAGCTCAATCATCAGCACAGCTTTTTCTAGAGATGCACCAAAAGCAGAGATCAAAACATCAGCCTTGAACTTTAGAGTGGAGCTGAAATCCAAGCTCAGATTCATTGCTTAGTTTTAGCTTTACTCTTTATCATCAGGTTCTAAACACTGGTTAAAAGAACTCTTAGGAGTTCTTATGTTTGTTACAAAAGCCTGGCCATACTTATTCCCAACAAGGGAAAACATTGCCCTCACTGTAAACAAAAAGCAGCTGGACTGTGCTTCAGAGCTCCATTGAGAGCACAGTTTATGCACATTATATTATAGGTAGGCATTTGTGTGTTGTCTGCTTTGTCTTAGAGCCAGTACTCTCTGCACCAAGATGCATGCAAATAATCTTCCCATGAGTTCTTACAAACCAAACCAGTCACAAACTATGAAGCTGCCCTAAAATTGGTCTGAGCACTAATTGAGGACCAAAGAACAGATGGACTGGGCAAGTGATGGCCGCTGAGAGCTCAGATAACTCCCTCACTGGAGTCTGGAACTCATTTGTTTCCAGGAGACATAGGAGAGCAAAGTCCACCCTGGATAAATTTCCTTGTCATCTCATTCATGCTTTGGAAATTGAATTGCACAAGGTCTTTTTTACAGGGAGAAAGAAACAAACCCAAAATAAAGCCTTCTACAAAACAGCTTTACTGTACATTTGAGGACAAAACCAATAAGATCAACTCAATTTGCAGTGCCAAGTAAAGCCAGGAAGAATATTTTCTCCAACGTTTTGACTGAGTCTATTAGCCCCTCTTCATTATAAAACTTCCTGTATTGTTCACAGTGGGAAACACGATTCCAGAGTAACTTGTCTGTCAGAGTTGTTCTGGTTTAGCAGCATGAAGATCGAAGTTTTAAATAAAGGTAGGAGATAGAACAGTAGAAGAGGCTGAAAGATGCTTTGCCTGTTACAAGCTTATGCTTGTAGAACATAAATCTTGATGTACTTTTACTTTATTTGGACATTACTAATCCTGGGTCTGTTGGAAACTTGGGTTAGCCCAGCTCGTGTTTGACTTGCTCTCTTAAAATCTCTATCCATCATTTGCAAGAACAGATTTGTACAGTGACTGCCCTAACTTGCATGGCTCATTTAAATGCCAGAAGATGGGTGAGATGAACCTGTGTATCTGTGTTCATACTAATACCCTGAAATGATGCATGTATGTGTTTCTAAAGGAATCATTTTAATTTCCTTGATGTGATACAGACAGATTTTTCCCAGTGGACCACATGGCTATTCCAGAAGGCAAGTTTTATCACAAATAGTCTATTGACCATAAGGAAGATTATTGTCTGATTTCTAGCCTAAAGAAAATGATTAATTTAAGTATTATGAATGTTTTCCAGTATGATTACTTGTTAGGTAAAACAGGCAAAGTTATGGTATTTTGTTTTCAAGAACTAGTTTTACCTTTTCTGAGCTAATATGAAGGTTTTTCAAGATGAAGGCATTTATATTTCAAGGAACAGAACAAAGAGATACTGTAATATGTGAGCTACATTTACCCTGAGGCATTTACCATGCAGTTCAGCTTATTTTTTATTACATCATTCTGACAGCTGTGAATAGGAAAAGTGAACATATTGGGATCGTCACTGGGAACTACCATTTGTGTCTTTTGATACATGTGGGAGAGGGAGCATTAGCAGAAGAATCATCATTTGTGTGCACACAGAGGCACGTAGAGTCAGAGAACTCCCTTAGTTCCATTTCATTTGGAAGTCAAGAGGGACAAAATAGTTAACCCAGCTGCTGATTTTTTTTACAGGGAAAGGAAGGAAGGAATGAGGTTGGGAAGAAGGAAAAGAAGGGGGAATGGATGGAGAGAGACAAGGAGAAGAAAGGAAGGAGGGGGAGAAAGTAGGCAAGCAAGCAGGCAAGTGTGCAAGAAAGAAAGAGATGGAGAGAGAAAAAGATAAATGAAGAGAAAAAGAAAAAGAAAGAGTGAAAGAAAAAGAAAAGCAAAAGTAAAAGCAGAAGCAAAAGAGAAAGAAAGAAAGAAAGAAAGAAAGAAAGAAAGAAAGAAAGGAAGGAAGGAAGGAAGGAAGGAAGGAAGGAAGGAAGGAAGGAAGGAAGGAAGGAAGGAAGGAAGGAAGGAAGGAAGGAAGGAAGGAAGAAAGAAAGAAAGAAAGAAAGAAAGAAAGAAAGAAAGAAAGAAAGAAAGAAAGAAAGAAAGAAAGAAAGAAAGAAAGAAAGAAAGAAAGAAAGAAAGAAAGAAAGAAAGAAAGAAAGAAAGAAAGAAAGAAAGAAAGAAAGAAAGAAAGAAGGAAAGAAAGAAAGAAAGAAAGAAAGAAAGAAAGAAAGAAAGAAAGAAAGAAAGAAAGAAAGAAAGAAAGAAAGAAAGAAAGAAAGAAAGAAAGAAAATAAGAAAGAGGGAAGGAAGGGAGGGAGGGAGGAAGAAAGAAAGGAAGGAAGAAAGGAAGGAAGGAAGGAAGGAAGGAGGGAAGGAAAATGAAGAAGGAAAAGAAGGAAGAAGGAAAAGGAAAAATGAAAAGGAAGAAGGAAAAGGAAGAAAAAAGGGAAGAAAAAGGGGGGGGGAAAGAAAAGAAGAAAAAGAAAGAGAAAAATAAAAAGAGAAAAACAAACAAAAAAAAGGCAAAAGAAAGAGAAAAAGAAAAAAGGGAAAATAAAAAGAAAAAGGAAAAAGAAAGAAAGTGAAGGAGATCAAAGTTCTTTATTCATATTTGCCCAGAAGAGTACAGGTAGATGTGTTTGATGTGCAGACACAATTTAAAATGACCTTCTACAAATATCCTCGTGCACAAAACAAGAAAAATCCATTAGTCTAAATGTCTGGAAAAGTTCATTATATTTATTCCAGTCTCTGTGGACCATCTTCAAGCAAAAGCATGGTAAATATGTCAATTTTCTATCGCCACCTATGAGTGAAAATATAGAACTGCAAATTATTCTTCTGTGCATAATAGAAGATATGTGACATCTGTAGTTCAACTGTTTGAAGACATTTATATCTGAGGTGAAACCAGTGAGGATTTGTAATTTCTGAAGGAGACACAACCATTTTCAGCACATGTAGGTTTTAGTAATTTTGGGGGGTTTATTCGTATCACAGATTTTGAGACATCTTAGTAGTTCTTCTGACCTAACTGAAGCCAAAATGTGGGTGTTGTATAGTCAAAGATAGAAGCAGGCTTCTGATTTGGATGGTGCATGCTATAGGAAACAAGGTTCATCTTAGACTCCTGTACCAACGTTGTATTGACAGACTATGAGGTATAAGATATAGGTACTTAATGGCAACTGGTGCAAGAGGGGAGGAGGATGTAGGAGAGAAACAAGCACAAAGGTTTCCTAAAATCAGCAACAGGCTGAAAGTGGGATAAACCAGAAGATCTGAGTGAATGTAAAACACTGAGATACTGAGTGGCTGAAGAATGGAGATGAGGGGGACTGGAAACGGGACAAAATGTGCAGGATAAAAGGACTAGAGGGAAATAGGTTCGGCTGCTAGAAGTATGGGGTTCATAAGGTCACAGGGTGTGAGATGGCAGCAGCAGCACTTGAGGAATCATAGAAGCATAGAATAGTTAGGGTTGGAAAGGACCTTAAGATCATGTAGTTCCAACCCCCTGCCATGAGAGGAAGAATAAGACAAAGTGAGGACAACACAGTGTGTTGAGACACTGCTTTAGAATTCAGGTAATCCACAAACCATATTTGATTGAATGACAAGTTTCTTATGTGATTGGAAAAAGAAGACCATAAAAGAAGAAACTGTAAAATATCTATGGCCATAATTCATGGAAAGAGTCTTGGTGGGGTTCACTGAATGAATGAAACACTACAACTGAAAGATCTTCAAGCAATGAAGAAGAAAAGAGTTTTTCAGCTTTTCTTTGTCCCTTTTTTGATGATCCCTGGTTATTCTATTCTTCTGATTGGCTATGAAAGACATGCATCAGCTTATAAAAACTAGAAGAAGTGAGCAACAGAAGAAAGCCTTGTGCATTCTCCAGCTGGTCATTTTAAAATGCTGTGGCAATACATTTAGGACCTGAACTTAAATCATTTAAACAGCAGAGGTTTAGTTTTCAACACTTGCTGATCAGTAAATATGTTTAGGAATTTGGGATACAAGCTTAAGAGACTTTTCAGAGATCCAGGACTCGTGCCTGGTGAGAAGAAAACTCTTAAGTTGGCCCTATTGGAGAATCAAGAATTTATATTTCCAGCATTTAAGTCTGTTACTTAAACCAAATTTATTTTGGCATCGGATATTCTGCTTTAAAAGTTCAATTAAAACTCGTGCAAGTCTCAGAGTATATCTACTGCACTGATGATAGAATGGAATACATTTTAATTTGAGTGAAAGGATGTTGAAGATATAATAAAAGACTTTGACAGGTTTCCCAGAGAGCAAATGAAATTTAACTATGCAGATCCTACAGGCAAAAAACAATTCTTCTCAGAGATCTGTTTAATACCCTTTAGTTCAGCAAATATGGCTTAACCACTAATCCAGGTAAAATAAAAGCAATATTTTAAATGATTACTCTACAGTCTAAGGTGGTTGTCTTGAGACTTTTGAGGATAAAGCAGAATATGGAAAAACTCATTCAAGACAGATGCGATGTCAATAAAGCCTTAAGGGAAGAACTGGAAATACGCATCACCTTGCATGAAAAGGACAATTATTAGACATTTAAATAGCTAAAATTGCTCTGACTACTTATATTACCTTTTTCTTCTAGTATGTGTATACAGTGTTAGTGTAGATATATGCTGTATGTAGGTTATGTATTGTAGGTTATGTATTGTAGGTATTGTAATATGTATATTGTAATATGTATTGTAGGTTAATGTATATATTGTAATATTGTAATATTGTATTGTATACATATAGACAATTCCTTGTGAATTGTCTATAAATCTTCATCCCTAATTTAACAAGCCAACAAAAAGCAAAGGCCTGAAACTCAAAATAAAAAGGCAGTTTGGAGATTTTAGTGTTTCTTTGCTTAGCTTGGTACCAAATTCCTTCCCCCAGAAAAAGGTATAAAGAAGAAACAGTTTTAGAAGCTGGGCACAAATCACTGACAAAATTGTTTTCACCAGTTTAAACCTGGGTACTCAGTGGGTACTAATTGGCTGAATTGACTTCCCAAGCTGAGGACTAGCTTGCAGTCTTTAGAACTGATTAGAATTAAACATAAAATTATTATCAAGCTGAGGATCCGTGGTGCCAAGGATAAATTGTCAGAATCATTAGACTTCACTTTAGAAATGACATGGGGTCAGATTATCACAGGTAGTTACATGGCTACAGCAGCATATTCCTGTTATCTAAAAGCTTCAAAAGCCCTGCAGCCCATACCTCATAGGAAAATCCTTGTGTCCTTAATTTTGTTCTAAACACACATAATGCATAAATGTCTAATTGTTTTCATTAACAGAACTTAGTATCTTAGAAACATTGGATTCCCTTGAAATACTACTTCAGACTCTCAATTGGCATGAATTTAATGATGTGATGTTATTGATGCTCACGAGGCTCAAAATTTGTTTTATTACTCCAACACACCTAGCTCCAGGAGTCCTGTTATGAAAAGATCAATTTTTATTTAGGAAAAGATCAGCTTCTGCTTCTTGCCACCCAGAAAAAATAGTCTGAGAATGTAAAACTACTCTTAAAGCTAAATGGAAAACAAATAGAATTAGTTCTGTGATGCTGTTATACTTCGAAAGATCTGATGCTTTATCCTGGACTTTGCCTTCCAAGAAGGGGACATGGTCATCGCTTATTAAAGGCTGAGGCTATTGATACTGTGCTCACCTGGTGTGTAACGTGAAACCCACAGGTGGTTCTTACAGTGAATGCCAAAGAGATCAGCATTACTGTGTCAATAAGTAATACAGAGGGAATCAAACAGAGCGCTTGTACGCTATAAATACCTTGAAATCAGCAGAAATGCCAATCCAGAAAAAGCACACCCAGTTTTGCAGAGTTGAAATAAACAGTTTTACATGAATAGCTCAAAGGGAAAGAATGGGTTAGAAAACCATCTTTCCCTGCTCCTTTCTCTCAGCTTTTTAGCTGGCTGCTGTTTTGTCTCCCTCTTTTTCTCTCTCAGTCCTGACTCAGGCAGTCAACTTACTTATTAAGTAAACAACCTTCAGAGCTGCTTGTCTGAGGAGTACGGTTCCATTAAGTAAAAATAGGGAGCGAGAAACTCTTGAGAAGCAATGATCAGAGATCTAAGAATGCAAATGAACAAATGCACTTTCTGATTTAAATATGTTATTGTTATTAGCATCATTATTTATCTTCCAGTAGCTTCAGAACAAGCGTCTCCCTGCAGTAAACTTTCATAGGCATAAACATCCATTCTGCCCTAAATAACTTCCAGTGTAATTGAATGTTAGTAATATAAAACACTTATCAGGAAATGAGACTGACTCATACAGAGAGCCAACTTACTATGTGACAGGTGGGTTCCAACCTATTTTTTAAGTGGGAATAATGTTCTTTGTGTTGGTATAAGGGTTTCTCAAAGACTGGTTGTTTTTTAACATGCAACCCTGCAGTGATGGCTGCCACAAAAAACTTGTCTTTTCTTCATTCGGCATTCAGCGTAATGATCCTGCTTCATAATGGTCTTCAAAGCTTTGCACAAGAGGAGGGGAGGTCTGCAGGGCCCTATGACTTCCCCTACAAAGGCTTATGTTGCTGTATAACATGAGAGATGGGAGCAGCACTGGGACTATGGACCGCTGCAGCAAAACTTCGCCATGTCCACCATGCAGCCCTCAATCCACATCACCCTTTCCCAGTGCAGGAATTTACTGTCTTTGCCACTCAAAGTTAACACATATATTTTTGTCCAAGGCCTACAAAGCACTTTGGAAACAGAAAGCATTTCAAAACATGCCTGGAGCATCACTTTAGAAACAAGCAGACGCACAATATCCCTGTGAGGCAGAACAATGCTATTATACTAATTTCACAGATGGGTAAACTTGAACGCAGTAAGGTAAAGGGCTAGATCCTGTTTGGTGCTGTGATTCGGTATTTTAGGAGATTAAGCAGCATAGAGAGCATTTTTCCCCTAGCAGGAAAGCTGAAAGACAATCTATACAAGAAAATATAATAGGAGTGCAACTGTAAATGCATTTACTCATACAACGCATCCATGGAAGAGTGTGGTTTGCCAGCTAGAGGGCACGCTCATCTTTTCTGCTGAGCTGCACAGGTAATGAAGACCCCAATGCACTTCTTCCCAACAAGCACACTTATTCTGTTTTAAATGGGAGTGAAAAGAGTCCCATCTGCCTGACAACCTCCCTTCCTCCATGTTCTCCAAGCTGACATAAGTCCAATGCAGATGTTGCCTCTGCTCCACTCCTTTCACCCTCACCTCACAAGCAGAATAACCCTGCTCAAGCACACAGAGAGCACCCAGATGTCCTCTTGGCCATGCTCAGATCTCTACCCAGGCCATCCCCTGCATCATAGAATCATAGAATCATAGAATAGTTAGGGTTGGAAAGGACTTTAAGATCATCCAGTTCCAACCCCCCTACCATGGGCAGGGACACCTCACACTAAACCATATCACCCAAGGCTTCATCCAACCTGGTCTTGAACACTGCCAGGGATGAAGCATTCACAACCTCCCTGGTCAACCCATTCCAGTGCCTCACCACCCTAACAGTAAAGAATTTCTTCCTTATATCCAGTCTAAACCTCTGCTGTTTAAGTTTCAACCAGTTACCCCTTGTCCTATCACTACAGTCCCTAATGAATAGTCCCTCACCGGCATCCCGATCTTCTTGCATGTTCCCAGGAAGAGACTGCTCTTTGGCAGACTGAAGGATCTCTTTGCATGTGCTAAGTGAGAGGGTTGCTGAGTTTGAACTCACTTTTTCACTTTGCACAACATGCAGTTTTTAATTGTCTGGTTGAGAAAGGGTGGCAGCATGGACAACTGTTTTGTTCAGACTCACAGAGCTGATAATGCTCTTCTGTTCATGAAACTGGGGCTGTTAATGATTCGTGAGCTGGTATTTCCTCACACTTGATTGTGCACTGTATACTTAATAATTTGAGCTTGCCATTTTCATTTTTCAGCAGGGAAAATATCCAGCAAAACCTCTCTTTTTTTCCATGTGACACTCCATGGGGATACTGTTTTCTTATATCTGAGTACTTCACATTCATATAAGATGCTTCAAAGAGCTTTTGCATCATATAGAACTGTTTCTATTCTGAGAATTACTGCAAGAGGAAGGGACTTGCCAAGTCTGCAAGTGACTGTCACTTCACTCAATTGAAACATCAGTCTATCCATCTCATGTCCTTACCACATAGGTTGTAGGAGTCTACTGGAAGGAGCCTTCTACATCCAACAGCCTTAATCATCAATCAGACCTTCAATGTAAATGTAAGAGCTGTTTACAAACTCACACAGAAACATCATGTTCCAAACTATAGATAACCCAACTGCTGTGGCTTTGGCTACATGAATTAAGTGGCTGAAAGACAAAGTGTTTTCAATATCATAGCAGGCTTTGAAGACATATTTTAGCATACATTATTTTCCATAAAGATTTCTTTTCTTAGTATTGCAGGCCTAAATATTAAAGGTATACTTTAGGTCTTTCAAATGTTAGATTGCTGTGAAGTCCTGCTCCTGAAAGGTAGGATTACCTTCAAGTGCCATTGTTTAGAGAATCCAAATTGCTAATCACTTTAAAGCAATCTTTGCCATAATTACATTGTAGACCACTGCAACCAAAACCATCTGAAGAGATATATTATCTAAACAATAGGTGAGACCATCACTGTTAGAAGAGTACCAAGCCTCAAATAACCAGGTAACATTTTTATTCCATGAGGGCAGAAGCGAGCCAAGGGAAGGCTCAGGGTCTGTCTAGGGTTTGAATCTTGTAGTATCAGGGAACCAGACACAAAAGATGCCAAACTACCAAAAGTTATGGATTATATATAGATAAAAAAAAGAATAACAATCTTACAGGTATGTTTCATATTTAGTCATAGTTATATGTGAATAAAATGATAGCTTGCACCATCACCCATGCTGTCCTGGTACAATAAATGCAGAACATTTTCTGTCTAAAAGGAGCCAGCCAAGCCTAGAGACAAGGCTGCTTGCAATCACTTAATAGCACATGCATCTGACTTCTCATTCATTTCTAAAGTTTAGGCACTTGGCATGATAAAAAGGTTGAGATTTTTCTCAGTGGCTTTAAGCATATGCAGTCCAAGCTGGTTACCTGCCAAAATATCTTAAACTCACAAAATCTCGTGTACACATATTCCATTTCCTAAGGCACTTTTCCAACTACTCGGCTGTAAACTTGGGATAAGGCTGACTGAAGAAGCAACAGTCATGAAGTCAGCATGTAGTGAGGAGCCTGGTTTTTAAGATGGCTGTTAAGAAATCTCCTCTGGGAGAAAGTGAACTGAATTATAACCCTTGATAATGAAATAATTTCTCTCTTATAACCAGTGACTGTCTTTTGTGAAAGACATTAATGTAAGACTGAGGCTAAAGTATTTTTGTACATATGTGGGTGGTTTGGGTCAGCTCTGTAAAGAACAATCACAGAGTATATGTAAATATATGCACTTCCCCCTGGTTTTAGGAAGCAGATAGGGAGCTTTCGGGTCTCGTTCACTATTACTTGCCAGAAGTCATCTAACCCCTGTGAGAACTTGTCCCCAGGTTTACACAATCATTCATATTCATGTATTTTCTTAGCCTCAGTGACATTTCTCAGTCTTCATGACCTGAAAAAGATACATTGAAAGAAAAAGAAAATCAGTAGCTAAGATATAACTCTTAGGAAAGAAAAATCTCCCCATGGTACATATTCTGAAAGTCCTGTGACCATCATTGTCGATAGCAAATCTGTACTACATGCATAACTGATGCTCCTTTATCTGTCCATTTTATGCTCTTAGAAATCAGTCAGGCAAATACCATTCAGATGATTTGACTTAGCAAAGCTGATCTGCCCTGTTCTAGAGGTAAACTGAACAGTGTTTTAAAAATCATAAGGGCTGTAATCCCCATTTCTAACTGAATGCATCTTATTACGCACATGAAGCAAAGTACTTCTGGACTTTTAATTCAGCCTAAAGTTGTCTCAGTTATTAAAAGCACTGGAATATTCCAGAGCAATTTACCAAAGTACTACTGCTAAACCACTGTTTCCTATGGCTGTTAACACAATAAGAAAATAAACAGTCTATTATCTCAATTTAATAAATTCAGATTTATCTCACCTAGATTTATCCATTTTAAAGTTAGATATCTACTCTAGTTAGCTGAGGTTTCTCAATGAAAGGAGAGAGAAAGAGACATCTCTAGAGCATGATTCATCCCCCCTATCTTAAATATCTGTCTCACTTTGGAAGCTGACTTCTCCTAACTGTTAAAAAGGAATGTCATATTTCTAATCTGAATCTGTCTAGTTCCAGCTTCAAGCTATTAGATCCTGACATGCTAGATTAGTGAGCTGTTTACTGTAAAAAATATCTTCTTTCTGTGCATGAAGAGTGTAAGTAATCTACTCTTCAAAGAACTAAATAGATGGAGATCCCTGTTTTCCCACTATATGACATTCTGGTTGCTCTTCAAATAAGTCTTGAGAGATAATATTTCTTATCACCCAAACCAACACAGCTGGAAAAAAATAGACAGGTTTCTGGGCACATAAGCTCTTCTTTAGGTCTCACCGAGTTCAAAGCTTCTCAATGAAAAGCAAATTCGTTTTCGTTTTTGAAAACCCATTTAACTTGACAAATTAAAGCTTTGCAAGGGATGAAGCACTTCTTACACATAATTGGCACTCTAAGGTTTTAATTCAACAAAAAGCATCACAATAGTGAGCCAATTTGTCTTCTCTTGCCAAGAGTCTCTTTCCAGTATGTACACAGCAAATTCCGTACATAAATGTGATGATTTAAGATCGCACTCCTGAAGTTCGCAGGAATCAATGGAATTGTTTCCACTAAATGACTTTCATTTAGGCCTTTTGGTTCAGCTCTCTGTACTCACACAGGATGAAAACTTTCATGAGCACTGAGCAGCAGTCATTAGGAAGCTATGATGTGCTTGTAGGAATAAAGTTCACATAAATGGTGAGAGAAAGCACATTGTTAATTTGCATTTTACTTTAAAACTCACAGTGTATTCTAGAAACCCATGACCCTATTATCAAAGGCTAGAAGAAGATAATGAGATTCTAAATAGGGCTCTGAATAAATGAAGGTTTTCTCTCAATTATGAATGGATACATACTTACATTTATAGAGGTGTTCACATGTCACTTTTCTGCGGTCTTTGTCAAATATTTCATTTTGTCAGATGAAGGTCAAGGGACATTTTCACAATTACAAGATCCCTGTGAAAAATGTGCCTGATTAAAATAAATCCAATCTCTAAGCAAACAGATTCAGACAAGTAGAGGGGACAACTTCGAAACGTTTGACATTTTCACCCTCTTGGGAACATGGAACCATTGCTTCATCCTTACTTTTCCAGTCAAATCCTCAAAAAATGGATTAAGTTAATGCAATCCCAGGATCCAAGAAGTTAAGAGACAAAAGAAAGAAAATATAGCTGAAGCTGTAAAAAATAATGCCAGTTTCTGCTTTTAAACACAGATACAAACTTAATCTGTTTTTTTCTGAAGCATTCTTCTCCCTGTTTTTCCTTTTTTCTTTTATTCCTTATATTTCACAGCTTGATTTTAATGCAAAAAAGTAGCTATTTCAGTAAACCAAACACGAAAACACTTCAATGGTAACAAACTTCCTGATACGAAGCTTAGAAGATATTCCAATATGAGAAATAAAGGATAAACTAAAGCAATATGCTTTGCTAATTTCATTACAGCGATTAAAACGGCAAGATGCAGTGTTTACAGGACAAATGTTACAAGTGATGCAGTCTGTGAGCTTAACCCTTCAGACAAAACCCAGTATCTCACACTTTGCAAAATGCCAATTACCTTATCAACAATGCTTTTGTCCAAATACGCAGTAAACAAAAGCTTTGGGTATTAAGCAGGCATATTATTCTGTATCTATAGTAAATAGTATATTCCCATAAAGCACAAGACCTGTTTCCTCTTTTGTCATGTCATAAATGATATTATTGGCATTGCTTCATTATTTCTTCAATCTACATTGGGTTTTCCCTAGGGCACAGCAGCTGAGACATGCTTGATTCTCTTTACGTGTCCTGTTACTTGTCAACAAGCTAATGCAATTAGGACTTTTCTTTCCTGGTGGTCTGTGTGTGTGCCCTGTGTGATTGCTTTTATTTAAACATGGACTACATTCAACATTCTTCCTGGTGCAGAGTTCCACAGACCACAGGTGCAACTCATATAAGAGCCCAGTCACAATTAGTTTGGCATATTTAGTGTTTCTTTGAACCATCTCTCCAGTAGGAATCTTGTGTTATTTTGCAAATAGTTGCGAATGGAAATTGGCTGTTTGATTAAGATAGAAATTCATAAGCCTTTGTGAAGTATTCCTGTTAAGAATAAGGGTTGAAAAATCCAACTATTCATGTTATACACAGTAGACATCTTTCCACCTGAGTGCTTTTCTCCTTTTTTTTGATCACATAAGACAAACAAGAAAGCTTCTCCTGAGTTAGAAACAGGCTAACCCCTTTAAATCCACCAATTTGAAGAGAGAAAGAACAAGTCATTCATTTTCTATCCATTTTTATTTAAAACTGTAACATTTATATCTCTGATGAAATATGCAGTTTTGTTTCGTTGGCAGTTACAAAGCCCTTTTGTGCTGTTATCTTATTCTTTATATTCCTGTATCTCCCTTTTTGAAAGCTAACAAATGACAGATCTTTAAACTGTCTCAAATCTTTTAGAACTCCTACACTTTCAAGAACTTTAGTCACTTAAAGCTGTAAAAATTGGGAGCTGTGATGGAGATGTTAAGTATACTTTTACAAATTGAATTTCTGATCTTCAATAAAAATCCCATTCTAGCATCAAGACAGGTTTGGCTGAATATGGTTTATTGTAGTCAGAAATCCGTTTCAGTAGTTTCTCTAGCTTTAGGTGAAACTGCTTAATTACGTTTTTAATTTATAGACATGAAAACAAAACCAAAACCAGATTTAAGTTGTTCACACACATATTTGCAATTCCACACTTATGCTTGGAATTCAAAACCAGATTTTAAATAGTCATTATTGGACATGTATTTAATTTCTTTGTGGTATAGCTGAAGAACACCATTTGTGAGCTCTTTCTGTGGATACAATCTGCAATATATTAAGTGAAAATTTTCCCTTTGCCTTCATTTACTGTTAGGGTGCTGAGGCACTGGAATGGGTTGCCCAGGGAGGTTGTGAATGCTCCATCCCTGGCAGTGTTCAAGGCCAGGTTGGATGAAGCCTTGGGTGATATGGTTTAGTGTGAGGTGTCCCTGCCCATGTCAGGGACGTTGGAACTGGATGATCTTGAGGTCCTTTCCAATCCTAACTATTCTATTCTATGATTAGGACCAAACTTCAGCTGTAAGGGAACTAATCGCATAGTGTTTTAGTTTGCAGCAGTATGTGATCCCCATTACCCACTGAAAGTCAACCCCCCAGGTTATGTGATATCTGAGGAAAACCTTTATTAAATCCTCAGAGTGTCATATTTTTACCATGGATTTTCATGCTGTTATTCATGTTCTGTCAGATATATACTCGCCTTCACAGTATCTTTGCCACACACTCTGATGACACCATCTGGGGCAAGACTTTTCCCAGGAATGGCCTAAGCAGTTAGAGGCAAAAAGTGGGCACAGGAGAAGATGAACAGAGAAGCGAAGTGATTTGTTTGTAGTCGCAGGGTGTGTGACTTGAATATGTGACATGCAGATCTAGGAAGGGATGCCCATATTGGAGGACAAGGCCTCCATTCATATCATCTGCATTGCTCAAAAGGAATAGAGGAGAAAAAAAGTACCTCTTAAACGTTGATTGGGTTAAGTGTTTAGTTTGAGGACACTACCAATAAAGGCATCTGCACCATTTAATGAACATGGATGGAGGGAAAGAAGATACAAAAGAGAAGTGCCTGGTGTAAAAAGCTGACCACATCACATGCAACATGAAGTTAAATCCAGACAAAACTGAGCTAGACATACACAACAGCTCCCAATAAATGTGATAATCTCACAACCAATAAAACAGCAGAGCCAATCTCATCTCACAATAAGACAAAACCGCCTCTGTGAAGCAAATTGTCATTATTTTTGAGTGGAGCACCAATGCAATATTCTGTAACATTAATTCCTAACAAATTAGATGTTTAAAAATCTCCATGTGTGAGAAAAGCTTTTCACATTTGATTTATTCACTGATTTCTGGGTTGGTTTTTTTTTCCATTCGGAAAATATCTTCTTTAAATATTTAGAAAAAATATCTATAAACAGCATGCAGTTTTAATTACAATTTATACGCTTGCATTTTAATTGCCTTTTAAACTAATTTAGCTTGTTCTTAAAGTTAATTAAACTCGTTGCGGGGAAAATGTTCCTTAATTCAGTTGTGAAAATGGAACAGATGTGGTGATGTATTTGTGATTGTGTCTATCAGTCTGAACTTATAAGAATCCTTTTTATCTCGAAGCCTTTAATAGACCTTTAAAACCATATGAGCAAGGTGCCCTCTGCATTTCTTATGTGCTTTCAACATTAAAACCATGCATGCACAGCACACGCTTTTCTAATTAGTTTGCTCCTTCTAAAATATACTGAAGCTGAATATAGAGGAGGATGCACCAGTGGCTGTCTTCTTACAGTTTCAGTTTTGGGGACTTTTTACTCTGAACTTACAAGCATTTAAGCAATTTAAATTCAAAAGCATTGCTTGATTTGAGCAATTCTGACTTTTGCAAAGAGCTTCCAGAGGCCTTTGAGCACTTAGGCAGTGAGTAGAGGGAAAGCACATTCTTTGGAAAGAAAACCAGCAGAAATGCATATCAGTTGAATTAGAAGTCACTGTGGCACCTGCATTTCAACCCTTGATGTAGCTTTGAAGTGGCCAACCTGATGTTTGCAGCAGTTCTGCTGTTGCACAACACATTGTGGGCTGGCTGCAATGTCCACAAAGTCCAGAGCTCTGAGCAGTTAGTCCATGCTGAACTTGATATTAAACTGTTTGTTTACAGCTAGTTCAGGTACTGGTATTCCAGCCATAATTACAAATGTCACCCTGAAAATGAGATTACTTTCCTGAAATTACTTGTTTAGAAAATGATAAGGGAAAAATTAAGTTCCCAAATAGTGGTCTCTCAAGTGGAAGTTCCTTCCAGCCAAATAGCCCTACCAGGTGACAAGCTTCTGTTACTACCTTGCTCTGGTAATAGGCTGTACATAGTGGTAGCCATCACTGAATAAACTCATAGCCCATTTTCCCCAAATGTGACCTGTTCATATTCCTTGCTTGAAGGAATTTATCTGATAAAAATATCAGGCCAGTAACAAGTGGTGTCCCTCAGGGATCAGTGTTGGGACTCTTCATTAGGGACTGCAGTGATAAGACAAGGAGTAATGGGTTCAAACTTAAACAAGGGAAATTCAGATTGGATATAAGGAAAAAGTTCTTTATTGTGAGGGTGCTGAGGCACTGGAATGGGTTGCCCAGGGAGGTTGTGAATGCTCCATCCCTGGCAGTGTTCAAGGCCAGGTTGGATGAAGCCTTGGGTGCCATGGTTTAGTGTGAGGTGTCCCTGCCCATGGCAGGGGGGGATGGAACTAGATGATCTTAAGGTCCTTTCCAACCCTAACTATTCTAGGATTCTATGATAATCAGTCTAAACTGAACACTAACTCTCCAGCCTGTCATGAAAATGGTCCAGTGAAGATTTCTGATTGCAGTGTTAATATCTGATCCGTATTAAACAACTAGGATATTGCAGACAATTGATCTTTTGACGGACAATGAAGATTAAAACCATAAAACAAATCCAAGCCTTCAAAAAGACCATTAAAATGATCAGAAGTGACTACCCCAAATGCTCGTTATAGCACATCTTGAATGGTGTTTAACCAACATAGGCAAACAAAAGGGTTTATTGGGAGGATTGAGGGAGAACAATAGGCAGTGTTTCAGTCGCTTCAGAATGGAGTGCCAGATACCTAGAAATTCCAAGAGAAAGAAAGAAGAAAGAAAAACACCAACCCCCTTTCATGCTTACTATATCCAGCTTCTGTGGGTCAGTGATTCAGAGGTCACTGACATAGCCTTCCAAGTTATAAAAAGAAAGCCTCAGTTAGCCTATGGTTCTGTTATTGCAGCAGAAACAAGCTCGCTGCTGGTTTGTTAACTTGTTTTGATTCTGCTCTACTCTTGTTTCATTGACGTACACAAGGCTGACATCCAGAGACACTCTTCTTGGGCAGTCATGTGTATCAGGCCCCGTACGCTCACTGTCAGCTTGATAGGACTACTAAATGACTGTGCGCTGATCCAGAAGCAACTATTCCTCACACTGTGCAACTTGTTGGAGCTTTTATGCACACTATATAGTGTGTGACACCTACTTTTGTGCATGTGTAGCTACTCATTATATACACATTTAAATTCCTTTGCTGTAGCGTCTGCATGTATTTCACTTACAGATAAACTTTATGGTTTTTTATTACCTTTTGTCATGAGTCTTTATTTTTCATGCTCTTTGGATTTGAAAGGATTTTTCTAACAAGCTTTTTCTTTTCTGACCATTCATGTTTGCAAGCACTATTTCATTAGCTGTTGCAGCATAGAAACCTCATGGAATTAATCCATTCTTTCACACCCAAAGGCAAATTGAAGTCACCTCAGTAGCTTCTACAAAATGTGGTTGAGCTTGTAATTTTAGAGGATTATTGAGCACCCGTTATTGAGATGGGTGATGCCCTGTTGGAGGAGCTGTATTCCACAGTTACTATTCTCTTTTACCTCATTGTTGTCTCATGTTGTTTTCCAGTGCTGTAAGCCTGATCCCACAGAAATTCACAGTGCAAACTGTGATGCTCTCTCTGAATCACATAAACATATGGGAGGTTCATATGGGATCCACCTAACTTAAAAGGACATCTGGAAACAGGGACCACTTATTTCCTTGGCTAACAAAGCACTCTCAAGTGTCGTGGATCACACCATTTTGATGGGTAATAAGTTACAATTTCAAATTCTTATCTGTTGTGAAGATTCCTGTAGGTGTTTAGACACATTATGAATATTCTCCGCTGGTTTGGCACACTTTGTTTCATGGTGGCTCTATGTAGGACTTTGAAAAGTGATAGCCTAATGTCAGAGCATGAATTCGCTTTGTGTTGTGTCTGCTTGGCAATTGTGGTCTCTATGAGTTACTGATAAAAACTTCTTATGCATCTTCATCACAAACATGGGTGCTATTTAATTGTTAACCATATCCTTTTAAAAATTAGGGTCTCTGAAAAATGTTACTTGTCTGGAATATACTAGTCCAAGGTGCCTTCATTTTGTTGTCATTAAAGTCTTATTTGGCATCTTCTGAGATTCCATGCTGCTGGCATTCACATTTACCCTTGGAAAAAAAGAAAAAGACTGTCTTAACCTTGCTAATACCCAAGTCCCAGAGCACAAGCTGTCATGACTATGTAAGCAGTGAAATAACCAGGAGGTCTCTGTAGAGTTTTAGATTATTCCCTGTTTGCACATAGGTTAACTGTGATAGGAAAGAAGAGAAGAAAGAAATTATGCTGTACCGATTCCTAAAACATTGCTGGCAAGAGTCAGCAAGCAATGTCACTCATTATTAAAAAGCAAGTAATATAATTTCCTTTTGTCATCCTTTAGTGATTTCAGTGATGTTTTCATTTTCCCTTCTTTTCTACTGCTGGTCACACAAGTTATGAGCTAAGTCAACAGCTCATGAAGTACAATGGTTAGACCATTGCAAAGGGCAAATTTAAAGAGTAAAAGCTTCAGGTGCTTACATCTATCTGAGCTATACACTCCTGATAATTTCTAACAAGAGAGAAGGAGCTTATGTTTTTAGGAAGCAGTTTATTTTCATCTTAATATGCATTCTGTAGCAAGTTGTATCAACATGCTCCAAAGTGTGGGTTATGTGTGTGAATAGTACAGTCTGGACATCTAGTTCAGTTGAAGGTATGAGACACCTAAATTAGAGGAGATTAATTCACCTTAAATTACTTAGAACCAAAACAGAAGCAGCACGAATCAAGTATTGTAAATCATTCAGAGAATAAACACCAGGGTTTGCTACATATCGTTTTTGTTTGAATGGAGATAACCTAATGTCATTTGAACAGAAAATACCTGAAGTAGGATTTTCAACAAGCTCATATTGCATAATGTATCCCAAGTCACACAGGAAATGTCAATATGTTTTCTTTCTCCATTAACTTTAGAAGGCAATTAGAGGACTAGTTTACACTAGACAGATCGCTTTTTGAAAGCTAGAAGCAAAAGAGATTAATTCTACCCTATATGTTTGCTCTGTGTATTTATTTTCTCCAAAATCAGTCTTGTGCTGTCACCTGGTGTCTAGTCTGGCTAGATCTATACCACTGATTGACACTTTTAAGAGTGTGTGGACAAGACAGCATTCAAAAGGCCCAGGTTTCCCTGCAGATGCAAGTGACTATCACTAGAATGGCGCTGCTTCTACATATTGTCTTTGTCCTGACAGCTCAGCACAGAGCTATGGATCAGAGCCAGTTCAAAAATCTACAGACAGAGCAATCTGTAGACATAGCACAGGGCATTCTGCTCAGCAGTATTGTTTCTTATCTCTAGCTTTCCTTACAATGAGCTGTGGATTCTGCATTTTCACTGTTGCAACCAAAGTTTTCTATTGGTACCATAGTAGGAAGAAAGGATTTTTCTTTTGGATGGGTAAGGTAAATATCTAAGCACAAAAGGTATCGTCTGCCTTTAGTCTGTTCTGCATAATCTATCTTCATTGACATCACTCTCCTGATGTCTGATAGGATGCTATCTACAAACATATTAATCATGCTTAATGTCTACCTAAAGCACCCCAGAAAGTATTAGGAGCTTTCACTCAGCATGTGATCCAGCATTTTACAAGTAGCCATCACAGATCATACATCATGGACAGCAAGCATGGTTGCTCACAGTGGTGCATTGGTCTATTGTTAATCAGCCTTGAATATCTTTCATATGTAATTCCTGAAACTACTACTAATTTTGTCTTTCCTATATGGCTTGAAGGTAGTCTTGGTTAGTAACAATATTCCAGTAGATCAGTAATGGAATAGTCATATCCCATATTCTAAATATATTGTTGTTTATCAGTTTCAGAGAAGAAAGCCACTCACTTGTATTTTAGCCATAAGGGATGGAAATATTTGTCAGAAGATGCTGTAAAGCTCATATAGAAGATTTAGATATAGAATACTGCTAGGATATTTTGAGTTATGCAGGAGATCACCTGTAATGTATCAGTTACAGTCCCAAATGAACCCAATTAGCAAGAAAGACTATCTTATTTCAATAGGGGAGACTGTATAAGGGCAAGAGAATTAAAAGTTTGGTTTACTAGCAAAGAATGAAATAAACCCACTTCTACCTAACACAAACTTAGTTTTATTTCTGTTTATTTTAAGAAGCTGGTTCTAATGTTCCCAAGCTGAATCAGACCACTTGTGATTTCTTCTGAATCCAGACAAAAAGCAATTTTTTACAGTTTATCATCACAATATTGATTCTGTCATATTTTTTTATGATACAAGATTGATGTGGATGTTGGAAACTGCTAAAGGGAGTTCAAGATTATGTTATGTTCCAAAGAATGGTTTATAATATATAGCAAAAACTAACATTTTATACTGTAGTGAATTTAAAAACTTATAGAGAAGTGATCCGTATGTATGTGTATTTAGTCAGAAACAGCTCCTTTGATTAATTTAAAGAAAGATAGAATAAAGAATATGGCAAAGACATCAGGAAAAAATACCAAAGATGTTGAATGAAATAAATTAGAGGAAATGTAGAATTTAAAGAATGATCAGGTGAGGATATTATAGCAGTTCATACATTCTCTGCTGCTAAATGCAGGTGAATGTCAAGCATTTCTGTAGAAACATTAACTCTGAACGACATGCTTTTGCTCTTTTTAGTTATATAAATTTGCTTAAAAGACTTAAATATTGTTTGCAAGCTTTATTCATTTCTTCCAACTTCATCTGCAATAATTGTAGCTATAAATGTCACCACACCACTTAAAATCTTTCAGGGGCTGTTGCACACACTTTTGATACTGTCTTTTTAATTATCATATTACATAGGCATTGAAAAAATTCATATATCATTAAGATACAGCTACTTTCTTTAATGTTTCCATTGTACTAAAATAAGACTACCCAATATCGTCTTTAACTTCCTACCACCCAAAAGAAAACAAATAAGTGAAAAAGAAGTCAAAGTTAATATTGTGACCAGGAAAGGTAATAAACTCTCCACAAGTCTAGGTCTTTTGTTAGATAACAGCTAGTACAAATCTTAGGTATATCAACATGCTTCCTTCCATGGAAATAAAAGTAAAATAGAATTATCTGGTACATTTGAAAGACAGTATTGCTAACAATGTTTCTCTCTAGCCCCCCATTTACTAAGACGTCTGAGAAATTGGCTTCTCACCCTATAGGCCTTGTCCTTCCCCAAACCCTTCATGTTTGTTTTTGTGGGCAATAGTGGAGATTATTGTTTTTTCTCATAGGCATTCTTATCTTTAAAGTAAATATTGCAAATCCTTAGCTCCATATTCATCCTGTATATTTTTTAGCACTTAGCTAAGGCTCCAAGAGTGCAATCCAGTTGGTTATGGCTGATGGAGAAAGATGACCACTTGAGGAGAGATGCTCATGGTTCAACGATCTGCCCACAGGAACAACCTTAACTGCACTCAATATTGAGCATTTCATTTAAATTTAAAATTAGATGAGAAAAGGCTAGGCCTTAATGTGTTAAATATGATAAAGAAGTGACGTCTTGGGAGGTTAGGGTATGAAGTTCAAGACAATCAACTTCCATTCCCAGATATTTTGCTGGCTGATCATATCTCTTCCAATGATTTGGAAAATGAGGTCCTCTGTCCTAAAACTCTCTTAAATATATTTAAATCATAAAAAAATGTGAAGCAAACATTATTAGCATATATGTTATTTTTATCTTAAAATGTGGTGGAATCTTAACAAGGAATTTTCTCAGTTTTAAACAGAAATATGTGGTACATTATAGACATAAAATGTTCTTTCAGAAAGTTTACAAGGATTACATCAAGGCAATAAATGATGAACACAAAACATTGTGCAAAAGTTCCCAGTTATTGTCTAGCTCAAAGATCAAATCTTTCTTGCTAGGAAAATAATGAACCAGAATGGTTTCTTGTCCACACACCCTCTCAGAAGACTGAGTACATGTGGTGCCTTTAAACTGTACAATGCCGATGGAGTGACAGATCTTGAAAGCCCATCTGCCCTCGTATTTCAGCTGCTGACACTTTTGTTTTGTGGGAGTCTATTCACAAATTTTTATTTGCTGATGCTTTTCATCATAAATGTTTAAAAGTGTAAGTGCATAATCGTTTTCTGTTAAAAAAGGCTGATTGAAATCTAACTGAAGTCTATGGGAGCTTTTCTTCCTTTGACATCAATAGGCTTTGGATCAGATCCATACAATGCAATTTAGTACAGCAGTTAAACATGTGCTAAAGTTCCATGGACTAGAGAAAGGCTTTAGAAATATTCTCGACAAATGCCCTCAATATCAAGCTGTTGTGGGAAGAGAGCATTTGTTTGGTGGTTTTGGAGGTGGGGGGGAAGGCAAGCGGTAGAGAGGAATTAAAGTGGATTCAGGACCATAAGGCTTTAAATTAAAACCTATAGAATTACAGTGCCCACTAAAACTGAGATGTTCACAGACATAAATAGGATCATAGGAAAGTTTCTAAACTGCAGAAACCTCTTATTTTTGCATAAGACCTGCTTCTCTTAAGAAAACACACACTGGAGTGTCCTGGAACTGATGTTTCGTTCTGTACCCATATGACATGCCCAGGGATGTTACGGTGCGTAACACAAAGTGTCAGCCTTAGTATATCTAGAGTAAGTGTGCTAGATTACCAGGAGTTCAAGGTTTTTATGTATAATACAACCCTTCATCTCTGAGCAGTCATGTTAGACTTTGAAAATGAATCAGAATTCTCTAAGTACATTAAAAGTCATCTAATGCCATTAGATTTTGAAGGTGCTGTCCTTAAAACCTCTTTGTGTGAGCTGAGATGTCACAGGTTTTTTTCAGCCAGCACTTGCCTGGTGACATAAGTAAGCATTTTTGGAGCAAAATCAGGAAATGTGCATGAATAATAATTACACAATAGGTATTGGGGTTAATTCCTCGGATCACCAAGAAGCACAGTTGCAATGTCAAACAAGGGGAACTGGATACAGCCAGTCCCTGGATAGAGTTGGATACCCATTCTGACTATCCAACACATGAGAAGCAGCTTCTCAGAAAGGTCTCCCCATAGGAAACACTGATGTTAAGTCATGTGTTTCTACTGCATCACTTCAGGCTGCTGAAGAGATCAACCTTCCCTGGAACATCTACATACTGCAGATCCATCTCCTCATCTTTCTATGCTATTCCACTGGTCACTTCACTTATTTACTTCAATAATTTAATGTCTGTGGGCTTTGGGTCTTGCTCTTTCACTGCTGGGGTTTATAAAGTTGAGTGATTTCATTCTTACCAAAGGACATGTGCACAGGTGTCATGGGTTCAGCTGAACCCATGACAACAGGGAAAATGCTGCTGTTTTGGGACCATAGACACAAGGCAGTTGTATAGAAAAGTAAAGCATTGAAATACATGCCAAAGAGTGGTTGTTTTGAAGTATCAACTAAACTGGTGTTTATGAAAGGTAAAATTTAATTCTGCCTCCTTTCCTTTGTATTTTAATTAAAGAATTCTCAACCTGTCCCTGGAAATCCCAAGCAGGAAAAAAAATCAACCTTTTCTACAGACAACTTTAAAGTAGACTGGGGAAAAAAGCACTAAACTTTAATGAACTCTTAAAAAAGGGAAGATTAAAAAATGTGTGATCAATAGCAAAATGGATCTTCTGTGAGTCTCATGTCTCTTCTGCCTTCAAGACAAAGGCACGTTAACAAGCACACAGGCACAAAAATACTAAGGGCTATATTTACCTTCCACTTACACCGTGGAAAACAAATGCAAAGCATCTGACTCCGAGTAAGCTCCTTCTAGGCAAAACCTGGAAAAGGAACTTTAACAAATACTTCTGTCACAATTTCAGTCCCTCCTTTTTATTGTGTTTTGGGTTGGTTTTTTCCAATTCATCACATCTTAAATGTTCCAGTGACTCAATCTTTCCTGAAAACTGCCTTTTCTTAGTGTCTGGATTGTCTTGTTGAAGTTGGAAAAACTAATTCCTAGTAAAGGGGGAAAAAATGTCTTTGGTCAGTTTATTAGTTCCAAGAAAAGGAATCAAGGGTGGCCAACTGTTCCTGTTCTGTTTAAATATTTATAAGTGGATGCTCTGGAGAGATGTGCTCATTTGATGGCTTTTGGGAGATTAATCCTGAAGGTGCCTATGGCCAATGATCTTTTCTGCCTTGTCACAGTTTAATTCCAGCCAGCAACTCAACCCCACGCAGATCAGATCAGATGAGTAAGAGTGAGAAAACTTGTAGGCTGAGATAAAGACCCACGAGTAGAGCAAAAGTTGTGCATGCAAGCAAAGGAGACCAAGGAATTAGTTCATTGCTTCCCGTGGGCAGGCAGGTTTCAGCCATCTCCAGGACAGCAGGGCTCTATCACGCATAACAGCAACTTGGGAAGACAAATGCCATCACTCTGTACATCCTTCCCTTCCTCCTTCTCTCCCCAGCTCTATATGCTGAACATGACACATATAGTATGGGGTATCCTTGGGGTCATTTGGGGTCAGCTGTCCCAGCTGTGTCCCTTCCCAACTCCTTGTGCACCCCCAGCCTGCTCATTGGTGTGGTGGGGAGCAGAAAAGGCCTTGACTGCCCAAGCAGAGATCAGCAGTCATGAAAACATCCCTATGTCATCAGCACTATTTACAGCACAAAGCTAAACACAGCCCCATACCAGCTACTAGAGAGAAGATTAACTCTATCCCAGCCAAAACCAACACAATCCCTACCTACCAACAGGTCCTACCTACCTGTAGATCTGATGCATCACTGGGAATGTCACCTTTGCTTTCAAGTGTCCTCAGTCTCTAATGGTCCAAATACAGAGCAGGACCTTTGGGATTTTTCATTAGCTTTATCATAGGGTTTGGAAAGGTGCTTTCTCTCAGGCCTTTCCAAACAGAATGCACATTGTTTATGCAGTCTGAACAACAATAGGGAATATTTATTTCAGACCTTCATGGAGACAATTGATGGGAAGGAAAATGCAAGGGTAAACCATTCATACAGAGGACCACACAGCATCCTGACACAGCTTTATTCTTCTTCAAAAACAATAAATATTCATTAACCATTAGTGAAATGCCTCCACAACCTAGTGGGATTTTTTTTTTCCATGCAAAGCTACAATAAAAAGGACTCAGAATGTAATTTAGCTTATTAATATTCTTTATTTGTATTACAGTAGTAATCAAGGCCCAGTATCACTCCCACCCTCATTGTGCTCTGACAAATGACCTTTATTTGCCTGTCACTGCACAATGTATCTGTAGCTGAGAGAAGCAGATGACCTGCTACAAGCTTCAGAATAAGTACATGTGGGAGCCAATGCAAACTCATCCTTTCTGTGGTAACAGTGCACATCACTGATGGAGGGAATGGAAGCCAACACAATTTCATGCTATAGAAGCTACTTTAGGTCCCCTGTCAATTCCTCTTTTCTTTTTACTCTGCACTGGGATATTTCCCAAATACAAGTGTGTCTATCCTGAAAGTAGAGGAGGTCAGAGTCATGGATATTTACTTTGCCAAAGAGTTTTTCCCCTCAAGTTACTGTAAATTAAGCCAAGCAATGACTTAACCTGTGCTCCCCAGAGCTTAGACCACTGCCTGAATTTTTTAGTGTTTTAGCTTTAAACTCCATCACTTCCATTCTTTCTCATTTCTGTCCTTCCCCATATCCTCCTCAACAACAACAAAGAAGATCTATGGAGATTAATTAAATGATTTCTGTGCTTTTTCTAGTTCTTCTTAGTGTTGAGAAACTGAGCAGAGATCTAGGGAAGTACACATGCTAGTGGTTGAGGCAGAAAACCAGGTTACAATAGGCTAGACCCAGTTCCTGGCTAAATGGGAAATCTCTTAAGTGTCACTGTTCATTAATTGTTCTCTGTCCTTTTCCTCTATAGAATGAAAACAAGGGTACTCCTTGCCTCCCAAAAGTCTTTTTACTGGTTTTTCATGAGATTTACTGATTTTCATGAATTTCAAGATTCACTTGTGGACATTGTTTATTATCTCCCATGGAATTATATAGGCAAGCTAAAGTCCTCAGTGAAGGAAACAAAGGGATTGGGGAAAATAATCGTCTTCATCATGTGAGTGTACTTATTTAACCTGGGGATGCTTGGGGAATCTGCTATAGTAAAACTTTGTTGAGATTGACTGTGGTGTTTGGCATTGGATAATTCTGACTTTGCTGATTTGCAGGAAAGCTCCTCACAAGTGGCACATCCTAAGACTGGTTCCAGAAAACAAACAAAAAAACCCAAACAAACAAAAAAGAAAGGGATTCAGCATCCCAAATATGGAGGTTTGATGCAATCTAAATGCCTTAAAGCGATCAAATACAGTCTCTAACTGCCATCCCCTAAATACCCTATGCAGTTCAAATCACTTAAATCTAGACACACAGTGACAGGTCAGCTGGATATTTATCTTTCTAGGCTGTCATATTGGCTTGATTTACTCCAACAGTGATGCAAGCAGACACACCTTGTCAATGTTAAATAACAACACATAGACACATTGGAATTTCTTAGCCTGGGGATGAATCTCATCCCAAATATTTGAATAGCTGAATTTTAAGAATGTAGGACTTAAAAGTGGTTCCCATAAAAGAGAAGAGATTGCCAGCAAGTTTCATTCTGCTCCAACATTTCCTGTCCCTCACAGTGACCCAAACTGAACTCTTGAGTTTATTATGGCATCTGAAGCCAGGTGAGTTTCCAATAGCTCTAGGCTTTCAAATGTCATGCTGCTCCACTAATTGCTTAAGCAGCTGTAGTTTTATATCTTCTATCCTTTTTGAAAGGGTAATCTATTTAAACGTGTTTTTTTATACAAAGAAACTAAGAAAACAACAAACTTTGTGTTCAGAGGGGAGCAGACAGGTGCAGGAACAATAGACAATAGTGAATAAAGACAGAAAACCCTACCATATTGGAATGATAGAAGGAAGAGCAGAAACAAAAACAACCCACTGATCCTGGCATAGGGAGCAAGGTTATTATATCCTATTGAATTATTCATTGTTACTCTTCTTGAGTTATTTGGGAGATTCCATGAAGATTAAGTAAGAATAGCAGAAAAACATAAAAAATTGGATCAACTTTATATGGATGATTTGGTGGCAGAAACTCATTAAACTTTGCTTTGATAAATAGTATTTATTGTCTATGGAATGAGTCCTCAGACTTCAGCACAGAAGACGAAGGTAGGAGTGAACTCGGAGAGAAGTTCGGACACTCAAGCCCCTGCATCATCTCACAGCTGTTATTGTTAACATCACATCCTGCATCACCCCTGATTCCATAGGCTTTCCTGCAGCCTGTTTCCAGTGTAGCAAAGCAAATCATATGCTCTGTATTATCTTTTATGCTCTGTAATATCTTTTATTAGTGTCTATTTTCAGTATTTTAGCCAGTAACAATCCCAACATATTCCTTATAAATATATGTGGCATTGGAAGTAGGGGTCATTTTTGGCTGGGAGGGATGTTTTATGGTTTTGGATATTTAATTCTTTTTACATTTTATTCTCTTGACTCATTACAATCTGTAAGAGACAATGAACAATGTGAGTTCAACAGTCAGAATCTGTACAGATTGCACTTGGGCAGTACAGTACCCATCCCTGCAAATTGACTAGATTAAGGTCTCAATTTCCATTTTAACAGAGAACATGGAATATTTATTTGTGGAAATACCCTTTGGCTTATCAAAAAGAAGGTTAACAGGTGGCTTGATCTGAGAGTATCTAAAGAGCGACTAGAAGAGAGCTCTTTAATCAAGTGGCCAGAAACAAGCCAAGATCCAACAGCTAGAAATTGAAGATAAAATTAAATAGGAATTAAATGCAGACTTTTATTCTGAGAGTAATTGGCTGTTATTTGCTGTTGGTTATTAGATTACAGTAAGAGCTGGTTGATCACAGGAACACAAGATGGTTGAGGTTGGGCCTCTGGAGATCATCCTGCCCAAACCCTCTATCATCAGGTTGCTCAAGGCTGTGTGCAGTTAGGATTTGAATATCTCCAAGGACAGGACTCTGTAACCTCTCTGGGCAACCTGTTTAGTGCTTGATCACAGTAAAAGTTATTAATCATACATTTAAATTGCATTTCCTTAATTTGAATTTGTGCCCTCTGCCTGTTGGCCTGTCACTGGGCATCACTGAGAAAGGTTCAGCTCTATCTTCTTTACTCCACATCAGGTAATTCTATACATTCATAAGACACCCATAAGCCTCTCATTCCAGGTTAAATAAGTGAACGCTCTCAACCTGTTATTAAAGATAACAGGAAAGGATTAAAGGTAACAGGAAAGGATTCTATAGGTCCATTTCAAATAAAAGATAGACTAGGGACAATGTGGGCCCTCTCCAGAAGCTATCAGGAGAACTGGCTACCCTGGATTAGGAGAAGGCTGAGGTTCTCAATGACTTCTTTGCCTTGGTCTTCACTGGCAAAGGCTCTGATCGCACCACTCAAGTCATGGAAGGCAGACACAGGGACTGTGAGAATGAAGACCCTAGGCCCACTGTAGGAGAGGATCTGGTTTGTGACCATCTTAAGAACCTGAATGTACACAAGTCCATGGGACCTGATGAAATCCATTCGTGGGTCCTCAAGGAGCTGGTGAATGAAGTTGCAAAGCCACTGGCCATCATATTTGAGAAATCATGGCAGTCAGGTGAAGTTCCCAATGGCTGGAAAAAGGGAAATGTAACCCCATTTTCAAGAAGGGGAAAATGGATGACCCAAGGAATTACAGACCAGTCAGTGTCACCTCTGTGCCTGGCAAAATCTGGGAGCAGATTCTCCTGCAAGGCATGCTAGGGCACAGGAAAAACAACCAGGTGCTTGGTGACAGCCAGCAGGGCTTCACTAAGGGGAAATCCTGCCTGACCTATCTGGTGGCCTTCTATGATGGGCTATGGAACTGATGGACAGGGGTGGAGCAGTTGATGTCATCTACCTGGACTTGTGCAAAGCGTTCGACACTGTCCCACACGACATCCTTTTGTGTGCAGTTCTGGTGTCCTCAACATGAAAAGGACATGGAACTGTTGGAACATGTCCAGAGGAGGCCACGAGGATGATCAGGGACTGGAGCACCTCCTGTATGGAGACAGGCTGAGAAAGTTGGGGCTGTTCAGCCTGGAGAAAAGAAACTGCACAGAGACCTCATAGCAGCCTTCCAGTATCTGAAGGCAGCCAATAGGGATGCTGGTGAGGGACTATTCATTAAGGACTGTAGTGATAGGACAAGGGGTAATGGGTTAAAACTTAAACAGGGGAGGTTTAGATTGGATATAAGAGGAAGTTCTTTCCTGTTAGGGTGGTGAGGTACTGGAATGGGTTGCCCAGGGAAGTTGTGAATGTTCCATCCCTGGCAGTGTTCAAGACCAGGTTGGATGAAGCCTTGGGTGCCATGGTTTAGTGAGAGTTGTCCCTGCCCATGGCAGGGATGTTGGAACTGGATGATCTCAAGGTCCTTTCCAACCCTAACTAGTCTCTGATTCTATGGTTCCATAACCTCTCCTCATCTCCATCACTTCAAATTTTCCCATCAAGAATGGAAGTCTTTCCACCAGTCTTTCCTTAGTGCTAGGATGTTCTCTAGTTCAACTACAAATTATCAAGCCTAATTGCATGGGTTCTAAACTGATATTTATCGTGTAGGAAGTCAGATAACTAGAATAACACATTTTTCCATTAAAATCTTTATAGAGTAACACCTTTGCCTTTCAAAAAGAACCAGGTTTCCTTTTACCTCAAAGAACTGAGATTTTTCAGCTATAGGAATAATATTATAAGACCTGAATAATTTTCTGGGAGTAAAACAAACAAGCAAACAAACATTTTCCTGGACCAGATCTTTAATGACTGGTTGGACTATGCTGTACTGAGTGTTCTTTTGGTCTACAGTCACTTGATAATCTAGCTATAGACACTTGTTTCCCTCCTGGAGACACTGGCATTCTGGATTTTGCGGGTCAGCAAAGAGGCAATGACATGGCAGGAAACCCTAGACAATTATTGCCTTTACCTCCCATTAGTAATGTGGCTGCAGCAGGGCTGCACAGCTTGAGATGCTTTACCAAATGATTTTCAAAGTGTGGATTCCTTTTTTGACATGACTTATTTCTTTGCTTGAATAGGCAATCACCTTAGCATCCATCACTTTTCTTGGCACAGGGTTAATGCTATTACGTCTGATATTCCTGGGGAATTTTTGTTTGGGTTTTTTATACCTGTCACTGGATATCAAGCTCTAGGTTATTTCATCAGTATGTTTGCTGGATCTGTCCCCCCTCTCACACTGTATTCCTCTGAAAACAGTCTGGGATTAATACATGAACTGGATTATAGTATCATGGAATGGTTTGGGCTGGGGGGGAACTTAAAGATCATCTAGTTCCAACCCTGCTGCCATGGCCAGAAGGGATAGAATCATAGAATAGTTAGGATTGGAAAGGACCTCAAGGTCACCTCGTTCCAACCCCCTGCCATGGGCAGGGACACCTCACACTAAACCATGTCACCCAAGGCTTCATTCAACCTGGTCTTGAACACTGCCAGGGATGGAGCATTCACTACCTCCCTGGGCAACACATTCCAGAGCTGATTACTTAAACCTACTTCAGGTAGATAAAAACTGGAGCATTCAATGGGAAAAACTCCCACAATGGTGTTTAACTCCAGCAGAGCCCCAGCTACTGGGATGCAATGAACTGGAGCTCTCTGGATGTGAGAAAGGTGGCCATCATCGTGAGAAAGGCCATGCATGGATGGAACATCCCTCTTCCTCACCCAGCTAGTTCAGCTATTGTGGCCTATTGTTCAGCTATTGGGGTTTACCTCTGCTTCCTACTGGAAACTGAAACCAAGTATAGGGTCTGTGCACTCCAGCATGGTCCTAAATGGGGACATAACCCAGATAGAAATGTTCAAGGAGCTGTGGAAGGAACCGGTTTGTTCTGACAGTCCTTATTGACTGATAGGCATTCACGCATGCTCTTGTCTCTGTGTATGTGCTGCTCCCGGCTGTTTCAAGGCTCACACTGGTATGCAGCTTGTATTATTTCTCCCTTTGGCTTTGAGTTGTCTCAGCATTAAAGGAGACTTGAGAGCCTTTGCCTTTGTACTGTTACAAATTAACACGTTGGGAAATGAATTACACCACCCACCAGCTAAATGAAAACATAGGCTGATCTAAGAAAGTCATTTATTGATCTTTCTTTTGTTAAAGTAGATTTCAGGGTGTAAAATACTAACTCAGCTAAATCAATACCCTTTTCACTACCAAGTTTGTCTTTAAGATTATGTGGTTATTTCTGAAGGGTGGAGTTTATTATCAAGACACGTTCCTCACAGGCATTGCCTTAAGTTAAGGCTACAGGATATGTATTGGGCAAATGGAGAGGGAGAGTCTATCTAACAGTGATGTGTGGATCTTCCAGAAGCAATTCATTAAGATCTCAATGACATTTGAAGGCAACGTGAAGTATAGTGCTAAAAGCTGAAATTGCTTCTAAGTACAAAGCAATTTTAAATCCCTTGCTAAGAGAATAGCTACAAATTCTGGTTTCATAATTTTTCCTATTTGAATCCTTAACTGGTATATATCAGCATAGCTTTACTGAATTCAGTGGAGTCTCAGGGGAAATCTGGCACTTTCTTTGATAGCAAAGAAATATTTCTAAACATATCTAAGCTATCAGTTAGTTACTAATTTATACAAGGCTTGCATTTTAAAATACTATTTTTTTGGAATCTAAACAAAATCTCTTAGAAAATCATATGTAAAAACACTATTTTAGCTATAATAAGGTATCAGCTATGACTCATATACAGCTGCAAAACAGCCCAAATAGAGAGAGGGGAATCAGGAAGTTGTTGCAGTGATTTGTTTCCCATTAAATGATCCTACTTTACCTGGAAGAATTAAGAGCACTCTACTCACCCTTTCTATTTTATTCTTTCCTACTCCATGATTTAAAAATTCCCTGCTTTTTCTGCTTTTTTCCCCCCCTCTTCTTCCCTGCAAGGAAAGTTTAATGAGGCATATTTGCTTGTTTCCATGGTATTTCAAAGAAAGATTACCAGCTGAAAGCAATGAAATATATAGAATAAAGCAGGGAAAAAAGTCTCTTCTTCAGTAACAGATACAAGCCTTACTTTCAGAATTAATTGTAGAGAAATATTTTTGTGTACTTGGAATAAGCGAAACCATGTCAGTCATTTTCCACTTTGATGTAAGGTCTGATGTTTTACAGAAAAAGAAGTGATTGGTTGCTCAGTATTCCTCTGTACTTTGTTCAGGACATACACATGTATGGCTCTAAAGAGCCATTAAAAACATCCTTTGCTATTGAAATATTTCATAACTAAGTGACAAACAGGATTCAGCTTGTGCTATTCATACAGCACAGTACTGTATTATGCACTGTTGATGAAATCTGAATTAAAGTCTGTGGATAACACTTGGTCAAGAAAGGCAAAAGCATCTTTTTGGACTTCCCAGGTAGGCCGAAGGCCATAATTCATTGTTCACCCAATAATTCCCCATATCTGGTGTGACAACGTTTGTGGGGATGCAGACAGGGAAAGGCAGTTATCATAAAATCCAAGCTTTATTAAAAGCAGAGACAGAAGTTCATGAAGCTCAGGGGATCATGCATAGGGTTATGGTCAGAAAAAGATTATTCTTCATTATTATTATAGTGTTAATTATTTGACTTATTTTTAAAGTGCTTGAAAGTTCAGAGGATGGGTAGGATCTCACCCTGCTGCCCTTGAAGGCAGTGCTCAAATACCTATTAATTTCAACAGGCCAGATTCAAAGGCACCTAAAACACTGCAATTAAATACAGACTACACCAACAGAAATTGAAGCAAGTGTTACATTTACTGCAACATATAATGAAAAATATAGACAAGTGATGCATGAATAAAACATAGAGGTTCATCAAGAACCTGTGACCTTTATGACCATGAGCAAACCACTAAAGATTGGATCTGTCATTTAAAATGATGTACCTGAGGGGGGAGCCTCAGCTTTCTCTCTGGTCAACAGAAAAAGATCAGCAGCTTCAGAGGAGAATTTAATGCACCTAAGACTTGAGCCTTCATCATGACCAGGAGTTTTATTTAAGTGCCTAAACCTAGATGGGATGAACCAGAAAGAGGAAATAGACAAACAGTAGTAGCAGTTGGGACAAAACTGCTTGAGGGCTTTGCAAACCCTCTTGAAATCTAATGTGCCTGATTTCCTACTTTCAAATTGGAGTTACAATAGCATCTCCAGAGATTTGTTAATACAACATACTTTGTTAGTATAAAGCAAAAAAACCCTTATCTATTCAACAGAAGTTGTGTGTGTGTGGGGAGGGGTGTTTCATTGCAATCTTAGGACTAGTATTTTTCCAGAGCTCTGCTTTACAGTTTGAGGTTTTGTTAAACCTCTTCAAACGTCTCTTTGAGCTACATGAACTCACCCTTGCTAGTGTTGTCTTTGTTTGGATTTCGGGGGGGATCTGGTTGTCTTTGTGCAGATCTCAGCTCCAGCCAGTAATTATCCAACTGCAATAAAACCAGTTAATTCTACTCCGTCGCTGCTGATCAACGAGATCTAATCCTCAATGATTTTAATAAAATCATTGTGAATCAGCCAAGAAAACAAGGATATGTCTGTGGTAATAAAAAGCCATAGGTCATAATATTGTCAACCTAAGTATCTGATTTTATGAAATACTGTTATTTCAGCATGAACAAATGAAAAATGGGGACTATCTGCTCAGCAGTTTAATGAAAACGTACACATATTTCATCTTACCTACGTGTAACAAGCATTCATCTGACATTCTTTCACCCACTTCCACACACCTATAAAAATCATACCTTTTTTCCCTAGGTAATCCCTTTTTCTTGTCTAGAAGACGAGAAGGAATTATTACCTTCATTTTATATAGGAAATTATTGCCCAGAAAAAGTTAAATGACTTTTGTTTCAAAAACAGAGGGTTGAGAACTAATTTTTCCTCAATTCCTCTCTACTGCCTCACAGCTCAGTTATAAATATTCTCTTTTGCAACTTGCAATTAGTTGTAGTTTAGAGATCGGTGTGTCTATGTGCTTGGCAAAAAGCAACGCAAATGCAAGAGTTTCACTAAGGCAATACTCTCCTATGCAGATCCTATTCACACAGGCAGTCACATCTTAGACAGCATGTTCTGGTTTTCTGCAGATTAAACAAATTCACATCACCGGTGTTGGCCTCCTGAAGCGTAATAGCAAATGCAGCTCTTCAGACTATGAGGTTTAAGTCCACTTCCATAATTAACCTAGAATTTAGGTACTTATGCACAAACAAGCATTGGGAAATAAAAGACAAAGCAGATCATATGGCATTCCTGCGTTTGCCACAATTTCTGAGTAACATTCCCTTATTTTTTTAAGGGAAAAAAATAATCTCTACTCAACTAAAGTGTTAAAATATTATCCTATATATACTTCCAGCAAACAACTTCTCGGCATGGGTTAGGCTCGACTTGGAAAACTATTGTCATCCAGGAGACAACCTGTAGTTTTAAATGACTAGGCTGTCAGTTCCTTAGCTCTCTGCACTTGCTTTTTCTGCTTTAGTGAATAGTAACAATCACACGACAAACAGCGTGTTATCTCCAACTGTGGCTTTTTTGACAGAAATCTTTGTGATACAAATATTGCAAACTTACATTCGTTTGCACGATTAATTTTATGCAGATTTATAAAGACTTAAGAAGCTTTTCATAAAATCTTAGTCTTTTGACTCTGCAACAAGACAGGAATCTTTTCAAAAGTATTTTTATTAAAATGGAATGTTTTAAATAGTGCAGATTTGGGAATTTTTTTCACTAGTTTCACTAGATTTGTGTTGAGATTTGCAAACAGTGTATTTCATATCCTAAAAGGGTGGTTGGCAATGAGGAGGAGGTATAAAGTAATTCTCCCCCATAAAATGTTTATGTATCCTATTTTTTCTGGATTTACAAATGAACGTGTAACATTATACCTAGTAAACAGAGTTGCAACTATGACAATTGAGTAACTCCTGAATGTCATTCATGAAGGGTGTTAGAAGACATAGACCTTACTCTGGTTTGGCAGAAAGCATTCTTAAAATTGCCCTTAAGCATTTAATTTCTGAAGGACAAGTAAGGATCCAAATCATTCATCAGTGTCAGATCTGAAAGACATGTACTTGGATTTCTTTCCTCCCTGTCCTGCCTTCTCTCCCAACTGGAACATGAGATGTACCTCAGGTGTCATTTTCTCCCAGCCCACTGACAAAGCTGCATCCTCCATGTAGCTCTTGGAAGAGGCTCCATCACTTAAGGGTGCCATTCCCAGAATCATGATCTATCCCCAACATTTTGTGACATTCTAATTCCCCTATCAAAAGGGGCTTCACTATGGGTTTTGTGAGGTTTTGTATTTTGACAAAGGAAAAAGTGTGACTTTAGCACAGGGTTCTATTACCAACCCATAATGAAGTTAAAGCCCCAAACTAGTTTTGCAGGCTTGCTCAATTTTTACTGTATCTGCCCAACTTTCTCTCACTATGCAGACACAATTGCATGCATAGAATATATTATCTTTTTTTATTTCCTATTAATATACTGTCTTTTCTTTCCAAAGTCCATTTTTAACAGTTCTGGTCTTTTCATACATGGCAAAGTCTGCAGCTCCAGTTTTTATGAAGTCCTATTTGTTGTGGTTTTCATGCAATACAATTAGCAAAAGTTACAACAGGCAAAATGAACTTTACATCCTTATTAATCCTTATTAATTTGTACCTTTATAGATATACTTTAACCGATGAAGAGGACTCTCTGTACCTGTTGGGACTGTTTGATTTCTACTAAAAAAGTTAAGTTAATCTCATTCTTTTCCACATATAATTTTGCATTAACAGATTCCTGGTATCTTTCTCTATTGCCTGCTAAACATGCACAGTAATTAATATTTTTGCTTAAAATAAAACATTTGTTATCCTGAGCATCTTTAGTGGTGGTCTCCTAGCCAAGGAGTGAATTGGTGCTCAACCCAGCCTTCTCAAATGGTCACCCTCATGAGATGTCCTTTATCATTCAAGAGGCTACTTTTCTGTGGGATGTTTTTACTTATTTATTAAATCTTTTCCTTTTTATGACTTAGTTTCCATGAAATGGCTTTGTTAATTTTCTCAATGTCTTTGTATTATTAAAATGATAGAAAATTGACCTAAAATTCAACATAAAGCCAATTATGAAAACAAATAGTTGCACTCTGATAAATAAGCCAACAATATGAGGTTGTACTGTCTGGGTCTGGTTCTTTTTATTCCAGGTTGCATGCAAGAAGTAAAAACAATTCCATGATGGCATCTCAATTAAAATGCAATGTTTTGATCTAAAGTTAATATCACTTCAGATTGAAATTAGCATTCCAATCATACAATTTAGTTTAATTGCTCTTTTTTTTCTGGGTTGGAACTGAACAATTCAAAACCTATTGTTTCTCTAGAAGTAATATTCACAGTCTCAACTGCCATCATATTTAAAGCTGAAACAGCAATATATTGGCCACCTGGAATTTTCAGGTATGGATATTACTGTCCAACAACTATTTCTGCTTTGTCACCTCTTTCCTTACTGGAAATACATGGGAAAAACCAAAGAACTGCAAGAAAATATTTTTTTAAATGAGAAAACCTTTTTGCTTTTTCAATTACAGAGGAAATATGTGTGAAAAAGGCAAAAAAGGAGAAAGGAAGGATACAGAAAAGAAGAAAAAGAATAAAGAGGAGGAATGGGAAAAACACAGAAGTCTAAATACTGTAGTCAGTATTTATACTGACTACAGTACATACTAAATACTGCACTCAGAAAGTGGAAATGGTTTCTAGGTTTCTTTAAGTAATTTATGGATTAAAACCAGAAAGTTATTTCCAATGCTGCCACTACAATTTATTTAGTACCTTTAACTGTCAGATAAATCACCCACTCCCTTGGCTGAGATGCAGGTGTCCAAGCGATGCCATTTTACCTGCATGAGGCCAGGATCATGAACAGACCCAAGTAAAATGGGGTTTTGAGACCTCATTTGGGGGTTGCTTTGCAACCCACTACCACATTTTCTTTATTGCATCAGTACAGTGGGAATAACTTATGAACACACATTAACAGACTTGGGAAGCAATCATTGAGTCACTTCCACAGCTAGGTGGTTTCTTTTAAAATGCCATTCAAACTGCAATAAGTATGTAGGGAAAAGGGTAATTTCAGTGGAAACTAGAAAATTTAGCCATCTTAGCCATTGTAGTAAATAATTTTTGTCCAATTAATTTCTCTGTCAATAGAAAAACAGCTAGTTCTAGTTTGGCGTTAGCAGCATGACTGTTTCTCAAACATTAACATTCTTTCTTGTATGCAGCATAGCAAAAGCTTTCTGTTATTTGTGTAGGTTCAGACTTTTAGTCCATTATTATTCACAGTATGTTATTGAAATTGCTCCTTGAAGGTTGGTCTACTTATGGGGGTTGGCCTTCTTCTTAATAGAATTTCCTTTCTATTATTCATGTTTATACCCCACTTAAATAATGTTAGCAATGCAGTAAAAATCCTTTTCCAAACAACTTCCACTCCAAAAGAAAAAGTGGAAAAGGAGGCACTTAGCCCAGACCAAAGAACAACTCACTGCTTTCATTTAGTTAAGCTGCATAAAGCCTTTTGGTGTCTGCACAGACAGAGCAGGACACGATCACATCTCCTACTTGTGAGGCTGGAAGTGTGAACCCTGTGGCTTGGTTTGATGTTGTGCAACAGAACCAGGGAGGACCCTCAGGAAACTGGGGTAGGGGAGGAGGATTTCCTCTTTTGTCCACAGTTCAGAGGTGTCCACTTGAGGAAATGCCTTGCTGAGGACATGAAAGCTTAAAAACCTGCTTGCACCTACTGAAACTCCTAAAGGCTCTGCCTGCCAAGGGATATGGCAGATACCAGAAGGGAGGATATGTTTCCTTGCCAGCCCTCTCACTGTTTGTTAATGCTTCTTCTCTCCCCTGGTTGAAAAACCTCTGCTGTAAGAAGGCAAGGAAACAAAGACCTGTTCTGGGTGATTTTCTGAAGTCAGTTATTGTGCCAGTTTGTGATTCTCTTACATTTATATCTCTATCAAAAGGACACAGAGAGAGTTAGATACTTCAAATCTTAGTTAATGAAAGTATCTTTATTGTGAATAATGGAGCTAATGGTAATATTAAACAAATGGATCCATTTGGAGACAGGACAGAAATCAAGAAACCAGATTAGACTAGAAAAAGTGATCCATTAATTATCAGTTACTAAAACTAACTTTGTCAAACATCAATATGAAGCTTTTCCCTCACTATGCTCTTAGTGAAACTGATTTATAAGATCAATCATCCTCGCACACTTTTTTGCTGTTATTGCTGGATAACTTTCCAGTTCACTCTCCTATACATTAGTGGAAGTTTAATTCCAGCAGACTGCTCAGTAAAACAGATGCTGTTTATCACTTTCCCTTCCTTTCCCAAGCTGCTGTTGGTTTCACAGTCAATGAGGAATATTAGTTTAAAAGCAAAAAAACTTCATCAAATACTTGTGGCTTAGAGGACAGCAGAACATTGCAGGAGTATATCAAAATGCATTCACTGGCTCATACTCCTGACTCTAACTGCAGAGATCTATATTTATGCATGTTCCCTGTTTGCTTACTTAGAAATCTATAAATTACATCCATTATATGTCAGTCTAACAAATGCTTTAGCCAATATACCAAAGGAAAATTTGACTAGTAGGATTTTATCGGTGAGGAGGTATTGAAATACACAGCAAGGAATGCATTAACCATTTCTTTTTAATATTGACAACTGTTTAAACCAACATACGGTATTACAACTGAAAGGAAAAAATCAGTATCTTCCTTTATAAGCACACACTATTCACAAAGAAATGCAGAATTAGGAAACTGAAAACACCAATGGTTACCTCTGCAATTGACTGTGTAAATTTGAGGTCTTCCACATCAGCAGATTCCTGAAATCAAGCACTAGCATGCACACCAACAGACACAAAGAGCAATATTTTATCTCCTAAGATTACTATAACTGGAAGTGCATGCATCTGAACACATGAATCAATGCAGTGCCCAGGATATTGAATGAGCACATAAGAAACACCATATTCTTGTTAATTCCAGTAAAACAGGTTATACCAGAAGAACCTGGTAAAGAAAACTCCAAATACCAGTTGTCTTTTGAGGGCTATGAATCAAAATCTTTCCCACTCTTGGACTGATGCCTGGTTAGAGGTACACTTAGAAACAGGCAATGGCAATCACTACTTTGGCTTGGGAAAACAGGTAGGATTTCATGACATATTGCCTAAAATATGTTAAGTTTTAAAGAGTGGTCAGCACTGAATGCAAACAAAATGAGTAATAAAGATAACTCAGCAATGGTGGATTGCAACGAGATCTAAAAGCAGTAAACCATGCCTATTCTACACACAGCAAAATGAAGGAAGAGCTGTAATACAGAAAGTCAGCTACAGTTACTTAATCAGATAATTAACCAATTGTTTAATTGTTAGATAATTGGATAACGGCAGCAGAGAAAATGCAGCTGCCTGGGTTTCATCATAGGCTTGAACCACAACAGGAGTCTCTGGGCTGTTAGTCTACTAAGGAAGAGGAGGATGCTCCCTGTTCATGTATATTTTTAGCAAGATAATCTGAAGTAAAGCTAGAAGAGATATGCCTCTATGTGTTACAATCATGCTCTTCTTTTGCTATCTGTGCCTTAGATGGAGGTTAGCCAATTAAAACACCAGCTCACACAGTTTAAAGCATAGGAAAATCCTAAATAAAAGGAAGTTTTTAAGAGCTGGAAAATAGACACATGTAATATAGTGTTCAACTTCACGAATATATCTCACTTCTTTCTAAAATGCAGCACAGCAAAATGCTCCATGACATTATACCAAATGTAGGTATGGTTATGGATTTGCCTCTGACAGCAAAATGGCTCCATCAAAGCCACCCACTCCCTCACCAACACTATTACTTGATTTAGCTACTTTAGTTAGCTGGGCATTTTGCAGAACAAGTTAATAGCTCTTGCCCCAAGGCTCTTCTTGAATAATTTTGTTGGTGATGTAATGAGTGACAGCAAGTTGCAATAGTAGAGAAAGAAAAGGAATGAACTTGGGCCTTAAAAGTGTGGCTGTGACTAACCAGTCTGAGCTTACAAACTGAGCCGTGTGCAGTATGTGTACTCTTTTTGCTTTATGTAAGAGAAGGCAGGATTTTGAACAGTAGTTTTTTTATGCTTTTGTTACTGAGGTTTTCATGGTCATCTGAGTAAAAATCCAATACTTAACACACAATATGGAGAAATGCCATGAAATAATATGAAGACAGGCTGAGAAAGTTGGGGTTGTTCAGCCTGGAGAAGAGAAGGCTGCGTGGAGACCTCATAGCAGCCTTCCAGTATCTGAAGGGGACCTACAGGGATGCTGGAGAGGGACTCTTCATTAGGGACTGTAGTGATAGGACAAGGGGTAATGGGTTGAAACTTAAACAGCAGAGTTTTAGACTGGATATAAGGAAGAAATTCTTTACTGTGAGGGTGGTGAGGCACTGGAATGGGTTCCCCAGGGAGGTTGTGAATGCTCCATCCCTGGCAGTGTTCAAGGCCTGGTTGGATGAAGCCTTGGGTGATATGGTTTAGTGTGAGGTGTCCCTGCCCATGGCAGGGGGGTTGGAACTGGATGATCTTAATGTTCTTTCCAACCCTAAGTATTCTATGATTCTATGACTGCCAGATTTTCAAATATATCTTCTTAAAAACTACCAGGATGGAAACCATAGAAACATTGCTGAGTGTATAACAGTCAAATGGAAATCCATAAATAACTACTAAGAAGAAAAAAAAAAGATATTTTTAAATTAAAAATTTAATTGCTTAAAAATTAATGTGTGATTTCTTTTTCCAAAGTAACAGCTGTATGCCATCTTTTTGGCTATTTTCCTTTACATGTCATCTTGTTAATGCAATGACTTTCTTTTCAAGGTAACACACAATATCCACATACAGCTGGAACATGTAGAGCTCGGGGGGAGCCTACATGGGGAAATCTATGCTCAGTAAGTATGGATATGAAATTACACCATATTAACTACTCTGTGCTGATACTTAATGTGGACAGTGGCCTTTGCTACATCTCCCTTTATATACCTAAGGGAATTAAATTAGAAACATGGTTGTCTTAATTTCCCCATGTGGTGAATGGGTGGAAAGAAGCATATCCAGAAGGAGAGACAGATGTTAAACGGACTGTACCATGCTGTTGAGATGGTTTTATCTCTGCCGCTTTCATAGGGAGAGACTAAACTGAACTGACTTCAAAGAAACTTATGTTCCTTGAAAAGGGAATAAATGGTACTAGGAGGACTAAATTTTGCCAAAAGAACAGGATGCGTCACACCTGCACATAGACATTTAGAAGCTGGATTGATACAAATCTTGTGGTTCTGAGGACAATACCTTTTCATCATAGTCTTACCTGTTATTAAATTCCAGTGGTACTGGTGCTTGAGATCACAGCCTATGTTTTCCACGTGTAAGTTATAAAGAACTTGTCTGAATTTGGCTTCCCTGGTGGCCTCTGTCATTCATGAGCATTCAGTTTCCTGATACAATAGTTGAACAGTATCTGTTTCCTTACATCCTTCCAAGTTCCCTCAGCCTTAGAATGAGCTTTATCTCATTTAACTTAATCACCTAAAGGCTAGACAGGCTGTCAAAGGTAGTCATGGAAGTGCCCCTCTGTACTCAGTGAGAGGGGCAGACAGAATAAATCCTGGAATAACACATTGGTTTTAGCAGAGGGGACCTCTGTAGTTCATCTGATCCAATGCCCTGAACAACGGAGACTTAACTTTAGCAATACAAGGTTGCTGAGAATATTTTCCAAATGAATTATGATAATTTCCATGGATGGAGATTCCATAAACCCATTGAACTCATTCTACTTTATAGCCATTCTTACTGCGATTCTGTTTCCTCATATATAAAATCACTTATTTTTTCATGTCATTTGCCCCTCTCCTTTAGCATGGAGGGTTGCTTTTGTTCCAAGGAGCTCTGTGAAATATCAGCACTCACTTCTTGCTTTAGCAGAGTCAAGGTGATTTACCAGTGAGCTGTGAAGATTTTCTTTCTCTCTCCTTCACTTGGGCTAACATGACTATTGTGGTTTGTCATGAGTGTCTAGATTGTGGTTAGATGTGGAAATACAGTAATAGATGCTTTCACGCAAAGATGGAAGGTTGTGACACCAGTGTCAAACCAACTATTTCAGCATTCCCTAGCGATACATCAAAATGTCAAAATAGTGACAGAAGTTGAAAAGCATCTCTAACAGGGGAGAACCCTGAGCACACCTTCCAAGGAAAGAAAAAGGCAAGGCACTTTCAGTTGTATTCTGAAACAGAGAGTGTCCTCTTAACGATACATCACTGGTTCTGGTAATGGCTAGTTTAGAAGGGCAATCAACTGAGCATGCTGGCATGGGTAAATCACACATTTCTTTGTGGACAAATATCAGCAGATGCAAAGTATCTGTGATAATTAACAATTATACAATTGAAGCAAAATGGAAGAGGGTTGTGGAAATACCAACTATTCTGGCAGAGCAAAATAGAATTAAGTATCTGTCAGAATGAAGTAGAATTGAGAGTCAAGAACACTTGCTAATTGTTTAGTCTTCTTTTGGGGATCTAAAGTACCTGTAATTTTGCTGTACTTTGTTTATACTGTGGTAGCACAGTTATGGCCCAATGTGCCAGATGAAAAGCACATAATAATAATTAATCCTTGCACTACAGAACTTGCAATGCAATTAGCCATGATGAGCAAAGAATGGAAGACTTGCTTTGGGGATATGTAATCTTACTTGGGACTAAAAGATTTACCCCAAATTACACTTAGAGTCATTAAGACACAAAGAATCAAATAACCTGCTCAAGTTTGCAGAAGAGATGCAGCAGTTCCAGGACCTGATCATATATTTCTCACTCCTATAATGTGCTTCAAACTGTCATTTTCTGTTTCTTTTAATAACTAAGTGAAGAGCAACAAGCTGGATTTCTTTTCTGCTAAATATTCAGATGGAAAAAAGAGGCTTGAAGTCCTGAGGTTCCTGCTTTCTGAGTAGATGTTTCCCACCCAGACTGCTGACGTACCACTATGTATAGCTGAATGTAGTGGTTTAACCCCAGCCAGCAACTCAGCCCCACACAGCTACTCACTCACTACCTCTCAGTGGGATGGGGGAAAGAATCAGAAGAGTAAAAGTGAGAAATCTCATGGGTTGAGATAGGCAGTTTGATGCGTAAACCAAAAGGTGTGCACACAAACAAAGCAAACCAATTCATTCACCATTTCCCATGAGCAGGAAGGTGCTCAGCCATCTCCAGAACAGGAGGGTTCCATCAACCATAACAGTTACTTAGGAAGACAAACACCATCACTGAACATCTCCACTTCCTTCCTTTTCCCAGCTTAATCTGCTGCACATGATGCTATACAGAATGGGATATCTCTTGGATCAGGTGGGGTCAGCTGGTCCCACCTGTGTTCCATCCCAACTCCTTGTGCACCCACAGTCTCCTCACTTGTGTAATGAGGAGAGAGGCAGAAAAGGCCTTGAATCTGTGTAAGCACTGCCTAGCAGTAATGACAACACCCCTGTGTTATCAATATTGTTTTCAATACAAGTCCAGAACTTAGCTCCATAATAGCTACTATAGAGAAAAGTAACTCTGTCCTAGCCAAAATGAGCACACCAAAGAAACCAGGATGGAGCACTTCCCCCGTGAAGACAGGTTGGGAAAGTTGAGGCTGTTCACCTGGAGAAGAGAAGCTGCGTGAAGACTTCAGAGCAGCTTCCAGTGTCTGTAGAAGGCCTACAAGGATGCTGGGGAGGGACTATTCATCAGGGACTGTAGCAATAGGACAAGGGGTAATGGGTTTAAACTTAAACAGGGGAAGTTCAGCTTAGATATAAGGAAGAAGTTCTTTATTGCAAGGGTGGTGAGGCACTGGAATGAGTTGCCCAGGGAAGTTGTGAGTGCTCCATCCCTGGCAATGTTCTAGGCCTGGATGGACAGAGCCTTGGGCAACATGGTCTAGTGTGAGGCTTCCCTGCCTATGGCAAGGGAGTTGGAACTGAATGATCTGAAGTATCTTTCCAACCCTAACTATTCTATGATTCTATGAATCTAAGAAGTTAGTTTATTTTTTCAGTGTTACCCATGGCTGAAACTGTTTCAAGTGTATTTTGGGAATTTAAATCCCAAGCTTATATTACTTATAAGTTTAGATGAGTGTCTGACTGATACCTTTTAAGTTCACTAGGTTTCCTTCTGATGAATTATCCTGAAGTCATTACGGAGATGTCCCTGCCCATGGCAGGGGGGTTGGAACTAGATGGTCTTAAGGTCCTTTCCAACCTTAACTATTCTATGATTCTATGTAGAAATAAAGTCAGTGTTCTTTCTTGCTTAAATCCAAGTCATTTTATTTTTCTTGTCTTGCTTATCTTAACATTGCCTGGCAGAAACAACAGCGTGGGAAAAGCTCCAAATGTAATAATTCAATTAATTAAGCCATTTTTAATTTACCGAACACGCTGCTTTTTAAAGAATTTCTTAATGCTATTTTCCAATATATTAAGGTCTCAATTATGTTAGTTACAGCAATTAGTTCCATCAAACTTACGTCATTGTTTAGTTACTGCTGTTGAACTCTGAAAGAGTTGTTATAATAACACTGCCATTCACTGCTGACCAAAGTCAGTTCTAGCAAATAATTAAACCCTCCTGTTTGAGTGGAACCATCACATCTTCATTCTCCTCTTTAGCTAAGAAGAAATGCTCATCACAGACATGCTGTTAACAGGATGATCACTAGACCAGTTCATCATTGTAATCCACTTATGCCAGGCTGGCTTCTCAGCCCTACAGTTTTTCTGGTGGCCTTTCTGAAAAATGAAGATACCTCAGTAAGATGAACGTCTGTCTCAAAATAGTCTTGTCAAAGGTAACATAAATTCCTATTACATTCAGTAGAGGAAGGATGTTTGGGCATCTAGCAAGACTAATTTGGCACCTCTCAAATATCATATAGGTACGTATGTGTACCTGTTTCCTGTAATTAGTTTTGCTAAATATGGAACAGTTTTCAGTGCCAGAGCACTTAAAATTCAGTAACCTTCATTTTTTGAGATGTGACATTGTTCAATTCTCTGTTAAGAGATTTCATATCTAAAATGCAAGTGCTGCTGGATGATGCTATTTGCGTTAGATGATATTTGACTTATCCAGCCACACAGGAGAGGAATCAAACACTTTCTTTTCATTGTGAGAGCAAAGCTCTTTTGGACACATCAGGGGATGATTCACTGTGCAACCGTCTTCCATCACTGAAAATATCAAAGGTCTATTTTAAAAGGAGGCCAAAGTGCTTTGTCTATTTCACAGCCAAAAACTACTGTGAGATTAATTTTCTTCTATAAAGGTATAAAGTTCAAGTTGCTAAAATTAGCAATTGTTTCACCTGAGCCTCTTCTCTAAGGTCCTATTCAAAGCAGTATTGTTTAGTGTTTCAGTGCCGCCTGCTTAAAATGTAATGTTCCCCATTCAATGTGTCAAAAAGCTATAGCTAATTATTCTCATAGCAAGGATAATCATACCAATTATGATTCTTTAAAAAGAATGGTGGAAACAAAGAAGTAGAGATAAGATTTAACAATGACAAGACAAATTGGGGAGGCAGGACAACCTTAAATGTTGAAAATCTACAGTGCTTTCTTTTTTGCAAGAAAGGATAAAATTACAGCTTTATGAATAAGGCAAGTTATTGCTGTTCAATCTGTGGAATTATGGATTATTATGGTAAGGTCCTTGTTGGTTTGGAGTGAAGCTCATAGCTGTCTCTCCAGCCTCAAAATCTAGGGCTGTAGGATATGACACAGAGCAAGATCTAATGTTTGTAGAGTATCTACTTAGACCAATAGATGGTGGAAATTTAGGATCATAGTTCTGAAGGACTTGTCCTTCCAAGACAAGCACCTTATTTCTCACAATGGTTTATGAAGAGAAGCAGACAGCCATAGGATTATGCAGTTTTCCTATGTGAAGTATGTATATCCATTGATTGCCTCAGGAGCACGAGCATTGCTAAAAGACAATTCAAACCATCTAGGTTAGATCTCTGTCTCTTTTCATTAATGTGCAGTGTACAGGCTTTTCTATTGAGCTGGGATACAGGATGCAAATCCCCCTTTTTAAGGAAAAGTAGCAAAAAGAGAAGATCTGAAGCTTCATGAGGGGGCAAATGGTGACCCCAGTGACACCTATATCCCCACCAAAGTTAAATAACCAAAAAGAGGAAAATATAGATTGTCAGCCTAAAAGGTGAAGAGCTCTTCTTTCCCACATCAAAAAGACCACAATAGGATGTGGGACACTGCCATGAGGAGCAGTCTGTGGTTAATGCTGAAGATGACTCCTTATTCTTGTAGAAAACCAAGGATCAAGGAGACAGTGAGGATCTTTTTGCCAGACCAGAGAATATACTGGCTTTTCCTTAGGCAATGGAAAGGAATAACTGCTTCCAGGGAGCAAATTATACCGCTTGTCCTGAACACTTATTTTAGATTAAAACACATACACTGGAATGTCTCTCTGACTCTCCATGAATTACAAAAGGAGCTTAGACCAAATGTTTCCCTACTGGATAACTAAATTTAAGCTCCTTTTGCAGCTAAATATAACAAGAACAACATGAGACTAAGCCTAAAAGCCCTTTCTGTACTACAGCTGGTAAACAGGCCACCTGACAGCAAGGTTACACACAGGTTACAGACACTTCCTCTTAACATCTTTAAAAGTGCTATTCTCTCTATCCCCTATAATACAGCTCAAACTAACACAAGCCATTGTGCACATGAACAGTCCAAGCAGCAGACAGCTTTGTTTCAGTTGCTGTTAAGTCTATATAGGAATCTTACTAAAAGCTCTTTGCAGGACTCAGGAGTTATCACTTGAGCCAGTTCTGCTGATAGCAAACCTCGTGTTCTGCCAGTAACCAGCCTGTTTTGCTATGCTTCTAGCTTTGCCACATTACCTTAGGCTTGCTTTTTCATACTGTCATTTTGTGGCCTGGTCTAATATCCAAGGGGAAATTAAGAAGCTGGTGGGTGAAGCATCTAATGATGTGGTTCTGCAGGGAGAACAGCCCAAATGGCCTGGTGAGAGCAGAGATTCTCTTCAAGGACTTGGAGGCTAAAACTACAAAGCTTTATCTTTACTATAGCAGAACAAGAGGGGAAATAATTTGGTTTCCCTTCTGTTCCCTAAATGAGAAGCGTAAGTCCATTCCAAATGCTCCCTTACAAATGGCAAAGCATGAGGAACTACTGAGGTGTGAAACAGGAGCTTCAGGTCATTACTAATCTGGTTGACATGCAAAGTGCTGAGGTAGGAATTGAAAGCCCCGTTGCACATCCCAGCCCTCCGAGACATTTGGTCTCCCAGGAATCATTATTTCCTCTGTACAATCTATTGTTTCATAAAGAATATTGTGTTTCAGCAGAAAAGTCAAATGCGTCCTCTCATAACTCCATGTGGCTGTTAGCTTACTGCTGAGTTAATACTTTGCCACATAAATAAAACCATACAAAAAAGACAGAGCAGACTTGCAGAGAAACATAGGGGAAAATATAATTCATTGGTGCTCAGGGCTGAAAAGCTAGCGAGCTTCTTTCCTTTCCCTTTTTATTCCCTTTACCCTTACAAGTTGATGTGTACCCAAACAGCTTGAAAAGTACTTTGAAATCCAACTTTAGTCAGCTACGATGAAGACATAAGAGGAGCTGATTTTTCCTTTGTGGTGCTTTGTTTTCTTTTATTCAGCGTTTGCTTCAGCAGTGGCTGCAGGAGAGAAGCCAAGTATTTCTTCTTGGAACTTTTTTCCTCTTTTGGTGCGGTTTAAAGATATATTTCTTGACTTTCACTGAACAATAACCACTGCTTATTGCTGTTAAGCCAAGCTCAGGTAGTGAGCTGAGAAAGGGCTTGAACCAAACTGCAAGACTTCTCAAACGAGTTATACCGTGACATTTTGCCTAAGGGCTCTTTACTCAGGTAGGAAAATGCTGCTTTTTGTTCAAAGATGTCAAAAAACTTTTATTACAGAAAACAATAAGCAATGCTATGGTTTTAGTTTTGTTGGAAATTGTGCTGAAAAATAACAATCTGAAAAATGTTCTAAGGTACCATTTGTATGAGCTTATTCATCACACTTGGGACCAGTCATTGTGTATAAGGGCAAGGCTGCAACTCAGACAGCTCTAGTCGGGCTGTAGGATAGGGCCAACAGGAACTTCATGGAATTCAAGCAGGGAAAAATGCAAACTCTGTATGTTATATGGCAGCGAAGAGCAACAATGTTCTGGATAGCTTATGCAGGAGCAGAGCCAACAGAGTTGGCGACAAGTGATTATTCCTCTCTAACCAACAGCCATTAGCCTACAGTTACAATATCGCATCCAGGTTTTGGAACACCCAAGAAAGAAAGGCATTGGGTAAACTGGCATGAATTCAGTGATGGGACACCAAGGTAGGGAGGAAGAACAAGAGCTGGAGTTACTACCCTTTAGAAAATGCTGGAGGATCTGGGTGTTTGACATTGAGAAGAGACACCTTCAGGAGAATGTAAGAGCATCCTGCCCGTATCTACAAGGGGGTCATCAAGACAAATCCAGGCTTTTAGAAATAGAGTGTGGTGGGAGGACAAGAGATCATGGGTGGAAGACAAAGTGAGGTTCAGAACAAATGTTTGGGAAAATTAGGACAGTCAGGCACTGAAACAGCTTCTCCTTGGAACTTTTCAGGTCCTAGCCAGCAAAGTAATGAGTGACCTGGTCAAATCTCAGAGATGGCCCTGATATGAAGGAGCCAAGCTTGAAACAGAGACCTCCTAACATCGCTCCCCTCTTGTGTTCTAGGACTGTGAAGTCTCTGCTAATTTTCTATCCCTGTGTCCTTTGCCAGCATATTTGAAAGTGACCAATTATCACCATTCTGCTACTGATCAGACTAGTTTTGAAGAGCACAACTACGGGTAGTAGTTTTAAAGTAAACAAGGGTAGACTTAGACTAGATACATGGAAGAATTTTTTACTATGAGGGTGCTGAATCGCTGGAAAAGATTACCCAGAGAGGTGGTAGATTCTTCATCCTTGGAAACATTCAAGGTCAGTTTGGATGAGGGTCTGAACAACCTGATCTAATTGAAGATGTCTATGCTCATTGCAGAGGGGTTGGAATAGATTACCTTTAAAGTCTGTGATTCTATGAATTACTAATGATTTTTAATACAGAGATAGTAGAATAGACCTATGCAGACAACCATGATTTTCCTTAAAATTAAATATTAAAATCTTAGTTCATCAAAGCACTAAAACTCACACTTAATTTTAAACCTATTTTTATTTCCTATTCATTATAGTCTCACTACTATATTTAGGTAGCTACATCTTTTTCATTCTGATCTCGCTAATGCACTCACACATTACTATCTTTTTAATAGATTGCAAACACCTACTTGAAGCTGGACAAATTCCTAATATCTTTCATGTGCTGAGGTGTTTTGTAATATTAAAATGTGATTATCATTCATCCAATCTGTGGGTTAGGTGTTATTTCCTTTTACTTTTACAGCTATATGTAGTATTACCAACCATTAATACGTAAGTACGAAATGATGAAGTTATATGGTTACTACATGAAATGTAATGGTGACCAAATGATGAGTTTTAACTCTGAACAATTTTTAACAGGAAAAGGATCCAGTGCTATGATGCTCCCTTGGCAGAGCGTATGCAGTGACACAGTGCAGTGGGTGCATTGCAGTGATCCTGTGCTGTGCACACCCTGGCCATGGGATGTCCCTGCTGATTGAGATGAAGACATACAAGAATGCTCTACTTCATTGTTTTGGTTCACAGTTGACTCCATGTGAGTATATTCTAGCACATACTATAGCTTCCATCATAGAATCATAGAATAGTTAGGGTTGGAAAGGACCTTAAGATCATCTAGTTCCAACCCCCTGCCATGGGCAGGGACACCTCACACTAAGCCCTTTCAGCTTGGTTGTTGCTGGAGAAAACTCATATATGAAACCTCACTGTCTAAAATGGCCTTGAGGCCAGAAAAGCATCAGAAAACAGGTAGAAAAACATACTGAAAACCATTTGAATTGTCCTCACTCTGCATAACAAAAGAAACACTGCTGCAGACAGAAGAGCCTCCAGAGCATTGGCTGGAGCTGTTATCCCATTCACAGCTGGGAAGAAATAATTCTCAAGGTCTAACAGAGGCTGAAGTACTCCTGGTCTCATCTTGGGAGTCCACCAGATAAATCACTGTTTTTTAAGGTGTCACCAGCCAGTAGTGACTTGTTCCTGCTTTATTGCTTTAGGGGACTGTATTCTTTATGTTCTCTCATGACCGTGGTGACTCCTCATTTGAGGTCACCGAATAACAGCCCAATAAGCTACAGCTGTGGTTGACCAGAAAAAGCTTCATAAAAGATCCCTGTGATCCAGTGCAATTCTTTCATCGTGGTAAAATAACATCATAAGTCAAAACAGTTCTTTGGAGTTAGACAAGAAACAAGATTAACATCATTGTCTTTGCAAGAATTCCCTGTATACTGGCAAGCATAAGAAAAGCTAGATAAGTGAAATGAATATAAATGTCTAGCCAGATTCTCAGAAGTGTCAGTTGGCAAATGACAAATGAATACAGCAATGCTGCATAAATTTACAATATCTGAGAATCACATACTATTTCTTTAGAATAATCCATAATAATAATAATAAAGAATCCTTACAATTTCCTTACAAGATAAAATAAAGTAAAAATTCTTTACAATTAAGGAAAACAGGTTGGTGTAACTTAGTCTTTGAATACTTAAAAATTGCAGCTAGTATTAATTAATATGCATGCAGATGACAAGAAAAAGGTTTTCAGAATATTGGTTAAATGCAACACTGAAGAATATGTGCTAATATTAATTACTATTTTCACCAACACTAGTAAGAATGTTAAACTTACATTGATATGCAAATTATTTTCCCATGTAACATCATGCATTTTCATATAGCAAACCTCATATTTTATACGTTTTCCATCAAAGAAAGAAACAATATGGTGTGCCTGACATATCCAATAAAGGTTTGTGACCCGTTTCAAACTATGAACCAAGTACGCGTAGTGAAACCTTTACCTGTGTGTTGTATGAAGGGTGACTCCATTATGCTTCATGTATGAAGGGTAACTCCATTACATTTCATGTATAAAAGGTGACTCCATTATGTTTCATGTTTAATTAATAATTAAATCATTAATTTAATTATTTAATAATTAATTACTTTTACAATTTAATTTTTTAGCATCTCTAACCACTGAGCTGACTTCATCATTGGAAGAAGGCTGTAATTTAAAGATTACATTACTTAATGCCAATAACTAATTTTAATGTTGTATATCAGAAAGTTAAGACTATTTTTTTTCAGGTCCATCTGTTAACATTTACTCTTACTCACATTCCCTGCTCATTACCTGCTGATCATCACATGTTGCACACACATGTATCACATCGCTAAAAGGTACTGAGTTGTAGGGTTAGAGGTCAAAGCAAGGCTTTAGTTTAGTTGTTAAACTGTGTCTCAGCATTCAGATCTTAGATAGACCAGAGATCTCTCTGAAGCACTTTCCTATGTGATTTTCCTTCACAGAAACTAGACTGTTGGAACTTTAATACCTCTGGAACTGAACCTTTAATTCTTTGTATCTGTGGTCTCCATGTATGAAATCCAATCTTACCTATGCCAGAGATAACAATTTTTCCTGAAGAACAGAGGCTGCAAAGAAAAATGCATTCACACTTTTTAGGCACCTCAGGCAGGTTTCAACTCACCTAATGTGAAATATCTACAAAGTAATTGTCTATACATAAGCTAGATGGATTTTTTTTGACTTTTGGAGACCACGGAGAGAAATCAGCACTTAAAGAATCTGATTAATCTCATCCTGAGGTAGATAGCCATGATAGGTCAGAGGAAATGTGTATTTAAGTGTCTGTTCTCTCTGTGACTGTAAAAGTAGTTCAGATGCATACAGAAGTTCAGATTCATAGTGGACCATACAGTTCAGATGTAGACATCTACACAGCTGGTTAGCTATATAGACTGAGATGAGCTTGACATCCTGAGTTTACTTTGATGACTGCTGGTTCAGCTCCTACATAGATACGTACTGGAAAGTTTATGCACTATATATGTCTTTGGGCTATAATTTAATCAATATTTTAATAACTACACTTTTCATAGTTAGAAAAGATATTTCCCAAAGCTATATGAGCATGATTTTATTTCAAATTAAGATTTGGAGTCTGTTGTGAACTGTAGAAACTCTGAGAGAAAAGTGCCATAATCGCAAGACTCAAAGGATACATAGGAATTTGTTTGATAAGTTCTATATAAAGTAGCACACGATTAGCCTATAACTGCATTTTCACCAAACTACATGAGTACTTCTGAATTCAATATAATAAGTTAAAAGCAGCTCAAAGCACCGGGAGAAAACGAAGCAACACAGTAATACCTCCATCCCTGGAAGAGCTCTTCTATGGGAATTTGATGTTTATAGAAGATTTCAGCTCAATGCATCTGCAACTGAGGTGCTCTGTGGTCAACCACAGGACATGAATTACAAAAGTGCTGGCAGTGGACAAGAAGTCTGCTCCAACAGCTAAAGCTCCTGGTGGCCATATGGTTCTGATCTCCCGCTGATTAGCTTTCCTGCTTTTGCTTGTTTGAGGTTGTAAAGTGTCCAGCTATGGATCAACTGAAACTGCCTTCAGGTATACGTTCGAAAAGACAATAGAAAGGAAGAGTTGTCACTACCTGTTTGAATGCATCAACTTCTCTCATTGCTGGGCCATACAGTTATTCCAGAGCTTTTGCTGCCTTTAGAAAGATGGTGTTTGCAGTGGAAGGAATCAAATGTGTTATATTATTTCCAGCCAAAAGGAGTCATTCATGATGGTAAGACCTTTATCTTTTTTGGATCTTGTCTCATCAACCAAATCACTTGAGGGTTTCAGGAGGGGAAAAAGGAAAGAAACAGAGATTGAGGGATAAGAAGATGATGTGATCACAGTAAGTGCCTTGAATGCAACCATCTCTCAGCCCTGTTGCTGTAGTTCATATGGAAGAGTCTGCGTGAACTTGTGGAAGCTAAATAATGTTGAACATCATCTGTTATATAGGTTCATCAGCTGCAAAGTGTAAATAAGTTTCTTTTTTTGGCCTCCAATTTCATTCTTTGATGTTGCCTTCAGCGATTTTGGGAAATTTAATGTTACTGCTCTTCAGTTAATGACTTCTGAAAAGAATATATAAACTTTGATAACTTGAGTGAAGATTTTTTAACAGTTGTCTACAATCTCAGCTTGCAAAAAGTTATTTTAATTGTTTTTCCCCACCTTTTAATTTATACTGATTCCTGTAACAGTGCTGTTGCAGTATCTTGATTAAGGAATATTAACCACTGCCTCCAAAGTGTGGGTTTCACAAAGATAGAGACTCGCAGCTTACATAAGCTGTCACATCCTGTGGGCTGATAACATTTTAGATTAGTTGAGTCTCTACTATTAACAATTTCTCTAGACCTTCCCAATTTGCCTTGTGAGATCCACTGTTTTGATTATTATTTATACAAATAGAGAAGCCCTAAGGGGCCTAAACTGAGATGCTTTGAGCAGTCTGATTTTCTAGTGGAAAGTAGAACGTCCTCTGTCTTCTGAAGACTAGACATCTTTAAAATGCTTGCTTATCTGGACATGTATAAAATCTAAGTATGCAAAATCCTATTTTTGAATAAGGTTAAAAGAAATCTCCCTTTTCCATATGGATCAGCAATGATTCGTAAAGACTTCCCTTGTAATTTTACTTCTAAAATAAATCTAATTTCACATTTTTTCTGTGTATCTATGATGACAGTTTGAGTAAAAAATGAGGACCTACCTTTTTATACTTTTCTGTCTTTTTAAAGCACAGGGGAAATCATGAGGGAAAGCAGAAGGTAGAAGCAATATATGAACAAGTATCCACTTGTCATATATATATATATATGTGTGTGTATATATATATCTCAACTATCATCTCCAGTCATATTCATACAAGATAATGAGGTGACCCCCTACCCCTTTTCTTCGAAGCTGAAAGGGAGGTTGCATTTTTACACACTTAAAATAAATGCCTGCCTTCTGTAAAAAACCCCAAAACATAAAAGGTGTTGCTCAAAGGAAACCATCAGCACTAGAGAGAACCATAATCCCCACCATCTGCTACCACAGAGACAGAGCAACTATTCACAGCTTTTGTTGCAGTCCTCAGGCTGCAATTGTACTGCAACTGAGGGTGGTCACAGTAGACCTGAGCAATTTTATATCTTTACTGCTTATTCCCCTGTCTGTACCACCCCTCTTCCTCCCTGCTCTGCCCATTTTTTTACTGTAATAGGCAAAATGAGGGCAGGGAAGGGATTGGATCTTTCTGATCTTTAGGCCACCTGCTGCTGCCAACAGAAACATGAAATATGTATTGTATCTGGGGCCTGTAGGAGATGTTCCCTAGGCTGAGATCCATTTCATTTAATTATAGTAATCTCAAAAGTATCCAGTCTAAGCTAACTATCTAGGCTCCTCCTTTAGACAATAAAATAGAGGCAGTTCCGAAGGTGATTCATCCTATCCTACAATTGGTATTAATCCTAAACTAAATGCTGTATAAAAGGAATTGTCCTGTCTGCTGCAAAAGAAGCTCAGCATCCAATTTGGAGCAGATACCCAGGATGGGCTTTGCTTGAGCATGCAGACACTTCCAGTGTAGATGCAAAAACACTGAAATATTATTTCTCTCTACTAACAACAGTGATCAGCTTGGATGTAGACCTTTTTTAATAGTTTTATTGTTAGAAGACGTGTCTTGTGTTTCTATTTTCCAGATGGTTAAAATTAAGTGAGATAAATCTGGGCTTTACTGACCGGGCCATACAACTTGAAATCATGCTTACTGAGCAATGCCTATAGCTTCAATAAATTAGACCCCTTGACTAGGCAGTCAACACTATCACTTCCAGTTTCTAGACTGTACAGTTGTTCATGTGCTCTCCAGGGTAGTGTGCAGTGAGCCAAAGAGGGAACACCATTCCTTCATCTACTACACCAACATAATGAAATAATACCTTTGAACTTTCTGAGTTATTGAAAGAGAATGAGGTTCTAGAGGTAAAATGCATGTATGTTACTGGAACTGTCTGGAAATGTTCATATGGCACAATGTTCGTGGCACTTAATTTTCATAGGCTGGTTGGCCTAAGGTAAATATATGAGTCACACATTTGCAAGGATGTTTATTCACCACAGTGTGCATTTAAATAAGTACTAGTTCATTATAACCTTTAAAACACAAGCATCACTGGTATTTAAGTATTGGAATGAGCTTTATCACAATGAGCTCATTAGAGAAAGGGTTGAATATATGGAAGGATAGTTCTTCAGCCTTATTTCATTGCAAGTTCTACAGTTAATTACTAGGACAAATCACTAAATAAGAACACAAACAATATTACAAGTTAAAATGGAAGGTTCTGTGGCAGATATAGCTTTATAAAAAAGCATAAGTTAAATGCTAAGAACCCATTCATAATAAAAAGCAATTTCCCAAGTATTATGTGCTATCTCCATTATGGTTAAACATAATAAATTAACAGTGAGCATTCCAAATCCAATGTCTTGTGTTCTTCAGTATTCTTAAAAATCAGTGGGATCAAAAGTCCTCTAGCACTTCAATGGGAGTAATAGAAGACAATTTAATTGACAGAAATGTGTTTCAGATAGTACTTCTTATCTTCAGGCAACACATTTTATTACCTAAAACTTCATTACTGTGCAGAAAAAAAAGGAGAAAGAGAAACATACATTTACTTGTAGTGAATCACACATTTAAAATGATAACAGAATTGATTTCTTCCTGCATTTTTTATCTTTACTTTATACATCATGACCTGTATGCTAAAATGTGGGAACCTAAAAATTTCTGGTACACTTCTGTATTTTCCAGGAAAAGAACAATGACTTTCTAAGAAGAATGATATTTTTTGCATTGTTATAATGTGCCTTGTTTTCCTAAGATCAATTTAAAAGGAAACTCGCCTCTATATCACCCATAGTAACGCTTCTGTCAGATCTTGTAGTTATAGTTGCTAGTTACATTTGCTAACAAAGACAGTTCAGACTTTCAGTGGGATTCCCCACACAACCGTAAGGAAGAAACAATGTTGGTTGTCATATGTAAGGATGGTGTGTGCAATCGACTTTAGGACTAACATGGTGACACAGCTGATTTTGATCCCTTATAATCAGTGGGGGAAAAAAATCAAAAGCTGAAGGTTTTTGCTGTCTGCTTCAGAGTTAAAAAAAGGATGCTCAGTTTCTATTGCTCCTGGACTGTCAGTTGTGAAATAGCCTCTAGCACTCCACATCAGTGTAAAGGAGCATAGTTTGATAGGGATACAGGATTAGATGGCATGATAATGATTAAAAAGAATCATTGAATCATAGAATCATTTCGGTTGAAAAAGACACTTAAGATCATTGAGTCCAACTGTTAATCCAGCACTGCCAAGTCCACCACTAAACCATGTCCCTAAGTGCACATCTACACATCTTTTAAATATCTCTAGAGATAGTGACTGCACCACTTCCCTGTGTAGTTTGTTCCAGTGCTTGACAACCCCTGTGGTGAAGAAATGTTTCCTCACATGCAGTCTAAACCTGCCCTAGTGCAACATAAGGCCATTTTTTCTGGTTCTGTCCCTTGTTACTTGGGACAAGAGACTGACGCCTGCCTCCCTACAGCCTCCTTTCATGTAGTTGTACAGAAAATAGATGAAAATAAACAGCTCTACAATCCAACAGCAGCACTTTCACATTATGACTTCGAACCTAATAGTTCTCCCAAAAAACACCTTGCATTTTCCACAAACAGTCAGGAGAGGTTGAGTCTAAAATGAGCAATTCACATCCTAAAACTATGCAACAGTTAAAATCTATGTGGGGGCTATGAACTGAAGCCTGAATAAACAAGATGAGGTCTCCAGTTCATGGATGTATTCAACTGTCTTAATCCCATTGAAAACAATAGAAGTCATGTCCTTCTCAACAGACCTTTTAAGGATATGTATCTAAGCTCATAATGTCATGGTACAGGAGGACCACTGACAGTCACAAACATGTTAATCAACTTAGACTCAGAATTGTAATTGTATTACAGTTATTAATACAATGTATTGCAAGTCTTAGTGTGCAATAATTGAATTACAAACCATTTCACATGGGTGAAGAAATCATCACAGATCATTTTACAGGTGCACAGGAAACAGAGATTTGATCTGGATTGCTTGGTCAGTTGGGCAGAAGCAAACAACGTTGGCAATAAGAACACAGATCTATGGCAAAGAGTAAAAAGCTTCTATAGATCTATTCAGTCCTATAGTGGGAAGTAATAACTGGGAGCACAGCAGACTGTCATACATGTGGAAGCCTGGTTTATGTTATTGTAGTTAAATATTACGACAATCCATGAACCAATAGAAGGGAATACAGAATAAATGTAAAGGGGTAAAATTTCTTCTTTTGGGACAGCTGCATAATCCACTGGAATACAGTGGCCAGTTCTAGAAACCATATGGGGAGGAGGGTGAGGGAGAAACAATAAAACAAGTAAATAAGCAAAATAAACAAAACAAAAACCTTAAAAGTTGCAGAAGTTGTTTTGTTTTTTAATGAATAGCATAATAAAAATATTGAAAAATAATGAGAAATTCAATTCCTATATTTACACTATATTTATTCCTGTACTGCTTTTGAGCTAGCTGACTCCAGAAGCAGTCTGAAGACTGCTATGCTCCTGAGACACAATTATATGCGTTATTAAGCATATTGGCAATTTGGGTTGAATTTAGGTTGATTAAAAGCACTGCCTGTTTCTGTGTGATTGCAGGACAATCCATCTGACTGACATTGACCATGGGACACTGCCATGGCCACTCAAACATTGTGAGAGGCACAAGAAAGCAAGGAGCATATTCAATATTTTCCCTTTGAGTTTGCCTCCAGGTTCAGTTTCTGTGCAGCTCAAATGCACTCATTAATAAACACTAAGAACTATTTATCCATTTGTGCTAAAGCTACATCTCAAGGACCTCTCAAAACATAGTATGTGTAAAGTAAATGGGCTTAATGGCCCCTCAAAGTGCTTGCTTCGGTTGGTGTAGACAACTAATGGAGACTGGACACTGAAACTGCAGACAGCATAGTTAGGAGGAATAAATCCTGTGAGGGTACCAATGCAACTTTATTTTGCTTCAGGCCAGCATTCTGTTCTTTCCTATATTTTAAATTTGTATTATCTATGATTTACCATTTTCTCTTAAACTAAGAAGTGTTTAAGTTAAAATAATAAGATTTCATGAGGATTTTTTAAGATCTTAAATATGTTTCATATTGTTTTCTTAATTTCTTCTAACATGTTTGTGCAAATGTTTGGAAACAGTCTTCCCATTGCTAATAAGCGTTCATAGTTCATTCTTACCCTCAATGTCCTGATTTCACCCTCTTTGAAAAGATATACTATTTGTGGAGTATTATTATTGGGATGAAGGAACAGCATCAGTTGGTGGATAAACCAATAAGTAACAATAAAATGCTAGCCTTGCAAAGCACTCTACAAACATCAATTAATTCTCTTTGCAGCAGCCTTATGCAGCTGGTAAATTCGCATTCTAAGTGCTAAGACAAAAAGTGGCAAAGTAATTCACACTGTGCTGGGACATTGATTCAGATCGAGTTCTGAGGCTTGACTCTTTCCTTAGAGTGCTTTCCCAAAAGCACCAGAACATTCCATAAGCTCTGAAATGAGTTTGTGTTACATCAGAAATGAGATGCATGATCTCTTTTTTGTCTCCTGCGAAGAAAACTCAGACAGAGACAGAAATATCCCAGTTTATAAACTGATATTTCCTTGTTTCTTCTGTCCCTGCAGAAGAGGTGCTTTGTTTCAGGCTCTTTAGCAGCAAATCCCAACCTCTCTTCTGGGTCACCAAGAAGTCTTTTCTCCTGTATCTTCACCTTCACTACTAAAGTCTCCTTGATGGCGTGCAGCTCCTTTTCCCCAGCAGCCCACACTCAAACAGCCCCTGTGTATTTCCTGTGTCTTAATAAGCCTTTCTCCCCATCACCTGAACCCTTATTTTTGTTGAAGAGCCCAACTTTCCCCCTTGGATCTCCTGTCTGCACACAGAACAAAGCCAAGAGTCAGCTTTTCTCTTTGCTGCGTCACCTCAGCCTTTTAAGAGAGTATAACAACTGATACACAGCGGGCTGAAAAAAGACATATAACCCAGACACCATCCATCATGCACAGCCACAGAGTGGCTCTCTTAATTCTGCAAGTTCCATCCACCTCAGGAAACTGAGATAACGGAGGTTGTCCCTCAAAAAGCCTATAAGCTTGATTTTGGTATAAGCTCTGAACGTTTTACTGTTGCTTATAGAAGTAGCCTTACATAGGCTTTTACACTGGATTTGGTTTCTTTATGTGCATTTGACTCATTCGTAGTGACTTTTTAATTTACTGAATTGGAAAAAATCATTCCTTTTTTTGCAGAAATAAATACTTGGTCTTCCCAAGGTAGAGTTACCTTTTATTTGTGCTAATGTGTTTGGTGGTGATAAAGTTGTTGTATGGCTGCTTCCCCTTCTTGCTCTTCTGTATGTTTCCTATTAAAACATGAACAGGATTTCCTTCTCAGTGGATTACATTACAGAGCGAGAGGCAGCATGAGTCCAGGATTTAATAGGAGCTGAACACTGAAGGGACATCAAGGCTGGAGCTCCTGAAACACAGCATTCCTCAAGCTCAGTGTCACACTTCAAACTCCAGGTTTGAACTATGTGTGTTTAAATGGTTAAAGAAGCCAATGAGAACTTATGTTTAGGACACCAGCGTAATATGTGAACAATTATTTACTTTTATAGAAAAAAGCATTTAAAAGCTTTCGTATTTAAGTCCAAGAAAGATGCTTCCTTGCTTGTACCATTGCTGGCAAAATAAGACAGTCAAATAATTGATTTTCCTGTAGATCGCTCTTCAAGATCTCTATGTTAGGCATGAGCTTGATACTGTGCCATCCCATGCAGCAAGCACTCCACTTCCAGGCTCAGGGAGCTCAGCATGGAGCAGGATGGAATGAGGCTTTCTTCAATAGTTTCCTTCTTGTTTCACACCTGATATGTGACCAACTCAAACTGATATTCAGCTACTAGTAAGACAAAAAGTGAAAGAACACTTTAGAAAGGGGTGTTTTGAATTGAAGCTGAAATTCTGAGTAAAGAAAAGCTTTGGTCTTTTTATAGCATTTGCATATACATATATTCATGTATCTAATACACGTATATATTCTGAAAACATTTAATTTTAAGAGGAAACCACTTATGTGGTTATTATTTTTAAGAGGGTTAAGAGGTTTTCTGTAATTATGCTATGCTCATCTTACACATCTGTTCATTGCAAATCTGTCTGTGTCTCTGTAGCTAATCATTTAGAAGTTCATCACATGAAATACATAAACAAGGCAGTTCCACCATATTCTATGATTCTATATTGGCAGCCAATCAGAGATGCTGGCAATGCATATTTGATTATATCCCAAAGTCAGTATATCTGTTAAAAGGTATTTTATTTTATTGTTTTCCTTCTTTGTATCTTGATACTGGAACTCCCCATTTATACAGGCACAAATATTTGGAAATAAATCTATGAAAATGACCACTGGGATTGCCCAACATTGAAAAAAAATGTATTTTTGACTAAAATCAGTTATCTTGGAAAATCAGAACTTTTCCAAGAGGCAGCTTGGCTGACTGGGGCCAAACACGCAGCATGTTTAGAAGCTAAGGTCCACTGGGCTCATCCTTATCCAGTTAGCAGACAATTGAGATGGCTTTAAAATGGCCTTTGCACCTAGAAAATTGCCTAGTTTGGACATTGTAGCACAGTCTGTAGTCTCCTCCATGTCCTGACACAAACTCCTACAGAGAATCGGTTTGAACTCCTACATAGAACGGTTTGAACTGGAAGGGAATTGAAAGATCAATCCCCCTGTCACAAGCAAGGACACCTTCCAAAGGGATTGCTCCAAGCCCCTGTGTCCAACCTGGCCTTGGACACTGCCAGGGATGGGGCAGCCACAGCTTCTCTGGGTGACCTGTGTCCTCATCACCCTCATAATAAAGAATTTATCCTCAATCTCCCCTCTTTCAGCTTAAAGCCATTACTCCTTGTTCAATCCCTACATGCCTTTGTAAAGTCCCTCCAGATTTCTTATTAACTCTGCTGCCCTACAGCCTCCCCAGAGCCTTCTCTTCTCCAGGCTCAACAACTCCAGCTCTGTCAGCCTGACTTCATAGGAGGGTGGCTCCAGCCCTCTGATCATCTTTGTGGACCACCTCTGGATTCACTTCAACAACTCCACATTCTTCTTATGTTGGGGGCGCCTTGTGCAATACACCAAAGTTTTAAATACAATGTCCTTCTGATTAAGAACTGATTAAAGTTTGGGGATAAACACAGTAGGCACACAGGAGTTTCCATCTGAACATCAGGAAACAGATTTTTGCTGTGATAGTATCTGAGTACTTGTATGGGTTGTCTGGAGTGTTCATGGAGTCTCCATCCTTGGAGATATGCAAAAGCTGGATGGATACTGTCCTGAGCAACTGGTTCCAAGTGGCCCTGCTTGAGGAGGGGGGTTGGACCAGGTAACATGCAGAGGTCAACCCCTTCCAACCTCATCTATTCCATGTTTCTGTGATTCTTAAGATGCTAATCAAGATTCACTGAAGTCCTCAGGAAAATAACTCTCCTATAGAATTTGCAACTGATGTTTGATCCTGAGCTTGTCTAATGTTAACTTTAAACATTAAATGGAGGTATCCATATGTCAGAAATGTAGTCATTACATATTCCTCTTATTTTTAAAGCCTGAAGATTTCCTTCATTAGAGAGTTATTCATATCTCATGGAGCCCAAACCAGACTCTGGAAGAGCCTTTCTCTACATGAACTTTACAGGAAGCCTTAAACTGCTAAACTCTTAAATTAGGTCCCTCGGTTGTAGTCCTTAAATTAAACTGAATAAATCAGACACATTTCTCTTTTTTCCAGTAGTCTCCTCCAGAATAAATAGTTCAAGTTTTGGGGTTTGTTTGCTTTCTTCTCAAAGCCAATACACTAACCACCATTACCAGCTGGGTTCTACAGCTTTTGCCCTGATGTTTAAAGCAATATATTATGCACAAATGAGGATCAGGCCCCAGATACAAAAGAATAAGTTTTAGGATGGATGAATGTATTTGTGCACAGCTTACTCTCCATGTGCTTGTTGTAGCTGAGCTCTCAGGGACAGTACTTAACGTTTTCCCTTCAGACTTGTCATAAATAAATGAACTGGGGAGAAAATAGCGAAATGATTTGTGCAATTGTTGAATTACAGCAACTGATGAAAAATACATAGCCACAGAATTCTGACAGATATCTTCATCTCGCAGCTGGCAAGGTCACAAAAGCTGAACTGAGCTGCAAAATTACAGGTATTTACCTCTCATTGGGTTAATATGGCCTGAGTTCTTAAGAAAAACAGCCCACCTTTGGAGTCAGAATGTCACGACAGCTCAGGACAGGAAGGCAAGCTCTTAACGTTGGTTTGAAGTGGTTTAAGGCAACATTTTCCCTATTAGAAAAATACTACTCAGCAGGTGTTAGTTACTGCACGTCTAAGCAAAGTGCAGCAATTGATGATGACTTAAAAGCCACTGGGTTGCGTTACACTGAGCAAAGAGTGAATGTGCAGGAGCACATTTCAGCTGACGGGTGGTAACTCAGAGGCAGTATCTTCGTGGGCTGTTCCTATTTGATCTGCAGGAGCATGTCTATGCTTTCAGGAACTGGTATGCCAAAAATCTGGTCATTATTCCATGTTGTTGGGTGCTGATCACATTACTGCATTTCAGACCCAGACAGCCACAAATTTAAGTATATAGAACACACAGGAGGATGCGCTATTTAAAATATGGCATTATTTAGAATCAAGGCAGCACAGCCTGAATTATCAGAATTGCTGCTGCATCCAAGCCCATGTGATTTTAAACAGATCATGTCCTCTAAATCTATTAATTACATTGCAAATTTGCCTGATTGTGAGACTGTCTAACATATTCAGTGTCGCGGCTCTGAGTGCTGTTAATTACAATTCTGCCAGATGGGTGACAAAAAAAGGAACAAACTACACATTTCTGTAAAAAAATGTTAAAAAAATGCCATTCTGTTATTCTTGTGGCGAAAGTTAAAGCAGATCCTGATCTGTGCAAAATGACCCAGCTCTATTGCTGGTGTCTGATTCATACCAGCTGAAGATACGACCCACTGTTAAACGAACAGATGATTCATACGGTTTTTATGTTAAACATAAAAATGATGTTCTCTAACATAGTTTAATAGGTACTTACTAAGGGCCAAATTTCCATTGGTGCCTTATAAGTATACTGACTAATAATAATTAACAGATCTTCCTGGAAAGCAGTAATTTTCATATAATCCCTCTGCAAGACTTTTAACTGTTAATGCAAGTCAATTTAACTCTTGCTGTAGATGGATTTATAATCCTTTCTTTACCTTTAGCACAGCAAAAGAAAAGAAGATCATAGGAGACTAGTTTCCATCACAGGGGTGGCAAGGACCCTCAGGGAATTTCCCAGGGCTGACTGTAGCTGGGGTTTTCTCAGGTAAAGCAGCCCATGGTTGTTGCTAAGCAAGATGAAAAATGTGTTGACATTTTAACCCACAGTATTTTTTATCCCTGGGATTTTTATTCACTCGTTTTGTGCTCTGTGCTTGTGGAAATCGCTGTGATTTCCCTTCAAAGGCAGCGCACCATTGCACAGCATGTAAGGACCTAGAAGCACGGAGGGGCTTTTTTGCAGCCTTGAGATCCTCAGGCTGGTACTTAGTGAGTCTGAGCAGCCTGGCAAAGGGATGCCATATAAACTGGGGAATGAAAGCTTCAGATTGCTCCTTGCACTGCACTGAACATGGGGATAAAACCCCCCAGATCACAGCAAGATCATTTAATAAACAGGTTAAGGAACTCGCACCACTCTTGCTAGTCCTGCAGCACCTGTAAGCACCATCATCCTCCCAGGACTCCTGTGTTTCCCACCTAGAGTAGTTTTCCTGCCAATGTGAACACTAAAGGAAAGTTTGTGTTCTTTTATATGAGAAAAGGCAGTAAAAATGCAGCCCAGGGTCTGTATAATGCTAACTCACACAGTAAACCCAGCCAAGCTCTGAAGATACTGATGTTTCATTCCCCCAAACTCATGAACTAATTCACCACTTCTGAAGGGAAAAAAAGCTCAAATCATTAGTGTTTTGGTGGGGTTTTTTATCCTTTTTTTGTTTTGTTTTGTGTTTTTATGCTTGCTAGTGGGAAGTCCTGAAAGGCCAGGTTTCCCTGAACAAATGCAAATGAATGCCTTAACACCACACAGTTAGTGGTGCCTTTATCCTTTGTGGGCTGCAAATGCAGCAGAACTGTGCATATTTAGTGTCTGCAAGGTGCCTTAGATAATGATCCTCCTCTGATGCAGTATTATTGCTGTTTCTGGCAGACTCTAGAAGTGCAGGCTAATTGCACTTCTAGATGGTAGGTGTGTTATTGGTTAAAAATGTAAGAGGCACATCAGCAGAGCTTTTTACAATATAATAGGCACTGATTAGCCAGCCAAGTAATATGGCAGGAGAAGTTTCACCACTCACAATTTGCTTCAAATTCAGAAGGTCTGAATGTAAACTAGGAATAAAACGAAGACCTATTTCTTATTATGGGAGTGAAGGATTAAGATATTGCACTGCTTGAAGAGCTTGGCCCCTTCAATTTGTGGATTTCTGTGCAATGATTTACTCACTTTAGCACCTATTCTTTGTAATTTAGCTTTTCCCGGGCTGGTGATGCCAAGGAATCTTTCTAATCCAGTCAGAATCACTGGCAATTCAATCTACCAAATGAGATTAGGGCCTAATCCTGCAAGATGCAACAAATTCACTTGTGTAGAATATGGAAGGATGCGGCCCCTTGCTCTTAAAAGCCTTACAGCAAAACTGTATCAATACAGATTGCAGTGGTACCATTTAAATGATAAGAAAAAATCCTTGATCCCAATTTAACTGCTTCAATTGAATCTAGACATTCCCCTGTCCAAAACCCAAGAGACTGGTCCCAATAATGTATTTCTCTATTAACACTGAACACATGAGGGAGGTGCTTAGATACTAGATGGCAGTATAAAACCTTAATAAAATTCATTTAAATGACATCCCAAATAATCACACAGCACATCGTTATCAATACACTCACAGGGTTAGCAGAGGAATTCATTTCATTTCACTGCCACCCTACATATTCCAGGTATTGGAAGTTTCTTTTAGCACAGAGATACAAACTCTTTGGATATATTCAGATGTTAAGGAAACCTTCAGTTGACTGTACCTTCTCCCTAAATTTAGTCATTACCATCAGTGCAGCAAAGGTAAAGAAAAATAGAATGTTATTTTACATCAATATTTAACAAGGATCTTCATTAGAATGAGGTAAACTTTGTTACTGCAAAACTACACTTCTGAAATATAAAACATTTAAACTATTATCTGCTCAAAAGTGCTTTCTACTGAAAACCTAAAGAAGTTATTTCTATTTTCCCCTATTTCTCCCTGCACTGTTACCATGAATGAAAGCAGCAGAGAGAAGAATTTGCCCCAGTAAAACTGTTACTGAAATATGGTTTGCTCATAATTAATAGTCTTATATGCTGTTTCGCACTGGGGCAAATCCCTTTCTATTTCACCAATTTAAGAAATGCATCACAGATCCAAGACTCATTTATAGAAACCTAAACCTGAGAATTGCATTGAATCCAACAGAAGTTGGTTAAGTCAGATAATAGAACAGAGTATCCTGTTGAACAGATTTATAGTGCAGTTTCTATTTTTCATTCTGGGGGATTCTCCATTTACCTTCACAGGTCTTTTCCATGGCAATATCCATAGTTCAGAGATTGATTCTTAAAACATTGTTACGTTAGTCTAACCCAACCTCCTACATAACACAGGTCAGGGTATTTCATTAAGCATTTCTCACACCAAGGAATATACTTTTGGAGCAGCTATCATAGCAGTGGCAAACTGTCAACACCTTTCTATCAATTTATGCTCTGCCCTAGCACACAGTGCTACACACTGGCATTTACTCTCAGCAGTTTGTGGTTGCACTTTCACTCTCCCAGACTGTTGGTTCTTTAGATGAATCAACTAAATCCATGTAGAAGGGCAGAAATAGGACCTGCATGCTAAGTTCAGATGAATAGACGAAGCAGTAGTAAGACAGAGTATAGTAAGTAAGAAATATAAGACAAGCAAGCAGCGGTTGAAAGGCTCTTGAGGAAAGGGCCTCTAACCTTTGGGCATTATGCATATCAGTTGGATGTCAAAGTGATCTAGATCCATAGAACACAGACCAGAGCCTGCTTGAAAATTACATGAAAATAAGTACCACTTAACTTTGTGGGACACTTTTTGGTTGGTTGGGTGGGAGTTTTGGGGTGGGGGATTTAATGGTTGGTTTAGTTTCTTGGGTTTTTTGAAACAAAACTCTTTGAATCATCCTTGAAGATTTGGGGTGCTGAGCAACCTGGTCTAGTGGAAGGTGTCCTATGGCAGGGAATTGGAACTAGATGAGCTTTAAGGTCCCTTCTAGCCCAAACGATCACGATTCAATCATGTTATGATCTATATTCCACAAGTAACAGCAATTGCATTTCCAGCTTGACTTTTTTCTTTTTCATAAGGCTTTGCTTTCCAAACTAGCCATGAGCAAACTCATATCTGCTATGAAACTTTGCTGGCACAGTAAGGTCACACAGTCTTTTGCAGACACACCTCATGTTGCTCCACGTCATGCAGGCAGATAAGAAAGCTCTCATCTAAAAGATGCTTAGCTTTGTTAGTGCACAAGGTCTGTGGCATCAATAGACCACTTCAAATCAGTACAGCAGCACCTTCAAACTGAGATTTGCAAACATGTGGTCACCCACAGCACATATGGAGCAAGCACAGATCTGCCTGCAAACACCTGTACAAACCTGTGTGCAATTTAACATAGCAAATGAGGCCCATACAGTCTTCATATAACCATCATATCTCTGCTTCTGCTGCACTTGCCAAAAGGACCACAGAGCTATGGCAGAGACCAAGGGGAACGAGTGCCCCAAATAAGCTCCAAGATAGCTTTCTGCAGCTTTGACCATAATCTCTACTACCATATTAGACATGACCATTTTGCTGTTCTTTTACAGTTTTCCACATTTTTCAAATCCACCAGTTGACCTTCATCTCTAAATCCAGGAAATAAACCTCACACAGGGCTGGAAAGTTTTTCCATTAGTCTGCCTATAGCCCTTCACATAGTGGGTCCCTTATCACAACATCCAGATGCTGTTGTCACACAAAAAATAAATGACAAAATTCATTTCATTCCCAAAGGTTGTTGTGCTGGATGACTCCAAGTTCCATCCCTCCTCCAGATAGGTAGCCTCTGTAATAGCTGAGCATCTCATCCATTTAGTATCTGCATGAGGAAGATATTTATTCTATTTTACTACAAATGAGAAAGGTCTCAAAAAGTAGTGAGTGAATTTCCAATTTCTTAGGTCTGGAAATATCTCATAAATCCAAATAAACCATTTTCACGATTCACAAGTACAGTAGCTCTGAATAACATCATTAGTGGAACTGTTGCACCGAAGGAAAGTACATGATTTCAAGCTATGTAGGGTAGTCCCTGGGGAATACTCTCCACCTTATCAGACATTAATGATCAGGTGCAAAACCCCTTGAACCAAACTGGAATTTTCCATTTGTGTCAGTAAATTTGGGCTCAAGCATATGATGTGCTGGATTTCACTTTGAAATGTTTTACATGTACCAATACAATACTGGTAATGTCTCTATTTCCCTCCATCTGTACCTAAATTCAGAATCAACCAACTGATTTACACCTGGGAAATATCCATATTTTACCACTGTGCATACCTCCCATAAATTTGTTCTCTTATTTTACATGCATTTTAAGGAGACGGAAAGAAATAATGACATTTATTGTTTTCAGTTACATGCCATTAAACTTGCCGCATCAATGCATTCTCTTTAAGTTTGTTTAGGAAAGGTAATTAACATAAAGCCCAAGTGTTAAATGCACAACCAGGGCATACTTTTAATTGTCTTTAGTCATTTTTAGAAAAAGAAAAGAACCAGGCATTTCCCTCTATGTATCTAATTAGATTTCAGATTCCCAACACAAATAGTAGCCTACTTGTATGCAGTCGTGGCTTTCCTTTCTGAAACAGCTGGCCCTGACTCTCTTGCCTATGTGAGGTTGAGTAGGACACCCTTCATGCTGTATCTGGTTTTCACCCTCCAGTGAGGACCAGAAAAGGACCAAACACCTCATTTTCCAACACTTCCTAGCGAAACATAGATTTTGGTTACAATGACAGAAAGCCCTGATTGGTTGTCTGTTTGCAGAGTAGGCAACAAAATGTGTTTCAAACACTGGTGCTATAGTAAGAGCTCTGCCTATGTGACTTTCTGTAAGTGTAATACTCAAGGCACTGCAAAATCCCAGGGCCAGGAATGGAAGCAAGGCAAAGTCAAACGAGATAGGGCAGGTTTTGAACAATAAAGCTAATTAACCATCCAAATGACTTCATCTGAAAAGCACTATCTTACCTTCCCTGTGAACACTGTGAAATCAAACATCACTGTCTTTCCAAAAGATCTTCTCTAGCTCAGCCAGAAGTCATTTATTAGGCTTAACACAGGAATTACTGTGTATAATTTTGTGTTAGGTTGGAGGAGCCAATGTGTTTTTCAAGCCATAAAACATAATTTCGGTATGACGGTGCCAAAAGCTTGATGCAACACATTAAACCCAGATGTCTTAGAGCAATGGAAGTGATACGGGAAACGGTTTAACATCGCTTTGGCTTTTAAATACAAGATACCTAAGCCTTTAAATACTAGATACCTAAGGGGATCTAGTGATTGGCTCTGTCCCCAGATGCTTCTGACAGTGAGGAAATTTTGAGCCTTGAACCTGACCACTCTCTTACCCATGGCTGACCAGGACAATGCTTCTTCTGTACATTCAGTATGGTTTCTGTAATGCTTGTCTGTTAAATTGTGTTTTCCAGTGCAATTAGGTACTACAAAGAGAGCCTCATACAAGATTCAGGCATAAGCTGCTAATGGTTGCTGACTCTTCCTTCTGCAGAAATATACATTAAAGAGGAGAAGATATTATCAGGCTCGTGCTGAGATTTAGAAGTCCTCTGTGTGGGTGCAGGAAGAGAGAAATAAGAGGAAGAATAAGAGGGGCATAAGAGAAATAAGATAATCTCCTCATAATTAGGGCTATTGAAAGGAAAAAGTGTCCTGGATTAGTCCTGGGAAGGCAAACTGTCCATCTCAACCTCTGTCCCTATTTTCTTGCCACTGAAAAAATTCCTCCTGATGGGAGATGCCATATGATATATTTTGTGTGAACCTAAACCTTGTCCTTATCTTACTGGAAATCTATATTTGTTGCAGACTGACTCTTTTATGCCTTTTTTAAAAGAACAGGGTTTTTTCCAAAGGCTCGACTCCCCCTGATGTCCATGGGACATTTAGCTTTTGACTATAATGTAAGCAAAATTAGACCAACGCTGAGAAGAATCTCTCTCCCATATGCCATAATGAAACCCCCCCTTGCGTTTATGTGCTTTTTAAAGGATGTCAAGTGATTATGATGGGGCAGACACTTTCAATATATAAATATCTAGAAATGACAGAACATTTCAGGAGCCTCCTGAGTGGGTAAGAATCCTGAGCAAACTGTTATTTCATATTTAATCCCATTCCCTTTCTCCTCAGAACTAGGCAATCCCGATTAGGCTCTCCTTTGTAATAAAATAACAAATGCAAATAACCATGCACATACAGCAGTGTGCTCCATATAAAATTTACATTAGGGCTTTTCTGAGAAGAAGCTTTAATGCTGTATTTGAAGTAATTCTGCTTTCATAGAGTGCTGCTTGTTAAAAAGTTGTAAATCCATTTCTGTGTTGCTGAGGATGTGTCTAGCTCTCAGTTAAATGGAAATATGTAATCCCACTCACTCGTTTGCTTTGCTTCAGGTTTTGATGCTCTCTCTGGGCTCAGACCTGGAAGGTGCTGGGTACTCCCAGGATACCTGTCAGGAACACTGAACCACAACCAGACCTACTTTCTTATCTGTGGTATTTCACTTGCCTGAATGAAATCTATCTCTTTTCTCCTCCTGCCCACTTTGTACATTCTTGATAAAAAGAACATAAAAACCCTAACTATTCTATGATTCTAAATGGGGCAGACCTATATTTCCTGTCTTTCCAACTCCATCCACTCACCTAGCAGCAGATCCAAAGCTGTGGGAGAAGCTGCGTATCGTGTGCATGGTGCATCACCCATGGGTGAGGAGGAGACCACGAGACAGGTTGAGACTTTGAACAGGCACTGGGACACTGGGTATGCCTAAAATGAGCCTGATGTCTAGTATTTCAAAGACATTTTAGCAACTACCTATTGTTGTGGGGGCCAAAACCCAAAAACTGCATTTGGAACCTCCAGTTATGTGTCCCTGAACATTTCTGCTGCAAAAACAGAGAAATAATTAAAGCAGAGCAAAATCACAAGAGGAGGGTGACTCATTCTTTATTTGTCAAGCCATTGGAGATGCTGAAGCCCTCCTGCAGTTACATAGAGCCTTGATAGAGGTTTGCCTGTCCTCAGGTGGTGCTGAGGCTTTAAGAAGGAGAAGACACTGCACCATTATCTGCAGCTGGAGATACGACCCTTAAAGGAATCATCTAGGTGCTTCTGAAAGGATTAGCTTCTCTCCCACTTGTATTTTGACTGAAGTATATACAGTGAAAGCTGGCTTTTATTCTGAGAACTTTAGGTTAATGTGACAGATGCCAGAAGTCTGATTAAGCTCTTGTGTGAATTCCAAAACCAATAAAACCTCCTTTAAAACATGCCCTTCTCACTCACTGCAACCAAGCAACTTTGGTTTCCTCCTTCAGGTCTTTCTTAAAATGTAAATTAATTCAAGGTTATCACTTCCCTTTGGCATCCCCCACTTCACTGGAATTACTCTTAATTTACTTTGATGAAACATACAATATTAGTCTTAATTAGAAGCCTTGGGGACAGACCTGTGTAGGCTCGTGACACAGACACGCTGCACTCTTGTTGGAGCCTCTGTTGTTTGTAATTTGGGATCCAGGAATTTGTTTTCCAGCCAATGACAGCCCTGATATTTTCCAGCTTTACGGACCTTTTAAGTAGTCAAAGGCTTTAAAGGAAGATTTCCTGAAAGGCTCTGACTTACATGTACCTAGCGCTTTAAAGCAGCATTTGTTGTCAGGGGGAGGAAAAGCAGCCCAAATTAATAGGCTCATATAACAAACCTATGGCAGGGGGGTTGGAACTAGATGATCTTAAGCTCCTTTGCAACCCTAACTATTCTATGATTCTATGATTCTATCTTACACACGCATCATGTTTCAACAAGCAAGATAATTAACTAAAGGTTCAGCAGAACTGGCCATTGGGTGACATCAAGAACGAAACTGTCACCAGCATCTTCTTATTTTCCCTCTCTCTTCAGAGATAGTGCATGAAAAGAGGGAGGACGGGTCTGCTTGACAGGCTGCCTTTGCTCTCGTTCAGCACAGGCACGTGACTTCCTACTTGGCAACAGCTACAAAGCTGCTGGTTTCTTTCCAGAAACCCAAGTAGAAAACTGTTTGGCGTTCAATTTAATGCACTGAAACATCATAGTTTTTCGTGATATTTGGAGAATACAAAACCAGATATGGGTGGATTTTGCTTTACCTTATATATGTATATATATGTACATATATATACATTTTGAAAGATGTGGAAAGAGGCAAACTTTGTATGAGTGGCATAAATGTTACTACTACAATTGAATGAGCCTCTGTTTTCTGATAAAATTAAACCCCCACAGTTGTTCATCCCATCACTGCTCTTCAGTGAACTAAAAGATACAATAGGCTGCTCTCCCCCATTGCAGTAAACTAAAGAGCATCTAAATTGATCCTTCTACACCTCCCCCTCTATAGCAAACACTCGCACAGCCATGAATATCAAACTCCAGATGTCTGAGATGTTGGCAGCTGTGCCCTGCTCCTGAACCTTTGCCATCAGCTGTAGCAAATGGCTGTTATTGAGAACGGTTGTTGACCTAAACGGTTTCTGACAGCAGCTTCACCCTGCCCCTATGATTGGCATTTCCCAGAAAGCTGATGTGTCTGATGGACTGTATCAGTTTTGGTACTTCATGTTTCAGATTCAGTAGCTGGTAAAATGAGTTCAGTCCTCGTGTGTAATTCGGTGAATGTTGCATCAGTTTTAGTATGCTCTACGTTTAATTTATTAGGAGAAGAGACACGTTTGGTGAGCACTGATTGTTATTTTACTAGGTGATATGTTTCAATCAGCGTGTGATATATGTCATTTACTATATTACACTGTTTCAGATGTTGATACGTGGTTCAAAGGGAGATGCACTCGATTTAGCAGTGTTTTCTAGTGCATTTCAATGTGTTTTTCATTCAGTAACATGTCCAGGTTTTCCTTTTATTGTGTAGTCTTGTAGGTGGGTTTTTCAGGTTTGGGTTAGGTTTTTTTCTTAAACATGTGATTTATAGATGCTTCTCTTAATTTAGACTGTGCTTAAACCTTTTATCCCATCCTCACTCATTTTACTTATTTATATATTAGAAATACTTACACACATAAACACTTAGTGTAAACCTCCATGTACAAAGCAAAATTACTTATTTCATAGACACATGGACTAAGCATTACAAAAAATCAGAGAATATTATATATATAATAATAATTAAAATAACATAATATATACTGCATAATGTTATAACCCTAATGTTATAAGCATTATAAAATTATAAAATGCTTATAGCTGTTGGACTCTGATTGTAGGTAGGATCTTAGGACTGAATCCCTAACCTGCTTCACATGCTCACTACTTTCCTTTTTGTGATTTATGACCTTCTAATATTCTTTATGTGAGTATAAGTAGAACATTTGTGCTAAGCTTTGTGGGCTCACGTAACTCCATATATGCTTACAAAGAGCTCACAGCCCTGAGACATTTAAGAAATGTCTTGTTTTCTATATCTGCTGGAGTGAGATCTTCTGAATTTCCAAGCTGACAATGGTTCTACCCCTCACAAACAAATGACTTTGGACAAAAGCATATCTTTTCTCCTTGTAAAAAATGGGCCGTGTGTCTCACAATGTGTCGGTATGCAGTTGGTAGAAGGCAATAGATAAATATTTTCTCTGAAGAAAGATGAAACATCAGATTAAGCTGCAGCTTCACAGAACACGCTGCAGCTAGAGGCTCAAATGAGGCCCAGGCAACTTCAGTTCTGCCCTTTGTCATTTTGGAGTGGATGCTCTGAGATAAAGACATTTTGCTTGAATCATGAGGTTTATCAACCTAACTATGCTCCAGCACTTTAACTTTACAAAACACTTCACAGACAATATTTACTCCTTAAAAGAACTTCCTTACAGATTGAGAATGTCAGTATGCCACACAAACATTAAAGGCTTCATGACATTCTCATGAGAACCAGAGATTTAGTCCAGAAATAAGAACAAAGTTTTGCCTCACCTTTGTCTGCTTCAATTCCACACTCCAATCCTTCAAATAACAGCTGCAATTCAGAACATTCTTTAATGTTTTTTTTGCTGTGAATTATTTTGCTAGCGCATTCAGGGCACTTAAACTACGTTTTTCCTCTGAACTGCTCTCTGGAGAAGGCTTTTTTACCCTAGCAAGTATAAAGAGAGCCAAAGTATACAAATCTCCTAACTTAGGTACCTACATTGTAAATACCCTCTGAGGGACTGTTGCTACAGAATGCAGCATTAAGACGTGCAGCAATACCTAGAAGAATTACCAAAGTGTTGTCACAGCAGGCAGCTACGTATCATTTTTCTGTCACTGAGCAGCTTTACAGCATTACAAATACTCTAAGTGCTCAAACTACGTGCAAAGTAAATCCATTTTAAATCAAGCCAGGTAAAGTATAAACAGGAAAATGTTTGGCTTGTTTTTTTTCCCTTTTCTTATTTTCCCCACATAGAAAATAATCATTTGTGAGGCTGTAAAGTGTTGGAACAATAGCAGCAATTTCATAAAGTGTTCTAACAGTTTGAAAAATGTTCTGCTTACAGGATGTGGAGCACCTATATATATATATATATATATATGTATATATGAATATGGGGCTGGATGTTTTTCTCTTTTCACACTGCTTTTCTGACTCACCAAATGCTTTAATTCATTGAATTTATTAAAAGAAGATTGTGTGTCCGTGTTTCTGATCCAGTGATTGGCTGTACTTATCTCTTGAGAACTGTGGGAGAGGAGAAATTCTTATGCTTTGTTTTTTGCAATGCCACTTCTGGAGGTGCATCCTGAATATTGATATCAATGGACCCACCTAAAGCTTATTGAAATCAATAGGAAGACTGACCATGCTCATAATGAGATGTGCTACTAGCCACAGTTTTGGAAAATTCTGAAGCAACAGCTTTATATTGCAATGGGATTTGAGTAAATGCTTAAGCAATTTGCTGTGCTGAGATTACATCCTGGAAATGGGGCTTATATACCTGCATTTATCAATCATAGTGGGTATATATGCTTGCAGGTGTGCACACATGTGCCCAAATGAGCAATACACATAGAGCTGCTATGCCTTTATTACCCAGAACAGATATCCGAAAATCCATCAGTCAGGTAAGATAATAAAGCACTGCGAAAAGTCACCGATTTCTCCAGCTGCATCCTCCTCTCTTTCTCAGGGAAGACAGTTATGTTGTTGCATTTGCCAGGCTGTCACTGGCGATTTCTCTCGTGCAGGGAGATCCTGACACCAGCCATCAATATATCACATCTAAGTTATGTTGCGGTGAGCACTCGCGTATGGTTTTTCAAGCTATATAGCTCTGTGTTCTGCATAAGGTCCTTCAGACAAGGGTAGGGTCTGTAGCAGATCTACATCATGGGTTGAACTGAATTACAAGAACTATATTATTATTATGTATAACTTGCTAATTTTAAAGCTTGCTTTGCTTCAAACGCACAAGTTTCATGGAGATATGAGCTGATCTGCTCCTTGTTATCCAAATGGGATAGCCAAGAATCCCCCCACCCATCAGAATCTCTGCTCAAAAGCCCTTGTCATACCATAGCAGCATGTTAGCCATAAAGTAAGGACTTTAAATATGAGGGAGAAATCATGCCAGTGGGTTTTGGCAATGAAAGAATCCTGTTAAATGTTGAATGGCAAAAGGCTGTTGGCCATGGGAGACCAACACGTGTCATTCTCAAGCAAAACTAGAACAAAAAGCTTGAGAAGCTGAGTCCAAAGATTGTTTTAGATCTTCTTCCTGTGAGTTTGTTATGTTGTTTTGGAACTGCAAAGCCCTCAACAGTGATAATAGGGATAAAAATGTTATGTTACTATGGAGAGTGTTTTGAGGTAGAGCTACTTCTGAGTTTATTTTGCGCTGCAGTTGTGCATTGTATTCATAGTGGGGGTTGTTTGTGGCTGCTCTGTGCTAAATTACTGCAGCACAAAAGTTTCCTACCTTGCTTCTCTCCATTTCCCCCCATCCTTCCTAAAATGCTACTTCAGTAACAAGCTGAAGAGAACTCGTTGAAGAGTCATGTGTCTATTTCTCAATCATTTTGCACTAAACAGCTTTTGGTTTATGGTACAAAACCAAGTAAATCCTTACTTGCATAATTGTTTCCAGTGGCTGCGGCACCACATTAATCCTGAATTGTGTTTTCTGAAATACTAGCTGTGCAAGAAACTACACTTAAACAAAATAACATTTGCTTGGGAATTATGTCAAACTGTAAGAGGAGAGGAGTTTATTTCAGAGATAGGTAGGAATGATGGACAGACCCAAACAGTTATCTATGCATATCCAGAAGGTACACTTCAGTGATCTGAGCCTAGAAATGTATAAGAAAAGCTTGTGATTTCCAATCTTGGGTCTGACACCACTTTCTTCTATGTCCTAAGGCAAACCACTTAACTTCTCCATGCCTCAGTTCACCATTTGCTTCTATCTGTGTGGCTACAGCAGCTGTTTTCTCTTTCTTTGGTAATTAGGCAAGCAGGCTTTTGCTTGAGGCCTGACATTACAAGCTACCTCCTTGCTTAAAGAACAGAGGAGACTTTTGATATTGGTCACACTCATTTTTCTTGGTTTCCAATACCTTTTAAAGGTTTCTTTTTACATATCTTGCACATGATAATGCAATCAAGATATTGAGGTTCCTGTACATATAGCAGGTGAGCAGCACACACTTAACAGTGCCTTAAAGCAGCCATTGCTCCAGCTCCAGATAGATTGAGGAAATACAAGTGAGAGTTTCAGGTACATCATCATGACCTTGCTATCCACAATTGCCAGTCAGTTGACATTGTAGTTGTAGCTATATAACTGAATAAAACAGGCCAGGGACCATTTTCTGCTGCTAAGCCCTAGCAAATGCCTCGCACTCATAAAATGCACATTTCCCCCAAATTGAATCTTTATATCCAAACTGCTCATGGGGATTGATCCCTTGCATATCATGTGCTTTCTGCTACTGGGAGAGGGGGAGGATTAATTACCACAGGACAAAAGTCACATGAGAGAGAAATGTGTATGTTAAGTGAGGACTGCAGGTCCTTCTCAAAGCCAAAGTTCTGTTCTATTTGCCTGGATGGATATGAGCGTGTCCTAGGGAAGTATCCTGACTGATAGGTGAGGAATAAGTTTAAGAAATAAAGCCTTTTGAATGTTACAGTATGTTCTCTTTGGATAACTGATGGGGCTTTGAGCAACCTGCTGTAGTGGTGGGTGTCTCTAGCTATGGCAGGGGAGTGAGAACTAGATGACCTTTAATGTCCCTTCCAATACAAACCATTCTGTGGTGCTTGCAGTTCTGATAATAACAAATGCTGACATAATAATAACACAGTAATAATACCTAAGAGGCTATTATTTAGCCATGAATCTCAAAATGTACAGGTAATAAAGCATCATCTTCACTTTACAAAAGGGAAACCATGACCAAAAGATAAGACATAATTTATCCAGTGCACCTATAAGCAGGACAGGACTCAGACCTGAGGCTCCCAAGGCCTGTGGGTGTTCTGTGCCATAGGAAACAGGGCTTCCAAAACCAAACCATGGTTAGGTTTTATTGAGACACTTCTATTTTTTGTGTAGTAAACTCTGCAACACTTGTTACAAGATTAACTCTGATTAAAATAGTTCTAGACTGAACTAGCGTGTCCCAGGATGACCAGTAACTGGTCTCAGTTACTCAGGAAGCTTTGTTCAGACATAAGTTACCTTGAATGCTCACACTGCTGCTCTAATTGGGAGGTATATTTCTTCTCTTTGAGATAGAAAGCAGTGCTTTATATCTTGGCAGTGCCTTGATAAATGGCATTACCTATCTAACAAATGCTGGAGTGGCATTTATTCTCATGGCCATATCAACTTTCGACTATGTCATCAAGTAGTATATCCAACAAAATCCTTCTTCTCCCTGGTCATTTCTAACTGAGCACTACATTTATGGAAGAATATTCTTATTGATCCCGAAATGCATGTACTTGCTCTCTGTACTATTGAATTTCATCCCTTTTCTATTACTCCAGTTTTCAGACTCATCCAGTTGCTCCTTGCAGATGCTCTGAACCTCTTGTATCACCTTGTATCACCAGCAAGCTTTATTAATGTACTCCCAGTTTCTATGCCAGGATTGCTAGTGAAAATATTAATTAGCATTGCTCCCAAGGCTCCTCTATCACTCTTCCTTCAGGCTGAAAGCTTCCAATCTCAGCAGTACCTGTTCCAGTCTATTGGCTAACTGGTCTGTGGGCAATCCCACAGTTCTCCATCCTCTTCACAGTTTAACATCTTCCTGGTTTATATTTCAGCTCTTACACTGTTTTGCTGACGTTTGTGCTGCTTTGCTGAGGAAATCAGTGTGGATTGGCTTTTCTTATAAGTGAAAAACAATCAGATTACTCCAGCAAGATCTACCTTTGGCATCCTAAATTGTGTTTGACTCTGCATCCCTATATCTGAATATTTTTAATTCCTTTCTTTTCCTTTGAGACTTGTTTCAAAGCCTTGATGCTGTTCAGGTGGGACTAACAAGTCTGCGGTGACTTGGATCATTTTCCTTTCTACTTTCTGAAAGTAATCCCTACAGCTTCAACTACCTGTGCCTTAGAGATTTAGTGCTACTAGCGCCACAGTTTCTTTGTGTTTCATAATTCAGGCACATCAGGTCACCCTGACTTCTCTTAAACCCTCGGAGTTTTGCGTCTTAATAATTTCCATTTCCATACCTTGTGTATTAGTCATCCTGCCTTCACTACTGTGCTCAGCATTACTGTTCTTATCGGCCACCTTTGTACTAGTAAATAAAGCAAGACCTTGACACAAGCACAAAGACTGACAAATAACCGCCCATACTATTTAATTGTAGGGATATAATTGACCATTTTTGACACATGCAAGCTAGTACTGACAGACAGAGCTCATGACCAGCTCAAGGACAGCTACAAGTAAGAAATCTCTATGTTACCACCCTGCTTTGGGAGGCATAGAGAGTTTGGTCGTAACAGTATTAGCACTCGCTCTACCTACATGCAAGCTTTTAGGTACATTTTGTTTCTTAGCATATAGCATCCATTGAAGCCAAGGCACAGTATTCATTTAGATTAGTTCATTATCTTTCTTTCCTACATTGCTAATTCTTACCTTGCAGTACAAAAAACTGAAAGCAGAGGTATTCAGTAACTCATTAAGTTTGGCACAGTCCTTAAACCAGGGTGAAATTAAACAGGACTAAACAATGCAGAGAGTGGATTTCTGTATGCCTTTCTAGATTGATTCCTTTGTCAAGCCTCCAGCTTGTAAGCACCTCCCTGCTCGAGTCTTTTTTATTCCCTCCATGTTGTGATTTTATCTGTTTTCTTTTCTCCTTTGGACAATAGGTTATTTAACTTCTCCCTACCCTTTTCCCTCCCCATTCTGTTGTCTCCGCTGTCCTTTTATAGCTTTGTTTGGCTGATTTGGGTTTGCTTCATTTCTCCCTCTAATAACCTCTTCCTGCAGTGGGTGACAGGGAAGGTGCCATAGAGGGTGGAAAACTCTTTCTTCTTTGTTGTCTCCTGTGTGAACTGACAGGCTGGGAGAGGAACACAAAAGGGGGAGGGATGGAAATGGGAGGCACCAGAGCTGCCAGAATCCCCCTTTTTAACATTTCTGCCAGGTTTTCTAGAAATGACAGGTTCTTCCACCCTTTTGTTTTAGCCTCTCAATGGGAGAGGGTGGAACTGAATGGCAGCAGCATGAAAGGGTGGCCAGAGAGAGAAAATTGTTGTAGGCTTGATGTGATGATTTGGGTTTGTAAAGGCTTCACCTTGGGTGAGTAGCTGTGGTTTGGCTGTTGGTGCCATGTAATTCAGAATGGCTTGTTCTAGGGGTGAGAGGAGGGCTCATATGGCTGTACTGTGTTATGGTCTGTTTAATCTCACCAAGGGAGAAAAGACCCTCAGGAAAGGCACAAAGGAATGAAAATAAGACTAATGTTTGGTCTTCTGTGGCTAAGATGATTCTGAGCTATTACAGCATCAAATAACACAGTCAAGCCCTGTCACTATTATCTCTATTTTATGCCAAGCACAGAGCAGCTAGAGACCAATGGCCTGTTCAACTACTTTATAACGCCTTTGTTTGACCTTCACACTGAAAAAAAAACCCAAACAAAACAAAAACCAGACTACTGATTTCCCTGTTTTAGTCCCTATCTTTCTTTATTTACTCTCAGAGCTCCTCTCCCTTCATCTACCTGCTTATATGTCACTTGCTTTAATATTCCAGTTTCTTACCCCACCTTCCCACCACCCTCAGGATGCTGCTTTTAAGATGCTTTTGCCATAGTCTTTCTCACATTTTCTGTCCTTGGAATGCTGAAAACCATTCTGGCTCAGGAGAGCTGCCCACTTGCCAAATTGGCTGCCATGCCTTGTTTTCCAGGGGACTGGGGTTATGCGCTTCTCCCACTTAGAAGCTTTGCTTTCAATATTACATTAATCCCCAGTATTCTTAGCAAGAAACAACATACATCACCTTTAGAATAACAAAACAAATGTCCCATGTGGAGTCAAGGTTGCTTAAGATTAAGACTTTATGCTGGATTTATAGCACCAAAAGGTTGTAGGGATTTTCTCTGTTACCATCTCACATCTGTTCCCACTGTTCTGAAGGACAATATCATTTTCACTCCTTTTGGTTTTGTTTTATAGCAGGTAATCAATTATTCAGGATTCCAGTTTATTACAGGCCAAGCAGTTGTCAGTAAGTCTGTGAGGACTGGTTCTGACTGGGCCCCTGAGAATCACTTCTTCTCTCTCTCCATCATTGCTCTTCTCTGATATTTAGTGGTTCTTCACAATCACGTTTTTAATTTGATTTCAAGGGGATCTCTCTGCAGGTTCCTCCTGCAGAGCTTGGACTTGGCTCATTTCCTGGTACTGTCCTTCAGGGTCTGGAGAAAGAGTGCCTATGGCTCAAATAGTTCATGGGAGGAAGGAAAAATTACCTCCCCTGAAACCTTAGGGTACCACTCTGCATGCCAGCTCTACCCCATAGGCATCAAAGCTGGCAGTAATAGGGATTCACTGTGCCCTTTTATCAGTGGTTTTGCATGCATCTAAAAGACCTGCTCTGCCTTCTGCTGCAGGTGGAAAGAAACCAGGAAAAACTATGGGGATTTTGCAAAACAACCTTTTGCTGCAGTGTTTGAAGGCTGAGTTTGTAAGAACAAATTATGGATCTCTTTGAGATCTCAAAGACTTAATTAGAAACACTCTAAATATAACTTTATTTCTTGCCAGATATCTTAATAAGTGTATTTGGGTGGCTCATTCCACTTTTGAATACATAATTCCCTAACGCTTTGAAGTCCTTCCTAGGAAACTGCAGACCGTCCCGATTATAGACATTTCTGTAACACATCGTTAAATACAGCTCTAATTCTGCCTGTGACTTAATTTGATGCTAGACTCCTCCATAATACAACCTCATGTTAGTAGGAATAGTAATTCAGTGTTTAAGTGTAGTTTGCCATCTCATAGCAAGTCTTGCACAACCCCAAGATGTCCTTGCCCTGCACTGGATGGTGAGTTCTGTGCCCTAAGACAGTAAACTCCACTGGTCTGCAAAGTAATATGCTGCTTGAGTGGGGAAGTTGGATATGATCTCCAGTGGTCCCTTCCAACCTCAACCATTCTGTGATGCAGAAGAGATGGATGTCATCTCCAGACCATGGGGGTGATGTTCTCTGAATGGAGTACTGGAATTCCCTCCCAGTCCACACTGGTGCCTCCAGAATCCTTCATGTTTGTGCCTTCAATCACAAAACCCATGGCTCCATATATAATTTCTTCTCTTACACTTCTCCATAATCATTAACCATGTCAGGTTACCATAATATGGAGCCTGTAATCCACTGCCTCTAAGTACTGCATCATCAGCTACAGAACATTCTCATTTAAATGAGAAAGATGCAATGGATATATTTTGTAATTCCCGTGCCATCTTACACTGATTTTCTGCAATGTCTCATCCTTTGCTGCAGTCCCTGCAAATTTATTCCACATTATTTCTCAGACTGGATAATTGTTTCTTATATTTACATTATAACATTTTCTAGGTTTCTTCAGTCTGTACACTCTCCGAATCAAACATGTTTTTAAACCAATATTGCCATTTTATTCCTGCAACTACAACAGACTTGATCAATTCCAGCTAAACTTCAGACCACATAATCCTTTATTCAGAATTAGTTTCCTGCTATGCATTGTCAATTATATTTGTCTCTCCTTTATGTATTTACATTTTCCATTCATTTTTTCCCAACTGATCTATGTTTAGTTTATAATTTATAAGGATTTCATTATTTTTTAATGAAAAAAATAATAATTCTTTGCTTCACCATTTTTCAGACAACCCCCATGGAGGACTCCTCCATGTTGCTGTCTCCTACGTCCCCTTGAAGAAGGCCTGGTGTGTCTATTGCTCTGACAGTTTAAGTTGTCCTGGTGAAAGGTACTACCTGTCCTTGCAAACCTTGTCAGCCTCTGCTCTCCTGATCAGTAATCATGAGATGTTCTTTCTTGTTCCTGCTACGCTGGGCTGAAAACTCTTTCAGAATGGTATTTATTTCTAACTGCTGGATGTTGCCTGGGTCTGTACATGTTCCCATTTCTCAAACACCTTTTCTTTCTTTGACATTTTCTCGCTGTTTATTCTGCAGCATCCCTTCCAAATTCCTCACTTTTGCTGTGACCTCCTGCTTCCCAGCTTCCTCTCCTGCTGGTTCGTGTGTCGAGAGTAGCTGCAACTTGTCTTGGGTTTAACATTTCTATTCTGCCTTGAGTATTTCTGCAGCTTGGTGTATCCTGATAGAATTTTCCCTAAGTCTAAATCTACATCTTCCAGCAGTCCATCCTCACAGCTCTGGAAAGGTAATGCTTTCTAGTGACTATCAGATGTCTTTTAATGCAGCCTGACAAAAGGCTGCTGTTACACATCTGACTCATTAGTTTAAGATCAGTCATCAAAAACATCAAAAGATTCCTCTATTTTCACTTTCCAATGAAATCACTCCATTTCCAAAGTTCCGTTTTTCATGTGAAGCCAATGTTTCCCATATTTATAAAGCTTATCCATTTATTCTAGCTTAATTACATAGTCGTAGGGAGAGGTAGTATAAGCTCTAGGTCAGTGCTCTGGATTTAGTTCAGTATGAGCTAAATATCCCTGACAGCAAAGTCTTAGCAACTGACACTGCTAAAAAAAAAGACCACTGTAAGCTCTTTCAATGCTCATTTGAAAGCAATCAAATATTATGGCATTTTGGGAAAGCAGGCTCTTCTGTATTCCTGCTTTCCTGGGACAGAGAAAACTGACATATATGACTAGGTTCTGATTGGAAGAGTTTTATCTTTTTTAGGGTAACTTTTTTTAAACCAAAAATATTGAAAATAAAATAATGACATTAAATAAAATTAAATACTGAAATGAAAATATGAAATATAAATAAAAACATATTAAAACTCCATGAAAAAAACAAGAAAAGACCCCAGAGACTTCAGTTCTTGTACAGTCTCTTGATTCCAACTGTTCTGCAATTAAAAACACCTTTTATGATTCATTGTAAGACTGTGAGGGATGTTGATAGTCACTTTAAGGCCAGAACTGGGACCTGTGCTTTGCTTAAATATGAAGCCACCTAAGCATGAAACACCAGTTAGTTAAATAAACCCTTTCTATATTTCAATACTTCTTTAGAGAAAGATTCCCAGTATATATGGTCTCATTCTTTGAAGATAACACTCTGTTAAGTAATCACGGAATGGTTTGGGCTGGAAACGACTTTAAGATCATCCATTTCCAACCCACTGCCATGGGCAGGGACACCACACACAGAACTAACTGGTTTATCCATGTTATATATGAAATGTACTGAGGATCATTTAGGACTATGGAAAACTGTGACATTAATTTAGACTGGCTGACCTTCAGTGTCAAAATTGATAATTCTTGGGTCCAGCTTAGATCTGGACTCTCTTCAAGGATTTAAAGAGCTGCAACAAATAGCTTTCCATGGTATTTCCATGCTTTCACTTTCTAATTCCAAAGAAGGTGCTGTTGTGAAATGAAAACAGAAAGAAATAGCACAGTGAGCAGTTTTTGAGGGGGTCAGGTTTGGCTAGTAATTTTCATGCTTTTTGTTTTTTACAGTGCTAGCTAAGCAGAAGAGTAACTTCGATATACAAAGCATCTTTTCAACTATATTGAGACATATAAGAGGTATTTAAAACATCATTTTAAATACACAATATGATGCCAATAAAATAAAGGATTCTGTTATTGAAAATCTGTGCTTGTGGTTAAAGTTAAAAGCAGGTTTTTAAAACAATTACAGTTTCCTAAAAAAATTAATATGGGCTAAATGGTTTAATTAACATTGAGACACCTTTCTGGGAAAAAACCCTAAAACCACATTAAAATTAAATCTGTGTGTGATTACTTCAAACGTGTCTTTATTAGTAGCTACCTAGATGACTGTGGTCCTTCATGCATTCATGTTTAGCTCCCAATTATTCACAGTTTGTTAATTGGTGTGATAGGGGATGAATACTGATGGTACAGTCTGAAGATGATTTCCATACCAAAGGAGCAGGCATAATTCTGTCCATGCACATAGCAAAAGACAAAGTTCTCAACAGATCTGACTTTGAAAGTTGGCAACACCCTCCATGTGTGCTGTCTATTGGCTCATTACACAGATAGCCTTGCCCAATGGATGATGGAAAATGCAATGCAATGTGAGAAGAACAAATAAACAATTAAAAACTAAATGCAAGTAAACTGCTTAAGTTTAGTATTTGATCCATATAAACCTCTTGAGAAGCTCTGAAGCCAGCAGGTGATTATGGTAGGTGTAACAGTGGCTCAACTTGGTGTTTTTAATAGAGAAGGATCAGCATGTGGTGTTGGGTACCCAGGTCTACATCTAGACTGAAACATTCATGTTTTCTAGGAGGAAAAAGAAACCGTCTTGGGAATTCAGATCTGTTTCATAGTTTTCCTCGAGTGTTAACATGCCATTTTTAGCCTCTCTGTGCATCTGTGTTGAATCTGGCATGGCCAAGAGCCAAAGCTATTAATCTCAAGGGAAAACAGAGACTCTCTCTGAGCCACCACCCAAGTGGGATGGTCCAAATTGACATTTAAAATAAAGATGCAGCAGGAAAATACGCAAGAAGAAGTGCAAGAGGTGAACAGGGTGGAGGATTTCCATGAGAGACAGTACATCGAAAGGAGAATAAGACAAAGCATGACACAAAGCCTCCTATCTGATCTGCAAAAAAGGATTTCCTCCTAACCAAAGTAGAGTTTCCAATGGAATAGGTACATACCTTGCTATGGAAACTAGGCATAAAAATATGGGCTCAAAATGTTTGTATCCCACCTCTTCTTCACCCTGGCCATGGTGTGCAGTGTGTAAAATAGACCAATCTATACAAGCAGGTGATATTCTGAATGAATTGTATTTTCTTCTGAAATGGCTCAACTTATCACTGAAACATAAAGAAATACAGCTACTCTGTAAATGTTCAGAAAGCCAATGTGCAAAAAGAAAAAGCATTAACATTTAACTTGCATTTGAGATGATCTTTACCTTTGATCAGAGAGCATTACATTAAAAAATGTTATTGAAATAGTGAGATTTTCAGGCAACATAATTTTGCACATAACAGGGAGAATAGTCTTGGCCTGAATTTTTTCCCTATAACATTGCAGTCTTTGTACATTCCACATAGTTCATAAATTCAGCTCCACTTCTGTGACTTAATTAAATAAAATTAAAGACATTACATAAAATAATAATAAATTATTTTTTTACCTGTTCAAAATACTGTGGGATTTTTCATAAAATATATTCACTCAAAACCTTACTTTTTCCTCAAACTGAAACAAAGCACATTTTAGGTTAGAGAAAATACTGTGTGTCCTAAATGAAGTGGGTTTGTTTCACCTCTAAGTTAGTTGCCCTTTTTTTTTCCCTCTGGTTAGTGGTAATAGCTGAAGAATGAGCTGGGGGAAAAAAAACAGTTAGATTTCCTGTTCTTCATACTGTTATAAGCAATGCAAAGGCTATAGGAGATAACTACTTCTAGGTATTTCTGTGTGGCAAAGACAGATACTCTGGCTCTATCCATACCAGTGAAGTGAACAGGGCTGTGCACAAGAGGCAAACACCCAGATTTCAAATGTTGCCCTTCCTGTGAAGTTCTCAGCACAGCATGATGTTCACCTGCTCCAACACATGGTCTCCAATCAATGCCCAAGTTTGGTATAGGGTTTGGCTTAAGGAGGAATAATTTTTAATAGGCAGCTTGCAGATATCCATCTAGCTGTAGATACAATAAGTTTTCAACTAAATGCACCAGAATAGTCCCTAAACCATTTAATTTTCTACTAAAGACATAGCCTCCAAGGCTACATTTAGGATTAGCTTTAGTCTCAATATAGAAGTCAGGTATGCAAGCCTGGCTCCAGGCACAGCTGAAGGCTTTCACAGCAGACAGGATCCCATCAGTGTTTAATGAAGAAGGATGTATTAAAAAGTTAAGTTGTTAGTGGTGTAAGCACACAGAGCATACATCTGCTCTTGTATGCAGGCATTAAGAGAAAGTATTGAATAAGCTGCATTAAGAAGTCTTTGCAAACCCTTCCACCCTGAAAGTAAGCCAAATAAACCCATCTTCACAACCTTTTTGTATGAGGCAGGTTGTTAATGCTGAAGGGGGTGTAAAATGAAGACATGAATGGGGCCACAAGCCTATGACAAGAACATGACTTAAAAGCAAGGAATAAATCTACCTTGTTGTAAGAGCTTTAATGGTATTAAAGGAATTACTTATTTCACCAGCAAATTTAGGGTTAAATCCTGCACTCTAGTGAGTAGTAAGGTGTCCACTGACTTCAAAGGGGGTTTGGTTGCACCCTTGGCCTCCTCTGTATTTTTCTTTCTCTATTGCCCATTCACACCATCACCTTTTGCATCTGCCTCCACTCACTATATGTTCTAGTATCACAGCAGGTTGTTAACCCCCCTTATCTCTCTACCCTATTTCCCTTGTTGCATTCACCAACAGAAGGAAAAGAGAGCACAAAATTCATGACCCAAAATTATCCATGAAAGACTGAAAGCTTAGTTGCAGAGTCTATAGGGCCTCCTTTACAACAGCATGTTTCTTTTCAGGTTTATGGCAGAGGTGGGTTTCTTTTCAGTCTTGCAGAGCTATGAAAAGACAAGACTTGCCAAATGAATGGGCACACACACTTAGGCTTGCACATCTTGTAGCTATCAAATGTGTTGAGTTTTACTTCCTTCACGTGCATATGGGCTGTGGACACCTGTGACTTTTGGCAGCAGTTGCGATGGGGAAAGTTTCAGATACAGGAATTAGCTTTGTACTTCTCTGGCTTCTTGAAACCATTTTGGATTTGTTTAAGCATTTAGTATGTGTTTGAAGCAATTCTATATGTTTAAAAAGCCTACATATAGGAAAACAAAGAAAACCTAATGAAAGCATGTGATATTTAGTTTTCTTACTACACAATAGCTTCATTTGTGGCAAATGGCATTAGCAGTCTGCAAACTGAGAAACAGATGCTTTTAGCTAGTAAGAATTACTAAGTGGAAAGAGATTTGGTAGCAGTTGCTAGGTAGTGCAGGAACCATTTCTGGTAGCAGATGCTACCAGGTATTCAGGATATTTGTGCTTCTCTGATCATCTGTTGCGCGGGCTTCACTCTTTCCACTGACTCAGAGCTGAAAGCATTTGGAGCTTAGTGTATGTCTGTTAGTTTTAGGATAAATTAATGGGGTTTGGAAAGGCAGCAATTGGTGAAAAAGTCACCTTATCTGAAGATTGTGCAGGAACAGAGTTTTCATGCATGCATTTTGAAAGACTTTTTGGAAGCTTTGTCCATAAAACACACATCAATATTGTGACCGTATAGTCTTTGGGTTTTTTATGAATGAGTGCAAAACTTATCCAGAGGTTTGAATGCAACAAAAAAATACAGACTGAATGTTAAAAGTTAATGGAGACCTGATTTCTTTTGTCAGTTTCTTTTTCCCCAGTAAATTTTATCATCTAATTTGACAAAATGCACTAAACCAGATTGACAAAGCTGGCGACTGTTGTTCTGATGGTTCTGATATCCAAAGGAAGAGAGGGGTTTTGGTAGCTGTTGGAGCTATCAACTCTCAATTCTTCTTATGGGGTTCAAAAATATATCTCCAGCAGAGTGTATCACAGCCATTATTGTCCTGCATCTGCTGAAGCTGTTTCATTTCACCTCAAAACATTTAATGGTATAAAAACTGGAACCTTTGCCCCAACTTCTCATTCACAGCCTTCATCACCAAACCAGTATCTTATTTTTCAATTTCTAGGTAACTATTTAAAGTGTTTCATACAACACAAAATGGCTCTAACAAGGAAGCTGAGACAGCACTGCCAAAGAAACAGATCTGGTGCTTCAGGCAATGTTCTGAGTGGCAGGAAATGTGTTAAATTTTAAACTTAAAATAGTATTCCCTCCTCTTGGATATGTATTCCAACCACAGACAGATCTATTCAACAAAAAGGAGACTGACCATCCCTTCCTAGGACTGACTTTTGAGTATGGCTCAAACTCCTACATCCCATCCAAACCTACATGGCAACGTCAGTATGAATTTGGAAGAGAGGTTTGTGCTGCCTTTGTCACCCACTGGTAGTCATCAGTGCAAGTATCCAAAGACACAGTATTTTGCAGAAATACAAGTGAGTGTTTTGAGACATGAGTTGGTTTTTGGCTCAGATCCATACATAGGTGATCATTAGCAAAACAGGTTAGAAGGCATGTAATCGTTTAAATAAGTGGCAGAGGGCTAGAAATCTTGCCTTGTAAATGTAATTACAGTGCTTGTCAATAGCCATTGATTTCCTTAGATGGATCACTTGAAAGCATTCAGAAAGCTGGGAATGAAATAGAGGAATGTTGCAGAGCTTGAAAGGGAGCAAATATTTTTTCCCATCTCTTCCTTCAAGTCGTGCATTTGCATGGTGCAGCATCTTACACTTCAGGAGTATCTTTCATATTGTTAGAAGAAGATGCTTAGCCTTATTAGCTAAGATGCTTAGCTCTTATTCTCCTGTACATACTGGGTTTAGTGTGTTTCATTGAACTTTGACTTTTAAAAGACTAAATGCTGTAACATGTAATGATCAGAAATCTCAAACATTTCTGTTCTCACACTCCATCTGCCCTCTTTTGAGTGACGATTTTGTCATTAATATCTAATGCTTCTTCATATTATCAGCTTTTATATTACTCTTTTGTAAAAGAAACTCTTATTTACTCTGCTCACATGAGACCTCACCTATAATGCTGTGTTCAGTGTGGACTTTTTGGAGTGGATCCAGAGGAAAGACATGGAAATGATAAGAGTGGAACTCTGAAAAGCTGACACTTGGGGTTGCTCAGGCTGGAGAAGAGAAGGCTCCAGGGAGACCTCATTGTGGCCTTTCAGTACTTAAAGAGGGCTTATGAGAAAGATGAGGACAAACTTTTATTTGGGTCTGTTGCAATAGGACAAGGGGTAATGGTTATAGCTAAATTAAGGTAGATTCAGACTAGGTATAAGGGAGAATTTTTAACACTAAAGGTGGTTAAACACTGGAACAGGTTGCACAGACAGGTTGGCAGATGCCACATCCCTGGAAATATTCAAGGCCAGGCTGGATGGGGCTTTGAGCAACCTGGTCTCGTTGAAGATGCCCCTGTTCATTGTAGGGGGTTGAACTGGATGACCTTTAAAAGTTCCTTCCAACCCAAATGATTCTATGATTCTAAAAACTGGCTCTTAAAATTGCTCAGCCTCCTTCCTCCTTCTCTGAGTCTTGTGTCTGAACTCATTGACAAGAGTGAAATATTTAAAGACTTGGTCCAGAATTCTTTCTGTAGTTTGTTGGAATTTACAGCAGGATGTGTTAAATGGCACTGAAAATATCAGAGTTGAACTGTAGTTGAGGACAAAAGGAAGAAATATAAACTCATGGTAGAAGACACCTGGCAAGTAATAAAAATGTGAATATTTGGGACTCCTACTCAAACAGGAGCCTGGAGACAAATTATTATAATTACTGCCAGTAGATAACAACCTTTTTTATATGCAAGATGTGATTGAGATCCAGCCAAATATTGAACAGCAGGCAACCAAACCTGGGTATCATAGACAATTGCCACTACATATATCACATTAATTTTCCATTTCCTTACTTCCAAAATGTTTTTCATTATTTTAACAATTGTTGCTACAAACCTTTCCCATGTCCTTATTTAGGATGGAGAACACCAGTTCTAGTCCATCCACTTGGTGTTATTGAAATATGACTATATGGCTGAATTTCAGTTCGAAAAACAAGGTAAAATTGCCTGCTGTTGTAGCTGGTTTCTGGAGGACAGGATAAAAGTGTAAATGGTTATATTTGGTTTGCATGGTTTTTGCAGCAGAGGGCTGGAGAGCTGGTTCTGTGAGATGATGCTAAAAGCATCATCTTTATTTAACATCTTCAAGATTAAGTATTCACTGGAGTTTGTGACTAGGAAATAGCCTTGGGATTATGAAGACCCTCCAATTTCTTACACAGACAAAAATTACTATTTCCAGGGTGTCAGATGGTCTGGAAATCTGGCCCTTGTCTTCCAAAGAAGACAAGGTCTTCGGAACAGAAGTCTTGCCTTCTTTAAGGTTTGTGAAGTCCCTGTATCCTATGCAGCAGAAAAGAGTTGTGGAGAAAGAGATAGAAACCAGCAATCTGCTGAACATGCTGCCCAGATCTGAGAACAAGACAGATAGGGAAAAAAAGCCCAAAAAGAGCAACAAAAATAAAAGTGAAGTCACTTCAAAAACCCCTTAAAACCTCTCAAGGGTGTTGCAAATCCCTGTAAGAACAGAGACTTCATGGCTGTGGATCCTGCTGTAGAATTCTGCAGACTCTGCAAACACTTTAGGATGCTGCAGGGAGTAGCAGCTTCCGAGCTGTCATTGCTGGAGTATAGCTGGCCAATTATGGTTCTGTTATCACAGCACCTTTAATATTTTCCATTTACTTTATCATTTTCCCTTAACTTTTATTCAGGTAATCGTAGGTTTGCAGTCATCAGCCTGATGGACTCAAAGAAATGGTTGTTAAGGAAAGCTAGCTTCTCCCTCAAGAGATTCTCTCACCATCAGGTTAACAGTTCTAATAATAACGATGATATGGGGAGAGGAGAAAACAATAATTTGAGCAATAGAATATAGTGCTCATTATGTTAATTTACTCCAAAGTATTCATGTGGTGTTACTTGGCACTAAGAGACAAAATTGAGTTGGCCCAGTTCATGTAAGGATGGTAACATCATGTGAAGTATTCAGGGTTTCATTTAGGGCAGGCAGGATAAATGGCTAAAGTTTCAATCCTTTATCATGTAAAACATATATTCAAAGCCTTGCATGCCACAAGTGAAAATAAGTGTTTTGGGGTTTTTTTCCCATGACTATTTATTTACTGTGTCTAATCAAGAGAGGCTCAGGGTTAGAAAAAGGTACAAGAAGGAAGATAAGGCAGATTACAACTGAGGTGATGTGAAAAGGAAGTGTGGAAATACTTGACTGGCAGTGGTTCGCCACTGTCTTAGAGGACATAGAGAAGTGAAAGTCCACTGTTGTTTTAAACTTGAAATATCCATGTTTCTCCTCTAGATAGGCTCTGACACGTCATATAAAGGCTTGAGAGTATGAGGTGTAAGCCAACCCTTAGAGTAAAGAGACTCTTCTCAAAGCAGAGGGTTTGTACAAGGGGCATTGCACCAGAATGTGGGAGTTACAGGAGGGTCACCTGGACTGAAGAAATCTCACAGAAATTCGAGTCCATCCGATCAGTGAGTGGAAATACGTTTGCTCCAGGGTTGAGCTCATCTCCTTCCTCTTCTGATGGTTCCAATAGTGGGACCTTCCAGGATAATGGACCTTCCAGAATTTCAGGCTTCAGAATGGAGTTCTGATTTTTTTAGGGAGACAGGGAAGCTGCATGGAGACCTCATAGCAGCCTTCCAGTATCTGAAGGGGCCTACAAGGATGCTGGAGAATGACTCCTCATTAGGGACTGTATGACAGGGGGAATGGGTTTGAACATAAACAGGGGAAGTTTAGGTTAGATATAAGGAAGAAATTCTTTACTGTAAGGGTGGTGAGGCACTGGAATAGGTTGCTCAAGGAAGCTGTGAATGCTCCATCCCTGGTGGTGTTCAACACCAGGTTGGATGAAGCCTTGGGTGACATGTTTTAGTGTGAGGTGTCCCTGCCCATGGCAGGAGGGTTGGAACTAGATGATCTTAGGGTCCTTTCTAACCCAAACTATTCTATGATTCTATGTAAACCTCGCCCTGACATGTGCTGGATCCCATTCCACGCTGCTACAGTAGTATTTTCAGCATGAAGAACATCCATGACTGCTAGCCCTGTACCAATAGTCCTTCAGCTTCTCAAACAGATGCATATTACTGGAGAAGCAAGGGCTAGGTATTCCATCCAAATTCTAGGCAGACTTTAAAATACAAAAAAATAGAAAAGATGGCTTTTCTCCATCTCTCTGCTCCCCTCTATCCATTTCCAAGCAGGAATTGAGCAGAATCCTAATTCTGTTGAAATCAGCAGGAACCAATTGTGCTCCCATTGACTGCAATAGAAGCAAGTCCTTGGTGCATAATATATGGAACAACTCTTTTCCTATTCTCAGAATTTGGAGACGAGGAATAAAAGAATCAAAAAATGCAGCATAGTGCAGGGAAAATGGGGAAACTTCCCACTTAACTAAATGGAATCTTTGACTACCTAAGAAAACCCCAAGAAATAAGGCTGTCTGGACATACATCTGATCATTCTCTCTCTAGTCAGGAGAGGATAGGACAAATGTTTAACTGCATGAGGCTGCTGAAGTTCTTGAAAGTGCTTTTGAATTTAAAATTAGATTGGTTAAAGGATGCTTGTATTGAAATATTGACTGTGGCCATACCAAATGTGTGTCCAAGTAAATCCACATGTACTTTAAACTGCCTTATTTATATGCCAGACTGTGGTAGTCTGCAATTCAGAATACATGATATCAACTTGGCCATGGTGTTGAGAACATGCATGGACATTTGGTTTGATCTGAGCTCTGTAATGACACAGCTCCACTGATCCTGAGCTGTCTAATCACAAGCAAAGCCACAATTGTCTGTGGGTGCTGCAGTCATGCAGTCCAGCACAACAGCACCCACTCAAAAGGGAAAAGCATTGGGAGCTAAACACTGTGGACAGGCAGGAGCTGGTGAAGCTCTTCATGGTGGTGCTTGTTGGGTAACATGGTAGCAGGTTCACACTGCGAGGCAGTCTCATCCCCAAAAGAGCTACCAGCCTTTGAATACATTCAACCATCCCTGGTGAGAAAAATGGCAATGCAAGAAGCAAAGGCAGAGAAAATACATAATGTGGAAAAAGGGTTTCTTGAATCAGTTCCTCACCAACACTTTGATGAAATCTGCAAAATGTTGAATGTATGAGAAAATGATCGATTCCTAGTTTCTTTATAAATTAGACTATAATGCACATACACCACTGGTGTGAGACCATGCATGTGCATGTGTGTGTGGACTCATATAATTAAACACTCATAGGCTGAAGCAATGATTCCTCATTTACTTTCAGTTATACATCCCCACTGAAAGGCTTCCATTTAAAACTAAAACCTCTTTCCTAGGACCCAAAGCAGAGAATGTTGGGATCTGATCTCTTTAATGCCATGTCAGTTTTTGAACATGGGGGTTTTTCTGGTGGGGATTTTTGTGGGTTTTTTTTTAATGGAACATTGCCACTGAAGTTATTTTCAGAGCATCGTATGGATTTTTCATTGAAACATCTGTGTTAACTTCTATCATCCTTGCTCTGCTTTGTAATTTTGGAAACAGATATAAAGAATGAGCAACCCAGAGCACAGTAATATAGTGGGAAGCATCCTTCATAAGTCAATTGAAGAATTTAATAATCTCTTTACAAATAAGCTCTGCAGCTATGAGAAAAATGTGTGGGTTAAAGGCCTTCCAATTAAGAAAGGTTTCTCTGTGGATTTATAGGCTGGTGGTTAGCTCTTCCTGTTCGGGTTTCCATGGCAACTGTCAGGTAGATTTTCTTCTACTTGCTAGGAAGTTGGAAATGTTGAGTCTGGTTGAGCCTTTCAATTCACTGAAGCTTAAATGAAATTCTTTCAAGGAACTGGCATTTAGCCTGGGTCATTTATTCATATCTAGAAGAGAAATCAATTATAGTAATCAAATGTGCAAATTTTTCTTTTACTGGAATTATTTTGGATACACCATTTTTTATTATTGTGACAATCTATTTTTAATGTTAGGGCAGGATAGGTTTGAAATGCTGCAGCTGGCCTCTTTGCTGCTGATGGCTTATGGCTTTAATTACAGCCCAAGACACACAGAGGCACGTCTCTTTCTTGTCTACCTTTACAGGCTATAATCACTCCCTGTGATATTCATGATACCAGCTCGAATCCTGTAGACTCATTAGAGTTGAGACACCTGTGAGAAACACATCTTACCACCTTTTCTCCTTTCAATTTTCTTGTCTTGTTGATTTGTTTGAATTAGGCTCAAGGAAAGTAAATAATTTGTATGCTGTTATTCAAACTTTCTGAGTACATCGCGTTTTAATTCCACATCAGAATCCCTGTGTGTTTGCACACTTCTTTGTGCTCCTTCTGTTTTCCATCCTACACTGACTGCTGCCTGACAGCTCCATGCAAGCTTCATTCCTTTAATTCTCCAACATCAGATATGTAGGCGTGCACGGTGTGTACCTATACTTTCAGCCTTTCTGTAATGCATAATCTGTACCACCCAACGAGCTGTGTCCTGCAAGCTTCATGTGAATAACACCATGTCGACTTCACTGACTTTTCTTGCTAGAATAAAGCCAGAATGGCTTGGCCCAGAGATCACAGATTGTCTAAACAGGGACAGGATGGTCTTCTGGGTAAAGAGTACTTAAGAGCTTGGAAAACCTGGGGGCTTGATTTCCCATTCTGTCCCTGGCTTCCAGGTACAAGGGAGATTCATTTAGTGGTGAATCTTAAACTCCACTGAAGTCCTCTCATACTGGAGTTAATGGAGCTGTGACAATTTATGCTAGTTAAGGACCTGCTCCATTACCCGAGCCTCACTCCAGCTGTATAATAGAAACAATAGCAGTGCCCTACCTCAGAGGGATGTTGTGGGGATAAATAGACGGGAAAGTGTTATGATACTATGATAATGAAGACCAGAAAAATACCTGTGATATACAGAAATCAGAATAACTGATCTGACATTTGCTTTTATTCTTTCAGTCCTTCTGCCACAGACAGACAGGAATAGCTTGACAAAGTGATGCCCAGCCCGTTTCTCCTGTTGCTTTGCTTTGCATGCTCTGCTTTCTTCCATTCCTTCCTTCTTTCTTAGAATTACAACTAACTTTCCTTAAAAGTTCTTAAGAACCAGCTAACAAATATTCCATTGCATTTTCACCCTCAACTTGTCCCAGCATATTTCATTGTTCTCTTTTGCACTATTCTGCTTATGTTTATTTCCACAGATTAAGACCAAAAGCTGCACACAGAGAATTCCAAACAGACTTAGTTAACTTAGAGCACAAAAAGTTAGTTCTTCTGGCACTGATAAAGCAGGCAGAACCAAGCCTCAGTGCTATAAGTGCTAGCAGTCACTTCCAGGCCACCTCAGAGAAAGAGCACTGAGTCCAAGGAGACGCAGCATCTTGTGCTAGGGTTTTCAGCATGGATATCTGTTTTACATTTAGGTCTGCTAAAGAGCTGCCCTGAGCCTTTCTGTGTGTTTCCAGGGAAAATTACATCACACAAAGTGTGAGTTTATGAGTTGGTACCTCGTACATACACTGAGGAGCTGGGTGACTGGATGGACTCACAGGTGCATAGGGAGGAAGTGCCTCTGTCAATTCAATTGTACAAGGAAATGGTTCAGTTGCCTAATAAATGTCTGATTCTTGCAGACAGGAGATTGTTTTGATGTTCCACTCTAACCTTCCTTGCTGGTTAGGGGTGTAAACTTCAGGATATGGAGCTGATCCTAGTCCATAAATCGGATTTTAAACCATCTCAGTCACCAAGAGACCTAACTCTTTTGCACCACAGGCAGATAAGGGAAAATTAAGATAGCACCAGTGCCACCAGCACATATTGACAGTTCTGTTCTGAGGTCTGTATTGACTGCCCTTGTTTTCTGGTTTATGATGTTAGTTTTAACAAGCAAAGGGAGGAGCAGATGTGCCTACTTAGAGGACTGCCTCAATGACAGTAGAATCATAGAATCGTGGAATAGTTAGGGTTGGAAAGGACCTTAAGATCATCCAGTTCCAACCCCCCTGCCATGGGCAGGGACACCTCACACTAAACCATATCACCCAAGGCTTCGTCCAACCTGACCTTGAACACTGCCAGGGATGGAGCATTCACAACCTCCCTGGGCAACCCATTCCAGTGCCTCAGCACCCTCACAATAAAGAATTTCTTCCTTACATCCAGTCTAAACCTCTGCTGTTTAAGTTTTAACCCGTTACCCCTTGTCCTGTCACTACAGTCCCTAATGAATAGTCCCTCCCCAGCATCCTTGTAGGCCCCCTTCAGATACTGGAAGCTGCTATGAGGTCTCCACGCAGCCTTCTCTTCTCCAGGCTGAACAGCCCCAACTTTCTCAGCCTGTCTCCATACAGGAGGTGCTCCAGTCCCTGATCATCCTCGTGGCCTCCTCTGGACTTGTTCCAGCAGTTCCATGTCCTTTTTATGCTGAGGACACCAGAACTGCACACAATGCTCCAGGTGAGGTCTCACGAGAGCAGAGCAGAGGGGCAGGATCACCTCCTTTGCAGGTCCTTCAAGGCTCAGACCTACCTCCTTTCCTGCAGCAAACACACCCAGAATAAGCAGGATTGATCTTTCATCATCAGTGTATAAGATTGTGGGATGGCCATGATTCTGGAAAGATTTGAAAATGTTCTCTTGTGGTGCTGGGCAAACAGAAGGCAGGGCCACTTTATTATTCTTTGGGAAATTTCAATACATTGCGGATTACAATTTCAAAAGGCTGAAGGCTTGAGTTATAACTCATTTTTCCTCTCTACGTCCCTTCTGTGGCTATTCAAACACTGGGATCAGGCACACACAATAAAGAAGCCAAGTGTCTGCTTAACCTCAGTCCAGAGCAGCACATAGCAGAGTAGAGGCTGGGGAATAACTCCACTGCTCACTACATAGTGCAGCTGACAGCAGTGCTGAGTTGATAGACTTAGCGTGGTATTGCTGTGCTGGAAACTTTAGTCTGAGTTTTGCCAGTGCAACTAAGCAAGGAAAGGGGGAATTGAGACTGTGAAGAATCATGTGTCAAAGGTGGTAATCTTTATGCATCAGCCTTTGCTGACAGCTGTGTGTAAAGTAAGTATTTTAATCATCTCCATGAATAGATGCTGAATATCTAACTCTAAAGCAGTCCTGTGTATAAGCTGCAAGTGTCAAAATGGCAAAGGGCTGGAGAGTACCTGATGGTTGTTACACAAAACCAGAAGCAGCACATTCCTTCACAGCTGTATATAGCCACATCTGTTTTAAATGTAAAGGCTGCTGTTGCAGGTGACCTTATATACTTTTGAGCATTAGAGTATGTTAGCAAGTGTGTTTTGGAAAGGTTAAAAAAGATGTCATTTCTTTTTTCAGAAGCTATTAGTTGGATACAAGCAGAGCATTTCAGCCACACGGTGTTATTGTAGGAAATACGAGGGTCACTTCAGATTCAGTAATGCCTTGTTCTTCCTGGCACTAAAGAATTATGGTATCTAATTAGTGACTATACTTCTCCATCACAATCCCAATACCAATTCATATTTCCATTTACGCAGGCACTCACAGGATTACCCATATACAATTACTCTGTGGTTGTTGCTGCAAGGCAAGAAGCTGTTTTACCAAGTCACTCTCTTTCCTTCTAAGCAAACCAGCAGAATGAAGACATGAAAAGAAGTTTTTCTTCAGGTGCAATGCTTGGACTTCTCCAGGGAATGAGGAGTGCTAGCAAAAGGCAGGACCTATTTGACTAATGAGGTAAAAACATCTCTGCCTAATGGCTTGACAAACTGCTGGAGAGGGCCTTAAATTGGGTGTGAGAGGGGATACTGGTTATGGAATGGTGGTAACAACTTTAATTTGTGATTACAAGGGGACAAGCCCTGCCTAAAGGGGCTACCTTGAGTGCCTGTACACAGATTAAGGCAGATAGAGAAGTAAGCAGGAATCTGGCTTTAGATGTGGATAACAAGCACTGCCTGAGTAAATGGGACGTGGTATGACCCAAGACATACATAGGTTCCCTGAATGAGTCTGTCGTCTGTGACCTGAATGAGGTTGCTTAATGTTTGCATTCCTGTAGAAGTCATTGATTGATGCCTGGTTTCTTGATTTAAGTCTTTCCTTTTTAAATTCTTCTTCCTTAATTGATCAACATTTTCTCTTCCCAGAACAATAACTTTTACCAAAACTACCTTTCAATTCTTCTCCTGCCTACAGCAGTATAAACCTGAAATAAGCTCATGGATACCAAAGCAGTGATCCAAATCCGCATTGCCATCATTGATATGTGATTCAAGAGCTTTACAGCATGAAGATTTATGAAGATAGTTGTGAAGGTAGATGAAGTTCTAGATACACTCTGTATTCACTGTATGGATATGCCCATCTTTCCAATCCAGGAAACAGCTCTTGAGTCTTCGAACCTCATTTAAATGCTCTGCAGTTGACACTGAAGAATTACCTTTTTTTTTTGTTTTCTTATTTCTGAATATGGAATCATCCCGCTCCCTTTCCAGCTCTTTTACTTTACATCAGCAGAAACAGGCCAATGTCATGTAATCCCCTATGTGAGCAAGAACACAAAGATCATCCAAGTCACAGAGATGACTGCTCCTCACCTTACACCCTCTCAAATATTAGCGAGCAAGCATGCATCATCAGGAAGATCTTTACCTATTTTAAACCTGAGACACAAATTTACTTGAACATGTTTCAGTCACTACTGATTGTTCTTAGTATTTAAAAAGAAAAAGAAAAGCTAGTCTTAATTGTTGCTATGGTAACTAACACATCTGCTGGGATATGTTGCTGTGGGAAGAGTGTGAATCCTGCGAACGTTTCCTGTTGTCTTTCAATGGAAAGACTTAAAGCAGGGCTCCTTAGTGGTAACTTTACGAACTGAGCTAGAAGGCACAGCAAAACTGATAGACAAGCAGTTTGAAATGAGTGCAAAGAAGCACTCTGATTTAAATAAACATGCAGAAAGAGCATGATTGGCCAGAACTCATTGCTTTGTTAGAAACAAAGGAATTTTTTGTAGAGTTTAAAACACTGTCAGACACTTTATCTAGATGGCAACATACTCACTTGGTCAGAATCCAAATGCATATATTTTCAACAGCCTCAACAGAATTACCCTTTATGGTTCAGGCCAACTCATTAATATGGAAGGAAGGAAGGAAGCAAAGGAAGGAGGTCAGGTTCTTTACAGTTCTCATCCTTAAAACGCGGCCTTACACAGGGTGGGTGAGGAATGTCTGTTTGGCTGTTTGCTCATTCCATGTTCCACTACATAAAAATAGAGAGAATATTTCCCCCCCTTTATCTCCCCTTGTCAGTAAGATGACCTGCATCTTCTCTTTCTCACCCTTCCCACTACCCATACTTTTATGTTTCATTCTGAAAGAATTTGATGCACTGTTCCTCTATTTATAGCTCAAACAATTCAACTGCAAGGCGGGTGGTTTCATTGAAAGATAAACAAACTTCTAACAAAACCCCACTGATTCCTAAATGACCAACTCTGATGACACTGCAGGCTGCAGGGATCTTAAACTACCCTGGGAAGTTAGCCATTTACTGTACTACAGAGTAAGAGCCCCTGTTGTTTCCTTGGCCAAGGAACAGCTGGTGGGTTTGTTCTTTTATTTCCCTTTTTCCTTGGGAAGAAATAATCAAATTCACTATTGTTTTTTAAAAGGAATAAAATGTAAGGTTTTGTTGTGGTTTTAAAGTAATATATAAACCTCCATAACTCTCATTGCATCCTTTTTCTGACACGTTTATTGATTTCAGATTTTGGGGGAAGATTGTTAGCATCTTTTGTCCTTTTAAAATGTACTTCTGAATCGAATGGCTTATTCCCTCATGTTCAAGACTTTCGACCTTTAGCACTGGGATTTCTTGTCTTCATCTTGTTCTTGTTGGTGTTTCTTTGTCCCTGAATTAAAGCAAGTTTCTATTCCATTGGCACTGTTATTTTATACAAGGGGCAATAGATTCAAACTTAAACAGGGGAAGCTTAGGTTGGATATAAGGAGGAAGTTCGTTGCAGTGAGGGTGTTGAGGCACTGGAATGGGTTGCCCAGGGAGGTTGTGAATGCTCCATCCCTGGCAGTGTTCAAGGCCAGGTTGGATGAAGCCTTGGGTGGCATGGTTTAGTGTGAGGTGTCCCTGCCCATGGCAGGGGCGTTGGAACTGGATGATCTTAAGGTCCTGTCCAACCCTAACTATTCTGTGATTCTATGATTCTACATGAAAGAGGTGTTAAGACATGATTTTGTGCTCCATCTCCTTTCAAACTCAGTCAGTGACAAATAAAATTGATTGTCTTATATTTAAAATGTAAATACAGTTTTGTCAAGCATCACCACTGCATTTTGTTTAGAGTCTTCTTTTATGGAAATAACCTCATCCCTTAAAGAAACTAAGGAGGAGAGGGGATGACTACATAAATATTCAGCATCTCTAAGCATCAAGACTACTTCAGAGGCAGATATGTGCATTATCTTCTCTCTTCCTCACTCCAGAGTGGATTCCCTTCCTTTTTGAGACCCACACAAGTTAATCACATTTGTTTGAACTGAAAATATGAATGATTCACTCAGCAAAGACATTTTGCACCAGCCTCCTCCTCCACTTCAGGTTCCTTCATTGTATGATGACTCAAGCTGCTGTACAGAAATCTTCCAGCATTCCTTGACAGTAAAAAATATAAAGAATAAATTAAAATAAAAAATAAATGAAAGAATAACTACACATCTTGTTCTGGGAACAACTTCCGGCCCTTATCCCAGTATCACACAGACACGTGGACCTAGATGTTAAGCATTCCCGTATCTAGAACCTTCTTCTGATGACACCAGTCTGGGTGTCCTCTGCGGAAAGCATCACAGGTCTGTGGCCTTATGAATTATCATTACTTTGTTTGTGAGGGGTTCAGGACTTTCCCCCCCCCCCCAGTTTGGAATGCCTGGAATACTGACACAACCATATAACACTGCATCACAGAGCTGCGTCTGTAAAATGACGTAAGGGGTATGTGTCGTAAGCCTTGAAAATCAAGACTCGGGGAGCACTCTGAAACTCCCCCCACTCATCCCATTGTGGACACCGCGGTGGGGAGAGAAATTATTGGGGTGCAGATGTTTCCTCCTTCCCTCGTTGGCATCTGTCTGCAGGTGGGTACAGGACGGGGGGGACGGGGATGGGGGCAGAGGAAAACGAGGATTCCCTCAGTAATGGAGAGCAAAGAGGGAAGAGCCCAGCTCTGAATCCCAGCCCCGCGGTGGGGTGCGGGACATGTGGCACACAGAAGACCCCCTCCCTGGTGTTGCTCTCAGAGCACCCAAGTCCTTGTGATGGAGATTGCAGCATGTGGGTGGTGCGAGGCCCACCAGGGCTTCTTGGAGTTGGGCTGCTTGGGAATGCAGCCCAAAGCGGGTGGTAAACTCCATCTAAGGCTAAATACCAGCATGAGACCAATAACCAACAAGTACTGGAAGGGAAAGGTGAAAAGAACTTTGAAGAGAGAGCTCAAGAGGGCATGAAACCGTTAAGAGGTAAATGGGTTGGACCCACACAGTCCACCTGCAGGATTCTATGAATATGGTGTGAGAGGCATAACGGAGGTACAAGCCTGCTGAAGTAGTATTGAAGGACTGCAAGGAGAAGAAGCAAAAGGTGTGCTTTCATCCATACCCCATGTGCTTTCATCCATACCCCATGTGCTTTCATCCATACATCCATGTGCTTTCATCCATACATCCATGTGCTTTCATTCACTACAATGCATGATCTCTGGAAAGATCTATCATCTGAATTGTCATTCAGATGGTGTTACCCGGGGTGGAGCTAGCTGGTTCCCTTCAAAGAGGAAACCCAGATGTAAATGAATGGATGCAGAATGATTGGGAGACAAAGACCAGACAGCAACGTGGGCAAAAACTTGCTCTACCAACCTTTGCATCCTTCTTGATTTCTGATCTGTTGAACAGTTTTACAGGAAAAAAAAGATTATTTGGAACAAAAAAAAAAGGAGCAAAAGAAACCCCAAAACCCAAAGGTGGAAAGGAGACCTGGCCTGAACATAGTATTTTTAGTGGTTTTCTGGTGTACTACTTGTTAAGGAAGACACATCTCAGGAAAAAAGCGTGATTTTTGCACCTTCTTTGACTGTGTGGGAGAACTGCTGAAATCTGGACTTAGACACACTGCAGTTGGCTGCAGTTAGCAGAATTTTTCGAGGAAATTGGTAAAATAACTTTTACTTAATTTTATTTCTTTTCCATTTTTTCATAAAGTCTGAAAACTGTGTTGTTAAAAACAGTTAATGCTAACTATATTTTTCAATTAAAAATTGGTATTTAACTAAAGAGAAAAAAATAGCCTATTTTGCTTGTTATAAAAATACATATGCAACAACAAAGCCCAACTTTTTAACATCTATTGGGTAAAACTGTCATTTACACTTGCTTACGTTTTAGGCAAGTTATCAGTTCCCCTGTTCTACATCTTTTCCTGAGGTTGACTCCAAATTATGTCAACTGGCTATTTTTTATGTGCCTTTTAAGCTATACATTTGTTTTAAAAAGAAAATATAACAGGACATACAGAAAGGGAGGAATTGTCTTTAAATTGTTTGGTTTTACATGCAACATCCCACCATATGCATGACAGAACCACAGAAACTAGCAATGTCAAAGATATTAGATCATCCAGCCTTTCTTTCTTAAAATGCAGAATTCTATTTGCTTTGATATAAAATCAAAAGAAACCAAAATGGAAGTGTATGTAAAAAATGAAGGCAAATGGTCTTGGCCTTAGAATACAAGTTACTTTACTATTTTACATTGAATGTCTTTAAGGGAGGATTCTCTGAAAACACAAATGGGAGTTTGGTTCCTGAGTCAATGGAAATTGGACACCTGACTCCCATTTGTGCCTTTGAAAATCTTCCTTTTATAAATCATTGTGGAATTCCTGTACTAGGATAGAATGTAGAAAGGGAAAGAGGGTTTGCAAGTAATGCTTGAAGTTCTCCAAGGACTCTAAGGATATCCTTCCTACTTTCTTGCCTTTGAAACCATATTCTTGGTTAAGGCACTTCATTTAAATATAGCTGTTCTTTTGCAATGAATTATGGTTTGCAAATTGTGACAACCAGCTTTCCTGCTGCTGGTCATTCAGAAGTCTGCTGTATGATCACCTGCACTATTGTTTGCACCCAACTTTTACTAATAGTCTGAAATGGTAAATCTCTGACAAACACAGGGAGAAGGTGGTGTTCTGTAGCTCATTGGGCCACAGATTGCTGTAATTATTGCAACACTTTTAAGTTACTTTTGTTGCTTATGGGTTTTTTCTGTTTTGAGGCTTTCTGACCAGCTATTACACTATCCTAACAAGAATGAACAGAAAATCAATGGCCTGAAAAGTTCAACACACTGTAATATGACTTAACTTGGAAATATAATGCAATAAGGTATTACTCATGGTCTAATCCTACCTCAGTTTTTTCCTTGTTATAACAACCTTCTTTCTGCTTTATAGACTTGGTACAGTGTAACTGTTCCTTCAAAATACAATAATTTCTGTAAGGTGTAGGATAGCAACAAGAAATCTGCTGATTTTCCATTGCTATTTCTTTTCATCTCATGGAGGACCAAGAGAAATCTCATCACTTCTCAGTTGCGAGATGTTTTGACGGTTTGTTTGTGTTCTCCCCCAGGATAACATATTCATGGTCTTAAAACCAGAGTAGAATTCATTCAGAAGCACAGGCAGTTGTTTAGGGAAATGAAAGAATATGATATTCAGTTTGAGGAGGATGAAACATTTTTTAATTCATTAATAGAATCATGGAATCACAGAATAGTTAGGGTTGGAAAGGACGTTAAGATCATCCAGTTCCAACCCCCTGCCATGGGCAGGGACACCTCACACTAAACCATATCACCCAAGGCTTCATCCAACCTGGCCTTGAACACTGCCAGGGATGGAGCATTCACAACCTCCCTGGGCAACCCATTCCAGTGCCTCAGCACCCTCACAGTAAAGAATTTCTTCCTTATATCCAATCTAAACTTCCTCTGTTTAAGTTTCAACCCTTTACCCCTTGTCCTGTCACTACAGTCCCTAATGAAGAGTCCTTCCCCAGCATCCTTATAGCCCCCTTCAGATACTGATAATAACTGATGAGCACATAAAATAACACCTAACAGTTATACTACATTTTATATCAACAGGCTCGGACAACTCACATGTTACAGTTATTTAAGTGTTATTCAATTAAATATGACTTGATTACCAAGATATTCTTAACAGATCCTTCAATACCAGAAAGAATCCTGAAGACTGAGAAAACCCAAATGTGATAACATTCAGAAAGGATGTGTGGAATCATCTGGTGAGCTTCAGGGTTGTCAGAGTGACATGAAGTTATGGAAAATATGTAAGAAAGAAATAGGAATTAAGTTGATGGAAATTCAAAGAATGGAATATCAGCCAGTACTAATTAATGTAAAAAATATCTTTTAAAGATTTGAATGTCATCTTTGATAAGATTATGAGTTTGGAAGGGATAATTAAGAGATGAAACATATTTATTCAGGTATGCAAATTAGGTATTACAATGCCTAAAATGACCTCACATGGAGATTTACAACACCTGCTTAATATAACACTTCAGATGGTCTTAGGCAGTGTGTAAATACTTGGTCCAAGGAGTTATATAAGTGTGCTATTGAAGGCTGCAAGCAGACGGGACCTCTAAGTCAGTCTAACAGCTCTGTGTTGCCTAAAGAAGCAGTATTGATGCTCCCTCCCCTTCCTTCTCCTCCTCTTTCCCACCTTCTTCTGTTTCAAGCAATATCCTTCTGTTGCCTGTGGGGCTTATCTGACCCTTTGGTGAGCTAATTCAGCTTGCAAAGTCACTTGAATTTATTCACTGTCTTGCCATGCTAATTTTTTCCTGCTTTAATGGGTGGAAATGACTCCTCAAGAACTCAGACAAATGTCAGAGCCTGCATATGGAAAACAGCTGGAACATGTGGCTGGGAGCTGGCTAGGAGAGGTGGAAAGATGTGAAAAGTCAGGATGCCTTCTTTTGGCAAGAGAAACTCACTGAGTCAGCCCTGGCCATCCATTTGGAGCACAGAGTTCACTGAAGCATCTCCAATGAAGCGCCTTGGCTGAACTGGATATGATGCACTGACTGAGATGTCTCCAAAGCAGAACCTCAGTTTGAGCAGATCAGTTCTCCATCATGGTTGAGAGAAAGAGAAGAGGGGTCTGAAATCTGCACTGCAATTTAGAAAAGAAAATAAATATTCCCATATGAGAGAAAGGAAGGTGCCTGTTTGTGATCCCACAGTATTGAATAACAAGCTAAGTAGCTCTTTTGCATTCAGGTGCCTAAACTCTGACAAAGTCCGTAATGGGTATTTAAACAGGTATATAAATACTCATACGCTTATTGTTTTGGAAAATACCATGAAACACTGTAATAAAAGCATAGCTTCACAGAAAATCAGTTTAACAACAAAGATTAAACTGGACATCAGAAAAAATACAGGAAACTTTTCACTCTATGCAAGTATTTCTAGTAGGAATCTGCAGGAATCTCTACTAGGGCTGAGAAAATGCAGTGTTTCCATAGTGATGTAGAAGTAAACATGATACAGCTGCCAACAAATGGGTAATTATTGGCAGGATGATATATAATGATAGAGACAAGGAAATCCTGCAGAACAATGTGACAAGCAGGGTCTGCTCAAAGAGAAACTCCTACAGATATTTGTGTCTGGGTAGCTAGTGGCACATAAAAGTGAGGAACATTACAGAACTGAGGATTTAATCCTGGCAAAACACTAACCCTAAAATCAAATAGCACTGTAGTGTAATAGAGCCTCAGTATAAATTCCTTGTAAGTTATAAGGCCAGAAGGACAATCTTAACACTTTGAGAAGCAAAAGATTGATAACAATTGTTTGTGTGGCATTAATAACCAAATAAACTTGCTTGGTCTTGCTGGCTTTATGGTTTCTTATATTTTAAGAAAGAAGTTGGTAAAAATTGGACAGGGTTCAGTCAAAGATACAAAACATATTTAAAAGCTAAGGGAAAAAGAAAACCCAACAGCTTTCATTTTCCTGTTTAAAGGGCTTTGAGTGTCTATGCCCACACATATATGCATCCTGTAAAGGTCTGCTTGCCCCGCGAAAGAGGTTGTGATTGCAGGACACAGCTCCTTGAACCATAGGAAATCTGCTCTCACAAATAAAATATTACTTTGTTTCCAATTGAAGGTAATTTCTTACAGAGGTGAGATAGCTTTTTTCCTAGGACAGCTTCCCAGGTTAATCTGTGCACAGCTGTCCTATCTCAATTGACTCCATGCTTTTCCCTTGGAGCAGCTCCACGTGCCCAGCTGTGACTTGGAGGAAGGATGAGAGGTGACTTGATAAGTACCCCCAGGAGCAGAACATCAGAGCTTTTAAATGGCTTTTTAATCTAGCAGAGAGAGCTGTAACTGAGCGATGCCAAGCCAAATTCAAACTGGAAAGTAGGTACCTGCTGTAAACAGTGAAAGGGATTAATCACTGGAACAAATTACCAATGGAGGTGTTTGTTCCTCTGTCTCTCCGTGTCTCTGCATCAAGCATCACTGTCTTCATGGTAGTCAAACAACTGCAATTTGGTTCAATCCAGGCAAACCCAAATGACTTCTGGTGTACAGAGGGTCAGAGTGCTGCAGGTTTTATCAGCCTCCATCTGCACAGCTGCCTAAGCAAAAGAACACATTAAGGAATTATTACATTGGTAACAAGGAATTATTACATGGGTAATTTTAATAACATTTATTTTTTAGTATCAGTTATGCCAGGGCTGATTAAATATTAATGTAAAATCCAGGGGTTTTTACTTGAAGGTCCACTCAGTGAGATTTGCTTTCTCCAGTGAAGCTAATGATCATATGGGATCTCAGCACTTTGCAGAACTAAATGAGTTTTTCTGCACTTTATGATGCATGTGGTACATAAGTAAATACCAACTTCAATCTTTTTTCCTAATATAAGCAAAATATTAGAACCCGCTCTCCTAAAATCTGTAACAAAACTAACATTTGCATCCTCTGAGATTGTAATCCAATTTAAGGAGAGAATGATTGAAAGAAAATACAGATGTGTGGCCAGTCACCTAATTCATACGAGAATTTCCTATGATGTTTTTGCAAATGAATAATAAACAGTAAGCTAGAGAAGAGCAAATATACAGAATCACAGAATGGTTTGGGTTGGAAAGGACCTTAAGATCATCCGGTTCCAACCCCTGCCATGGACAGGGGCACCTCGCACTAAACCATGGCACCCAAGGCTTCATCCAGCCTGGCCTTGAACACTGCCAGGGATGGAGCATTCACAACCTCCCTGGGCAACCCATTCCAGTGCCTCAGCACCCTCACAGTAAGGAATTTCTTCCTTAGATCCAGTCTAAACTTCCCCTGTTTAAGTTTGAACCCATTACCCCTTGTCCTATCACTACAGTCCCTAATGAATAGTCCCTCCCCAGCATCCCTGTAGCCCCCTTCAGACACTGGAAGCTGCTATGAGGTCTCCACGCATCCTTCTCTTCTCCAGGCTGAACAGCCCCAACTTTCTCAGCCTGTCTTCATATGGGAGGTGCTCCATTCAAGCATTTATGCTCAATACTTCCATGATTCATCAGCGTTTTCACAAAACATCTGGCTCCCTGAGTACTCCAATAACATGACCTCTCTAGAAGCAGAGCATTGACTAACTGTGTTTATTTATGAAAACATTCTTGACTAAGTTTTTTCCTTCTCTAATGGTGAAAATGTAAGGCAAGGTTTTAGTTAAAACATGATGGTAAGATCAACTGTTTTTAATTAGAGAAGGGTATTATTCCTTGTGTAATGGAAGTGATTTACAACATGGTTAGTTGGATCTAGATGTCTCTCAACTTGATCCTTGTGACTCTTTCCTCCCAAAATTACCCAAATCCTGATGAAATTTTGTAGGACTGGAGATTCTTGACATTCTCTGAAAAAACGTTAATCCGAGTCCTTTAAGGTTGCAGTAGTGCATGTGAGTGCATCTGTGTGCTTAACAAAGTGCTTAAATGTGTTTTTCAGATTAACTTCTTCAAGGTTAGTCAATGAAATGTTCATTTTTCAGCTGTTTAGTAAAGCAACAGTTTTTGTGAAAGCACATTTTTGCTGCTTCGATTAAGCCGTACATTTGATACTCAGAAACACAGAGAATTGTTACCTATACAGGCATTTCCAAGGGCTCATGGACAGGTTTTGGGATTGGGTTTTTTTGGATGGTTTGGGGTTTTTTCTTGTACTTGCCTGAGCCATTTTAAAAAGATGTAAACTTTGGTCCTGAAACTTTTTAATTATAATGTGTAATTGAAACACATTTCAATTAAAACAAAGCAGCCTAAAACCATCGGGTGTTAGAAGCAGGGCATAATTTATTGCATTTTGATGATCTGTTAGACTTCAACTTAAATCAATTGTAAATAACTCATTTGAAAATGGATAGAAGGAAATTAACTAAATTGATACCAGTTTCTTTTTGTGATCTGAAAATGTATGCATAAATGGCAAGGAAATGTTAATTGACCTTAACCTTTTCTGTGATAAATCTCTTCAGTAATGCAGTAATACTTGGCACTTATATAGTATAGTACCTCTTATCTAAAGATCTCAAAGAGCTTTACAAAAATTAATTAAAACTCACAGCACTTCTTTGACGTAGGCATATGAAGTATTAAATAGGTGATTAAACAGAAAATGAGAGGCTAAACCAACATTTTCAAAACAGGGTGCCTAATGTTAGAAATGAGACCCTAAATCTTATTGTGGTGCCTTATTTTCATTAAAGCCACAGTTCCCATTGATCCTAGGGCTCTAATGACTCATAAGCAGAAAGCTGACTCACAAGGTCTTTGATGCAAGAACTTGATTACTTTGGCCTTTATAATGCCAAGCAAATCAGAGGCCAGACATTGCAGAGACTCCTGGTTGGTGTAAAGAAAGAGACATCCTCTCATCTTTAACACCTTCTAATTCTGCTAGCCTTCAACACAGCAAATTTAGCTTAGGTACGTGTCACAGCTTTGAAGCATATCACCATGCAAGACATTGGAATGAACTGTCTCCTGAAGGTACCTCTCCATCAAGAGTAGGGAAAACCAAGGAGCTAGCTAACAGAGATGTCCAATTTTTAGACAGGCAATACCATGCAAGATGAATTTCACCCTAATTAGGGGAAATTTAATGTCTGTGGACCTGATTAGCACAATAAGGCTATAATTCCAGTATCAAGAAAGCACAACGAATAGGTAATACTAACAGATACCTTTTAAAGAGAGCACTTTGAATCACATATGTCTTTGTCACTTTGAAACTAGAAACATAAAGGCAGATAAACTTTATAATTATTACCCCATATTCTCCTTAACATATGTTGCAATGTGGATAACCATAAAAACTTCCTGCCTGAAGAAGATTTGTACTCACAAAGCTTGGAAATGAAAGATGGTGTCAAGCAATGTCTAACTATATATTTGCAAGGATGAATGTGATGATACATGCATATATTGCACCTTACTCCTAGGACTTCCTGCATGAGGAAGCAATTCAGTGTTAATTCAAATAGAGGTACCTGTAGAGGATGGGCACTTTCTCTTGCATGTAACTCATCCATAATGAATTTTAGGAGGAAGACATTTTTGCTAACAAACAAGGACACCCCTTGGAATTCATTAGTATCATAAGACAGTTTTTGTTAGCACAGAGATCAGAATTCTGCCAGAATTCTCCTGTCAAAGACCGGACACCCATCGATGCTCCCACAGCCAAGAAGAGACAGGCAGTAACTGATTTTCAGCATCTCAGTCTCCAGCTCCCAGGTGTCTTCTCAGGTGATGTAAGAAGATCTTTGAATTCTGGGTTGTAAGGGCCCTGTGTTTGCTATCTCCAAAACTGACAGAAGTCTTCAAAGACAGATGGGTACTCTAATTCATCAGGAGTCACAATCTATAGATTCATGGTGTGGCCATCCATGAAATATCTCCCATATACTTTCCTGTATCTCCACTACCTGTCATGTTTTTGTTGCTGATGTTGTGGGGTTTAGTTTCCTCTCTAATTTAACCTTGAATACAAGTAACCTTGTGTAAAGCAAAAGCAGACAATTCATACTTGGAAATCACCAAACAAAACTATAATTAGCTGACATTCAGTACTCACTTTGCAGGGCTAGGCCACCTTTATTTGTGTCACACAGTGTACCAACAAGAAATGGTATTGCTAAGAACATGACCCAGCTTCTCTTTCAAGCAATGGACTATCTTAGTTTACTTTGTTTGGTGATGCTCTAGAATTACAGTGATCTTGTTGTACTCATTAAATATGAAACTATCAATTTCTTTTAAAATGCCATGTGTTTCTGGGTGAAGACCACTGAACATCTTCCTTTTCAAAGAATCGAATGTATTCCTGTGTGTTTTATTAAAATGACAATAGGCAAGTTCAGAAAACACATCCTGTCACTGTGAAATCCTTGAACTGCAGTATTTGTGGCAGAATATAATCAGCTGGAGCTATTGAGCATAATTCTGGTGGTAGCTTCCATTTTTATAGCTCCAGGGGCCAGTAGTGTACAATGCTTATTTGGCACCACATAAGACAATGTTTTGATGCCAGTCCTTTTTTTTCCTTGAGTTTCTATTTTTTAATAATATATTTCTGTTCAGCATGTAGAGAGCAGATGCTTTTTCTAGGTGTCTCCAGGTACACAAGCACAATGAATACGTTTGACATTATTCAATTACACAGCTGACATATTTTCTGAAGTGGTATGCTGAGTATTTCCTTATGAGCTTGGAGCATGTCCCTAAAATAGCTTTAAAAATAATACAGAGACAAATCAGGTATAATATTCTTTCCCTAGACTAATTTACCTTTTCTTGTTCTAGTAGCAATAGAGTTTTGGGCTGGATCAGCAAACAGTGGGATTAAACTGTTGCATTGTCAGTTCTCCATTAAGAGTGCTTTTAAAGTTAGCCAGCTCCTCAAACGGATTAAAGCAACCTTATACACCATGAAAGAACACCCTAAGTGCACCCAGAAGATCATTCTCAATTGAACTTTGCATTCTCTTTGAAACAAAAAGAGGATCTTGTGCAATGCCTTCAGCTGTGTGGATGCCAATTAATGTATGGGAAGACAGCTGCTGGTTCAGTTAGTCACAAAGGTTTATTTACCAGCATGACCACTGAGAAAGTCAAAACACTAGGTGCAGATTATGTTTCAGGCTGGATTTAGCATTTTCCATCCTGTTATTTTACAAGTAATTCCTTTATCATTATCTGTGCTGAAGCAGTGTAAGATACATGTCTGAGTATTTAAAATTCAGATAATGCAGCAGGTTGAAGTTGAACTTTGCTCTCCTGCAAATGAGCGCTGTGATTCCAGGATAAACTCCCTTCTAGCAGCTGTTGGCAAACAACACAAAGTCTCCTTGTTTCAGCTCCCGTCTACAGCAGCAGCCACTTTCCCTTGGCGGGGGGATCTGTTTCGGGTTGACTCTGAAGACCTGCACTACTCATCTATTTGTCCTACTTGTGTGGGCTTGATTAGCATAGCAGCAAGAGCGGATTGCAAACCACATCTGTTACCTAATGATACTGCCTGCTGACACATTCATATATCTTTCAGGGCGCCTTTTCTACCTCACTCACAGCTGCTTCCAGTTCCCTTCTGGTCCCATTCAACTTGAGTTTTGCATAGCTGTGTGAGTCTCACTATGGCTTGGATCCGCATTCTTGTTTCACTGCCTCTCTGTGTGCTCTGTACTTGCTGGAGATTTACTTTGCCTGAGCTAACTGCCTCTAGATTTTGATGGGAAGCTAAGTGTAGGGGATTTTTAGCACAACTCAGATAAGTAACTTTTCCTTCCTTCGACCCAGCAAAACAGTTTGCTGCTCATATGGGAGCAGTGCTCAGCTGACAGAAATAACCCTATTGACACCAATGCAGCTTGGCAGACTTATATCAGCTAAGGAGCTGGCTTTCCAGGGTATGCAGAAGCCTATCTTCTCACACAGGCTTTTGCTTCTCAGATATCAGAAAGACACTGGACTTAACCTTCGCTGTTGACTTGACCTTTAAAGCCTAGTCCCAAGTGCCTCTCTTCCCCACCTGAAATGAAGAGTCTGCTCCAGCTCCTCCAGCCTGAGAAGGGTTGGCAGGACACCTCCCTTGGCTCCTGAGCTCTGACACGCGCCCCAGGCCAGGGATAACTAAGGCAGCTGCAGAGCTCATCTGTGTCCAAAGGCATACAGAGAGCCAACTGTGCTGGCTGGAAACACAGTTTATAAGGTTGGATTATTTTTTCCCCTCTTCTTGTTGCCATTAAGAGTTTGTTGAGCCTAGTTTTGTTTGCAGGACTGGATGTGCCTCCTAAGTGATTGTAAGGACACCTGCAGCTCCAGGGAAGACTACAAATATGATCATTAGTTTTTGATTGCTCAATCTTAATTCTCCAGCCCTGGAGGGATTGTGATAACAAATATTTTCGCTTCGTAAATCAAGCTGTACACACAAAACTGAGATATACCTCACAGTAACCAACAACACTAATCATTTTTAAATAGCTTGCCCTGTGCCATTTTTTAAATCTACTGTATATATCATAATTGATGGCCTCATATCTTGTAACTTGTTTAATGTGTCCCTTCTGATTGTTCTAATGTTTAGACATTGAGTGATGCTTGAAGCTAAATGAATCAGAGCCTTACTCTGTGCTCTGCTTGCTATGCTGTCCTTGCAGTAATAGAGAACTGTAAACTGCATCATTGGAAAGAGTCCCTTATGGTTTTTAGGTGACCCTGTCAAATAATCCATTCATAAATCTGATAGACTCCATCTGCAAGCCAGTTAAGTTTCTTATTCCACTTCTTGTTCTTTATTCACCTATTTTGTTAGTAGGCTGGGGCTGTTCAGCCTGGAGAAGAGAAGGCTGCATGGAGACCTCAGAGCAGCCTTCCAGTATCTGAAGGGGGCCTACAGGGATGCTGGGTAGGGTCTCTTCATTAGGGACTGTAGTGACAGGACAAGGGGTAATGGGTTAAAACTTAAACAGGATAAGTTTAGGTTGGATATAAGGAAGAAATTCTTTACTGTAAGGGTGGTGAGGCACTGGAATGGGTTGCCCAGGGAGGTTGTGAATGCTCCATCCCTGACTGTGTTCCGGGCCGGGTTGAACAGAGCCTTGGGTGACATGGTCTAGTGTGAGGTGTCCCTGCCTATGGCAGGGGGGTTGGAACTGGATGATCTTAAGCTCCTTTCCAACACTAACTGTTTTATGATTCTATGACTTGAGGAACCAGGCTGCTCCGATAGTTACAACTTCACATCTCTCTCGTATTTAGATGTATTTGTTCTTGTACTACGTTCACACATAGTTCATAATATCCAATATCGCCAAGTAATAGCAACAAGCATTTTTGACCTGCATCATAAAGCTTATAATTAAAAATAGGAGACGTAAATCACTTTCTGTAGGAAGGTGGCCTTGCTATGTGCCTTTAGAGCACACAAGGAAACATGTAACAGTTTAAGCAGCACGATGGAAAAAGAAAGTCTAAATTCATATCAACTGCAGAGAGAAATTTGCTAAAGTATATGGCACCAAACATAATTGCAGAAATCAAGAAGGTTTCTTGTAATTTTTGTTTCTAAATAGTGTGCTCTGATTATTTCCCATTTGCTAGCTCAAACATCAGCAAAGAAGTATGAATAGCTTCCTAAAGCCCTTGGCTGGGCTTTCTGAAGCATGTCTAACACTGTAGTCAGGCAAAATTCCCTTCTGATCCATGAAATGCCAAAGTTTAAAGGGTACCATTTAGCTCCAACCACCTGTTTCAATTAATTCTCTTACATGTTTCATGCCTTGAAAGCTTTCTTCTTTCTCTTTAAGTTGCTCTGTCAAAGACCACAGATGTTTTATTTTCGCTGGAGCCCTACTATGCTTTCTGTAATAGCAAGAGGTGAATTAAATCTACAAAACACAGCATACATGGGCATCCATCATCACTTACAAAACATGTAGCCATAGTTGTCAGATAAGAGAAACAATCCTAAATGACTTGGCAAGGCAACAACCTGCCTTGAGCTGCACTTGCTGGATATCACATTCAGTTACAAGCTTAAGGAAAGAAATACAGTCTCATAAATGGGGTACTAGACAGGGAACTGAACTGCTGGTTATAATCCTTGCTCTCCTGCTGGCCTGGCAGGCAGTATTTTGCCTTCCACTCATGTGAATTTATGCTGAAATCTGTCTTTGTTTAATGTGTGGGGCATCACCTTTGTCAAGAGCCTTTCAGTATAATAGTGATATGGACAGTAATCTAACACCAAAAAAGACATACACAGTTTTTCACATTCTTGATAAAACTAGAGGCAATATATTGAACACTGTGTGGCTAGCAACATACAGTTAAAAGTAAGACAATATCTCACTGCAATGCAATGAAGGATCATCTCATATATTTTCAAAATCCTGTTAGCATTTGTTTCCCAGTTATGGTTGTCATACGATGTGCAGGCATCCTATTCCTGTCACCTAACCACCATACTCCCTGCTCTGTAGGTTCTGTCACACATAACCTGTGCTCCTGTAAGGAAACCTGCAGTTCCTTGAATCCTGTCCACAATACAGACTCTTAAATTTCTAAGGAAGCACAGAGAAAAGGAATTTCATGACTGTATAAGTAAAGATTAACAAGATCATTTATCTGGCTTTGCCTTGTTTTGCAGAAGGTCGACAGTGGTACACTGAAGACCTGGATCTCTTGTTCATATTATCTACAGGATACCTTTGGATCACCCTTTGAGTTCTTTCTAAGAGGTTCTCAAATGACACCTAGAAGGTGGTACCTTCAGCTCATCCAAACCTGACATCCTCCTGTCCTGTGTTCAGCAGCAGCATTTTTCTCCTTCTTAGTAGCTGGTGCAGTGCAGTGGTTTTGACTTTCAGCCTGGGAACAGCACTGATAACACTGATGGTTTTAGTTGCTGCTCAGTAATGTTTACTCTGACCAAGGACTTTCTGAGTCTCATGCTCTGCTGGGGAGGAGGGGAAGCCGGGAGGAAGTAGAGACAGGACCCCTGACCCAAACTGGACAAAGAGGTATTCCATACCACAGCACGTCATGCCCAGTATGTAAACTGGGGGCAGTTACCCAGAAGGATTAGATCACTGCTGGGGTCAGGCTGGGTGTCTGTCGGCGGGTGATGAGCAGTTGTATTCTCTTCCCTTGTTATTTCCCTTATCATTATTATTGTTATTGGTAGCAGTAGTGGTTTTGTGTTATACCTTAGCTACTGGACTGCTCTTATCTCAACCTGTGGGAGTTACATTCTCTCCAGTCTCCTCTCCATACCTCCGGCAGTGGAGGGAGGAAGGGGAAGGAGTGAGTGAGCGGCTGTGTGGTTCTGGTTGCCGGCTGGGCTTAAACCATGACAGATTCAAAGTCTTTTTCAATTCCAATAACAGTGTTGGGTTTTTTTTTAAATGCTTACCTATAAGTAACAAAATAACAGCTTAACTCGGTTTCAGGAATACATACATTAAGTATTATAAATTCATTTTTTATTGTGGAGAGAAAAAAAACTACTGTGGAAACTCCTAAATCTGTGTCCACTGTGATACGACTGTGCTAACACATGGCTTTCATATCAGGTCTTGGAGAAAAAGACCTTCCTTTTTAGGATGGTTTCTCTATGGGCAGAGTTGGAGCATAAGTAAAAGTACAGGAAAAAAACTGAGAAGGATTTCAAAATATGGATAGGAAAATACATAAAATGTGCAAAAATGCTATTTTGCAAAAATGACAGGGATTAATCAAGTGTGATAAACCCCGAGACACTGATATTTTCCAACCAGAATTGTGGGTTCAGCTCCTGTATGTGTGCAAAAAACATTTCCTGGAACTGTTCATTGAGAGACCAAGGCTTTCATTATTCCTCTTGTCATCCTGGATCACAGCACTGGAATTGTGCTCGATATATTTCTACATTTTTAATTCAGCATGATATTTTTTTTCTGAATTCTTGGCCAAATGCAGCTCAAGTTCAAACAGAAAGAAGCTTCAGTGTTGATTTTTCTAGGAACAGATAGACCAATGCCTCTTAACATCTTGCTCCAAATTAGCAGTCACAGGATAAAATCATCGAGTCTGAAAGCCTCTTCACTTTAGATTGAAGCCGAGCATTAGATCTACACAAGCATTATTAACCTTTCCTTCTACTGTTAAAATCTGGGGCTGTGGGAGGAGGTTTCAGCCTCATTTGAATTTGTAAAGCTCTAGGAAAGCAGTTTGCACACGCCAAAAAATACTTCCTTCATGATATGCTCAGACCCCAATGAAGTAATGTGATTTGCCTAGAAAATATCAATGGCACATCCGAAGATTTAGATCAAGATTTGGCTCTTTGTGTTGAAAATGGGCTGAAGTTGTAAAGAGGCTGGTTGCATGACTCCTAATATGACTTCAGAAGTTAGCAAATAAAGGAGATCAAGGAAATAAACCTTTTCTTTGCCTTTTTTTCCCCCTTTCTCCTCCATTTCAGGGAAATATGTCATGCAGCTCAAGGAGGAAACATCACAATGCTACAGGGACCACCACTGATATCACGAGACCAATTAGAACTACTTTCTTTTCAACAAAATTATACACAACTGTAAAGTTAGAGGCATTCAACAAAAGTAAAAATAAGATGACTTCCTGGAATGCTTAAATGTAGATTTCAGTTACTCATTTTAAGCATCAGTCTTTATTTATTGCTTTTACACTAACTTTTTCACACACTTCTCTCTGGCTTTAGCCAACCATAACAGCAGCTGTCCTTGTAGAAATAGGCAGGTGGAACTTGATACAGTGCGAAACCAGCAGGTACCCAAGGAAGTAATTCTAACTGTCTTTTGATGTATGTGTTTCTAACTACATTGCAATCTGGAGGTGGGTGCCTATCCTATGTAGATATCTCCAAATTAACATCAATCGCACTGTGTCTCCATGGTAGCAAGAACTTCCTGAGACATGTACAATCCTGCAAGACGTGGGGTGTTTATGCTGGAAAGGATGTGCCTCCTGAGTTCTTCAGCTGTCAGATTGAAGCTCACTTGGAGATGTCTGTGTAAGATGCTATCACACAAGTTTTGAGTCTATTTTGTTGTTGTTGGGCATTATTGAAAGAGGGCTAGGTCACTTCTGAGATGATGATTCAAACCCTGACAGCTTGAAGAGGAAATTAAGTCTTAGGTTCTTGCCATCTGGGGCAAAAACTGAAGAGCTTTTATCATTTCTGATTTCAAACATGCTCTCTCTGCCAAAACAGACGCATATCTGTAGCCCTGACTGATACTTAATTTATAAAGAGATCTTTCTATTGTTCAGTGTTTTCCTGTAGATTCATCTGCTCAATGTTAAGCATCTCTCTTCTAAGTTGTTTATCTCATCAAATTTGTTTCACGGCAAGCTGATGTACCTAACTCCAAATCTGGGAGTTTGCTTTGCAAACTCATATCAAAACAAAGATGTTACAGCACTTAGAAACACAGGCACCAAAATTTTACTGTTCTTAGCCCTCAGACCATAAAGTGTCCCAGTATTGTTCATCCTCAAAGGCGTATAGATGTATTTCATTGCATTTAATAGGATTCTTCTCCTCTATTTAGAAGTTAGACAGCATTAATTCATATCCTGGCCTCTAACCAGCTGTAAACTGACTAGAAAGAGTGAGACTAGCTGTCGGAAAACTTTCCAGGATGAGGTCAGTATAGATATTTCACATGTCATTCTCTTATCCTTACCACAGATGTCTATATAAATGAGTTCCTGGCATTCCCCTACTTACCTATTACACAGCGTTACAGATTTGAAAGATTACACTTTCTCTGGGCTCTGAGATTCCCTCTTGAATCCAGACATTCAGCACTGTGTTCACCACACTTGGACTTTGTTCCACTTTTAGTAGCAGCGTGAAGTCAGTCACATTTAAATCAGATGAAAACCTGAATTTTTCATATTAATTAAAGTTCAATAGATTCCTTATAAAGAATAGATGAAAGGAGCAGCAGTGACATGGGAGTCATGTAGGCCGGATTTTCTGCAGATTAGCTAAAGCTGGTATGAACTTCCTCCCTGGCTTTCTCTAATGTTTCCCCGTTCTTTGAAGAGATTGACAAATAAGGTTTTGCATAATAGCACAGTCACAATTTCCCAATCATTTCTGTATTGTAAAGAAGAGACAGGAGTTGAAATAAAAAAACAAAACCCCAAGGCTGTCTCTCCAAAGTGATGTTTCTTGAAATGCTGTTAAATGCAAAGGAGCCAAATTAATCTCCACTATGATTCTCCCAGTCACAATGTGCTACAACAGTGATGAATCTGGCTTCAGTATGGAGACCCTCACTTCTTTCAGTCAGTACTTGTCAATATGTCAACAGTCACAATCATGCTTAAGCCTGAGTGCATTACAATGACAATAAATAACAAGGCAGGCTACAATTGTACAAACTTAGGAATCCCACCCATTAACATGAATTACACAGAGGGAAATATAAACATAATATATGAAACGCAACCCCCAAACTTACTAAAGTTTCAGTATAGCTCCTCTGAAAAATGGCATAGATGTAACAAGGCTGGTAGCTGTTCAGTGAGTGTTACATTAAAAGAAAATACAGAAAGAGAAATAGCATGCAGATGGGGATATAATTTATCCACAGTTGAAACTGGGATAATTTATATCGGCAGAGCAAAAATTTACCGTAGTCCCCCACAGTCCATCCTACTGCTTCCAAGACCCCCTCTAAAACTAATAAACCTTATCCTCAAAGATTTCTGAAAATGGACCCTATGTTGTTAAATATACAACAAGTGCTATTGCACTCATTATGGCCCCTTAAATGAATGGAACTTGTCAGTGCAGGTATCGCTGCCATTAAACTTACCTCTCATCATTCCTAAATACAGCCTCTAAAGGATGGTTTCATGGGTGAACCCTCACCTCTCCAAAACAAGAGGAAAGCTGGTATTGGCATCCTGGGAAACAGATTGGGAGTATTAAACAGTATAGATGCTGAAGTTCTAGCAAACAAATTAAGCTTGGCAACAAGTGATTTTTGTAAACTAGAACAGCCATTAAGATCATCTTTGCTGGAACTAGGAACTAGTCAATGGTTCTTATTGCCTAAATGGGATAGAATTAAAGAGAAGGACTACCAACTAATTGTAGATGTATTTGGCAACACCCAGAATAATGTTTCTCTATCTTTTAGCTTTTACCAAACTCAGTTATGGGTGCAATCCATTATAGTGGCAATTGTACAAGAGGGCAAGGAGGGCACCTTGACCACTGAAATTAGAAAGGTAATCTGGGAAAATGGAATTCAATTTGAAAAGGATTTCCAATCTTGGTGATATGTAGACAGCATCACTTAAGACTGCACCAGCAGTAAAGACACAGTTCTTATTTTAACTGCATGCAGTGGTTCAGTATCCACCATACACCAAATCATTGCACTGGGATAAAATCACCATGAGACTATAGTCTATCCATTAGAACACAGAGTATGGGCCTAACAAAATGGGAACAAATGGCAGACTGTCAATGTTGACATATGTGTTGTACAGAAACAATGAGGATTTATTTGGGAAAGTAATGCCATTAAGGCCCAAGACATTTGTCTTGACAAAATGTTTGTCAGCTTGAAATACATCCCAATGAAACCCCCAAACCCATACTTGTGTTTGTTAGAAATGGATGTGCTAGCATGAGAATCCTTTATTTATAGGCCACACCACTGTAGTTATACACAATCACTCAAATATCTCTATTTGCAGTTTTACCAAAATTATGGGATGTAAATTTAACTATTCAGCTGCTGTCACAACCCACTGATGGCTCCAATCTGACTACACAGTGTATCAGCCTTTATTGCCTACCCCCATTGGAATGAATCTCACATTGGTTAAGAAAACTACTGCAATATGGTGACCTGTGTCAACTGCTAAAATGAGTTGAAAACAATGAAGAGCCCTAATTACTATCCACTATGACGCAGATGAGCTGCACCACATCCTAGAAACATGGGGACATCACTGGAGGGAAACTGTCCTTGGATGGTCACCAACAGCAAGTGAAGCTTGAATTCGATGTTACATCCAATTGTAGTCTTGTTAATCTTTGTCATTTTGTGCTTATTGTTAAGCCTTTGTTTATATACAAAATTATGGTGCTTATAATAGCTGAGTGAATATGTTGAAGTACCAGCAAATCTGATATACTAAATTATATGCCAGCTTATTAAAAAGTTGATGTCTTTACCACCCTATGTTTATGGCGCAGAGACAAAAGGTGACCATACTCACCACTCTGTGAAGTAAAGTGGATTGACTGTAATCACGAGGTGGAGAGTGTGACAGATGCACTCCTGCTGTTTTAACTGAACTTTGGTCCAGGCAGATGCTCAGCAAGTAGGCCTAATCAAAATTAATCCTATTGTGTGAGGCTATCAGTGAGAACACAGCACCAAACCTAAGAAAACATTTTGGCTGGAAGCTAGTCTGATAAGCATCTGAAACAGCATTAATGTGACTACAGATCAACCTCTTTACATTATAAATATTTACAACCATCAGGGTCCATCAAGTTCTCCCTCCAGAGCAGCTGGCTACATAGCAGTGGTCTCCCCTTGAATAGGGACACTCCTCAAGGTTACTCCTTGAGGCTGACAGATCCCTTACCTGAAGCCAGACATCGATGGGTTGGTAAGTGACACTTTCTGCATGCATGTAACATTGAAAATACATAAAGCAAGCTTAAGCTATAATCTTGGGATCCCATACTAACTGTGAGTGTAGAGAATAATCGAGTACTGATCCCCAGTCCATCTGTACTTATTAAATATTTTATATACCTAAATTTACTGATTAAAACTCAGTAAACTAACTACTAGATCAGATCTATCTGAGTGATCTCTGACTCTTCTGTGACACCTATGGACCAAGACCATAGGTAGTGGTGTGAAAAAAGAGGATGCACAACTATTTTCCCAGCACCTTCTAAGCTACACTGACCACAAGTGCTGCAGCCCCATGTACTGACTCTGGCTCCATGGTGAAGAGCTTGTCAAAATAGCATGCCACATCTGTCCTCAGTTTCCTTGGGTGTTCAGGACAGACTTAGTTATACATCCACAAATAGGGTAGAAAAGAAAAAGAAGGTGTTTGCAAGACAGTAGTTTATAAATGGAAGAATGTACAAGTGCTTTAATTTAGTTTAAGAAATGGGGAAACTAATAAATAGGCAAATAGGTGTACTAGTGACAGATAGCTCAAAGCAGCATTTATTGTAATTCTTTCTATTTTAAACAAACCACTGTTATTACTTAAGGAGATTCTGCTTGTACATTTCACTACCTTTTTAATGAATACTTGTAAAACTACATGTGAAATACTGATTCTATATTTTTCACAGACAGATCAATCAATGCTATTTTCAGTAACTTTGCAGGGGGTGGTGGTTGTTTTTTACTCTAAGGTACCATTATAAGGCTTGGCTTGAATTCACCTTGGATGCCAGTCTCAAAAAGGGCAATCCAAGACAAGCATACCCTAGAAACCTTTGACTCAGAGTTCACTTGCAGTCAGGGAGACTGCAAGAGTGAGTATGAGAGATCTCTAGTATGAGAGATACAGTACAGAAATTCCTCCTGGCTTTCTCCTTTGAGAAAGGGAAGAGGTGGGATTTAGGATGCAAGTCTGTTCCCAGCGGGAGAAAAGATATGCATCATTATGTATGACATGGAGTATTTCTAACACACTTAAGAAAACATTTCCATTTTCAAGGAGGAGAACCATTACTCCTCTTGCTAACAGAGACTGTGAATCGTGAACTTACTCTCTCCTCAGACAGGCCCTCAGAGGACAGCAACTCAGCACTTAACATCCTTGAGGCACTTAGAAGCCTCACAAGGTTCCTTGAGCAGTAAGCACAGTTTCCCCAACTATCCAGAATGCCAACAGATAGCAACCATGGAGACCGAAGTTTGGGCTATTAGAGAACTGATCTACTCAGTTAGCTTCATGGGCAGCTGCCTCACAGGTCCATCAAGTCAAGCCAGGGAGGACTGGTGTACCTGCATGAGAGAGGAGAAAAAGTGTCTCCTGCCACAACCTCTATGGTCATGTAGACATTCTGTCCTATTTATTTAGTCTGTAAAGTTACCAGATATACATCCCAACATGAGGGTTTTTTAGCATATATAAAGCAATCTGGACTGTTAACCAAAAAGTCAGTAAGGCAAGGATGTTTCTAAGCAGATTAACTGCTTTCTCCACCTCTGTCAAAGCCACCTGCACTCTGACTTTTGACAAATAACACAGCTAGAGTGAAGCTGCTACTACCATGACTCTTAACAGGTATTCCTGCAAAGCAGCCAGTGAGATAACAAATAGACAGTGGTTTTAGCATTTGTGTACATGTGTACACTAAAGCTATTCCTGAGAAACCCAGCAGCAAGGTCCAGTTGGTCTAGTCCTATGGGGAACATGAAAAGAAATTCTCAGAAGGAGGTTAATCCTATGCTGTACCAACCCTCTGTTGTTCCCAACTAGACACCCAAATGAGAGACACACTTCCCCCTCCCAAAATCATCTTTAAGATCAAAACTCTGTTTTGAAAAGGCAACTTCTTGTTTCACACAGACTTAAACATCTAAAAAACTTAATCTAAACTAGACTGTGGTAAGGAATTAAGATAGGCCAGAGTGTTGTTCCAACACTTCCATGTCCTTTTTATGTTGAGGACACCAGAACTGCACACAATGCTCCAGGTGAGGTCTCACAAGAGCAGAGCAGAGGGGCAGGATCACCTCCTTTGACCTGCTGGTCATGCTCCTTTTGATGCAGCCCAGGATACGGTTGCTTTCTGGGCTGTAAGCACACACTGCAGCCGGCTCATGTTCATTTTCTCATTGACCAACACCCCCAAGTCCTTCTCCTTGGGCTGCTCTGAATCTCTTCTCTGCCCAACCTGTAGCTGTGCCTGGGATTGCTCCAACCCAGGTGTAGGACATTGCACTTGTCATGGTTAAACTTCATGAGGTTGGCATCAGCCCACCTCACAAGTGTGTCAAGGTCCCTCTGGATGGCATTCCTTCCCTCCAGCGTATCAACCGAACCACACAGCTTGGTGTCATTGGCAAACTTGCTGAGGGCACACTCAATTCCATTGTCCACGTCAGCGACAAAGATGTTGAACAAGACTGGTCCCAACACTGATCCCTGAGGGACACCACTCGTTACTGGTCTCCAGTTGGACATTGAACGTTGACCACAACTCTTTACATGCAGCCATCCAGCCAGTTCTTTATCCACCGAGTGCTCCATCTATCAAATTGATGTCTCTCCAATTTAGAGACAAGGATGTCATATGGGACAGTGTCGAACGCTTTGCACAAGTCCAGGGAGATGACATCAACTGCTCCACCCCTGTCCATCAGTTCCATAGCCCCATCCTAGAAGGCCACCAAATTGGTCAGGCAGGATTTCCCCCTAGTGAAGCCCTGCTGGCTGTCACCAAGCACCTGGTTGTTTTTCATGTGCCCTAGCATGCCTTCCAGGAGAATCTGCTCCCACACTTTGCCAGGCACAGAGGTGAGACTGACTGGTCTGTAATTCCCCGGGTCATCCATTTTCCCCTTTTTGAGAATGGGGGGTTATATTTCCCTTTTTCCAGTCATCAGGAACTTCACCTGACTGCCATGAAGTAGTCATGAGACCAAGAGGTCCCTGGAAGGCTGGAAGGTAACCTGCAGCAGGAGCAACAAGCCTCCAGAACATGGTGTTCTGATCCAGACCTGTATATAACCCACTGTGCCTGGGACTTTCCTCTGACATAAGGGAAAGACACATACAACCTTGGTCCTGGTGTGTGAGCATCTCCACACTTCCCAGAATGGAAGAGCTGTGACTCCCACTAATGTGGGAATATACACACATCCACAGGGGCAAGGGATCACTGTACAGAATTGTAAGAAACGATGGGAATTCATAGCAGATTCAGGCAGTAGTTCTATCAAATACATGATCTTCAAAATTTCTTGAAATGGTGCATTATGGTGCACCATAGGTCAGGTGCTCCTTACGTACCTCATTCTTCAGTCAGAGAAAGCAAGACATTGCCATGTGTAACTGAAGGGCAATACAACACGTACCATTGGGCATTTACTTACTCTGCCTCCTGGTAGAGGACCCAAAACCTCAAGAAACATTTGACAACTCCCTTCTAATTTAAGTTAAAAGTCAGAAACTTCTATTCTAATTCTTTCCCCTATCCCACCAGGGGGGAGTGAAAGAAGGGCTCTATGGGGCTCATTTGGTAGATGGGGGTTAAACCACAACAAAGACTTAGACAATATTCATTTTTCAGGCAGAAAGAGGATTACTGCTTGGAAGTCTTTTAAAGAGCCAAAGTAATAGGTAGGCTAGTCAGCCATGCAAAGAGAAAGTCTACTGGCTATTTTATTAAGGTTTTGGGGTGGGGGTTATTTTTTCCTACTATTGTTTATAATAGATATTCTAAGGCTGAAGAAACAACTTTATATTGTCGCTTGCATTGAGAGCTGTCTAGAGGATTCTAAACGATGGGTAATGACAAACAAAGTTTAAAGTTGCTGGGAGGTATCTAGCAGGTACTGTAGGAGTCAGGTCAGGCCTTAATGTCTTCATTTTGGTCCAGGGGATAGGAGTAAACAGAATACTAATGAAAGTTGCAGATGGTACTAAGATCAGTAAAGGTTATCAGCCCCAGTGATATAAGGCAGGAGGACCCAAACAGGTTAGAAATGTGGGCTTAAAGCAAAATTATGTTTAGCTTGGAAAATTGCAAGCTAATCCCACAAGAGAAAAAATAATTAATGCTGAGTAGCAATGTTAGGAAGGTAAAAAGAACCTGAGATGCAGGGTTATTGAGAGCAATATGAAGTGAAAGAAAACTTTTAAGTTAGAGATAAATTTGCAGTGTGAAGCAGAAAGGGAAAATATTGTTGACTTAAAGACTTAGGCAAAATTCACGTGTCACAAACCGAGATGAAATGTTGTAGCTCTGTGTGTGCCAATATCTGGCAGAACATCTCTAAATGGAAGCATCTCAGCACCAGGGGGCAAAAGTACAAGGAGTGAAGTCATTTTTCTCTTCCCTTCAGAGATAATTGTTTTCTAAGGACACAATAAAGAAGTTCTTGAATAAGTCATGAAAAGAAGGCTTGAATAGGTTATGTGAAAGTGGGCATGACCCTCCAGTAATAAATATTTTCTGTTTCTACTAATATTTCCACTGTAGTTGGCCAAAGAGAATGAGATGAATTTAAAGGTCTAGTACCCAGTGTAGCAGCCGCACATTGAGAAGACATAAGTGTTAGCACTTCAGGCTTTGAAGGAACAAGTGGGCAATTTTGGAGCTGCACAATAACTTTGGTAAAGTTGGAAAGTAAGCTAGACAGCGCAGCAGGTCTGCTACATTTGTAACTTCTGATACTTCCGACTAACTTAGGTTTTCCCACTGGATAAAACTTGATTTCTAGGGAAACATGTTTCAGACTCATCCACTCTCCTGAAGGGGATTACTTCAGTGTTCTCATGTAAAATAGAGATTGTTCAGGTCACATTAGTCTAATCAATATGACAGATCACTAGATATTACTGAAGGGGTCCTATAAGGATGCTGGGGAGGGACTCTTCATTAGGGACTGTAGTGACAGGAGAAGGGGTAACGGGTTGAACAGAAGTTTAGATTGGATATAAGGAAGAAGTTCTTTACTGTGAGGGTGCTGAGGCACTGGAATGGGTTGCCCAGGGAGGTTGTAAATGCTCCATCCCTGGCTGTGTTCAAGGCCAGGTTGGACAGAGCCTTGGGTGATATGGTTTAGTGTGAGGTGTCCCTGCCCATGGCAGGGGGGTTGGAACCTGGTGATCTTAAAGTCCTGTTGAACCCTAATTATTCTGTGATACTGTGATTCTGTGATTACTAAGGATCAGCCTTAGCACTTGGTTATTTATTGTTTCATCTGGACAGCTATGGAAATAAAATCATAGCAGTGTGTTCCAAAGGAATGGGCTAGGTATTCAGTGATCTGTTCTTTTTCCTGTCCCTGACCTTCTTTGTCTCTTTAGGGCAGTTATTTAATATCCTTTGGACTTTTCTTACATATTGATCATGAGGTAGTAGCACACGTTTCCAAAAGCTGCTGTCAAATGTATAGAGTTTTGTGTATCAGAGAGAGATTATATATCATGAAATGCTATATATACACACACTGATATTGCGTTCTAGTTAACTATTATTTTGTTCCGTTAAACTGCTGACATTTGTTTCCAAAAGCTCTTCATTCTGAATTGATAGATTTTTTTTATTAAAGGTTTTATAGTTCAGAAGACTTTCCTCAGCAAATAGCAATCTTCGGATCGATCCCATTTTAAGCTGCCTAATTTATGTGTTGGGAGATTTTTTACCCTCTGATAAATCCAGGTTCTATCATTTCAGTGAGAGGTTCTTATTTTATGTACAGTACTTAAGAATGATTAATGAGTTTCATTGCTAAGGCCAAAGCTTTGATAAAATCTATCATAAACACTGTAATAGCTAATAACAAGTTCCATTGAATTATGTGAAGTCAATTAAATTGAAACAAATATAGTTAAAAAAAAGAACTTGTTGTTTCATCATTTACAAGTGCAATGTAGGAATTCCTAATTTTGCACAGGCAACATAAAAGAATTGCTATGCAACAATAATGCAATTATACCTGGAAACGCCTGTGCTTAAGGTTATTGCTTTTTCTTCTTCCTGGTAAATGGTTGTTTTACATTGTGCAGGAGGAGTGGGGATTTCTGTCCATACAAGCAGACTGACTGCTGTTTCTCACACTTTTCCTCAGGAAAATCCAGGTCTGTTCCTGCCTCATTAGGCGCCAAAGGGACCTGGGAAAGGAGTTAGGATGTGAGGATTAAAATGAAAGGTTTTTCAGACAAACAGCAAGGTTTCGGCACATGTTTTGATCCACTTGTGCCTCTCGAGTTCTGTACAGGAGAACATCACAACACCATTGGAAGACAATTCTTCCACTGAGCTGTGCACGTAAGCCCAGGGAACGTGCCTACGGCAGCAAGGCAGAGATGCACTGCAGCCTGTGCAGTGACAGCTAGGGTGCACTGATACATAAGTGCCTGGCAAGTGCTCTAATTTATTGCAGTAGCTGTTTCGGCTCTCTGTGAAGCCTAAAATAATCTATGAGCATTTCAGATTTTAATAGTATTCATGTTGAGGGCCTCTGTGTGACTGCAGCTATATGATAACATATGCCCCAATTGGATCTGCCCTTTGTGTATGAGATGACACGATTTGTGCATAGCTAGCCATGAGGGAGATGGAGATTACCCATTTCCAGTGCAGGCAATGCTGGGTCTCCCAGTCTTTCATATACACCAAAGAGACAAATATTTCCCTTTTTAAGAGCATTTACACCCTCAGAGCTCAACAGATGGGATGTTCTTGCCCTTCAAGGCAAAGCTCTGCTGTCAGAAGAGACACACAGAAGAGTCAGCAAGTAGCAGGCATGGCAACTAGTTAAGAGTTTAATGGGATTTGGCTGTTTATTACATTTTCTTTCATTATAATTAACTCATATTTTCAATAGCACCAAGGACCTCAAGCTAGGAACACCATTAGGAGTCTGTACAGTTCCTAGCAAAGAAAAATGCTGTCCAAGAACATTACTTTTGATAGAAGCTGAGCACTTCAGAAAGTTAAGCTACAGTTAAGGTCACTAGCAGTAGTCATTCGCTCCTCTGAAGCCAACGTTGTACAATGCTACATAGTAATGTGTTCTTCATTATCCAGTTTCTCTTTACACATCCAGCCTATTTACAGCAGTATGTCTCCAGTCTCCATGTCTGCAACAAACCCTCTGACTACCTGCTGCCAGCTTACTTCCAGGCAAGAAGTAAGGTGCAAAATCAACCTATTCCACTCTCCAACAGCATCTCAGTTCTCTCTCCAGGCATTTCCAGTCTCCTTTCTTTCTCTGTCCTCCTGAATATATGTTCAGATTTGCTCTCCTAACTTATTGCCTCCAGTACACTCTTGTTTCTCTTGGCTTCGGTTTCTAACATTTCTAACATCAGTTCCAGTGCTCAATAATGGTAATATCTACACTAGTATGTGAGCTGGGTTGCAACCTTGAGAGTAAGTGGCAATGCAGAACTCTATGTTTCTAAGCCTTCCTCCCTGAACTTTCTCCTCCCAAATTAGGATGGTATCATCCTGTCATTCCAGTCAGACTGCACCGTCCCCTAAATCTTGCAGGATATACCTTGTCCATAATTGGTTTTTTATTAGCTTCTCCAGAAGTGCTCTCATTTGTACAATTTTCTTTATGGATGGTGGGGATTTTCACTGTCCCTGACATAAATGACATTCTTATGGACAAATTTCAGGTCCCTGCTTGAATCTTGGCAGGAGCACAATAGTTCCAGACCTCCTGAAAGAAAAGGCAACTGCCATCTAAAGATGCTTAGCCTGGCTCTCAGCAAGGACTGGCTTGATTTGGCTGACTTTTTTCAGCAACCAAAAGCAGACCCCTAGCAGAGAAAATTTAATCCCCAAATTTAGTGTGATATGAAGCCATAAACAACTGAAAATAGGGTTAAATAAAAAGAAACACTGTGAAACTTTGGCAAGCGTTGCTCCTAGCCCTGCTGATAATACCTTTTCTACTGGTCTGATATTCCTTGATCCTCTTGTAAAGATTGTAAAAGTTAAGGAAGATTTTACAAGCAGACTCAATAAATACCAAATCATGTCTTTGTCTGTATATCTGCATACCTCTCACTTAGTAGGTCTTAATCTTTAAGGCAAAAAAATGCTGTTGGTTCAGGAGCTGCCAACTCCTGTTCATGATGGATCCCTCCCAGATCTACCCAATAAGGTGTGAACACAGAAGTTAAATGTCAGGATCAGTCTTACATACACAGATGCCTTTTAGTGGGGGAGCTCAGCGAGCACCCTCCTATGGTGTCAGGATTTACTGACCACATTTAGGGCAGCTGCCAAAGTGTTTGGAATGCTCTGGCAGCAGAAGATACAGCTGGTCCCATCAAAGTGATCACATTCTTGGACATTAATTTAGAGTCTGAGAGGATGGAGTGATGCTTGCCAGGGGATAAGCTTCATAATCCTAAAGGGTTAGTGACTCAGAAATTACAGGCTAGTAAAGGTGTGGTTACAGCAGCTGCAACTGCTTTGTTAATGGGTCACTTGAAACTTGGACAAAAGCCTATCTAGGCAACATGTGGTCTCCAAACTGACAAGTTCATTCAATGGCAGGAGCTATAGATAGACTAGCATTGTAAGGTATCAGACTGAGCACTGGGAGCCATTTCATGGAGTCTCAGTAAATGACAGTAACTCAGTGCTAGAGGAAGAATGAGTTATTCATCAATGTGTATTCTGAAAGCATGTGTTGGAGGTATGTGGAGATAGGTATCAGAAAAGAATGAAATATGTACTTGTGATGACCTCCACTAAATACATAAGGCCTACTGCTGAGGTCTGATTTATTGTGGCATTTCGTAAGCAGAAGTAGCTCCAATAAAGTTTTGGTGTTGACTTTCTCATAATGGCCATATCTGTTTAACTTTTTTACCCATCCAGTCTGTAGCAATGAGAAATGTCCAAATACTTCTCATGTGTTTAAACCAATTAATGAGTTGTGCTCTGAGGCTGTTACAAAGAAAATTTCATAGGAGTCAGCTCTGAACACCTGAACTTGATGTTGGTAAGGAAAGCCTGGTTATCTTCCGTCCTATTTACAGCAGGATGGAAAACATCCACTTCAGAGCCAAAGCTGGTATTGCAGCATTACAAAATTGTTTCTTTTCTTAACTGCTTCCTGTTTTAACATCTGGAATTTTCCATCAACTCACCAGTTGCCAGCAATAATCAATAACATAATGCATCCCAACACCAAAGCAAAACCCAAACCACATTATGAGTAGAGTTGGCACCCTTATATCACCACATTACTTTTCCTGTGAAAAGAGTGGGAACTTATGCACAGCATCTGTCTCTCTTTCTTGTCTTAGGGATTTACTTTCACCCTACAAACTAGTCTTAAGGCACGAGCATTTAGAAGGCTAACACACATAGATGGATGAATTTATCAAAGCACCAAATTCCACAGAGATATTTTTCTTTAAGTTAGCCCCCTTTGATTGCAAGATGCAGGATGTGCTAAGTGGACAGCAAAATAGGTATGAAAAATGAATTCAACCACAGGTGAGGCGACAGAGAAGGACTAAGATGTGTAACTGCCATTTATTAAATTATATAAGCCGCAGAATTCTTTCTTCTCAATGAAACATTTTGGCAAGCAAAACTACACATTATAAGATTATGATTTTTTAATGGAAGCTGTAACAAGTTGGTTTTTTTTTAAGCTGGATAAAAATATGCCCACAAATTAAGTGATTGTTATCCACAAGGCAGTCAGAACTTTATGTTTCCCTTTACCGAACAGGTTTTGTGGAGAGGATTTTGCTTGGGGAAAGGGAAGTCTCCTGGTGGTGTCTTTTTGGTTTTCAGCATAGAGTAATTAACATATTCAGGTCACCACATCAGATGTAGTAATCCTCCAACAGCACACTACTTCTGAAATAATGCACTGGATTCAAAGACTACACAGAACTGTACACAAAGTACTCCATTAACAGCAGGTGCCGTATGAAAAAAGCTCTCTTTAAAAGAGCTTTTAATTACTGTATATCTTTGTTTAGAAGCCACCTTCAACTATCTTTTCCTTGCGAGCTGCAGGGGAAAGCAATTAAATGTATAAGAAAACCACTCTTAATTTAAAGCTGCAGGAAGAAGCAATTAGTGTAACAGAAGTCTTAGCTTGTACACAAAGAAATACGGTACATGAAGTCATTACTTGGACATAGTTAATACATGTTGTAAAACTTAAAATGTGTGACTCTTGAAAGTTAAAGTGGAAAGCCATAGCTGGCTGGATGGCCTGTATTTATTCCCACATCTCCCTATAACAACAGAGTTGGATGTTTACACAAAATCCCATTTACATCTCTCAACTGTATAATTGAAACCTTCTTTAAATTCCTTTTAATAGGTGAAGGGTCTCAATATAGCTGAGTAAGCACCTTTACTTTTAGGGGATGGGAAGGTACAGGGTTTTATTTATTTGAAGTAAAGCCATTTAGGTAGATCAGGCTATAAAAAAAAGACTTTACAAACAAAGTAAAAAGATCTTTGTGGTCTTCACTGGTATTTCCCAAGTTTACAAGTCTTGATTTTAATACTAGAACAAATATCATACTAGTTTAAGACCTCTTTTTCAACCCTTTTTCCATCACAATATTGCAAAGTCTATTCAGACATAGTACAAAAAGGGGTTTTGAATGTTTGGTGTATTTGTTTGTTTTAAAAAGGATTGAAAATGAAATGGTTTCACTGTTTTTAGGGGTTACTCCTTGATGATCAATGACATGAAAAAGAAAACAAAACAAAGAGCAAAACAAACCAGTCAGTATGAACACTGCTGAAGTTAAAGGCAAAAAAATGTCCCTAAAACAAGACCAGAAAATGGTTCACTCCATTGTATTTTGTAAATGATACAAAGGTTAATTAGATACTTTCTGTTGCATTTTAAAGTGAAATGCTTCCATTAATTACTGCTTCTTAATTCAGTAAGAATTGACTATAATACCACAAAGAAAGTATTATCTTTCCCATAGTACTTAACTGCAATCCAGTGCCTATGACCCTTAATCAAAATTGGATTGTAACAGACACACTGAATGGTTAATAGTAAGATACAGCATCATTAAAACCCTAAAATGCATGAATCGTCGACTGACTTCAATCAGACATTCAGGTGTTTAGACTCTGTTCTAAACACCTCAGTGTCTGTGCTTGTGTTTCCTATGGTTTTACATTACAGGAGCAAAGGTTGTTATTAACAACTTGCTTTACAATAGCACAAGGAAGATGTCTCTATAAATGTTTGATTTTATGGGCTTTTGTGCATTTTTGAACAAATTAGTCAAATTGGCTTCTTGACTGTGGCTCCTTGCTAAGCCGAGCTTTCTTAGGTTTTGTTATTTAGTGCACTACTGCATTCCATGAAAGGCAAAGTTCAATTATTTGGCTTTCGAAGGTCTGAGTGCCTTGTTTAAAATGCCAAGTGCATTAAAAACAGGACACCCTTGACTTTTGCAAGGGAATTGAGAAGGATAATAAGTTAGTTGGATCTAAAGGAATTTTGAAATTGAGCATGTGTGTCTATTTGCGCATGAAGATATCAGAAATAAGGATTAAATGCTATCAAATCAGCAAGAACGCACTTTTGACCATTTACCATTTTTCTTCTTAACAAGGAACAAAAAGAAGGAGTCTTGTGGTTAAAACAAAGGACAGGGAGTCAGGAGACACTGAACTTGGATGAAAACACATACTAAACCATTTTATTAGTATGAAAATAGGGCTTTAAAGCCACACAAGTGCAAATGAGAGCAAATTCTAGTGGAAAAAATGCTGTATGTTTTTTTTTTGCTGTGATTACATGTAGAATCTACTGATGCACCTCTTCCAAATCATACTCACTGTCGCTATGTATTGGTATTTCCACTTGAACATAACCCTCTGTGCAGGCTTTTCCCCCTGTACTGATACTGAACCCACAGGGAGTAGCAAAAAATCCTGTAGACTGAATGAGTCTGTGGCAAACTTTGCCAAGAAATGGTTCTCATCCATGCTGATTTAAACCTCATTTATGGAATGATTTCTACCACCTGTAGGAATGGGTTCAAGTGGTCACTTGTTAACAGGATCTGGAGGCTTCAAAAAAGAAGAAAACCAACTTAAACATTGACTATGGTACCAATTTAACATGGCTGGCTCTTCATGATCAGGAGCCTTAATAGGGGTGTAGGGCAGATCCTACATCTTGAGCCCTGTTGTGCAACTCCTTATGGCAGGACTCGCCCTATAAGATCTACATCCATGAATAAAGGCTATAGAAGGGATGTAGGCATAGGAGCAACTAGCTTATAAAAATCTATTTAGAAGCCAGTTGTCTATGGCAGGCATGTTCAGCATGTGTCTCTTCCCATGTAAATGGCAAACTTCAAGTAAAACAGAAATTGATTTAATTAAGTTTAAACATTTCAGCTTTTTATTTAATGGTTACACACATAAGTAGAGCAATAACTGAATACAAATGTTGCATATTTACTGCAGCATGATCCAAGCAATTACTACTAAAGTATTAAGCAAAAGCATCATTTCACTCTTTTAATTTTATTTCATAATTAGGTAGAAACCATGTTTTGGTGAATACATTTATAGTTAGAAGTTATAGATTACGCTTCTCTTTGTTTTGAGAGGGTGATTTTAGCCCTGTTGCTGAAAGCCTGTTAGCGACAATTAAAATAGCTATTAAAAAAAAGCATTTACAGCTCTTCTACTTGTTTTTCTTGTTAGTTTTCATCAAATATTTCACACTCATATGATGGATGCAGCCTGCTAATAGTCACCAGCACAGACTTTCAAAAGTGGTTTTAAACATCTGGTTAAAAACATCGCTTTTTATGTACTGTGACTGTTTCTACGTGAGTGCTGTGCCAGTTGTTCATTATGCCTCTGACTCCTGTTACTACACATCAAAAACGATGTGAAAAAGTTTAGAAGGAAAACTTAAAAGCAGAGCAAAACCAACACCGGCAACTTTTCTGAGCGCCAGAGTTTTAACTGTTCTCTGCTGAAATGCTCTCCTGACTTTCCATTCAAGCAAGCATTTTTGCACAGAGTATAACAGGAAGGGCTGAGCGCGTGCCTGCAAAGTGCAGCATGGTAAACATCTGTGTATATTCCACATATACCACACTATTAAAATCAATCTGTTCAGGTCACTTCCCATTCTGAGGAGGGCTGAGAAACGCAGCCACCAGTTTCTGTCACGTGATGCGTCGTCTCAATTAAAAATAGATTAAATTTCATGCAAAGAACCCAACTTGAAAATCCCAGCAAACAACAACAGAACCTTTCCGCTAATGATTTTCAGTCATCACAAGTGGAGAGAGACTCAGACAGCAGACAGCATGGTCCCAGCATGCTTTTTGCCTTCTTTTTTGTTTGCACAGTAGCTGTCAGTTGCAGCCCTGCAGGTAGTAGAACCCAGTGGGAAGAGGGGCGGGACAGAGCGATGCTGCCTGAACTGACAGCAAATTTAAATTACTGAGCGTTCTTTTTCTTTTGTTGTGTTTTTTTTTTCCTTCTTTTCGTGCCCTTTCTTTTATTTTTTTTCTTTTTTTCTTTTTCTTTTTCTTTTTTTTTGGTGTTTTTCTACTCTGCGACAAACTGAAAAGATTCTCGCACACGCTAATTTAGCAACCCTGCTTCGTCGTCTTCTTCCCCCCCCCCCCTTCTGCTTCCAGGATAATTAAAAGAGGAACCTGTAAAGGCAACATTCCTTCAAGCAAGTTGGTGCTGCAACGTGCCGGTAAGATGGATTTAATTATATTTTTGTCCCTCTTTCCCCATCTTTTCTTTTCCTTTTGGAGCTGAAAGCTTTTGTATATCTAACACAGTCATAAGTGTGGTTCCCCTGCTGTGGAGGGTTAGGATGTAATGAAAAGGTGTAACTGCTTGATATGCGACCTTCTCCTATTACTTAAAATGGATAATAACAGCTTTCGCGTCTGTCCTCATGATGCTTTTATCTGCGAATTGACTATTTGCTCAACAGAAGCGGTGCTGTGATTGTCGCACTATGACAATGAGGACTTGATTGTTTTTTGGTTACTGTTCCATGCTCCTATCAGAAAAGATACTTGAGTTGGGGGTTTTGCGTGTGTGATTTTCCTTTCTCTCTGAACATTGCCTGAAGCACTGATATGATGGGGGTGGAGATGGGGGTGGAGGAGACTGTTTTGGGTGTCGTTCTGCCTGTTCAGCTGTTTACTAGGTAGGGAAGTGCAACACTCAAACTTTTTAAAGAAATAAATAAATATCTTTCAGCTCACATGGATTGGGGTCAGTGTATCCAGGATTTATTGTTTTCCAGTGCTGGATAAAGTTCTTCCCATCCCTTGCATTGTTCTTTTGGAGAAAGGGGGGAAGGGATGTTCCACTTCATATCTTGTCATACTATTGTAGTAGCTAATTGCAAGGAGCTGACAAACTTTGAGATGAAATACCAAGCGTCGCTTTTGTGAAGAATGAGTCTGATGCTGTGGATAGTTTCCTATGAATACAAGCCTGCCAGATACAGCCAGATCTGTATTACCATTTGTTGCAGTTCCTGCCTTGCAAGTCACCTTATTTCCAATGTCTCCTTTATAGTCTTTTTCTGTCATTAATTATTGTTTTTTGTTTTTAAAGAAAATGAGAGGTGTTTTGCTTTTGCTTTGTATTTACCCTTATAAAACTTATCAGGTGATTTTTTTTCTCAGGCTTCCTGAATGTAGTTCTACCAAGTGCTAAATGCAACAACACCTACTAAAATAGACAGGAAGGCTGAGCTTGTCCTCTATTTAGGAGGAAATTGCTGAGTACTAGCAGAACTGGATCTTATGGTTGTTGAATTCTCTTTATCTAACTGCAGTCAGTTGTTGTTGCACTTAAGACTGGATTATGTAGGCTTGTAGTGAAGTATTTAGAATAAACACCGCTCTTACAGTTGGTTGTTTACAGGTTTGTGGTCATGCTGAGGAAAACTTTCTGAACAAAATAAGGGATGTTTGAGAGAGATCTGGTAGTATTAGAAAAATTGTGTGATTCAGTTCTCTAACTAATTGAAAACTGTTGTTCTTAATATATATAAAAGTGTCCTGAAATTATTCATCTGCAGATTGATACATCAGACATTCCATACATCAGACTTTCCATACTAGATGGTCTGACATGCCAAATGCATAATGTGATCACAGGAGCAACGTTGTGCAAGGAGAGGATTGATGAGGAGCAGTCAGGAATTAAACTCAGACTCCCTGGAGAGGAGGAGAGGACGTGCCAGTGCCATATGGAAAATCACATTCTTTCACAGCAACTTTGTTAGGGCATAGGGTTAAGGGCGCTGCACTTGCAGAAGTTCATCACCCCCCGTTTCAGCCTCAGTTTGAAACACTGCAATACTTCTAAGGTTTACTTTTCTTGTGCAGAAAACATTGGTGTCTTGTGAAATGAGGTCGTTGTAGCATTCATGTCTTGCTTTTGCCCTGACAACTTGCCTTCCCCTGCCCCAACACCAAGGTCTGTAGGGCCCAGAAAATTAGGCTTTGTCCCTTGTAATCCTAAACTCCATCCATTTAAAACCAAAGAAGAAAAGGATTGAATTCAGTGTTCTTGTTATGGAAATAAGTTTTTATTCACTCAGTATCAACTGACAGTTAGAAGCGTATCTGATGTAATATGAATAAACTGTAGGCTGTTGACAGTAAATTATGCAGCCATAGTCCCACATTCTCCTGGAAACACAGCTTTTACAAGGCTCAAATGGCCTAGTGGGGGAAAACAACTACCAATATTCTCATTTGATCTTTCTAACCACCCAAAGCCATGAGAAGTCCATGGTGATTGATTCCCACTGCCCATGGTGGGCATCTGGGCAATGGGCAAGGCCGCATGGAGTAGAGCCTGAATGCAACCAGGGGTATTCAGTCATAGAGGTGATGTCAAAGTCACTGTTATGAGGCAACATGAAAACATCATACAGCCAAGTTTAGATGCTAAGTTTGGTGGCAAAAATTTGTTCCTAAAGTCGTAATGTATAAGAAACCAAAATCTGTACCTTTAAAAAACCCAACCACACCAACCCAATCTACCAGTCTACTTTCTCTTTGAGTTTAGCCTTTAAATATATATATTCTTAATTAATCTGTGCACTTTAAATTGCTGTTGGCTTCTAGAAATACTGTCTTCTACCCAGGGCTTGGAAATTTCTGGTTGAATAGAAAAGCATTCATTGTACAAAAAAAATCCCCTTGCTGTAATTTCCTGTCAGTAACACAGAAATAAGAAAACACTGGGCTAATAAAAATGATAATCTGAGTTTACAACTGTTAACAAGATTCCTGAATAGAAATGGTGCTATTATGCACAAAGAACTTCTATCATTACTAGAGGAATGTACTATAAAATTATGAGTTTTATTTTTAGGACCCTGTCATCCACTCAGAAATCAACCCGTAATCTTACTTGTGAAATGCCATAAGTTTTGGCATCTTCCCTCCCCTCCTATTAATGAAATATTAAAGGAATTTTATAATTAGAAACTTTGATAACTTCGCTGTGAATTTTCTTTACAGGAAAAAGCTGACATAATTCTGTATTTCTTCCACCTCTCTAACTCTCCACATCCAGTCACTGCAAGTCTGAGTTGAGTGCAGCAAGGAAAATTGGGGTGAATCCCAGACTTTGGCAATAATGGTGGGATTCCATCAGCTTCTTTCTCCCGAGAGAGGGCAGATTCTCAGACTTCTCTCAGGACTCTGGAGAAGTACTTGGGAATATTTTCCTTCTTTCTTTGCATGGAATTATTTTTTAGTGTTTCTTTTCTGGTCAACTGTATCAAAGTCTCATAGAGTCATGTAAAAATACTCAGATTTTAACCTCTGAGGACATGTTTTTTTTTCATTTTACTACTAAAAGACTTCTACATTTCTCTTCTAACTGCAAATGATTAATGACATCATAAGGGATTTGCTGTGTTTCTATTTGATTTAACACATTAGCTATGGTCCTCTTTTGTCAAGAACCACTCTTGAAGTTCTACATCACCAAAGGAAGCCATACCACTATACCTGGCTCAGAATGTCCTCAAGTTTCTGGTCCTCCCTCTCTAGCTGAATGACAACATATTGAGCCAACTCATTCCACAGGCCTGTCAGCCAGTCACATGTCTTTCATCTCCTGGTGATGGTTTGCTGCACTCACTGGGACTCCTAACCCTGTGTAGGATAAAAGAAACCCTAAAAATAATCTAATACCTCCTAATTACTTTCATCACTCCCAAAGCAAAAGAGCACACACTATTTATCAGGTCACTAGACCATAGGATCACAGAATGGTTTGGGTTGGATGGAACCTTAGAGCTCATCCAGTTCCAGCCACTGCCATGGGCAGAGCACCTTCCACTACAGCAGCTTGCTCCAAAGCCCTGTGTCCAACCTGGCCTTGAACACTGCCAGGGATGGGGCAGCCACAACTTCACTGGGTACCCTGTGCCAGCGCCTCAGCATCCTCACAGGGAACAGCTTCTTCCCAATGTCTAATCTAAATCTCTCTTCTTTCAGTTTAAAGCCATTCCCCTTTTCCTGTTGTTACAGGTCTTTGTAAAAATATATGACTTAAGAATATAAATAAACATTCTATTAAGGTAAACAATAAAATATTAGGAAGAATTAAACAAAGTGAAAAGAGAAGTAGAGTCCCAGGGAGCTCAGTTCTAGACTATATTATTAAACAAGTTACTAATTATTAAACAAATTCCTCCTTGGTTGCTTTTCATGCCCAATGACCTGTGGAGGCTGGTAACTTCATTCCCATCCTAAGGCTAATGTACTCCAAAAGCTTTTGGAGCCACATCTTCCCTACTCACTGTGTAAAAGGCACTCACCATCTTTTTTTGAGACAATAACAGAGGGGGAGCAACCCAAAAGCTCTGCATATGTATTCTTTTTAATTTGCTTTTTCAGTCTGAAATCTCCAACTGCCTGTATATCACCCATATAAGTGTTTGCTCTCTATTCATAACATTTGAGCACCATAGGTAGGATTCATCCCGTCCAAATTTAGATACCTATACTGTAGACACCTACATGTGAGTTACCCACCTTGGGGTCCCATTATAGTCAGAGGGAAAAAGCAGGCACTTTCAGAGAGTGATTTACCTGACCTATTTTAAACATCTATTTTCTCTGAATCCCAGAGAAGGACACCACATTCAAGGCTCAGATCATTTAGCCACTTCTACTCCTCAAATTCTTTTAATTACCATACTGTTGCATTGCTTAATTTAGGCATCTTTTCCTCATCTGCTTGGCTTCTCTTGTAACTACTTCATTAAGACAGATAACTTAAAACTCTGTAAATTACATACCTTGAAAAGCAGTCATAGTGCTATTGATTTACTGAGCTTCATATACCAGACGGTGGTCTTAAAACAAGCCTAATCATACTAAAGTTAGGACTGGTTTTCATAGACAGGGTAATGTCACCCACTTATATCATTAGTCCTCAAGAACTGCTGGGGGATTGCTGTCACAAGTGCATTCCAAGCAGTGTGTTTAATGTACAATTAATCTTGTATTTAATTGTACAATTAATCCTCATGGTTACTTTTATTAGGCTGAACTGATCTAGCAAAAGGAGGTGCTGCAATTGGTTTATTCGTTCTACTTTGCAAACCATTGGCATTTAACAGTTATGCTACAATGCTTTAAGAGATCTGAAAGTCAGGAAGCTCCATGAGTATGATGAAGTCTACGTAATTTAGACACCACTATTTTAATGAGTTGATGTTCCAGATGTAAGTTCCTTTACCCAGAGGAGGCTGCCTGCATTTGAAAGCTTTCAGACAGACAATTTGGCTTCCTAAATCCGTACAGCTAAGGTTGCATTTACAGTGCTAGAAGTATCTGATGCAGAGACCCCTGGCTCACAGATACTACCGTGTACCTCATCCCCACGTCTCATATGGCCATATGTGGAGGGGCTAGCTGTGTCCTCTTGGCCTTGTGCTTGGCCCCAAGTGTTTGTTTTCATGTCTGAATACACAACATGAAGGGTTGTGGGTGATGCTGGTGGGCTCACAACCCACTTAAACAGAGAGTTACAAGGAGCAGAGAGAGCCAATGTTGGAGCATCCTTGTTTGTAAATTCTAGAGGAAAAGGTACCTAAGGATGACCATAAGCAGCATCACAGTCAGGTTAATCTTCAAGGAAAATCTGATTAATTTCAAAAGTAACTGTGTCAGCACATAAATATATTTTAATATATACATAAAATGCACAATATGGCTGTTAGAGACATAAGATCTCACAAGATAGCTAAGACATTCAGTGATATGGACACACTGTATATTGGACAAACATGGTCTCCCTTAGGATTCATTTCTTTCTTCACTTAGGTAGCCTTCATCATCCTGAAGATTAAGTGTAGGTTTGTTTTAAGCTAGAGAAACAAGATTCTAAAATTCATTTAAATATGAAATGATTGATCATAAGACATTGTTTAAGTTGGAAAAGACCTTGAAGATCGAGTCCAACCATTAACACAGCACTACCAAGTCCACCACCAAACCATGTCCCCAAGAACCACATCTACATGTTTCTTAAGTACTTCCAGGGATGGTGACTCCACCACTGCCCTGTGCAGCCTGTTCCAGTGCTTGGTTGAGGTAATTCTGTTCTGAACCCAAGTTCTGCAGTGTTTTGCAGAAATGGCTTTTATTCAGACAATGGCAGTGGATGGATTTTGAAGCATGCACAAAACATTGTAATATGCAATATAACTGCTACATAATAAAAGTTAACACAGGATTTGATCTCTTATACATTTGTTATTTTCAGCAATTAATGTATAAGCACTGTACAAGCCACTGACATAGTGAACAATCCTGAAGGCTTGTTGCCTGCATTTTGGATAACAAGAGACAGAAGCATAGATTAATAGTGGCTCTTAATCAATCTGATGCAGTCAATGTTTTCCATAGGAACTCCATTAATAAGCAGCTTTACTAACATCTTTCTCTTGCTCTATCCTAAGTCACTGACAATCATGAAGGACATATGCATATTAAACGAAACTTTTACACTTGAGTGAAGAGCAATAGCAGCCTAGCCAGTGTCACACAGTAAGAGAGAGCACATTCACAGGGCATTAAAGGCTGGGTATTCTTGCTGAACAGGTTTACACATTTAAGCCTTGATCCTGCAAGGACTTATACACATGCTTAACCTTACATACCGCGAATGAAATCCTGGGCCTCTCAAAATCAATGACAAAACTCCACTGACTTCAAAGGGCCACTCTGAATAGCCTCTTTGGCTTCAGTGCAGCCACACAGAGTGCAGGAGTATGTGAACTGATCTCCCTCAACCTTGCTTGCTTGCGTGAAGTCTTAAGGGATTGAGGGAGCTGCTAAGTGTAACTTTGAAAACACTTCTGTCTCACAACAAACTATGAGCATTCAAAGATGTTTTCTTGTCTGATCTGTGTTCTATAGGGGCTTTGACCAAACCCCGTGGTAAAAACCATGACAATGGTTTCTGCTGGAGAAGTCTGTGAGCAATCTATAATGCAATGTTCTCCCTGGCTGGTATTGCACCCTGAGCAGCTTGTTTTCTTTACATTTCAGAAGATCCAGTTCCTGGATCTATAACTCACATGATTTTATAGGAAATCTGGGAAAAATCTATTGAAATGACAGGTCAGAAAAGCAATAATACATGAATTTGTGCTGTTTTTCATCTGCTTGCTGCTAGTAATTGAGGTTCCCTGATGCAAAATCTAACAGCTGCTTCAGGATCTGTTGGGCACCAGAGACCCAATCCTGGCTCTGCCTCCATTTGTAAAACAGACCCATGGCAATAGTACCCCTGAGAGCCCCTGGGGAGTCCTGAGAAGTCTGGTAAAGAGCTGGGGAGGAGATAAAGTGGTATTTGCCCCATTTTTCAGGATAGAACCCTTTCTGGAGCAGGTTAAGTTAATGATCCTTCCACCCTACACAGACCCTGGGGCTCTACACACGATGCAACATGCACTCAGCCTTCATGGTGGCTGGAATGCTGAAGCTGAGGGGGGTTCTTTGGCATCCCTAAGTGAGGTGTCTCAGTTCCAGCATGCTAGGAAAGCTCAGACCTTGTGATCAAAACATCTAACAACTGCTGTGCAGACACACCATTGAGACTTCCACACACTAGCAACTACAAAAGTTTTGGCTATCATCTCTGTAAGCTGGCAAAAAGCTTTGTGAGGACAATTATCCCCACTGTAATAGGGAGTAAGTGTTTGGAAAAGAGAGTTATAAAGACTTGCATCCCGGTTATGCTTTAGGATTAGTCTATGTTAGCCTTTGTGTAAGCCAGATTATCCCTTCTCACCTAAATTTGTGGCAGTCATTGGAAAAGAAGAATAGGCTGGGTGACCCTGGTGAAGTTTTTTGTCCATTTCAGCATATTCCTCTGACATGTTTCATTGCTCCAGCAGCAAAAAAAACAACCCAGACTTTATTCCTTTTCTTTTTGGCCTTTACTGTAAAGGTATTTTAATTTCATCTTCATCGTGTTCTTGTACTAATGGGCTTTACCTATTCCCAGCAAAGTCCTGTGTGAAATCCTTAGCCACAGAGATTAGAGAAATTTATTGCTTCACTGGCATGGTCAAGTTGCCACAAAATTGCATTTGTTAATGTAGCTATGAAAACATATGGCACCTGCCATCTCGGAGCAGGAGGGTTTTAAATATGGCTGGGAAGAATTTAAGGATGTCTATAAAATGGGTCTTGGCCATGTCAGTTTAGCTTTAGGAAGGAGACTGTGCTATAAAATCCTCACCCATAATTGGACACAAGTGACAGCTTTACTTAACTAGTGTTCACAAATGAACGAGCAATGAAAATGTTCTGCTTTTCTCACCCCAGAAGAATCACCATGGCAGATGTTAACACTGTTGAGAACAGCTTTATTGTAACTACAGGTGAGACAAATGGGAGATTTATTAGTCTGGGCATTGAGGGAAAGGGAGGGAGGGTAAAAGTCTTACCGAGTGCTGTTCTAAAGAAATGCAATGTACATTATCAAACACATTGCTTGGCACACACAGTGCTCTAAAACAGGGGTTATTCTGTGTCCATGAATTCATGAGCATGCCTGCTTTCTTGTTTGCTTTTTAAGTAGCCCATACCCAGAATCACAAGTTGTACATATTCTGCTTTTTGTTTGCTCGTGCCTATCCGTACCCATTTAAATAGATGGCAAATCTTTAATTTCATTGATGATTTGAGGTAATCAATGACTTAAAGTCTGTGAACCCAGTGATCTGCAAAACAGTAAACAAGAGACAATGTTGTTTCTCTGATGAAAGTCCTGAGAAAAGGCTTGATCCAGCATCTGCTGGATCCTTTCTGTTCATTTTAATGAGCTTACAATTGGTCTCTAACGTAATGTGCATTCAGTAGAAACCAGCACTGGTTGTTCAGGCACTGATCCAGTAAAGCCCTTAATTTTATGCTTAAGACTATGGTATGGGAACAGTCCCATAGAAGCCACTGCAACCACAGAAATGCCTGAAGTCCAGCAAGAAACTAAAGGTTTTCTTGCTGGAGTATCCTCATATGTTTTTCAGCCTCTGAAAAGCAAACTAACAAGTAGTTTCTAAAAATCCAACATTTGAGATTACAGAAATGTGGTAATATTCAAGTTTGTACCCAAAATTTTAGCTGCTTTATGCTTCTTTATGCCTGTGTATAATAAAACACTTGACTGCAATTGTGATATGAATAGGAATACTTGTAGCTTGAAACACAAATCTCCCACACACACACTTTTGGATTAAGGGAACTCTCTCATGCAGTAGTGCTCTGATTGTCAGTCCCATTTCTAAGTAGAAGAACATATTTAAATTTATAAAAAGTAAAACTGTTTGCAATATAAGCAGGAAAATATTCTATGTATTTAAAGCAGTTTGCCCTGAACTCTCTAACCAGGTGCCTTCTTAGAAGAGCTGCTTGAAAGGGGTTTGTGCTTTCATGCACATATTGTTTAACTGCTTCGCTTCAACTCATCCCGTTTAACTAGAGGGTACCATATTTCTGCATTATCTTGATTTCATGAAACCTGTGATATTCAGGTAATGCTGTTTACAGCAAGCACTGCCTATGGTGTTTCCAAAAGTTTCCCACTGTCAGAAGCATGAGGGCCAGATCGAAAATATTGGTTTGGGAGAATGTAATCTTTTCAGTACAGACTTTGGTCAGCATGATTGTGTTCAGTGTAAGTGCCCAATAGTAATGATGTCCAGGCATAGGGCCAAATGCTAAAACTGCCCCCAGAGTGAATATACTCATACTCTGCAAGAGAAGCAGTAAAGTATGCTCGTATTTTGGCCAGCAACATGCGAAAGCACAGCTCCCCATGAGGATAATTCTTGCCAGGAGTATGAATAAGCTGCATCAAGGCTATGCATTATGGCAACTGCTGCATCAGGGACTGCTAAGTAACTCATAAATAAACAGTCTCTGCTGCCCCCCAGTTCCTGTATCGAGCTTCAGAAGGTACTGATGTAGGTCCAAGTATGAAAAGCTTGTACAGTGGCCTCAATGGACTTTGAGAAGTGCCAAAACAGAGGTGGCTACTTTCCATCTCCTGCTCATGCGACTGGCCATAATTTTCCTGGCAAGTACAAATAGATAGCGCCTAGAAGGATTTGGCTTCTATTCTTCAACTCATATTCATCATTTGGGTTGCTCCAGTGAAGTTATGAAGCCAGGAGTTCCTGTTATGGTAGGATAAAGACTCCACAACAGCTGAAGTCTTTATTAATAAATGAATAAACTCAGAAAAAAAAAGGACACACTTTAATAAACCCACCAACCATTTGTTTGGGGCACACAAGTGTATTTATACCCACATCAGAGCTGCACTAAAATGTAGGGGTTTTGTATTACTGCTCGTTTCAGTTTTGTTTTCCTGGAAACGACTGAAGCCTATAAGCCTGCCAGACCTTCTGGTAATATAAATCACAGTGACCCCTTGAAGTCTGCTGAGCATCTGCCCCAGAATGGCAAATATTGGTCTCTAGAGTCTGACTGATCTTTAAGGATGATAGAAGTTACTGATCCAACTTGTGCAACTTTTTGCATAACACAGACAAAATCATTTCATCCAGAAATTCCTACACTAGGGATAATGATATCCTGTAAGGCTGTAGTACAGGTTAACTGTATTCTTGCAGGAAAGTATCCTCTCTTGTTTTAGAGGTTTCAATCTTGCTTATATAGATGCAGTATTCAGAATTTTGTGTAGACAGGTAGTAGTCAAGATAATAAAGAATATGAGCATTAGACCTCTGTGTTGCTCTATACCATACCTTTGTACAGGAAATTGTCCCAGTTCTAACTGCTGACGTACAAAGACCCAGATGCAGCTTCTTTGCAGCAGAATTGCAAATTCTGAGTTCAAATAAGCCAATAAAGTGATTTTCTGGAAGGCAATACTCTGTCTGTGTGCTCCTTTCCTTCAAATACATTTTCTTGCCTTTCAGGACATTTCATAATCCACCACACAGATATCACCTTTTGGAAAGCATGGAAATACTATCAGTTGGTGTGTCTATCTAAACAAAAAGCTGTATAATTTAGTGCAAGGATAATCAACCTCTTCTGTATGTGAAGACAAGTTGACCATAACAGAGAAACATTTTCATAGTTTGATTTTCTTTCTGTCTTTCTCTTTCAATAGTAAAAGAATATACTTTCGTGCTGTAGCTACTGAGTTTTTGCTAGAACAAAAATGGTAATCTATAATCCCTAGATCCCTACCATTGATTTATCTTATATAAATATGTATATCTGCTTATTTTTCACAAAGTACATTAGGACAAACTAAATAACATTGAAGTGGGACAGGAGGTGCTTCAAAAGGATCTAACTTTCAAATGCTGTAAAGCTGGTTCGGGGAACTTCTAAACACAAAAGATCCCTCATGTCTCCAACTTTCTTTCTGGAGGTTCATTCACTGTCTTAATATTCTTGGGTAGGAAAACTTGTTCTCAAGAAGGTAATAAAACTGGTTTTGAAAGTCCTGGTGACAGTGGTTCATGTTACTGTGTTGTCAGTACCTTACCTGTAGCCATGCCTCTATCATTATGTCAGTACTGGGAACAAACAGTCAAGGACCACCCTATAGCCTCAAGGCGTGTTGACATGGCACAACTCATATTCATCTTCATACATTCCATGCAACCCCAGACAGAAATGACAGCATCCAAACTTGCTCTTGGTACCTGCTGTACCTCAACCCAAGCTTGAATGATTTGAAGGGACGTGTCAGTCAGAATAGCCCAAAGCTCCACAGTGTTAACTAAAGGACTATGAATGATCAGGGAACAGTGCTTAAGCCTCAACCCTGGACTTGAATTCTTTTAGTAGTATAGATATAACTAATAGAAATATAGAGAAAAGAGACCCCCCTCTCTGGAGTTCTCACCTTTTCTGATCTGAACTGGTGCAGTTTCATACCTTGACAACCCTGTTATAGAGGACCTGAAAAGAGGAGATGAGAGTAATTGCTTCCAGGTGACTGTATACATTAAGTAGGACCTTTTCAAATGTAAAAGTAGAACCCTATGTAATGAAAATTCATCGTATGGATATATCTACAAGACATCCCTAAACCTTGATGTTCTAGAGGATAGCTTTACTTTTAAAGGCTGCTTTAAGCATCTATTATTCCTCACTGATGGAGACAGGACAGTGAGTTGGATAGATATCTGATCTAACCTGGTGCAACCCTGGCACAGAATCCTTCTGTTACCTGAAGGGTTGTGGGCAAAGACAAGCATGTTTTCTGCTTTCCTTAGACGAAAGAAGGCTGGCTGTTGGCACTGAGCTAATGAGACCTGATGAGGGCTGCTGGAGCAGAACTGGCTTTCATACCAAGCATGCCTGTATCCATCCAAATAAACACACCAGGTACTCATCAGTACCACCTTGTCCAGGAGTAAGTTGGATTCTGAACAAGCATCCAAAGATATAAAAGCATAAATATGCTGATGCTGTCCCTTTGGAAAAGTCAGTTGCATGCATTTAACAGAGCAGGAGGTGGTGAGGAAGTGGGTGTTGTGTTATTCTACTCACTTGAAATGTCACTTCAGATAATTTTTCTAATTGAGTCTTGATATTTCACTGCTTCCCATAGTCCCCAAAATGATTATTAACAAATAAACAAGTTCTTTCTGAAACAATAATGGCAAAGGCTTCATTTCAGATGCAAGAACTCCAGTTTAGGTGAAAATAATTTCTGGCAATACAGCACATTGCATCATGCGAACACATCTACTAATGTTACTACAGCTTTTGGGATGTGTTGTGCAAGAAACAATGGCAGGACATGTTCCAATCCTGGTTTTATTAAATGAAAAATACAGACCAGCAAAAAGTGTTTTGTCAGTGGAAAATAAAACCATAATATTTATATATGGTATGATGACATGAAAATGCAGACAGAGGACTGCATCACTGTGGTTTCCTACTGCAGGGTTTTGGCAGGCTTCCTACATATCTAGCCAGTTTAGAATTAGCAGGGTCAGATGTCCAAAATTTAATGTAATTTGGATTTATCAATACCAGACTCCTCTGAGGAAAAATAAGTCCTCTTTCTACAGGACAGATAAGTCTTCCCAGAACGTTCTCCAGACAGATTCTCTTCTGCTCATCCCTTTGCCAATTGGAACCTTTTGATCTCAACATCCTTAGTGCCAAATTCTTTAATGGTGTAAATGAGTGAAACTCCACCTAAGGCAGTGGAGCAGATCCCATTTACACCTGCAGAGAACTTGGCTTTGATTCTGTAGCCAAGGAGAGATTAAAACCATTGGTTCTAGTAGATTTCTTAGTCCATAAAAATGCTCTTCATCTCCAGTTGCAGATAGCTCTGTTATCCAGTCCAAATATGAGAAGGAAAAGCAGCAGAAAATGCTGTTGAAGGGGTGAATCCTGGACAGGAAGGATGACACACTGGAGGATTTAATGGGATTTAGTAATCTCTATCATATGATCGACTATACATTATCATAATTCTGATTTGGATCCCTTCACTTGCTCTCTGTGCAGCTTTTTTCCAGATCTCCTAATATGAAACACTCATTCCAGATTGCTCTTTGAAGAAGGCATCCAGTGATACATCAGAGATTAAATGAGTCACTCATGATGGATTGTGCTTCATGGCTTTATACACCACAGAAAATTATGCATTCTACACTACTTTGTAAAATAACCATTTATCTAAGTAAACATATTGACTCCTTTTGGGTTCAGATGAAAACTGTCCTGGGTTGTGAATCTTAATTTAGCACACTCTTGACAGGCAGGAACAAAGACAGCTAACAATGATGGAGAAGAATCAGTTACTTAAATGTCAATAAAGGGAGTTTAAAAAATGAGTCAAATTAAGAGATCAATTTGTTCTCTAGTGTTTGATCAGAGGTACAGACTTGGCAACTTTTGCCACCTTTTCCCCTCTCAAAAACACCCCACACAAAATCTATAGAATTTGGGGTGCAGTTATATGCTGTTACGGTGTCAGTTCAAACATGACTACAGCACGTGCTGGAGAAAGAAATGAGGCCAAGTGGTTAGAACAAAGTGAAAGGGTTGAATATCACTTTCCAGGGATTCTAACTTTTATCTTTCCAACACTTACTGTAGGTACCAAAGCAAGATATCTCTTTGCCAAAAATCTGAGTTTGCACATCTGTAATATGGAAATGATACTTCTGAGCCAGGTTGTCTCTGGGGTCATTCTATGCAGATCACGGCAATGTTTAGACATCTGACACTGGTAAAATTGGGTCAGAATAAATGCTCCCCAGTTCCTCTTCTGAGTTGAAAATGTCAGAGGCTTATGTCTTCTAAAGACTGTGCAAGAGCACAGTCCAAGAATGTGCATCTAATGGACTCATCTGAGGCCCTTTGGAAAGCCCTGCGTTTGTCTGTCCAGGAGTACAGGTTACCACTAATGGAGTCTCACTGAGCTTTTGATGTTGTACCAAACCATTTCTACTTGTTACCCCAGATACATTTAACTGGTGTACCCACCTGATTTCTGTCCTCTTTGCATCCTTTTCCTGCTAAGCATTTACAGCCCTCTCACAACAGGGTCCAAGATGCTGAGTGACTTCAGCAAGCTCTGGATCAGACTTGTAATCGCGTCAAGCCTCTGACTAGCTGGCTCGAAGTATTTAGGATGAATCACCTTAGAGACCAAGAAGAGTATCAGAACGAAGTATTATCTTATGCATTTCTGCTTCCCCAAAGGTTTATTCTTCAAAAAAAATCAATTGTCCTATATGTAACGTATAATAATTCACCGTGGAGCAAAACATTGTATCATGATACAGATCTGGGCAGTGATTGAAATAATAGCAGACTGTTTAATTGCTAAATTACAGTGGTGATATTATGAAATAACATATTATATCCGCATTTATAATAAATTAATCCATCATGATTAAAGGTCTCTCAATGAATACCAAATGAATTATTACATGATTGGCCTTTATAAGCCTTTAAAATTATGCAGTATTCTGCAAGCAGCTAACAGCCTGCAGAATAAAGTTGCAATGAGAAAAATGTGTCACAAAAAAAACTTTCCTACATTTCATGCAAAACACCTTTTCGTTCAGAACATTTTTACATTGAATTTGTTAGCAATTACAATGGATAGATCGCTTTTTAACAGGAGAAAATATGTCCATAATCACACAGTGTTTAGGGGAGAGAGGAAAATTACCACAATATGACTAATTTTATGAAAGACATCTGTCATTTTCTACTGTTGTAATACAAGCTGTTTAGTAAGTAAATTTAATTAACCATATTTCTCATTTTAAAAAGGGGAAGAAAAAGGCTTTTACAGCGTGCCAGGAGCATATCCCTTGAATATAGTTTGTTTAATGTTCCCAATTAGACTGAATCATCAAATTTTCTGAACCTTAAATATTTCAAATTAATTTATTCCCTCATTGTTTTTCTATATTTTATTTTGCAGCCATTTGTACTGTGGCGTACATGTTGTTTATTGTTGATATTGCTGGTTTAGGCTCTCTGCTTGAAAATGAGGGTTTTTTGCTGTTAGGTATTGTACATAAAGAAAGAAGTCTCTATCAAGAAGTTTCCTGTTGAAGAAGAGTGACATCCAAAGAGTGTGAAGTGAGAAAGGCAGGGAAAGCAGGTGTATCTGCCCCACATCATAAATAATTCAGTGAAACATCTGAGTCTTGATCTAGTGTTGAATCAAATACTAGGCCACACTATACTTTAGGCTTATAAAAGGGTACAATTTGGAGTCAATGGTAGGAGTATGAAAGGAGTATGCTTATGAGTATGAAATTCCCTCTTTTGCTCATAATAGTTGCAGACCTGGTCCTTTTTCTAATGAGGATAATATTCATTTTCACTAAATACTAACTTCCCCTAATTTATGGAGCTTACAGCAAAAATAAGGATGTTCTATAAGGGCCTTTTATTCATAATATGCAGAAGCTTATGCTATAACATGGTTCCCCCCCAAAATTCTGCCAGCATTTATGCAACCAAACAGAAAGTTATGTTATTGATGTCAGTGCACATCTGGGGTAGTTTCACTGACTATAACTAAAATCTGACTAGCAATCACAATTCAACCTCAGTTTACAAAAAAATATAACATTATATACTACTAAAATAGTTGGTTGTAACCTCATATAGCATGTTTTCCAGTTGCTCAAACTACTCTTAAGAATACTTAAGCTAGTAGAGGCTACTTGCTTGCTAAACAAAACCTCTTGGCAAATTCATGATACTAGTGAACCTTCTTAATTCTCCTCCTAAATTTATGCACCATCCAAAGTTTAATATCTGCTGCTTTTGTACACAGGGGAAGACTTCCTCCCTGTTCAGAAAGAAAAGCAATCACTGCAAAAAATGCCCATGCTCATTGCCTGGGAGTGTGCTGAGCTGTACAGAATTTCACCAAAGAATGAAAGATATATATGCTCTTTTAATTCACTTTTATTTAGAAACACCTACATAGGTTATGCATGGAGAGCACAGTATTAATTCTGGCAAGCTTTTATTACCCTAACCTTAGATTTAGGAAGTCTGGTTGTACATAATATGTGTCTGGTATTTAGAGAGCATCGTTCCTTTAATAGTGTGAATAGAGTTACTGAATGTGAGGAAAAAGTCAGTCCAGAATATAATAGGTTGTTTACTGGGGTGGAATAATCATGGGGAGAAGTGAATGGGGAAAACTGGAGGAATCTGTTGCTCTCATGTATGTGCACACGTTGTAAATCTGCTAGGATACCTGCGAGTTTAAACACTGCATCTAGCCCTTTAGACCAAGGCCATGCTGTTGCAGGAGAACAGTCTTTCATAACTCCAGTAAATGCCCCCTGAGTTCTGAATAGGGTCTTTAAATGGGTTACAGTGGAGAAGGGTCAAAAAATTGGCAGACAATTGCTAGGCTATGATATGAGAGTTAATATGTGGATTTAATTGATAATATGTGGAATTGATAAGTCATCTTTTTATCTCAGAATTCCTGTATTCCCTTCATCAAGACTACCAGGGTCGCAAGTGCCCACATCTGGACAGGGTAAAGAGTTGGCTTCTTTGGAGGAACAACTAATGCTCTAATAATGTACCATGTAGGTGGCTGCTTAGAGCAGCCAGGAGAAAATATTAGATCCAAAATGCACTTACAACCCAGGCACTTTCTAAATATCCAGGACAGACAAGCACAATGAAGCTTACTAGTAGAGAACATATGATTACCTGTATTCATAACTGTGCTATATAGATAGAAGAAATATGTGGTTCAGCATGTGATATATGCAGACATGAAACAAACACACCCCTGAGGGGTCAGAAGCAGAAACGGTGTTAGAAGCTTGCACGAATTTTGTCTGAGCAAAAGCAATAGGATCAAGCTCTGAGACAGAACAGCTTTTAAGTGAGCACAGACAATACTGCAATTAATGGAGACGTATCTACTCAGTATTACAGTACAGCCGACCTGCATCCTTGCCTTATTAATTTCTCCCACTAGTACAAGTAGGTTGACGTCTTCTAAATTAAAAACAGTTCCGCCTTAGGAAGAATTGCCAAAGAATTTGTACATTAGAAGTCTCAGGAGATACAACTCTTGCATGCTGCCTTCGCTGGGGAAGAGTACAAGCTTATCCTTCAGGAAGTGTCATCTGCCAGTTATGACAGCTACACATTTGTATTCATTTATGAATTCACCATTTACAACTGTGGCTATTTAACACAACAATTCCCTGGGAAAATCTTGGGACTCTGTATTTGCATAATGAGAAAAAACTTTCTCCTTCCTCCTTTTTCTGCTATTACAGTTTTGTATTACTAGTTTTACACAGTATTATTTTAGGGCAGCATTTGGCAGGGTTGTTCTGGCCCCTGTGCACACAGGAAACTTGTGAATCTCTTGCAATCTTGCTATAGGGGACAACGTTTCTGATAGGGTGTATTCAGAAGAGCTGATTTTGTTATTCCGTGGAGTGAAATTGTAGTCTGACACCTGGGCTGATGCAACTGTTAACTGGAGCAGGGCTCCAGGTAATGAAGCTCTGTTTCTGATTCAACTAGAGATGTCCTGAGTGACCCTGAATAAATCACTTAATCTAACTTGTTCTTCATCTTTGTATAGCATCAAAAAACAGCTAATATTTCTTCTTCTCCCAGGCATGCAGTGGGAAAGCAAGCTGTGCATAATGATGAGGTATTCAAATAGCTCAGTGTCCATTCTGCCATGTATTTGGTCTGCAATATGAATTCCTTCCTGAAGCTGAGCCACTGTATGTATGAGTTCATGCAGGCTGTTAGCTTTACCTCTTCTGGATGCATTTCCTTTGACAGCTGAGGTGGTGGTGGTTCATTAAACTTCAAACCAAGAGATAGAGAATTGAAAGAAAAGACTTTCTATTTCTCCCAAGACAAAAAAGAAACACCTAAATACAAAACTTACCTGTGATGGAGAAGCAAAACTCAAAAGCTTATCTTATTAATTTTGCACTGTTTCAGTTTATTTCAACAACTGTATTTAAATATCTGTAAGTTCAGATCAGAAGTTGATCCAAAGAGGATATTTCCATGAGTTTCTGTATTTTTACTTCTTGGCTTCTCTGTTCATTAGTGGTGGCTGAGGTGCTGATGGAGGGGAACAGGATGTGAGTTTGGAGAGGAGTAGGGATGATTTTAGTAAGATATTGCCCAAACAAATGAAAGAGAGTTGTTGGTGGACTTGTGCCTCAGAGAAGGTGAAGCAACATGCTGCTTAATGCATATGTAATAATGGGAGATTTATGAGAAGAGAGGTTATAAGAACAGACCATATTAATCTTCTGCTTCAAACTCTTCGCATTAATCTCCCACTAATAAACCACAATTGTAAAGAAAATAGAATATTCCTTTAAGTCAGTTTTGGGATTATTTTAGTCCTTAAAGAGCTTCCCAGCAAAGAGATTCTCTACTTCAATTTCTCTCAACTTCTCATGCCATCCTATACAGTACACAGAAAGATCCTAGCCAAGCTGTAAGTTTGCAGTACATGTGTTATCTCTATAACTTCATTTCTCTCTGGAAGTCAGTGTCCATTCCTCATGGCTCCTACCTTCCTTTCTTCTCTCCTTTCTCCATAGCTAATGAGGTACAATAGAGCTGTAACTTGTGACTGTTATCTGCTGATTAGCCTGAACCTGAACTCTGGGAGGAGGTGAATTTGCATTTCTAAAGCTGACATAAAACCAGACACCTGGATAAGCATGATCATCAAAAGTAAAAACAAACAAACAAAAGGACTTTCCTTTAACAATCCAAACCAAAGGAAATTCAGCAAAAAGCTTTAATCCTCCCTCCTATGTTTGTTACATGTAAGGATTGTAGAAGTCCTGCATGCTGCTGAAGCCATCCAGATAAATTGGCAGTACCTAAGTTAAATAGATTGGGTTAATCAGTAGCCATTGAATTTTGTTCCACATCTGAATTTCTTGGCTTTAGTGTACTGCATATGTTCAGTAAGTCTGGATTTTATGATTTTCCGTTATCTTTATAAATATCTTTCTAAGAGTGGAGGCTCTGACCAGATAGGGATTATGGACTCCATGGACTCATTTTTCTTCACAGAGTAGTACAAGTAGCACTGTCACAACAACAAAATTGTATTCTATCTAGGAAGTAAATATATTGATTGCTTACTTAGTAGAACTAGCGAGCAATGCACATTGCACCTATTCTCTGCAGCTTGCACTGACTTCAAATTTGCTTTTGGATGTCGGACGTCATGTATAAAGCCATGGGTTTCGTGCTTGTGACTGGTTTTCTTCGCCTTCACTCCTCCCTGTGTCCTGCCACTAGAGATCATCCATCTGCTATCAGTCTCTGTTAACTCAGAGGGACCTAAGATTCTGCCATACCAAGTACTTCTCCTCCTGCCCAAGTAGTTTTAACCCATTTAGTGCCTGGTACAGAGACTATTTACTTGGATAATTGCCTGGGGAATGAATATAGGTTGAACCAAGATCATCTATAGGAATTTATTGTTTGACATTCTTCTATATTTATTTTTTGGGGGACTTATTTTTAGGGTTTTGGTTTGGTTTTTTTTGGGTTTTACTTCACAATATAAAGTTAATATGACAGGGCTTCAGGTCTTCAGATCAGCTTGAACTCAGTTTATCACTGACCACCTATTTTTGAGACACATGGTTCCCCAGTTACTTTGGTTGAAAGACTGAAGTTCTCCACCTAACACCAGAATCTATGAAGGCTTCTCTCTCTGGTGGTCTAAGCGAGAAGCTATCAGATCTGAATTCAAGTGGAAACTCTCTTTTAAACAGTCTTTGCCCAGTCTCTTTGGGGATCCTTGCAGCTCTTCTGCTCATATTGCCTATGCTCTTTGGGGAAATGTAGAGCTTCAGCTACTCCATACTGTTAGCTGTGCATCTCCCCAGTACACACATTTGTAAATGCAGTTGAGTGGATCAACAGATGAAGGTTTGAATAAGCAACACACACCTGATGTTCTGTTGGTTTTGCTCTGCCTTTGAGAGTTTTCTTCATTCTGACCATGGTTTCCCTCATGAAACTATGCCTATGATAAAGGATTGCTAATATGCGTCTCCTTTGGATTTTACATATTTGGGTAAAGAAATTCTACTTGACTGCAAGGTGTGGTACAGGATATCTGTTAATAGACTGATTGCACTAGCTAGTAGATGCTGGGCAGTATCTGCATAGCACCCATCCATCTCTACCCTTTTAATCATAGAATCGTAGAATAGTTAGGGTTAGAAAGGACCTTAAGTTCATCTAGTTCCAACCCCCAACCCTTTGTCTATGTCTGACCATACACATCCCCACTATGCAGAAACATGTGCACGCTTCAGCCTGTTAGCTTCAAAGTAGCTTTGAAGTCAACATTTCAGATGCTTTGTTTGACTGTTGTATAGCTTGTTCCTGAATGCACCCACCTTGTGTGTCAATGGCTTCTCAGTAAGTCACAATAAAGCAAATGTGCATGTGCCTGCACAGGCTGTACCCACTCAGACAAGCTGCTGTGTGAACTTACCTTCAGCCCACAAGACTGCTGAGAATTCTCATCAGTGTGAGTTTGCATAAGGAGATACTGCATTGCCAAATGAGTCCCTTTTTTAAAGTGATTTCAACAGAAATTTTACTGTAAATAGCTCATTTGGGTAAAAAACAGTCACCCCAAAATAAAAATGTGTCTGATTCCGATGGTCCTCTACTAGATTGTGGGAAATATAGGAGTTTCAGTGCAGGAAAAGAGTCCATGTCTCCCTAGACATGGAAAGCTTGGACTGGTTTCATCCAGTTTCATCCTCAGGTATCCACATTTACTGAAATGGGCGAGCTGTTTCCTATCCAGCTTTACCGCTAGTGACAAATGTCTGTGTTAACTAAAAAACAAAACCCACCTAAGAAACTTTACTCAATCCCTCTATAAAAAGTTTGCATTTTTGTCTTACGGACAGAGATAAACTTTATCTTGGCCTTCTTAGAAAACAAGGCTTATATGACAACAGTGCTTGTCCTCCAGGCCACCGTAACTACTAACTTCTGAGTCCATGAGCAGACTTCAGCCCAGCTCAGCAGCCACTCTGTGTTTTACACCAGCAATTGGTTCTGCACACATGAAAGCCAGGACTAATCACAATGTCTCTTACCTGCCAAGATTTCATGGTAAGGACCAGCCCATACATTAGCTGGGACAAACCAGGGCAGAATAAATCTGGAGGATATTTGGTTTCATTAATTCTGCAGCATTTTGTGGGGTGGGAAGGGAGATGTGACTTGGTGAGATGGGATTAAATGTTGTGTATTTGGAGGAGCCCTCGAAACCGCATGTAAAGCAAATCCTTCGCTCTGCAGAGTTCCCTGGAAAATGACTGTCCCAATCTTTATCGCGGCTTATCTCTTGTGCAGTGCCCTTTGAGCGCCTGCACACCACAACCCAGTCAGACCAGCGAGCTGCTGTGTTATCATGGCTCTGAGCCCTCTCCTCCTCACTCTGCGAGAGCAGATAAATGGAAGCAGGTGTGTTGTATCCAGCATGCTAATGGAGCAAGTGCTCCCCAAATCTGCTTCTTCAGCTCTCCCTTTTATCTTGTCTTTAACACCAAGCAGCCACCGCTGATAACAAGCAGATTAAAACCACTATCAGATTAACATTTTCATGTAATAAATGGTCAAGAACCTCACATTAAAAGAGTATCTTTCCTGGCATTAAGCATCCTTCACTCACCCAGGAAGCCTTTATCAGCTTGAACCTGCTCTGCTCGTTGCATAATAAATCTCCAAACTCTGATTCTATAGTAAGGAAATTCTTCATGAGGACAGCAGGGAGCTAAATGGATGACTCTGAAAGGAAAATCAAGCAAAAAGATTAAAGTGCTGGTCTTCCTTAGCTTAAAACTAACTTCCTGTGCTAATTCTTTTAGCTGGGGATTGCTTAGTTTGGATGTTCCATAGTGTGACACAGATTTTTGCTTTCTCCAGGGCAACTCAAATTTAGCTCAGGTCAGATTTACTCCAGATACACTATTTTTTAATGAAAAGTCTCTTTTTCTCTTCAGAAACAAATCTCTGATCCACTTGTCTTTTCCAAAAAGCTTTCTGATAAAATATCTTTCTGGTAGACTGAACAAAGGCAAAATTGTCTTGCACGGAAACACTGCTTTTTGCATAAGGTATCCATGTTAAAATATGATGATTTAATGAGGTTTTCAAAACAACTGTCCCAGAAACAGTTTTATATTCATTCAATGCTCTGTTCAAGATCTTCCTGAAAGATAATCTTCAAGGAAGTCTATTTTAGTTATACTTTAAGACAGGCTGGCTGGCATAGTCCCAAGTTGCTTGACTAGTGTTGCCCGATAGATTTGATTTTCAATCCTGACATTATTCTTTAAAAGCATATAGTGCCTGAAGGAGTCTGAATTGTGTTTTCTCTTCAGAATACTGGACAGCCTCTTTCCTTTATTACAGAGCTGTACAATACTCAGATTCAATCACTAATAACTTTCCTATACTGTGTTCTTAAAACTATGTCTAAACTCCAGTACATCGCATTTAATAAAACCATTTTCTTCCAACTCAGATGTTCACAGCCACCTTTGGGAGAAGAAGAAATCTTCACCTGTGAAGATGTCTCTTTTTGGTTCAAAACTACCCCAGTAACCCTGGAGGAAACATTATTTTCAATCACATCCCAGTTGTAATCTGAGCCAATGCCCTACCCTTTGCAGTAAAAATTAATCAGAATTCTGTTGTTTTCTAGAGGCCAACTTTCAGATGCATATACAACTTAACAAATTGTCCAAATCCACATCAATATAAAATGTATAGAGAACCAAACAAAAACTTGTTTTTGGTGGTTTTAACAAAATATACACTGTTTTCATTTATTGAAAATTAAATCATGGAGCAAAGCTGTTAGGGTTGGATTTTGCAGCCATATTCACATTGGTTAAAATGTGTCTGGAGTGAACATGTGCATCTCTCATATCAATTGAAACTTTGCCCTGGATTTCAGTGGAATAACATAATTTTGGAGAAGTAAGAAATTATCAAGTAATAATTGATAACACCTGCTAGAAGCCCATTTTTATAGTAAAGCAATGGCATCAGACCCACTTGACAGTGTTTTAACCCTTAGCATTTCAGAATAGAATGGGTAAGGAGCCAAGCTTTTGTTTGCAAGGCACCTTTCATCTAACCATATCCTAAAGTGTTGTGCAGACGTAACTGATTGCATGAACAATGCAATGATTCACCTCAGCCAACAGCAAAGTTCAGCAACAGAGGCTGAACAAAGCCACTGCATACAGCAAATTCAAACAAAAGGGCATGAGGCAATAATGATTCTACTGAGGAGGCTCTTTTATTTTTAGAGTGAAAGGATATTGGGGAAGGAATAGAAAGGTTAGGCATCGAGATTCCAGCAAGTGAGAGTGTAAGAGGTACCAGGCAGAAAGCGATGATTGGGCAGGAAGACCGAACAATAGAAGTGCTCTCAGCACCAGATGCCAATTTCCAATAAATTCAAGCATCACATAGGGTTTTAGCCACATGATTCCTATTGGCTTTAATAGGAGTCATGCAGCTAAAAAACCCTCATTGCTTGGAAAGTTGCTTATTAAAAAGTGAATGTGAAAAATTAATTCAAGACAGACGGGCTATTCTGAAAGAACTGGCTTGGAAACGCTATGAGTTATGCCAGCAGAGAGTTTGGCCTGATCGTTGCAGTATTACCCCGGACACCTTTTTCCACTTGATATTGTACATGCGCCTTCCCCAGCATTAGATACTGGATAAAGAAGGATGTGAGCTCAGTTGACACTTTGGTTGACTGCCAAATAGAACTTAATAGAGTTAATAGACACTAATCCCGATTTAGAATTTTTCAGGGTTTGCTCCATAAATTATTGTGGCCACTGTAAGCTTAAATACTGGTTTTAAAGAGAAGTGTAGACAGCTGGGTGCACCCAGGCTTACACTATTCTATGTAAATTGTATTTCTGAAACCTGTTTTGCATGTTGTTATGTGAATCTATGATCTGTATTTTCTGAGCTGTTGTTATAGCAGCCATCATTGACCAACATGTGTTGTCCCATAGAAAAGCCTGAAAACAAATCCTCAGGTTTTTTAAACTCCATTTCACTCCCACCTTCCTTACCAAGCCAGACAAGAAAATGAAGATATCTGAGCACATGATCAGTAAAATGTTTTCAACAGGGATGTCAGATGACAAGAAGCATACACAACAATTAGAGGGACAGCATCTCTTTACAGATGCAATAAAGAATATATACATTTCCATCAGGCCGTCCTCATAGTGCCTGCTCTGAAGGATCCTTATGAGGAAAATGAGCTGAGTTCATTCCTGAGCATATTGCTGTCATGTGCAACCATTATTTCTGAAGTTTGTTGATAAATTGAGAAGAGAAAAACACCCAGACTCAGACACCTTTGGTTTCATGAGCTGGACTCTTTGAAGGAAGAAAAATTCCCAAGATTAGTACATGAGATCATTTTACCAGCAAGCGACTCTCAACAGATAGAGTAGTCCAATGCAACCTCAGCTGTTCTACATGCAGACCTCTCACCTGAACTGCTGCCTAATCATTTTCTTCAGGAGGGTATTATACATAACATATAAGACTGTGATAGCAAAAAAGCAGCTGTGGTACTGAGTATTCCCATACTAATATTTCTATATCATGGCAGGCAGAGCAGTTTTTTCAGTATGAACCTTCTGCAAAATGTTACCGTGTAAAAACACAAATCACAACACAGGAATACTGAATTCTAACATCTATAGCTCAGTAGAGCTATCAAACCCATCCTTTCTTCAGCTTGCATGCATCCTGAAATGCAACAAGTTTCTGTATTAAACCAAAAAGTTCTGTTTTTCTCCACTTCAGTATATTCACCTACTCACCTCCTTGGTAAAGGTCAATGCAAATATTGCACCTTAGAAGCTTCAGCTCTTAAATCAGCTGGGGTTAGAAATAGACTACAGGGTTTCAGGAAGGAGTAGCTTGTACTTTCTCCATCACGTTTCAGGTTCTTTAATGTTTTTTTAGGAAGCATATAGGACTATATTGGATAAGGACAGGAACTGAGAGTGAAAACAGTAGGATAATTCTAATGATTCCTTTCTTTAGTCATACCAATTAAGTCAACTGAATGGCAAAAGAATGAAAGAACATATACACACAAAAGAGAGTATGTACTACAGCCCCATATTTATAGATTAGCTGATATTAAGCTGAGACAGGGAACTTCAAAAGGCAGCCATGTGAGATACACAGAAATAAGTCTTACTGATATAATCATGCCCAAGAAACAGATAATGCATTCATTTACTGTACTGACATTTCTAATAGCATAAACAGTATAAGATGTAGGAAGCCTGTGAGATAACATTGAATCCTGAAAAAGTGTCTTCACTCACCCATGGCACCCATCCATTTCTCTATTTCCATGGCTTTGTGGTTAGCTCATTGGCTCCTGTTAATGTTAATCTATGAAACTATCTTCTGCCTGCTCCCCAGGATTTTGGATGACTAAATCCTCCTCCAAGGAGGAGCACTAGCTTCTCAAGATGAAAATACTAAGCCTGACAGCTGCCTTCTTTCAAATACCACCACAATTCTTTCCAATGTGCCAATAGCTTTCCTCATGCGAGTTTCTGGCCATCTTGAAGACATAAATAATGACCTGTGGCAACCTTGTCCAGACATCAGCATTTCTCACCACTCACTCTCACAAAGATAGGAAATTGAAGTCCATTACAGAAAGTTTTGAGCTGCTTTTCTCTGCTTCCAAACCTTGAAAGTCAATGCAGGAGCCCCCCTGCATTAACTTTGCTCTCTCATTTGTAGTGACACAGCAGAGACAATCAAGAGAGAAGGAGGCAACAGAAGATAGGAGGGAAAAGGGGATTTTCTCAGACTTTGCCATACTGGATTGCCTTGGAATAGTTGAGGTAGTTCAACCCCATATAATGCACGTTGTCATTTAGAGCAGTAATAAAACTTGCTGCATTTTATCATTGAATATGTGCTGCAGAAAGTCCCTCAGGTGAGTGAAGGTGCTGTGTGTTTACTTTTCAATTCACAGTTGTGATGAGAAGACTGAAATGTTTGAGTCCTCGTTTAAGATGGTCTTCCCAAGAGATTTCAAAGTCCTCAGCATAAAGATAACTGTGTGCTTTATAAAAAGTGAGGAGAGAAGCAAATATCCTACTATGCCATCCTTTGCTGGTCAAATGCAGCAGGGTATTTTGCTGCCTTCAGACATCTTTGTGTTAGAGAAGCTGTAACCCTTAAAAAGTACAACCAAAAAAAGAGGCAAGAAAGAAATCAGACCACAGAAATGAAATTATGATACCCCAGGGACAATAGATGAAATATGTCTGAAGTCCAGAAATATGTTAATTGCACATCAAAGAAGAGAGCGCAATCCAATGAAGCAGTGATGCTCTGCAGGTTTCAGCTGACACCTGCATTTAGCTTCCTTGTATTTTTCCACCTTAATGAACATATGGAGACTGCTCTATAAAGGGAGCAACGTGTCATACTCTCTGTAAGTAGTTTTGCACAGTTGGTGAAATGAAACAGAATAAGCAGTGGTATAAACACCTTTCATTAATCACTCAAATACTGCTATGACACTGAAGTTAGCAGTTTCATTATTAAAAGCTCGTGTTCCTGGTTTTCTTGTCCATGCAAATGCTGTGCTATTCCCATAAAACATTAGGAAAAGAATGTGTCAAAAGGAATTTAATCAGTCACCAATGGCTGGCTTATTTTTCCATTTCCCTTTTCCTTTTTTTTCATCTTTTAAAGGACAAATGTCTTCAGAAAAAAATAGAATTATAGAAGAGTTATGGTTGGAAAGGACCTTAAGATTATCCATTTCCAACACCCATGCCATGGGCAGGGACACCTCACACTAAACCATGTCACCCAAGGCTCTGTCCAGCCTGGCCTTGAACACTGTCAGGGATGGAGCATTTACAAACTTCCTTGGGCAACCCATTCCAGTGCCTCACCACCCTCACAGTAAAGAACTTCCTCCTTATAACCAATCTCAACTTCCCTAGTTTAAGTTTTAACTGTTACCCCTTGTCCTATCACTACAGTCCCTAATGAAGAATCCCTCCCCAGCATCCCCAAAACATGGGTATAAAATAAGGGTAGGGTCTCTATATATTTGCCTAAATCCAAACAATGGAATAGAAATAATGGTGTCCAGGCCTTCTATGCACAACAGTATGGAGAACCTAATGTATTCTGCAAGGCTGAGATGTAGAACTTGAAGCACAACTTGGTATTTCCAGGACTCCAGAGAAGCTGGAAGGTACCACATGGGGTGTTAATAAAGAATAAGGAAACTTCAGGATATAAGAGGTTTGTGAGTTTTGTGTCCAGGTCAGATAAGCCCTCTGAACCTTACTCAATTTTGACTTCCTTCCTTCTTCATATCCTCTGTCCTGCTCAGCTCTCAGGCTGTTTGGGAACCATTTCTCATTTGCCAGACTTCTGTCATTTCTTGGGAAGTACAAAACCTTTTAAAACCTTGAGTTGATCCAGATTCCATGCTCCTAAAGCAGCCCACATGCCTGAAGTGTGCTGAAGCTGAGGATGCCATAAGTACAAACACCTTTGCTTTGAAGGCAATTGATGCACTGGGGCTTCTTATCTGCACTTCTATCACATAATCTAGCAGGAGGCCAAGCTCATTTCTGATAGATATTTTGTTTCTATTAAATTATTATTTTATAACAAATTACCCCTATTGGAAATGAGAGACCTAATTAACACAATACAGAATATCCCTACAAAAATAGTTTCATAATATCTTACTACAATTTTGCCCATTTGTGTTCCTCAGGAAAAGTCCAGACTGGATAAGCACAGAGTACTTAGTGTTACTGCAGTCATCTCTAAATAGTTCTTGTTTTTCCTGCACCTTTGCCTTTTGCTCACACTTCATGTATTTAAAACAACAAAAATATCACAGTCTGCAGTGTTATCTAGGCAGTTAACAGAGTTGATGGCAACAGTTCAAAACTAGATTACTGCCTCTTGAGGTTTCTCTAAAGGAAATGGAGTCTTCACTGTGGCAATAATAGGAAAGGGGAATATCTGATTCTAGTAAAGCTGTGTAGGTAGCAAGGAATTGTACCTTTTCTTGCTGAACAAATGTCAAAAGGGTGTGTAGATTAGTGCCTTGGAGCAGTTTTAATGTGCACATCACTGTAACAGCTAATCATGTGCAGCAATATGGGATTTCTCTTAGACATGAAGGTTGTGTCCATGAGTCTCACTGCTGTTAGGTGCATGTAAACAGCTTGGAAATATTTGCTGTAGCCTACTAGAAACCATCTTACTACACCACAGAGGATCTTCTCACTTATGCTTGGACAAGATCTCTGATGCTATTTGCTCATGCAAAAGACTAGCACACACAGAATTTTGCAGGGAATCAATGTGCTCTCCCTTGTTGCTAAACCTAAGGTTATGTCATTATACATGGATTTGATATCCTTTCCAAATGGCTCCACTATTAGAGAATGCAGCTTCACAATACATCTCCTGGATTATGAGCACACTGGGGACTTCCTCACTTACTTACACAGCACAGTGGGCATACCAGTCCTACTGGATATCTTGGAGACACCCTGGCAAGCCCCATGAATTGCATATTTAATTATCATTGCTCCAATATATGGAGTCTAAGACAAAGATTTTGTGGGCAAAGTACAGCAAGTATGTGTTATTGGTCTTCCTCAGTGTCAACGAGATCCAGAGAACATAAAGAATGTGTTCTTGCTCCCAGTTACAGCTTCTGACTTTCAGATAGAATCATAATATAGAACCATAGAATAGTTAGGGTTGGAAAGGACCTTAAGATCATCCAGTTCCAACCCCCCTGCCATGGGCAGGGACACCTCACACTAAACCATGCCACTGAAGGCTTCATCCAACCTGGCCTGGAACACTGCCAGGGACGGAGCATTCACAACCTCCCTGGGCAACCCATTTCAGTGCCTCACCACCCTCACAGTAAAGAACTTCTTCCTTATATCCAATCTAAACCTCCCCTGTCTAAGTTTTAACCTGTTACCCCTTGTCCTGTCACTACAGTCGCTAATGAAGAATCCTTCCCCAGCATCCTTATAGGCTCCCTTCAGATACTGGAAGGCTGCTATGAGGTCTGCACGCAGCTTCTCTTCACCAGATCAAGTTGTAATTATACTTTTGTGTTTATCTCTGCTGATCTAAGCAGTTTTCAGCAGCTAAATTGGCACACAAGAGGGTCTTTGTGTTTTGTGAACCCCACAGTAGTCAAGCAACTTTGACTTTCAGGAATGATTTTCACTATATGCCAAATCATTTGTAGACTGAAGTACTCAGCATGTCAACTGATCAGAAATTAGGTGTTTCAATAACAGACCTCGTGGACTTTCTGAGGCTCTTTACCTAAGTGCACAAAAGATCACACATAGAATCTTAGGGAGAGCGAGGCGCTTCACATTCAAGCTAAGACTGGCAATACAACACTATCCTTCCTTACTTTATTGACTGAAGGGTATTTTGGTCATAGCCTATGTAATTCAGTCTGACAGTTTGGACTTCTAAGACAAGGTAAGTGATTTGCTTTCCTGTGACTTGTACCAATATCCCACATTCCCATTGATAGGATCTGCACATATACATTTAGGATAATATATATCTAAACTCAGTACTTTAAAGCACTGCCTCCTATCCACTGATGTGGTTTGTCTTTAATTCATAGGGAAAAAATACTATGAGACAGCTTGGGTTATTTTATAAATCCAAACAGAGCCAGTTCTGATTTATACCACCTAGGCTGCTTGCAATAGAATAGGATAAAATGGTTATGATATTCAGTAGATGCTTCTTGGGTCTCGATTATTAATTAAATTAACTCGCATATGCAAATTACTCTATTTGCAGATGTGGTGGTTACTGACATGCTTTAGTAGTGGACTTGGCAGCGTTAGGTTAAGGTTTGGACTCAATGATCTTAAAGGTCTTCTCTAACCTAAATGATTCTATGATTCTATAACTCCCACACAATCCTTGGTCACACATCCATTAACCCTATGCAAACAAGAATAATAATATAGGTTTATCTTACCCATCCTGGTTCTCTAGAAAACCGGAGATATGCTGACACCCATTTAAAACCAACCCTAAAGCCATCCATTCCTAATGATTCAAAACTGACAGATTTATTCATATACTTCACCATATACACTTAGCCCCGGAGGGTCTTGGAACATTTTCTTCCCAGATCCTGAGGGAATATATGCAAATGTTAAGTTCTCTACTTAAAAGAGTTTCAGAACTGGAATAACAAGGATGGTGTAGCTCAGGACTGAGGAACTGTGGTGCAGGCGAAGACTGCATTACACCTGCCAATATTAAAACTGGATCTTGCCATTATAATGAGCATCCGTTTTTATGACACTAAATTTGCACTGGAGAGATTTGGGGATTAGGTTATGTCAGTCCTCTTCAGATTCACTGCTGAAGGCAAGTGAACATGACCTCTTCTTGACACCAGAGCTGGTCATGTCATACTCTGAAAAATATTCTTCATTATTAACTATGAAAAATTGTTTGCTATAGCATTTCACCCTGGGTTTCTTTCTAAATATTTCATGCTGACATTTGCAGGTGTTTTATTATAAACTTACCTGGTTAAAATCAGAACTTTGTGAAGGATCAAAGGCAACCACGTTGCGTATTCTGATGCGGATAGGAAATTTGTACTCCAATTCCGTACACAATTTCCTGATTCCCTTTTTTTTTCCTAAGAGCACCCTTTTTACTTGGGAATTGAACTTCCCTATAAAAGCAGAGCTGTGAGAAGTTGTTCCCAAGAAAATATTTAGTTGGAAATTGTGACTCAAGAATGTGGAGGGCACTGAGAATGATGGAGAGCCTGGGAGAAGGATTCAAAACTTTAAATGCACTTGGTGTTTAATTTTGGAAAGAAGTTATCTAAAATGCCCCCTGGATGTCAAGCCAGGCAGAATAAGGTCAACCAATTGGCAGTATCAGTTATGACCTACAGAAAAATGTGGGCAATTCTTAGAATTAGAAATAGATCTTCAAAATTCGATAGTCAGGAAGTAGTGAGGAAGAAAGGAAAGATTGTGCATATAGAAATGAAGGATATAGAAATTGTGGCATGGAAGATAACGTTGAAGATTTTGGAAAGATGTAGAGGAAGGTCGTGAAATATCTGAAGCCATCTCTCATTGTTTTTACACTGGAGCAAACACATCAGTTATCATGGCTACATCAGAATCCTAGACAGCCACAAAGTTTTCTGATTTCTGTCAAGGACGATATAAGGTGTAAGTATTTCAGGAGATTGCACATATGGCTTTAAAGAAAAGGCAGGAATGAAAACCTTGACAAAAGCAGGAGATGCTAAAAACAGATGGGCTTTCCCTTCAAAAACCAAGCAAAGATTGGATTTAAATCCCCAAGTGTCTGAACTTACCAGGAAACAGAGGCGCCCACAGGAATGTTCCCTTCATTCATAGAAATACAGTGCAGAGGTCTCCATTCCAACTAGTCACACAAAGTTCCCCTTTATAAGTCAAGAAAATCACGTATTTTTAGGATATGAACTATTTCAGGTATCCACAGCAGGATCATATTGTTTCCATGAAACACCTATTTCCTCCTTCAACTAAACTGAGGGTCTAAACTGCTTGTTCACATTAGATGCTTGTGTTTGTTTGAATAAATCTCATGCAAAGAGGCAGCACTTTACCCTAGATAGCCACACTGCTCAAACCAAACAGAGGTTTTGCTTTCAAGGTTTCTGAGTCTAGTGGTTAGTGGCATCTGTCTCTACTTGTTTCTTCATGGCTACTTATGTAGGCTCAGTTGTTTCACTCCCTTTTTCTGTCATAAGACAGAACTTTGTGGATTTGGCTTCTTGTTTTAATGAACACAATAGCTATATGAATTTTCTAAGAGAGGATGTCTCAAAGCTGTCAACATATTAGCATTCAAGTGTGTTATTAACTGGCAAGGGTGAAGCATTGTCCAATTGTATTGGTACATGTAGAACTAGATGGTGAAAGAAATGGATTTCTCAGGTGGATCACTTTCCTTAAGGGACCTTGAAATCCCCAGCTGAATACGAAAAGCTTTATCCTCTTGCCTCTCCCATCAACTCTGACAAACAAGAGAGAGGTTGTATAAACCAGGCTTCCCAAACCCCTTTTACATTCATCTAATCCTTGAACAGTTTTGCCATTAAACAGTCTTTGCAGGGTGGTTCACTTTGTGCAGACTCAGTAAGGCTCATATTTACTGTTCTGAATCAAAATTCAACCTAATATACCATGTCTTCTTATTAAGAAGGGAAATCAAAGGTAGCGAGATAAAGTGGCCCATCCTCAAATCCCCTCTGCAGCAGAGGTTCAATTTATCACTTCTATAAAATCTCACATGTCTGGCAGTTTGGGAAAGCATCTAATCAGATTTGTGTGCTTGAATATTTCTATGCCCCTGCATTTCTTCACCCAGAATTCCCTCAGATTTGTTAGGAGGTCAAGATAATGAACAAATTCAGGTCCCAGTGCCAGAATGAAAGTTGCCACCCTTGCTCCTCAGTTCCAGCTCCCCATAAAACATGTATGAAAATGTATGAAAAAAATGAATGAAAATTTCCAAAATATGCAAAATGTTTTTATTAAATTGGCTTTTTAGACAGGTTCAATTGTTTGATTTTGTTTCCAGACCTTTCTATTTGAATAGAAAATGAAAATCACAACTAAAAACCAGGCACTTGTCCCAGGAAAGTTTCCTGTTTGTCCAGAATTTGTCCCCAATGCTGCCTCTGGTAAAAATAAACAAGCATCCTTCCTTGAAACATAAAAAACCATGCATCATTATATAGAAGGTATCATAGAATCATAGAATAGTGTGGGTTGGAAGGGACCTCAACAGGTCATCTAATTCCGACTCTCCTGCAATGAGCAGGAACACTTTAACTAGATCAGATCTGTGATTTTAAGCCCTAATTCATGTTAAAATTGAAGCTAATATTTAACTATGAGTTCAACAAGTTTTATGGCATGGAAGCTAATCACATGTAAAAAGCTTTTCTTCCCCATCACCCTAATTCTACAAAGATTTACATTTTCACTTCTCATGAACCACATGAATTATGTCACTGATTCAATGAATTTGGCCTTAAGCTTAAATTTAGGTGAATATATGTGAATTTGGGGTCTTAAAGAAAAACAAGTATTAGAGCAACAGTACCGGGCATTTATTATCATGTCTTTATGACAAGAAGTTGAAATAGAGATTAAATTTTTGTAGATATTTCTTTTTTTTTGGGGGGGGGGGGGGATTTTCTGGGTTGTTTTTGGGTTTTGGTTCTTTTGTAATGCTGTTGTCTATTCTTTCATAGTTCTGCCCTTAGGACTTAGCTCAGACTTCTTCCTGTTGCACTCACTCAGGGCAGCTATCGTATTATAGCCAGGAAAGATAATTGAATGAGGAATTGATTTTTATTGCCTGTAATAAAAAGCAGTTCTTATATTACTTTTACAAATTACTCATAATTACAATTGTCTAGAGAATGCCTTATCACTCTGAGTGGAGCCGAAATAAGCTGGATGCACAATAGTACTTCTATGTCTATGATTTAAAACTTGTGTTCTCATTAATGGCAATGTAAATTAGCACTATGGCAAATTTAGTTGGTATCATTTTACTGGACGGATTCTAATAGTGCTGGGGAAGAATCTTAAGCAGACATGCAATTTATTTCTGAGTGGCATCGTTCCTGCTGGAGCATGTGCACTGACTCTGAGAGGTTTCTTTAATTATTAAGGAAGTAGAGATGTGCAAGTTACACTTCATGAAACATTTTGATTATGTCTTTTAGAGCCCAAGTGCTGGAAAGTCTGGAGTGTTATAAGACTTGTTACATTGCAGGCATGCAAAGCTAGCTTCAGCATTAAGATTGCTCTGAGTAGGTTCAGCAGTTATATATTGAATGGCCTTTTCTAAAGTCTTGTCTTTAAATTTTACAGAAAAGCAGCAATAATTTTGCACCTGCCACATCTGAATTCTTTTTTTCCTGTTTATCCTTTAGTGAGACTAATAGAGAATATATCTGACTTCTTTTCTGTCCTTTGTTTTTTAAGTGGAACAGGTAACTCTCGGTCACTTTCATGACTTGATCTGTTAAAAGACAGAGAAGGAAAAGCTGGAATTAATCACAACCTTTCTCACCTCCCTGAAGAAAAATGAATTGTTAAAAATCCCCTGGGCACTCTGTCTTCATTAATGTCTATCACAGACTTTTCTGCCTTGTTTAAATGTGTCGTTCCTATAAATCAAGGTATTGATCTCACTTGATTATAAAGAAAGTGTCTTTCAAGAAGAATGAGAACCGGTTTGGGGATGAGAGGTTGATATTTCTTCTTAGGAACTGTTGCATGATTGCCAGTCATCTGGGCTTCCCTTGTTAGGTAGTGTGAGCATAAAGCAAGGTCAATATTCTCAGAAGTGTTCTAATGCTGAATTAGATTTGTTAATTTTGTCCATGTTATACATTACATTTTATATGTTTTACCTCAGTCGTTTAAAACTTGCTACCTTTAAGGCAAATACTTGTTAGATAGTATTGCACCAATTTGGATTCATGAGTATTTCTTACTATTCATATTAATTCACTAAAACCTGCTTAAGGAAATAATAAGCAATTTAAAGAACATTTCTTATATTAAGCTTGCATACCAGATATCTAGATATCTCCTAACCATACTGTGGACCACAAACAGGAAGTTCATAGAGACATGTGCTGGGCTTCTGCAGTTACTCAATACTACAATTAAATTATCAAACTCTTTAATAATATATATGGTGTTTCTAAGGCTCTGTGCCTCAGGCATCCTTATAAATAAGAACTTCTTATTTTTTTGTGTTTGCCAGTAAAAGCCCTAATTTAAAGGTTCAACAATATTAAAAACAAACAAGGGTAAAGAAAACCCCACAGACCAAAGAAAACCAATGCAAACAAAACAACAAAAGAAAACAAGAAAACCCCAAACCAAACAAAAAACCTCACAAAAAGAAATAAATCCCCCCCACCTTCCTAAGGCTTCTCTCAGGACATCCTATTTGAAATTTCAATGAAGAAATGCATACTTAAAATTACTCAATAGGATTTTGGAATGGCATTCTGCACTCCACAGGAGAATTTTGGGGTGCTAATATTAAAGGTAAAGAAACCTGAACTGTAACCTTGAAAGGAGAGCTCTTCTAGTCCACTTAGTCCTGGGAGCCTAGAGGAGAGAAACTGCTCCCCTGCTGCATTCAGCAGAGTGCTGTGGACTATGCAGCTTCTTCTAAGGTTTTCTGCTCCACATCACTGATGTATGGAACAGTCGAGGAGACAAACCTTTCTTGTTCCTCATGGACACGTGCACCAGACTCTCACATAATCATGTATATGCCATTATACACATTTAGGTTTCAGTTTGCACTGAAGTACAGACTCCCCGGCTGTTTGCTTTCCAACATAAGCCCACAGTGGCGTGGGTAGGCAGGTTGACCCTTAGATGGAACTATGGTGTAGGTTGCTCTCAGAGAAGACCTATGGAAAACTAAACACTACTTTGAGAAGCCAGGCTGAGGCTTGTACCAACAGAGCAGCACTCAGTTCAGAAACAGAGGGTGAAGAAAGCGTTTCCCTTAGAGGAAGGACTGACTGATCTGATTAGGGCTGTGAGATGCACTTTTCCTTTCTAAGATGGTTTTCACAAGATGCTTGCATGGCAGATCACTAGGGAATGCTTAATGCTTCACAGACTCTTCTCAGCAGGGCAGAGCTGAGTGTCCACCAGAAGTCCCATCAGCAAGGGATCCTCAACACCCTTCAGGCTCACCCACTTCCAGACTCATTGCTGGTGGCATCATCTAAGTCATGGTCTTCCCAGATCTCTCCAGATACAGCCAGACCCCTTCCACAGCCCAAAAGATGGCCTCTGGTGAGTACATTGCTGGTGGAGGGGACATGGAGAGGGGACATATGAGTGGGGGGCACATGGATCCTCCCAAGGTTGATGCATGTGGCACTCTGGGCATATCACCTGCAGTAACAGCATGTTAGAGTTCCCTTTTGTCTTAGAAATTCCACTATCACTTCGGGAACCGATGTCCTCTCCAACTTGCTCTGGACCTCTAACTGAAACCAGAAACTTCATAGAATCATATAATAGTTAGGATTGGAAAGGACCTCAAGATCATCTAGTTCCAACCCCCAATTCTCCAATTCTCCAAGTGAGCAGTTGTGTCATAACCAGAAATGTTCTTGCCCAACTTTGACAGCCCCACACATTTCAATGCTTGCATCTCCAAAAGTCCGGTCACTTTTGACCTAAGCAGAAGACTCCAACCTGCAGTGTCCTACTGTCTCTCCCTCTCCCAACACTCAATGTATGTATGGGCTGGGCCACCTGGTTCTGCTCACCAGAGCTCCTAAGAGGTGAAAACTTAGGTTCCAAAAGACCACGAGATAAATTAAATGTAGAGTTAGATCATTACCCAGTGATACATAGCAGTATTAGCTCCTTCTCAGCCCATCTTCTCACCGCTCTGTCTAAATACCACTCATACTTCACCCAGCACATCAAAACCATCTTCTGCTGACATTCCCAGGCCTGACAGTGAATGACAGTAGGAAGCTATCCCATTTCAGATCACAGTCCATTTTTCCTGTCCCTGTACATATCATCTCTATGGCAGGAGCACAGTTTCACCCATCTCTCTCATGGATTCTTCATGAAAGAGTGTATTCATACCACAAAAACAGATCAGCTCCATTACTCTCCCTCCCCAATAGCACAACCTATACAAAAGGTTCTTGGCCATTTCTACTAGACTTTCAGATAGAATCATATAATCATAAATACTCACTCATAGTTTTGTGATGTCTTGTTCTTTGTAGTATCTCCAAGGTAATACAACCAGGTTTGGGTTCCAGTTGCAAAGGTACAAAATTTGACCCATGGGTAGACGTCTCAGTAGTCTAGGCCTGGATATTGATGTGCATTATCTTCTGTCTTCCTGATCATGCAAAGGAATTACATGATTGGTGTTTTTTCTCACAGATACATATAAAGCAGACATACTGATCCAGGATGCTTTCATCATGCAAATTCTAAACTAATTCAGCCTGTTGACGTGGACCAAGAGCAGACGATATGGCAGAGAAACTGCAAGACAACTAGAAGACTGAAGTGAGAGCCTTCATCCAGAAAGCTATGAGGATCAACCTAAAGTCAGTTGACGATAGGCTGGATCTACCAAAAGTTCTTGGCCTGTGAATATAGGACAAAAGAAGCCAGAACAAAGCTTCTAAGTGATGGACAGTGTCAGAACTGCTACCAGCACCCATTGCAGTAGGGGACAAAGCACCATGGACCTGCAGGAATTCTGCACACTGAAACTTTTCTCCAATACTTTAAGCTATGCTTTCAATTACTAGAAAAAACTATGTATTCTGGATCCTCTTCCAATGACTGTGTTGGTTAGGGTCTATATGGATATTCTCTAGAACAGGCCACGCAAATGTTATTTTTCCCTCAAATATGTACTACCTCTGCAAGCATAATCATTCCTTGTTCTTAGTGTTCTCATATTAGGCCTCAACTGATGAACATTCACTGTTTATGAAAAATAAATGCATTTCAGCTGGTGAAGTTGTCTTCAGTGCCTTAACTCTCCATGTTTTTCTGGGCCCTACTGAATTTTCCTACCATTCGGACCTCTTTGTTAACTAGAAAACAGATTAGAAGCTGACCTACTTCAGTGGACAAAAGGAATTCCAATTGTTAATGATCTATGCAACATAAACTTGTATATCTTTGCATATTTTTATATCCTATGTATTTTTTCTAACATTAAGTTTTGAGGAAAGCACTTAATCACTTGCAAAACTTATATAACAAAAGTAGAAATGGTTTTCAGGCTTCCAGGTTTTTGTCCTCTGTAAGTGGTGTTCAGTCTTAGATGAATTTTCAGCTTCTTTCTCTTTGCTTCTACTCCAGTCCTTCATTTTTTAACCCTAACATGACTGATTTCCCCTTTGGTGTTCCCCTGATTCCTACTACTACCTTCTCAAAAAACTGCTTCCTCCACAGTGTCAGCTCTAACTGTGCTGGCTAATCCATCCATGCTCTGATTCACTCATTGCTAACCTGTAACATGGCAAATTTAGCTGGTTAAGACCTGAAATCCACAGTTTTTCAGGTTTTATGTATTGTAGGGTGGGCAGGACTATGCTACCTCAGAGTTTTTCACATGCACCAGTGATGGCAGGGTCTTGCACATAGACTGGAACTCCATGGAACACAAGGCAATGAGAAATACCTATCTTGTTTCTTAATATCTTTCTTTAAAAATTGATATAATAGAATGGGCTGATACATGATTTCTTGCTGATGTGAAAAGTCAGTCTTGCAAAAATCGTCATTTGCTTTTCCTATTTACAAAATTTCCTTTCCTCCCATCCCCTTACCAGCAAGGTAAGAGTGATACTCTCTTTTAAATGTAAATTATTTATTCTTGGACAATAGTCAAGTAGACTTCATCAAGTAGATATCATTTTTAAAGTAGACTGAATGAGCTGACAGCAGAAACCAAAATTCAATCATAAGAATGATTCTGTCAAATTATTCATATTGTTCATTCTTTTGTTCATCTTCACTGACCCCGTCAAGAAAAGGTTCTTCATAAATAAGCTTACCTAATACCTATCCAATTATTTCTTCAATAGTATTATGGAATGTATTTCATGATCAGTTGTGGTTAGTGTTTTAATTAAACTTTTGCAATGTATCTGCCTGAAAATATAGCCAGTGAGACAGACATACTTGTTCTATGGGAGTTGATTGACAGAAGGGAACAAATTGACTTGGCATGTTAGTAAGACTCATTAATCTTCTTCAAGTACATACTGGGAAAACATGGAGTTCTCCCAACAAGCTGCTATCAAAACAGAGTTTCTCTTTGAACAGTTGGAAAATTAACAGTACAAATGAAAGTTATAAGCAAAGAGTGAGATGCTTTTGCAGGAGGCTGAAACATTGTAGTTTGGGGGGTTTGTCACTGTGTGTAATGTACTTTAACATTTAAAACAAGGTGGTGCTTGTTAGAAAATAATCCATTATTACCTGAGTCTGAAGTTTTGTGCATTGGGTACAAACTTGGAACTTAGGGATTGAAATCATGCTATGAGTCTTGACTCATATAGATTATTTTACTGGTTTTACACAGGACAAATATGCAGCTCCTTAAGAAGTATATATTATGTGCTTTCATACCCATCTAATGTGACAAAATATGGAAACAGAGATACCTTAGATGAAATACACCAGAGGGGTTTAAAAGAAGCTGAAGGTACATCTTGCTGGAGAATCAAATTAATTACAAGTGCCAGAAATCACAATTTCACTCAGTATTTCTGACCAGCTTCTCAGCAGACAGACTTTAAACATCTCTCACTCATGACATTTATCAGACAATTTTTCATGTTTCTTATACTGAACACTTAGCAGGAAAGGCTGATCTTTTTTTCTGGATTCTTAAATTAATTAATAGCTAATATTTTATGCACAGGCTACATCTGACAATCCCCTGCAATCTACTCTTATAATTCTTATTGCACTTACTAACAATTAATATAGCATCTGAAAATATGTTCTTTTAATGCAGAATGCTGAAAATCACTCCAGGTGAGACATATTGAAGGGAGAAGTATAAGGAGGTATTTTGGGCAGATACATACACATGCACAATTATATGTATGAAATGCCCTGGAAATCTATCTGATCCAGATGCAACCAATGCAAGAAACTTGATTTTGCAATGGGCTATGAATGTCCTTTTTACTCCCGCTAAACTCAACAGGATGCTTAGTACATGACAGAATTCCCTCAAGACAGAAAGATGCTCTAGAGCCCAGACAGGAGTGGCCATAAGGAGGAAATGAGGCTAAAGCTCTTTTCAATTATAAATTAGATTTATGTATAGCACAGGCTGAAAAGTTAAGATGATCTGAAATGGTTATTACAAAGAATCTGTTGACCTGATTTTTTTCTTGATTTCTTTTTCATTGCATTTCCCCTAAAGCACAAAGGGGACTCAACTTACAGAAGTTTTGCTCTCTCAAACATACAACGTATTTCTTATGATATTTTTCCATTTGTAAAATGAAAACCATATTTTACTGATGTCGTAAATATTACAGGCAAATTAGATGCTATCAAAACCCCCATGAAACATTCAAAGCAGCATCAGCATCTGCTTCACATACAATATATTATAAAAAGAAGTTTTCTCTGCTTTCTTACAGGAGAGATTTTTGTGTGCATTCATTGTATTTGCAGAGCTTTCTTTTCCAATGCAGTGCCAATTGAACGGTTATACGGCATAAATCTTAGCAGGCATACAAACACACATAGAAATAATACAGACTGCAGTACACTTAAGCATGGGATATGTATATTGGAGGAAAATCGGACATTGTTAATAGAGGTTTCCTGGTAACAGAACTGCTGTAATAGGAAATTTTATTCATATTTGGCTTAACAGGCATGCTTGGGGTGCCATGCTCAGTTCTGAAATGCAAAGCTGACAGCAAGATACAATGCACAACAACACTGCACGCTTCCAAGAGAGAACTTGGCTACATCTTCCTTGGTCCTCTTTTAGCATAGCTGTCTGCAGTTCTTTACATTTGCAAATCTAGGCTCACAAATACATATCCCCTAAAAGGGGTGTCATTGATATGAATTTTAGAAATTAGGAGAAAAATAAAGGCATTTTCAGTGATGTTCATCTGTGTTGATCACCTCCTTTTGGGATGGTCACTGGGTCATTACATCCTGCACTTTCAAAGACCATCATAGGTCTTCAGCCATCTGGAATCAGCAGGCCTATGTAGGTACTCATTACTTTTGGAAATTAAGTCTATGGTTTCAGCTGAGCATCCAAACAGCAAAACATATATTTGGAAAGTGTTCTTCAGGCTTTCTTGCCACTGAGAAATGGATAATACCAAATACCTAAATGTATTTAGTTAGAGCTTTTGGATAATGTTTGCCAAAGTGCAGAGTATAATTGATCCTAAATCTTTGCAGAGATTACTCCTTTAGGTTTTCTGTAGTGGGGTTTACAGATTTTCAGTACTTAAGAGAAGTACTTCTTGGGATGCAGCCCAGGATATGGTTGGGTTTCTGGGCTACAAGCACACCTTGCTGATACATATTGAGCTTTTCATCAACTAACACTCCCAAGTGCTTCTCCTCAGAGCTGCTCTCAATCCAGTCTCCTCTAGGCCTCTATTTATGCTTAGGATTGCCCCAGTCTAGATCTGGGACCTTGCATTTGACCTTGTTGAACTTCACAATGTTTGCACAGATCCACCTCTCAAGCTTGTCAAAGTCCCCCTGGATGGCGTTGCCTCCCTCCAGCATGTCAATGCACCACACAGCTTGGTGTCATTGGCAAACTTGCCAAAGGTGCACCCAGTCCAGCTGTCCATGTGACTGACATTAAACAGCACCAACCCCTGAGGAATGCCACTTGCCACTGCTGTCCACTAGAACATTGAGCTGTTCACTCTTTGAGTGTGACAATTCAACTAACACTTTATCCATCAAGTGGTCCATCCATCAAATCCATACCTCTTTGGTTTAGAGACAAGGATGTAGTGCAGGACGGTATCTAATGTTTTGTACAAGTCCAGGTAGAGGACATCAGTGGCTCCTCCCTTAGCCACCAACTCCATAACCCCATTGTAGAAGGCCACCAAAGTTGTCAGTCATGATTTGCCCTTAGTGAAACATGATGGCTGTCAGCAATCACTTCCTTGTTTTCCATGTGCCTTAGCATAGTTTCCAGGAAGATCTCCTCCATGATCTTGCTGGGTACTGTGAGACCAACTAACCTATAGTTTCCCAGGTCTGAGCTTTTTTCCTTTTCAAAAACAGGGGTTACATTTCCCCTTTTCCAGGCAGTGGAAATTCCACCAGACTGACACAGCTTTCTAAGTATGATGGACAGTTGCTTAGCCACTTCCTCCATCACTTCCCCCAGGACCTATAGATACATCTCATCAAGTCCCATGGATTTTTGCGCCTTCAATTTCCTTAGATGATCTCAAACCTACACTGTACAGTGGGCCATTCTTCATTCTCCCTGTCCCTGCCTTTGCTTTCTGCAACTTGAATGGTGTGGCTGGAGCACTTGCCAGTGAAGACCAAGGCAAAAAAGTCACTGAGTACCTCAGTCTTCTTCATGACCTGGGAATCCAAGTCTCCTGTTTCCTTCCTGAGAGGGACCACATTTTTGTTAGTATTCCTTTTATCACCAACCTATAGGACTTTTCATTGTGTGACCATATCTAATACTAAAGCTTTCATATATAAATATACCATATATAATATAAGGAGCCTTCAAATACAAGGCTCCTTTGAAACACAAGATCAGGAGTTATGCATTAGTGTATTTCCAAAGATCTGAGACTTAGAAACTTGTAAACTCTCCCTGAGACCCATTCATTTGCACTCAGATAACAAAGGGGTTTGGTGGCATTGAGACAAACAGCTCTAGTCAAGTTTGGTGAAACCTGAATTGAAGTACAAAAGAAATAAAGATGGAGAAACAATGTCTGGAAATCTCTGTATTCATGATGCAGTGATATTTCAGGACTGGCAAAAGCCTGTGCTTCTGGAATTAGAAGCTTTATTGGCATATCTTTAAGAGACAACTTGGCTTGGACCTTAGTTCAGCTTTTGCCACTCATTGTTTCTTCAGAAATGTCTGTCCAATGTTTCACACCAGTGCTTTGTCCTTGCCCTTCATTCACCTCCCTGATCTTTTGAAGCATAGATGAGGACAAAGGCAACAACCCAAGCATTTATGTTAACACTTTCAGCCACATCAACACTGAATGAAAGTGGAAGAACAAACAGCACCTCTCATGGGGTACTAGGATGAAAATGACATAAACTCAAGGGTGACAGCCACCAGAGAAAGAAGATCTTAAATTATTAATATTACATATTAAGACCATTTCAGAACCTGAGATAAATGGGGATAAGACAGCAAAAGAGATGCACTATTTTGGCAACACTCTAATGAAGTTAACTGTGAAGCTCTAGGCACAAGTGTTATAGTTCAAACCCTTCAGGACAGAGGTTGACACAGGCACCAGTCAATGAAAGAAACATTAAAACCAACTCAAAGTAATATTTGTATCTAATAGTCTGGGTGCTGTTAACCCAGATACAACAGTTTCAGAAGCACCAAAGCTGCTTATGCAAAAGCAGTTATCTGAGAAATTGTTGTTGAGTTCTTGTCCCATTTTCATACATTGACAATAGAGGCTGTTATGTTAATTCAGAAAGTGCACAGTAATGGTTAATTTTTACTGAATAATTCCTTTATTGCTAATTACATGGAACATTCTGAATAAATTATTCATACACAGTTTAACCTTTTTAAAACAAATGCTTTTAATCTGTTTTTTATCTATCGTGTGCAACCCCCGTTTTTTTCAAGTTCATGCTCCCAGAATAAATAATACTGATGCTAGTAACTAACATGGGTTATTTTGGAGGAAGGATAGCTCAAATATCCTTTTCTTTCCTACATATGGGTGCCTGGCAATGCTAAATTGTACCACAGGTTATGTAGTAAGTAGGTTCAGCAATAAAACTGACTGTAAATTAATCAAATATTGTCTTTGTCACAATGATGGATCATGTACAGTCAAGGTTCTGACACGTTATGGGTTAGAAGGGACTATTTCTCCACCTTACTTGCTCTATTTTTCAAAATGCATACAGCAATTCACCTAGAAAATCTCTAAGCTGCTGGTTGGTAGATGTGGTAAGTCTGTTTTCACATGACGTTTGAATTGTAGTTGAGGTATTGTGACAAGCTGCCTTACTGTCTAGGTGTTGAGCACTTTTGCAATGTAGTATAAATTATCTTACAGGATTACCAATGATTTATATGTGTTTTTCATAGTCTTCTGAGTTTTGCTAATCTTAGATTTTCAGTTATTATTTATTTCTATGAGAAATGAGAATTCTCTTCTATGAGAAGTGAATTATTAATTTCTGTATCGTAGACTCGTATGGTCAGGAGGGATCTCAGAGGCTCTCTCATCTATCCCCCTGCCCTAAGAGCCGTCTATATCAGATATGTTAGCCCTGACAGATGCTTGTTTAAGTTCTTCTCATATATTTTTAGTGATGAAGTCATCACAACTTCCTAGACAGTCTGCTCAATGTTTCCCTATCCTGTTCCAAAGAGGTTTTGTTTGGGTTTTTTTTCCTAATGTCCTTGCTTTGATTGAAACATAGTATTTCTACTCCTTGCTAGCACTGGCCTGAGGAATAGACTGCTCCCCTTCACACTGCAGTAGTTATTTGTGTATCTGAAGCCTGCCATCATTCCCACATCAGGTTCTTAATTTCTTACACTCATTTGTCATAGACCAGATTTCCTTATTCTTCCTCTTCAAGTTCTCTAGCTTGACTGAAGCCCTATGAGCAAAATGTGGACATTGGGTGGGATTTCATCTTCACTGGAACTCCATTCCAGTTTCTATGGTGTCTACAGCTGAGCAAGTCACCAGAAGCTTATATTCCTCAGTGAGTTTGTCACCTCCTTAAAATCAGCAGTGTTCAGGGCAAAATTGCATTTCATTACAAAGTAGATGCTTAATTTTGTCCAGATTAGTTGCATCCTAAACTCAAACATCATAGAATAATAGAATCATAATACATATGGACTGGGGAAAACTTACTTGTGTACAGTAGGTATATAGACAGCTCATCTTGTAGATGCCAGAATAAGGTGATACAAATACTAGAATGGTGCTTCTAGAGATAACTGCTGTCAGTATGCTGCTCCCATGTAGCCTTCTAATACCCATACAGCTAGTGGAGGCTTATACCATCTTGTCTCCATCTTCCTCATCAGAAAGGAATGAGTCTCACACAACAAATCTGTGTCGTCTGTCTGTGCCATACAGAGGTCACAGGTATTCCAGGGTGTCTAAAATAGCACTAGATGCCTACATTTAGGCAGCTGAACCTTTTTGTGTCTTTGTGGTTATATTCTTCCTTATATTTCCCAGGATAACATTGGCCCATTTTGAGACATGATAAAACCCAGTTGCTTTTCCATGGAAAAGCTGCACAACCAGTTGTTCTTCATGCTACATTTATATGTAAGGATGTTAAATATTCCTGTTGAGGTGTGGTATATCATATGTGCCTTATGTTGAACTAAATGTATGCAGGAGTCTAAATAAATGTGCTTCTATTATATTTGCCTTTGAATGTGTGTACATCTTAGTATATCTCTCCTGAACTCTGTAAATTCATCCTCCATAGCTGTAGACCTTGCTCCAGTGTCTGTGCTTCAGAGTCTGGTTGCACAAAATGCTTCTAGAAAAAAGCAGTGTATTGCAGAAATTCCATGGGGATCAGGACACCTCAGGTCTCATTTAAGCTCATTCACTGGTTTCAGTCTTAGACAAAACTATTCCTTTGTTTCAGTTTTTATCTTCATTCTGTCAGATCTTCAGGACAAACAAAGAATATCTCTTCCTTTGCATTTCAATCTCTCCTAGGATATCTAAGTGCTATTGTAAACCAATTAATATATTATGCTTATAATAAAACTGACATTTACAGAGAGAAGAACTACTCATTTTCATTTCAGAGCATGCTAGATATAAGGCCAAATATATTTACCCCAGGAATATTTTTGTACTAGAGGGAGAATTTCTGGCCCATAGAAGGAAAAGCAAGCTTTGCATCCACAATTTCAACTGCAATCTATTATTAAATCCAAAAAGAGCAAGGTGTGATAACAAGGTGCAGTATACCAGGAGTGGGTTTTGGGTTTTTTATATCAGATAACAGTAGAATTAGGCATGGAGGGAACTCTTCTTAGGTTTTAGAGGATCTTCTTAGGATTGTTCCTCTGCCTGTGTGCCAACGCAGTCTCTATTTCTCATAAGTTTAGAGTTCATGTTGTGTCAGTGCTTGTGTCTGCCTATGCTAGATCTAACAACTAGGAAGCGTTTTCTGATATTCAGCTTGCAGTTTCCTTCATGCACCTAAATGCCCCTTTAGAGCTTCATTTTGAAGGCTTATGTATTTCTTAGATACTAATCCTCTTTTCATTTATTTGCTTCATCGTATTTGGTATTAAATGCAGATAGTGATCTTTGCTCTTTTTTTTGTGGGAAAGGTTATTATTTTTCTTTTTATCACATGGATGTCTGTAAGTAACATGCAGAATTATCTCTCCTCTTCTCTTGTAGAATTGCAGACACATAGTGCTTGACTGCAAAGCACTGTAATTTTCATGTGGGTTTTTTTTCCCTAACACCCTGCATTTAAAGTTTCACATCTGCAGATCTGAAGAGGAGGATGTAAAATAAAAAGCACACGGTGTTCTCAGGAAAACAAAAGAGGAGTGGGTGGCTTTAGATAAAACGATTGCCTTGTACTTCTGACACTGATTATTTTGTTTGGTGGTACATAAGACTCTAAAGGAGACAGTCCATTTGGGAGAGACATCTGCACTCTGCAATTGCCCAGTACAATGGGATACAGGTTAGTCTTTGGCTGAAGAAAGGATTCAGATAAATTCAGACATAAATGAATGTTCAATGTTAAGCGAAGAATACTACATTCCTGAATGGATGTTAAACGATATGTCAGACAGCTGTAAAGCATACCCTTTAGGATGAAAAGATTGTATCTCCTCCATGTCCTCCTTGCTTATTTGCAATGAAGCATCAGTGAGAAAATATGGATTGTCTCTCTGATTCTTTCCAAAACAAGGATTTGATTATCCTCAGCTGCCAGGCAAACTAAACCTCAGGTATTACCACAAGACAGGTATACCTTCAACTGGAGATATAATTTACCTGAATTAATGGTCAAAATGTTTATAGCTGACCTGGGCATAAGTAGAATCATAACTAGAACCAAAGGTATTTTTCAAGTAAGAATACATTTTTATGTCTTGTGTATCTCAATCCAGACTTTGAAAGGCATCTTTTTCTACGTAAACTACAAGTATTTCTCAGGGAAGAGATGCTCATTTCTGTTTAGAAATTGGGAATTATGAGTTTTCACTATAGTAAACCTAAAGGGAATGCATTTTTTCTTACAGGTCATTGAAAGCAAGGTTAGTAGAACTTATTGTTGAATAATCAAAAAGCAATATACTATACATCCATGTAAAACTTGTCTGATTCAATATTTGCTTTAATTAGGCTTGCTGCAGCTAGGGCTAGTGATCCCTTCAGAGAGCCAGCATTTCAGACTTGGATTCCATTGGAAGACTTGCAATACTTGTCAATTAAAAAGAAAATCCTACCTCCACCTTCTTCTCTCTTCCTTGCAAGGAAAATAAAAAAAAAAAAAAAAATAACAAATTTTAAGCATTTAAATAATATTTTCATCATTAAATGCTAATGAAAAATAATTCAAAGTTTGGTATTACATACTTTTTCTGAAGGCTAATCTAAGGGACAGAAATGTTATTCAATTTAATCTAGGTAATGTGACAAACTAAAGGGAGGGTCAGGAGTGGAATGTAAGAGGCTTTCTTTTTCTTTTTTTTATCCTTCATACTTTTATTATCATTTCATACTTAGGAACAGCATGAGAACAATCATATTATCATAGAATACTTGGTTGGAAGGGACCTCAGGGATCATTTGGTCCAACCTTTCCTTGCTCTACGACCCATCTTTCACCCTATCCAGCTGACTCTTAAGTGTTCAATGTTGGGAAATCCACCACTTCCCTGGGAAGATTTCCAATGGCTGATTGTTCTCAGTGTGGAAAATTTCCCTTTTGTGTCCAGCTGGAATCTCCCCAGAGTAACTTCTGCCCATCACCCTTTATCTTTTCCATGTGACTCCTTGTAAAAAGGAAGTCTCTATCTTCTTTGTAGCCACTGTTTAAATACTGGAACATGGGGATAAGGTCTCCCTTGAGCCTCCTTTTCTCCAGGCTGAGCAGTCCCAGCTCTCTCAGCCTTTCTTCACATGGCTTCCCAGTCCTTAGATCATCTTTGTAGCCCTTCTCTGGACCCTCTCCAGGCTGCCCACAGCTTTTTTGTAGAGCAGGGACCAAAACTGAACACAGTATTGCAGGTGTTGCCTTGACAAGCGCTGAGCAGAGTGGGACAGTGACCTCTATATTCCTGCTGGTGATGCCCTTGTTGATGTTCCCCAGCATCCCATTGGTTTTCTTTGCCACAGCAACACACTGTTTACTCCTACTGAGCTTGTGTCCCTTGGAACCCCAGAACTGCTCCCCAGCTGGGTAGACCCGAGAATGTGCTTTATCCTGGATTGTGTTTCCAATCTGGTGCTGCAATTTATCCTTTTTTGATATATATAATTCTAAATGTGTGGTGTTAATGATAATTTAGACCAGAAGTAATGCTTTTAATTTGTGGGAAAATCTTTTTCTTTTGAAAAGACTGAACTGGTCTGAAAATGTTTTATGCCATAATTTTCTGCAGAGTAGAATCTGTCAAGAGGCATTGGATTTGGCAGTCCAGCTACAAGGATATTAGGTTTACAGGGCTGCAGGACAGGTTTCATAAGCTCCCTGGTTTTAGGGCAAATCACATAGGAAAACTACTCAAAAAGTAAGGATCTCATACCTCCACAGTGTCTGGCTTTAAGTGCTAATGTACGTAAATGTAGCTGAATCAACGTCAGAGCTGTCTCACAGAGGGCTGAGTCTGGATTGACACATCTGATCTCTTTTTGTTAACTTTGTCCAAAATTTTCCAATCACTGCTAACATAAAGCATAGTAAAAAAACCTCTTCCTCTTCTTGGTTTTAAGAGGACAAGTGACTAAGCATTGAAAACATCTATTAAGCTACCTTACAAAGGGTTTTTTCTCCCTTAGAGCCTAATAAAATAGCCTTCAGATGTTAAAGCTTTAAATGAAACAATAAACTACAACATGTTGATTTGTTTTAAGGCGCTTTACAGATCATTGCTAAGATAAGGCTTTTAACATTCATAGTTTCAATACCAGGCAGCAAAGAGTAAAGTCAATGGATGCGGGTTTCTAATGTATCCAAAGCACTCCCCAGGAAATACAAATACTGCTATGTTTTTTAGGGGGTACGCAAAGGTTCTGCTTTGGGATTAAAATTTGTTCTCTTCTAGATACACAGATCTTTACACTGATACTGAAAAGTACCATTTGGGTATATTGCTCTTTGCATTCCACTTTCTAAACATCTCATGTCAAAAATACTGAGGGACTGGATTTTCTCCTCGTGGTCTGCCCAAGGAGGCAAAGAAAATACCATAGGCATTGTTTGCCCATTCTTTTTCAGTGTTGGTGGACAGCAGAAACCAAAGTAATGGAGCTAGAAACAAAATGGGAGAGGTGAAAAGGAGGAAGTAAAACAAGGCCTGAATGAAACCAAAGGTGTAGAAAATCACTGACCATTTGAAAGAAAAATAAATTCATTAAAGGTGAAATAAGTCAGTAGAAATAAACAGAGATAACAGCTCAAAGTGAGTAGAGAAAGAAGGATGCTGTTTACTTTCAATGTATTAATGGAATGGTAAACCTAAAGTGGAAAAGTTAACAAAAATATCATGAAAGCAGAAAAATAAACTGTAAAGAGGTGAAGAAAAATAAACCCAAGAAACGCTGTAATAATTCCAAGCCTATTATTTACAGGAAAGTGCTTGTAACTGTGCCTTCTGTATACTTATATACATTAATGTCACATACTGAAAATACAATGAAAAGGAAAGAATCTAGGCTTAATGTGATTGTGATTTTCTAAGCTGTGACACTTTAACATCGATATAATACACCAGGAATCTAACTGAGCATGAAACTTCAGCAAATGCTGGAAATTAAGCACTTCAAGAATCCCATACACTGCCATAGCTTATTAAAGCATGTATATGCTTAAATGTACTGCTGGATAACGGTTTCTGCAGAATGTTAACTTGCAACATCTACAATAGAAGATAATGTTTTAAACAACATCAGTTTCCCTCATTCAAAGTTCTTCTATGACAGCACAGGTTTCTGTGTAAATGTTTGGGATCCCTTTTCAGTTGTATCTCTTCCCATACCAGTCGATTTTAACAGCAAATGAAAGTCATATTCTCAAGATAAGCTGATTTTTAACTTGGATGTAGCCTATGGTCCCACTTCCACCCCCTTTGCAAAATTCTTAATTAAGCAAATAGATTTACAAGACAAAGCTGCTGTAGGAAGGGAACATTTTCAGCACCACACACTCAAAATTAATGAGGATGGGAGGTTCAATTGAAGGGATGGGGCTTGGAAAATGTAGAGCAAAATTGCACACGCACAAGATTATTACTGTAGCACATTCACTAATTAATCATGCAAAAGAAGGCGATGGCAAATACCAGATTTCCTAGTCTGTATTCTTGTTTTCTAGCAGATATCTTCGTAAATCCTGCTTATATTATGACTTGCTTGACACAGCACTCAGATAGGGATGTATCAGAGACATCAGCTCCAAATTGCACAATTAATCTAAGGTGACCTGAGTAATTCAGCTAAATGAGGCATGATCTGAATATGAAAAGGTAGAAGGTATGCAGAAAAAGGGAGCAGAGCATGAAAGGATTAGATCTTTACTCAAAATAAGACACAGAGATTCTGGTTCACTATTTCCCTGCACTTTTTATCTTTATTAGCATCTCTGTGCAAAGTGGATGTTACATGATACAAAAGAGCAAGTAAATAAAGATGCATCTCAGTGGTAAAGTAGGACAGGGCTGTAATTTAACACATGGGACAAGCCTGTGCTAAAAGGCAGCCAAAACCCTTTTCACTTCAGCAGCACTATCTCTGCTCTCTCAGATCTCTTCACTGTAACTTTAAGCCTGACTTGCACAGATTTGTATAAAGATGACTGTCACTTGAATTTCCCATTCAACAGCCCTAATAACTCATCATATTTTTTTCCATCTGGTTCATTTGTGTTGTTCCATGGTTGTATTTTCTCCAGCTGAAAAACCTGTAGGAGATTTTCTTATCCCATCATGACCAGGGCACATACTGCCCATGTCTCACCACAATAATTTAATACCTCTGCTCTACCAGTGCCGCTTTTGCAGATTTGTGCCATAATTCAGATTAATGAAATGAGCTGAGCTTAGCAAAAATGAATATTTAGTAGTTAAAAGCAGTAAGAAAGAACAAAACCAAACCAAACAGTTCCACAGTTGTGTGGAAAGTAATTGAAAACTGGGGAAAAAAGAAGAATAATCTTCAAACCCTTGTGAAACCACAGCCAAAGAGAGTAATGTACAAGCTGAACAGCAAATGAAACAACTGTTGATGACAACTAAGTTTATGCAGTGATAGGCAGAGTTTAGTGAGCTGTTTAAAGACAGACTGCCCTAACAAAAGGATCAATTTCTAGTTGTGCTCGTGAATTTTTCAGAGGAATGAATAACTCCTTGGGAGTTTTGGCTACAGGAGCAGGAAGCTATGCTATAGCAGCAGCGTTATGTACCTTTGATGATGCTGGGGCATCTTTCAGACAATTGTCTCTTTCTTATACCATTGCTATAAGTATCACTGTTCAGTTCAGAGTAATTTTAAATGTATACTTATCTCTTGCTTACTTATCTCCTATAAATCTTATCTGTTGGCTTTGTGAAGGAGGGGACAGTAAGAGCTGTTTGCTTTATGAGACAAGAAGTTACAGTCTATGCAGCTGCTGGGAATGTGCCTTTTTTTCATGTGCAGCTCAGCTTCTTTTGCAATTTCTTTTAATTTTATTATTTTATGAAGAGAGCTCTTGCAGTCCATTATAAGCTACTACCAGAATCAATTAAACATGACACAGTAAAACTGCAGAACAAAGGACAGAAGCTTTGCAGGATACACTATGTTCAATTAATTATTCCATTGTGAATTAAAGGCAATTAAGATTGAAATCTTTTTCATTGATTTGTGCTAGTTTATCTGCGATTGAGCCAGTAGATGAATTGCATAAAATGACACGAAGAAGGAGGAGGAGGGAAACAGCTTCTAAGAAACATTTAGCTTATTTGGATTTGTTTAAGGTCAGATACCATACCAGGCATTTCTCTAACTTGAGAATTGAAGCAGAAGTTGAGAATGAATGGGGTGAAGAAAACAACTAGCTCTTATTTAAAGAAATTTGGTGTATAGAGCAGGAATAGGCCTGGCCAAGTATGGTTCTGTGGAGCTTTGCACTGTGTTCTGGAGACCATAATGGTCATTTCCCCTGCAAATACCCAGAAGGGACACCTGGATATTCGAAGTGCCCTTTTCTATGTGATATTTAAAATGCCTTCAAAACATCTGTGATAGAAGCATCTGCAATTTGAATCTAGGAATTTTTTGCTTTCAAAGTGAAGATTAGATGCTTAACCCTCTGAGTTGAAAGAAGGAGACCATAAAAGCTACCTTAGAAAATGTTTATAATGGTCCAGAAGTGTAGCTAATAGTGTGTAACTTGTTTTCCTGCTAGAGACACACTGCTCTGTGCCTGTTTATCTCTCAACCGTTCACAGACCTCCCAGTTACACAGTTCCTGAAGACATAATTTCTTCCCCATACACTTTGCTTTTGGTGGACTATACTTATTCAGCCCTCCCAATCCAGCTCCTGAGCTGGAATTAGAAAACCAGGTCACAATACTGCACTTGACAAAAGTACACATACTAAGGCAGTCCTCAAGACATTTATTGTACAACGGGTAAAGTACCCATAATAAAATACCATTATGGTATATTAGGCTTTTTGTGGACTGTGAAATGCTTTGAATGAAAAAGGAATTGCTACATTTCCAAACTCTGAATACTCCAGTTTTGCTGTCTGTGAAAAGACACTGATATCAGAGAAAGAAAGAGCAAATATCAGAAATAAATTTAAGGCATTTTTTTAGTCACTTATGAGATACCATATTTATGAATGCATGAGAAATCAGGCTACTCAGTAAGTTGATACTTGGACCTCAACAGCTATGAGTCAATCAGAAGTTGTTACAGTCTGATGGCCATTTAAGAAAGCAAGTGAAATAGTCCACATCCCTGTAGGCATAACAATGTCATAGTAACCATGATATATGCTCTGCTGTTACTCCTGCTGCCATTCTCAGCACCCAAAGAAAGATGGAAATGACCTTAATTTTCTCTCATTGAGGTCATGCCAAGGCTGAGCTGCCTTGACATGCCAGTGTGGGTAACTGTGGGGTTTTAGCCCAACTGTGGGTAAATATGTGCCACAATATACATGGCTTGTAGGGCAAGGATTTGAGACTCCAAAGTTCAGCAGTGAACTCACTTCTGCCATCAGTAATGTCAGACACAAAAGCACAACAGAATCCCACCTTTCTGGATGTAAAGTGTGTTTAAGTACAGCTATGGTGAGCATCAATATACATGAATATACACCTTTATGTTCACAAAAGAGAATCTACATGGAAGGATTTTCACAAACTTGATTTTTCTTCCTTTCTTCAAACACGTGGGCTCCAACTCTCTGCAAATAAGAGGTATAGGTATAAGATAGGCACAATGGCAGAAAAGCACAGACAGGCCCATTAGAGCTTGAATGCACAGACCCACCAGGAGCTGCTGAGTTGTGTAACTCCTTCCCTGCACACACTGTTTTGGATCACAGATGTAGTAAAAGCATTGTTTCCCCATTAACATTTTAAGTACAAAGAGCAGTGCTGTCTTGCTGAAAAACCAAAGTGCGAGCATAATGAATTGTGCTAAGCTGATTTATTACTGCTCCATTACACTTTGTGCAAATAGTCACCTCTAGAAGTAGACAGTCACTGAACTGCATCCTAGAACCTGAATTTTAACCACCACCCAATTTAGTTGCCTACAGCCTTCTTTTAATCTTACCTTACATGCCCATAATCCTCAATTTTAGGGTGTATATAATTAAACACCAGATTTACATCATCTCCATTGATTTCAAGTTAGCTGACTGCAGATATTAAACCAACTACATAGTATGTGTGAAAGTACAATAGTTACCATTTTGTGTCATTTTCATAAAAATGACATTAAAAACTCACAAAAGAAATGTCTGGAAAGCAATTATTTGCTTTTGTAATTCTGTGGCAAAATAGTTCAAGAAAAATAGTGTGTTTCTTCAATCTGCTCCAGTACAATGGAGAATTCAGACAACAGAGAACTCTACAATTACAGAACTCTGGCATCTCAGTGACAGCCCTGTGTCTTCAGTTAATCCTTTGCTTAAACAGGGCAATCTTGGGTCTTGTTTCATTTCTCTGGAGGGAGCTAATCATTCTGCAGCAGCAAAAAAGCAGCCTACCATTTGTAAGCGTTCTCACTATAAATCTCAGAAATCATTCTGAAGCATCTCAGGGTCATTTTAATTGCGGTCACTCATTCCCCAGCACAACAGCCCCACAGGGTATGTGTGTTTTATTAGATCATTCCTTCAAGTTTTGACTAGAGTCCCAAAAAGTGCATATAGTCTGAAAAGTGACAGTAAAAATGACATTGTAGGTTCCTATATGTCTTCTCCCAATGGTTTCCACATCCAATTTTCTCACTTCATGAGTGAAAAGATGCTTATTTTCTCTTCTCTCACTTGCAAACACAGCCTGTGATCTGAAAACCAAGTGGGGTTCTTTCACCTCTTGCCTCATTATCAGTAATAAAGGATCTGCAAGCAGAGTTTTACTGTTCTAATGATGAGAACACATTCTAATTTGGTCTTCACTTTTGACTTTATTCCTCTAATCATATTGTGACGTTTTCCTGTCAACAGGATAAACATAGTAAGGGCCAACATCGAGTAAGAGGAGGTCACTTTTATGAAGTCATGTGTCATAGCATAACAGCATTTCACATAGATTTGTTAATGTATCAAGAGAAAACTGATATGTGGAACATATCAAAGTTTGTTTCTGAATTTCTTGTCTTGAAAGATCATTTTTAAATAGCATGAGAAATGGACTTTAATGTCAGCAGGGAGTCCTGCTACTTTGTAAGATTATAAGGAAAGAAAAAATCTAGAAGAAGAAATATATTCATTTTTTATCTTAAGAACAGAACACAAGGGAGTACAATGTTTGGCTTTAGACCCTTGACAGCATCATTTTTATTGAACCAATCATCATTTTTCCCCCTATTTTTCAGTCAACTAGACTGGAGACAAGTGCTCCCTTTAGGGCAGTGTGGGGTAGCCAACCAGGATCACTCTAATGGGATTACAAGTGACATTTCACTAGCCCTCATTCCAGGTAGATGTTTCTGCATCAGCAGGCTCTTTTCAGTCCCTTTCTCCTCTCTCAGAAAGCCAAGAAGCTGTTTCCAACAATTACTTTGACCATACCTGAGCAGGTCAAACTGTAGTCAGTTCATATCACTCTGTCATCTTGAAACTAGAGGTGGGATTTGGGAGCAATAAAAGGGAGAATGTAAAAATTAATATATCCTATTATTATTAACAATAAAACATCAGGCAAATATAGCGAGCATAAAATAGTCGTGAACTAAAATCAAGGGGTGTGAAACAAATCCTTTAATCTTCTTGCTTCACATCACACTGTTGTGTTTTATGGTAGATTGCACAAAATGCTCTTTGTGCTCTTTCCGTTGCAGGACTTCTTTATTTTTAATGCGTACACTGCTGTTAACCTCACTGTCTCTACAAAATCTCATAGTTCATTGCAAAATGTAGTGCAATGCACTTCACCGTTCCCATTAGATATGGGTGATTATAACACAATAATCGTGTGCATGTGCTACATCTATACTATCAAGTCATTCTTTTTTAAATATTAAATGGCCTCTTGGGGCAAAAAGTAGGTTAATCAAAATAATACTGTCAAGTAGAGAGTACAGACCTTTTTATAAAAGAAAATTAAGTAGAACTGGTAATTATAACTAGTGTACAACCTTTCAATGTAGTCAATAAGAAAGTCAATTTGCTTAAAATAATGAGGTATTCTGGCATGAACAATCTGTTCATACTTTGTTCCCAAGAGCCTCCAGAGGGAATCAGAGCCCTAGCTGACATTTGATACTTTCTCTCAATTTATCAGCTCTGTGTCAGTGTGAGTTTGTAAGATGGTGGTAGGAAGATGCTTGGGGATTGGTATGAGAAAAGACAGTTGGTTTCCAGTGCCTGAGCTTATCCTTATTAAAAATGAATAAACCCCTCTCACTTCCATCCACACTCCCTCCAAAATTGACTTGGAATGTTTAGATACGGTATTAAACTAACAAGGATAGCTAGTGTAATAATAATAAATGCTAGCTCCATTTGGAAGATGTGAGGGGATCTTAAGCTTTGGGTTTCACTAATGGACATCTAATGCAAATTAATGAGTACGGGAAGAAGCAGATTACCTCCCACTTGCCATTTCACTCTGAGATTGGTTCTGTGCTGCCAGAGGAGCTGTCTAGGGCCAGTCTTGGTAAGACAATATACTGGATGAGGTCAATTTAGTGGCCAGTTGAGAACATTTTCTGCTTCTAGCAAATTCCGCAGATTTTAGCCCAAACTATGGCTACTTGTGTTCCCTTCTGCTGCCTTCCCTTCAAACCCCTGCTTTAGGAAGATTTCTTGGAAAATGGAAGCAAACATGTAATTTGGAAGGCTCAGGGTGACAAAAAGCTATGGTTATGACAAGTTATCCTTCTGGATTTGATATACTGCCCAAAAGTCCCTTTCCACCCAATGTGGAGAAATTTCAACACTCCCAAAATCATGGTATTCTGTCAGAAAACAGTGTTATCAGAAGAGTGGTCTGGAAAAGAGATATCTGTGCATACATCATATAGAAGTCACAGCTAATTATCAGCTTGTGGTGTCCCTGCCCATGGCAGGGGGCTTGGAACTAGACGATCTTCAGGTCCTTTCCAACCCAAACCATTCTGTGATTCTATGATTCTAATGAGAATTTGTGCTAATTCACAGTAATACATAATGGTTCATTAAGGTGTGTTGCTTAATCATCAGTATCTGAATGGATATGTTCTTCAAATCACCAAAATCAGCCTTTTGACAAGAGGCAACTCCAGGTTGAGACCACTAAAACAGCCCTCCAGGATAACTGACATTATTGCTCAGTGAGACAGCTAGCCAAAGGAAGGGCAGTATCTGGCCCTTAATCTCAGATCCTGCTCTGTTATGGCCAGGTGAGAATGGTCAATTATCCTGTGCTGAGGGAACTCACAGTGCAGATGAGACAAGTCATGGTCATCATCATCTTCCTAAAATAACCCCTGAAGATGTGCCTGTGAGACCAAACAAGTAGCGCTGCATTTCTTCAGTAAGGGAAAAAGGGGGCTCCAGTACTGGTGATCCTTTTGACTCTGTCACAGAGCAGTGAAAAGCAGACAGATCTCACTGAGGGCAAAAAGGGGCTGAAGAAGCAGAGGAGCAGAAACCCTGAAAAGCAATAGGACAGCAAGGTCATCCACTCATTTCAAAGGCTGTCTCGTTAACCGAGTGTCCTTTAAAGGCTTGTGTACATTTGTAAGCAGTTCAGTGAAAAGCCACTGACAGCAGGTACTCAGGAACAAGCAAGATATTTTGGGGGCTCCCTGTGCACAGCCTTGGGCAGGCATCCCAAGGCATTGCCAGCTTGCATAGAGCCCAGTGCAGGACCTGGGGAGCTAGCAAAATCCTTGCCCTCACTGGTGCTCTGCCGTAGCAAAAAGCTGCCCAATTCCTTTTGGCCTCTGATGAGCTCCATGTAACAGATTTGTTTATCCTGGTAGGGTATAAGGTGAAAGAATGTGTTTCCCAGGCCTCCCCACAGAGGGACATGCCAAGAATTCCTGGGAATGTGAAGAGCCATGCAAAGCCTTGCTGCTTTTGACCTTCTCTGCATGGATGCAGAAATCCCCTGTGAGAGATCCCTTCGTGGGATCAGTGTACCCCAGAGGTATTTCTGTGTCTCCTGGGCACAAACGTGGATGCAAATGTGTTCACCAAAATCAAAGTGCTCTGCAAAGCCGCAGCATCCAAAATACTTCACTTAGGGAAGTTTTAACACCTGATTCCTAGTACTGTCTAGCTTGTTTTGAAGGCAGTTTTCTCTTCAGAAGGGTTTTTAATGTCTCACAGAGGTGTCATCGCTAACAAGCCACTACACTGCTTTTGGTTTGACTGAAGAATAGATGTATTGAAAGCTCTTTCCAGGAACACTCATCATATTGCAGCTGGTCTAGTGAGTGGCAATAGCTGTGGGACAAGCAGCTTGCTTTAAAGGAAGGAGCAAAACTATAAAATAGCTAAAGGATAGAGAACCTTATTACTCTCTAATGTAAAGCAGAGACAAGAACTTCCTTACCATTAAATCTTCCTAAAAAAATCTTGATTCTTTTTCCAAATAAGGGAAACTTAGGTAGACTTTAGTGTACTTTTCCAAAATAAAGAAAAACTACTCACTTTAAAGTGATACATTTCATTCTGTCAGCACCTCTTTGTTCTGGAGTTACCAAACACAGAAAGGATCAGTCAGCAGCTTCTTACATTTCTACAAATATGAGAAATTGAAAAAACCCTGATTTCAGTCTAATGTTCCTTTTAAGCCCTTCCATATGAAAGATCCAGCTAACATTAGAATGTGGAGTTACAATGGCAAACAAATTCCTTATGCTGAAAACAGTGCATGTAGCTTACACTGGGCCACAGAGGTCCAGACACCTGCCTGTGCCACATTGTCCCATCGACAGATATCTGACCATCTCCCCTAAAATCCTGCTATCAAGCTAATTATACACTCACCGAATTAATTCCAGGGAGAGGCTGAAGTTTGACAGGAATTGAAGTGGTAGTGAGAAATATTCCCTACATTCACTACCATGGGGGATTAAGAGAGAAAAGATTAAACCTTCTCAGTATCCCCACATGTCAGAGACCTTGAGTCCTTGTAAATGCATAGCAAGTGATGGGATTGCTTTCTACAAACACTTGTTCAGTTATTTTGAAGATTCCTCTTGCTATGGAAGTTCAAACAGAAAGTTCTTTTTGGTGGTTATGTGAAGCTGAAGTTACAGGGGAAATTTTCATACAGGGCATAGCTACACAAAGCTGGTGGTAGTTTCATATTCCAGCAACTCATTTGATGGTGTATGTATGCTCTTAACTGGATTTACATTCAAACCTACAAGACACTTGAATTCGAGACAGTTCTTAGCTATATTGCCCAATTAACTGCTGATCTGGGGTTCTTTGATTTTAGACAACTCCCTGAGATAATGCCTTAAATGGGGTTGGTATTCAACAGATGTGTCTCCACCCACTGATGATTGGGCCCCACTGAACTCTCTCAGGTGTAAGTACAGTAAATATATACTGAGTACAGTAAGCATATACTGAGTGTAGTAAATACTAATTGAAAAGTGCAAGCTGCTCTTGAAAATGTTTCCAGGGTTATCTATAAAACAGAATAAATGCAAAACATTTTACTAACTGTATACTGCACAATTTATCTGATCACACATGGGTTTCTGGATGTACACAGATATACGTAAATATTGGTTTCAGCATTTCACCAACTCCTAACTCCCTTTGTAAAGAGATAGTCAATATATCTAAGGGTCTCATCCTGGTTTAGACAGCTACATTTCTTTAGATTACTCTTCTTCCTAATCTCCACTGACTCTCATGCAGCCTAGATTCTCATAGCTCCAAAGCCTGAGCTCAGACACACACTCACCTATTATCAGATGAATCTCAGTTTGTGTTTCTGACTCTTTGTGTTAACGTTTTTCTAAGTTCTAAGACAGAAATAGGGGATTTTTTCCTTTTGCAGAAGTCAGAATTTATGCTGTTTCTGAGGGTTAGGATTCTCCAGTCCTAAGGAAAAACATAATTCAGTCTGTCCACCTTACCAGGGTGCCAGCTGTAGCTGATTATGGGTATGCTAGTCCTCATGTGGTTTCAGGTCTCACCCACCCAGTGCGCTGGATTTCATCCACTCAGCAAAACTGATCCCATCTCTCATTATCAAGCAGACTGGTTTCAGCCTTTGTATTTCTCTCCCTGTTTTTTCAAGTCCCCATATGTATATTTATATGTAATTGCCTGTATTAAACTGTGATATTAACTTATAAAACTTAGATGGCTGTTGAATGCAGGTTTGTTGTTAATAATAGGGTAAGTGATTTCACATGTTGACTTAATGAGTCAGTATCAGAAAGCTCACATATCTCCTTGCTCCATCCTGTGCTTCTGACAGCCAGGGAGCTCTGCCTCTTCATGGCATGATAAACACAGGCAGTGAACACTAAGAATCATTAACTGCATTCACACTCCACGAATGTCTTTCACTCTGCTGGATCCCATTGCTCAGTTATAACCGTGTCATTTATACTTTGCTGCTCATCATCAGGATCTCCTTATCAGATGTGGCATTTGCTCATTAAGGCTGAGATGTTATTCCCAGGATTCAGGTAAGGATTAATACCAGTAGGAGCTGCATCCTCATTCTGTAAAAATATTGTTCTGGAGCATCATTAGAATGATCATCTCCTGCTAGAAATTTGCTTCTTGAAGAAATAAATGACATTGTCAAATGGAAAGTAAAACTTCCTAAATTCCCAGTTAAGCTAACGTGCCATGCATGCATTAAATCAATTAGATGTAAAGCCAACTAAATCAAGCTATCTGCTTTTATTTAGGGTTTGTTTTTTTAAGCAGAGTACAAAGACTCACTTTTACGTTTGCTATGCTGCCTGAATATTCAGTGTACTCAAAACACTGAAATATCTGGTGACCTATTTCTGGAACTGATGGTAACATGCAAAAAACACGAGCATGGTTCTTTGTATGTTGTCTTGGAATACCTTTCATAGATTTGCCAGTCATTATTGCTTCAAAACCACATTTGTTTACAGTATTACTTGTGGGACTTAACACTGTGCTGCATGGAGGAACTTTGACTTGTGTTGGACCGCTGTAAAAATCAATATCAAAGCACTGGATGTACTCCAGTAGGGAATGCTTATTAATGTACAGTTGAGGGGAGTATTGAAAATGACCCATCTTAATGCTGCTGACAGCACATTTGTCTTGGTGTCAGATTGGTTTTAATTTGTCATCTGATAAATGTCCATTTATGTAATGGAGAGTTAAGTGCTCATTAGTTTACATTTAGCTTTGTGTCTAGAGTCAGGTCAGGCTGCTGAAACTGATGTTACATGAAAGCTATTAATAGTCACAAAAGGTTATTTCAACAAAAACAACTGAAAGGAAATACTACATTTGTAACTGTTCAAATAAATTCATTATTTGCATTGTAAACCATAGGCTGACTCTACTGCCAACAGAACAGTCTTTCTTGGTGGTTTTGGTAGATATGGAATTGTCTAAAACTTTTGTTTTATACAAGTTTATCAAATCAATTTTTAGATAATCTAAATAAATCTATAAACTTCATTACTGGTGAGTGAAGCAGGTGCTATAGAATGCATAAAGTTATTAATTCATTGTGGTATCAGATGGTCTGTAGTTCAAAGCCACCTATCTTTTGTCTCTCAGGCTTTTCTTGTGTTTGCTCAGTCTTACAGTGAAGTTATCAATGCTGTTTATAATGAAGACGTTGCAATAGATATCATTACTTCTAGGGCTTTCATCTGACACCTTCCATATCTGATGAACAGCAATGAATGCACGAAAATGGCATAATCCAAATTCATTGTGTAGAGCTGGGTAGGATTTTCCCTCTTAAATTTATGCAACCATAAATATTTTACCATCTCTCCTAAAATATCATAATGAAAAGCACACGGCTATCCTCGTGGTGCTTTAGCATGGGGTGTGAATGTGCATAAGATCAAGTTATATACTGAACTATAGCCAGGACTACAGAATAGAAACAGAGTCCAAATCAGGGTGCTCTTGAACCAGCCCTGCCAAGTATGTCTGCTCTACTCTTACCTATTAAAGTCACTCAATCTGTTAAGACCCAGTAAAATCTCTTTTCCAGTGTCTCCATCCTGTAAATCCTGGCTTCTTCCAGCTTGTAACAAGTTAATACTTGGCTGTGTATGTGAACTCCAACTTCTGCAGCTGAAGTTAAAATACCTTTAGTCTCAAATCCTTTTAATCACAGGAAGATAGCGGAAAGATTGGTGTGTGATGTACAACATTACTGACACCTTAAAACAATACATGTTATGCTTTAAAAGCAATCTTAGGCCAAGCTACACACTGACTTCAAATCCATTCTGCAGCTGTGTTAATCATATTGAAAAAGCCAAGAAGCTTTTGTACAGCTTTGAAAGGTGAAAAATGAACAAAGAGGACAATGAACTGCAAGGGGAATTATTTTCCATGTATTTTTGAAAAACAAAGCAAAGGGTTTCATCCAAACGTTAGTACCATACAGCTGAAGTCCTAACCTCAGCTTTCTCATCGATTGAACATGGTTGACCTCCTTCATAAAGTACCTTGGTTTTCACTGATGAAAAACACTGTGTAATAGCTGCCTGGTGGTGTTTTATATCCCACAGGTCAGTGAGTGCAACTTGTGCCTTGTGTGACTAAGCCATGTTTAATGAGTATCTGTATTAGCTTTCAAATCTAGCCCTTTGACTTAATTTCTCTGCTCAGGAGCCTTTCTAGTAGAGCTCCAAGCAAAGGCAAAGCTGAGGACATCATGCTTCCAATGCCTCAAGATTCCAAGTTTTCTGAAGTGGCACAAGTATCTTTTCTCAGATGGCTCCTGTGTTTTCCAGACAATATATAGTTCCTGAGCAGCAGGGAACTGAGTAATGGAGAGCTGAGAAGAGAGGATTCTTCCCTTAAAGACCTGTGCTAAGGTAGCCTGAGGTGCAGCCATTATGTTTTGTGAAGGTTCAGCTATATGGACATGAGCCTTGCAGTGCTATCTGCTTTCAGGCCGTCTTGAATTACTGTCAGAAAAGTCATCAGGGAGGCAATAGGGACAGGATGAAATATCAGTAATCAATAACCTTTCATAAGGTTTCACTTCTATGCAGAATTACTGTAATCTGGATTCCTAGGTTGAAATACAGGATGATGATTTATCTATCATAAGGTCTATCTCATGCTTTTCTTTCAACTCTATAGTCCTATGGACCTCAATGGTCTTACTACATTTTCACTAGCTTGATTCTGCTTTTTTAAAGTTGTGCTTATCAGTTTCAAAAACTTCTGTACATTTTCAGTCGTTCTCCTGAAACTGAAAAGGGTGCAATTGAAAACAAGTTTAATACTTAGTACAGGATTAACCATCAACATTTAGCCAGTTCCTGCAGCCTGTTTGTACCTGTTTGTAAAAAGAAATGTTCTTATTACTGCTTTCAGGAGATTAATGGAGAAGAAGAAAGGTTCACAGATTTTCACAAGTCCAAAGAGCTCAAATTTGAGGACAAAACTGGCTGTTTTCTAGAGCAATCCTCATCTCACACACACTCTGAGCTGAATCCTAAGGACACGACATTCCTCAAGCAATCCATGCCCCCACCCTCCGCAGCTTATCAAGTTTTAATCCTTCAATAATGCTCACAACTTTGAAAAAGTCCTGATTTCTCACAAAGTTGAGGGATCGGGTGAGGTTATTTTGTTTGCCGAAGTCAAAATGTGGAGCCAGACCTTCCCATGAAAGGTTCTTTCCCAATCCTAACTATTCTATGATTCTATGAGCTAAATGTCTTTCTACTTTTTTATAGCCAAAGTATTTAGGATCAATTCTTTGTTATAAATTTCCCTCTGATAGGTATATGACATCATAAATTCAGCACATATGAGATGAGATCTTCATGATTTTAAGCTTGTGTGGCTTACAGTGGAATGCTGTTATATTTCTTTCTCAGCATCCTCATTTTGGTATCCTTATCACTCTCAAAGCCTATAAAAATTTAATCTGGGTAATCTTGACCTGACAATAATTACATAGAAAACTATAAACAGAAAATGTGTTATTTGGAAGCATATTAATTTATTTGCAGACAGAGCGGTATCCCTTAAAAAAAGCAGCTTATAGCAAAGAATGTGTCTTTAATAGGGACAAAGTTCTTGGAAAAGAATTACTCTCAAGATGAAAAAATCTCTGCATCAAGGCTAGCAACAAAATCCAGATTATATATAAATTTCAGAGGATTTAATTAAGATAATCAATCAATTAAAGCATTTGAGAGTAAGTGATATTCAGTATCTATGGGGCAGAAAGTGACAGTAAATTATAAAGACTGTTAAACAACTGCTACATGGAAAATAGTCTTAGGTAAAATAGAGAGCTTGTAGCTGAAAGGCAGGGCTAGACAAAAAAAGCAATTATGTTCTTATCTACTGACAACTGCAAAAGGAGAAGTGCAATATTATGTATTAAGAGGCAAAGTACTAAACATGAGGCCCCAGCCATAATTTTTATTTTAGACATGTAATTACATGAAGTCATAAAACAACACAAGAAACCTTTTTGATTAACTGCGATTAGTTCTTGTTAAATCACCAGCTCACTTTGGGTTTAGTTCTGAATGGAAACAGAGTTTAGTCAAAACCTACCTTGTTTAGTTTTGCTCTGTAAGGTTTTGATGGATTGATTCAGCTTTACTATTATCCATGCAAAAAAAGCAAAGAAAGATGGAAAGCAAATAAGGAAGAAATGGTTACTCTGAGTGGGATAGAATTTGCTTCATTTGGAGCAAGAATTCCAGTGATCTTTCTAGTATTTTGGCTAAACAGGTTACATACCTAGTTATTATGAATTTAGTGAAGGCTTGTTATAGATTTTAATGTGCTTTATTTTGCTGTGTTTGTTGAACAGAAAAGTTCCAGCCACCATTGCCTGAGATGTGTTTATCTTAACAGGACTGATAGAAGGTCAAAACAGTCCATTATTGGTTAGCTGGCAAAAATTAACATTTGGGTAATTGTGATACATTTTTACCTTCATATTAGCAATAACAGAGTAGGGTAAACTTCTGAACCAGCATGGAAGAAACTGAAATACAGGGTTTTGTAGGGAGCTGGCATAGGGTGGTGACTGCAAGTCACATTATCAAACAATAACAGAACACATGCACCAGTTCAGAAAATATTGGGATTAAGGCTCCCATCCATGGGTACAAGTAACATCAATAAGACAGATGGTTTCTTGATGACACAGGATCACATTCTGAGTCACTGCTGAACATGCTAGAACATACAGTGCCACTGCACAAAAACACCCCATAACACCAAGGGGCTTGATGTTACAGGTTGGGGTTTTACTTATTTGTGTAACTGTATTCCATGAGGCCAGTGAGGAAACCCCATAGGCTCCGTCGAAACACAGAATGAAGACTGTCTGGGTCAGGAACTTGCAATCTAAATATAGCTCTTGATTTGTAGAGGGCAGGGTAAAAATTGTCTGTTCAGTCTGGCCAGCATTGGTTAAGCATGTGCATCACATTCTTATTTTCCATGCTGTTTTCCAAGACCAATCAGGAGGGATCAACCAAGAAGCGTAGTTCAGGCAGAATAGACTTACTGTTTTCATTTTTTTCTACATAAATAATGCAATGTTATTATGGAAAGGAATAGAAAAAGATTATCCTCTTTTCAGTTCCAGACACTGGATGAACGTTGAAAAATATATTACTGCACTTCGCAACGTTACACTTGCAGAGAGAATTTGAATATCAATAAGCAGAGAGATTTTTAAATGGATATTTACATATAATATCACTGTATGTTTACATTTAATATCATATTGGATTTAATTTTATTATGTTCAAGAAAGCAATTGAGTGAAGAATAAACACTGTGGGATGTTATCTCATTGATATGCAGAATCAATATGATAATCAAGTTGCTGATATAAACTCATAAGAAAAAGCTTCTGACATTTCATCTAGGATCCCTAATTTCATATTTACAGTGTGGCATGAAGCGATATACTTCAGTCTTACTGTTTAACTAGGAAGATTACTCTTGTATCAATTTCTATGTTTTTTTCTAATTACTTTTACCTGCCTTTCAAAAGATTCCAGACTAATTCTGGCCTCTACCAAGAAAAACCATGAAGATTTTCTTCTTTTAAAAACAGTTTAATCATAGAATCACAGGATATTGACAAACATAAGGTGAATATATAAACCAAAAGATCATCATAAACCTATGCTATAATCCTTGTGTGAAATACGTTTGTCTTTATGAGTTAGAGTGGTTAGAACGTGTTTTCAACATCCTAAACAAGTGTAAGCTTGTGAAGGAAATTAAACAGGTTATACCTTGTGTTCTTAGCAAAAATTATGGTCGGGAATGATGACTATTATGTATATTGCTGATGTATATTAAGGAAGTAATTTCTCTTCCCTGTTTTTACTATCATTTGATTCCTTTATTTAACAAGTGCAATCCAAATAAGCCTCCACACCTTCATTGGGTGGCATATGCTCGCTAACAGATTGGATGCAATACATATCTAGACGCTCCTCAGAAAAGTAAAACTATAAACCAATACACTTCCCTAAATTTCATAACCACCCATAGGGTGGATTTATTGCATGAACTCTCTAACGATTTAGGTATCATCCTTATATGTCCAGAGCCAGTGGCAGCAGGGCAAGGAACATACCAGAGATGGGGACTTGCTGTGATTTTGGGGCAGGGCAATGATGTGTTGTGAAGCTGGAGAATTCTTTACTTTGGATGGAGATCTTTTATTACCCTCTGGGACTGGGCACTGGTAGGACTATGAACTAAATGCTATCCTCTATTTAGACCTGTGTTTAAATGTTATTAGCAAATCATAGAATCACAGACTGATTTGAGCTGGAAGGGATCTTAGAGCTCAGCTAGTTCCAAGCCCCCTGCCATGGGCAGGGACACCTTTCACTAGACCAGGTTACAGTTTACTCTGCCCTTGGATCACCCCTCATGGCAATATCACACACAGGGCAGATGTGTTACCCCTGCAACAGACTAAGCAAATGCAGCAGTGACAAACTGTCTTTCACATATCTTCAGTGATGTGAGAATACCTCCTGAAATATGTTTCTCTGTCTGAATTAAAAGATTATCCTTTTGCAAACTGTTCTATAAAAAGTTATGAGAGGCGACTGTCTCTAAACCTGATATATCATTAAAGCTTCTACAGCATTCCAGGTATTGCCACTAGTAATTTTGTGAGTTAGGATTGATTGGGTCTCTATTCAAGAATAAAAAAGGAGTGCTGTGCCAAGAATGTTGACAAGGAGCGATATGAACCCAGTCTTATCTCAGTGTTATTGCTCCTGCCAGTCACTATCTTACTATTAAGATAAAGCAAGTTACCCCAGCGTGTAAGCCACTGATTGAAAGCTGGATAATGATTTCTGGAGTTTTCACTGCAGCTGCAATATTGGAGACAGTCTGGAAGAAGATGGATTGGCAAATTGCAAATTTACGTTTTAGGATGTGCACATAAAAAGCAATATAATGAATTTATATACCTGTTCATATATGTACTTCTCTGACTTTCATTGGCATAAACAAATGGCATCTACTTTTCATAAACAGGTATACATAAATATGTCATCTCTGCTTGTTGATATGGCATTTTACGTATGCAGAGATATTTAAACATAAAAAAGACATTATTTCTATTCTTAATGGTTCCATTAGCGTGATATATACCTCAATATTTGGGAAATATCAGTGTAGCTTACATATTGTATACAAATAAGCACTGTGCGCATATATGTGAAATTATATGTGGACAATCCAGTCCTGTAAAAGGGTTCATGCTTTTAAGTGGCTTTTGGATCAGTCCCAGTATATATTTCTTGTCTAGATGCAGCAGAATTTAATACTTTTATTTCTTGTTGGCTGTCTGATAAGTTATGGTTACAACAAACAGGAGCTGTGCTGGGGGAAAAGAGGTTATGAGATTCCAGAAGTGTATGTGTTCCAAAGAAGAATTAAACTAAGACTGCAAATATATTTGAAGAGACAGAGGCAGAACTCATAAGACAGTAATAGGACATTCCTTTAAGGTGCTAAAAGCAAATTTCTCTTATACATAATTCACAGTCTGCACCTCAGTATCCACACTTCAGATTCACTACATAACCACTAGGTTATTAACAGTTTGGGAGTGACATTTGCTTTTACCTGTTCTGTGAGAGCATATTTCTTATCAAAACTGATATGTGGTTCAAGAATTACATGTTCAGGAAATCTTTTTGGACTATCCTCAACCAACTCTGCAAGTCAGCTTTCAGTTTCGAAGTTGGTTGCTTCCCAGGTTCCTCTGGCTTCATCCTCCAAGCTACCTGGTGAAACAAGGATGTGCTCAGTGTCCTGTATGTCTTTACAAATCATCTACACACCAGAGCATGGGCTAAGTTAGGCTTTAACATTTAAATTGTTATTAACATAACATTGTAAAAATTAAATAGCTTGTTATTGTAGGGCTGCCTTTGTATCCAATGGATAGCAATAAGCAACTCAACAAAATAACTCATTTAAACTTTTATATTGAGATCTCTTCTAGAGATACCTCTTTGCCAAGACAGGAACATAGGAGCAGCCTTCCCCTAACACTGTCCTACAATTCTTGCAGGATTCTTAATCCATCATGTTTATATCATCCATTTTTTCTCTCATTGTCCTAAATATTTATATTTGGGGATATTTTTTAAGCTTTACCAGCAATGCAATTATGAAGTACTCACTTGGTGAGAAAGTCTACATATAACCATCTTCAACATTAAGTGCATACTAAGTTAAAGAGCTAACAACGAATTTGCACAATTTATATAATTCTCTATTTGCATCACACCACTTTGTACAACTGACAAAAAAACAAAGCCACAGATGTTTTTCCTCCTACTGTACTATTCCAGGTAGCAACTGCTGCTCTTATTTTGTAATAAACAGAATAGTTGCTATTATATCTTTCTTCATTTTACTATTTGCATGAGCTCAAAACCCTGAATTCCATAGAATTTGAGGGGTTGGGGTTTGGGTTTTTTTATAATATGAGCTTATAGCTATGAAGTCAACACTGTTCTACTTTTTAGTCTTGGTCTAGAAAGTCAACAGGATTGTCCTTCAGGCTTTGTCCAGCCCGCCTGCAATAGGCTTTATTGTCAGTATCCACTTAGAACAATGATAAAAAGCAAATATAGTGTAAGGTATGAAATCAGAAATAGCTAGTGGATTGCTGCCAATCTTGATCATTATGACAGCTTTTGGGTTTATTGTATAAATTGATTGCATTAAAGGATTGTCCAATCTAAGTCTTTTCCAGTATTTAATGAATGTTTAATGGATTTCGGGAAAACAATACTTTAATCTCTGCTGGCACAAATTATAGTTTGGTGTGAAATTCAGAAAAGGCAAATTAAGACGTTTTCTACCTACCATGTTTAGGTCTAAACCATGACAGTGTTGTATAAAGTCTTATGTAGGCTCTGTTAATGTTACATATATCATACTTATATAAGCTGGCATCCTCTACAGACCTTGAAATCCCTTGTAGACTATAAGCAAGCAGTATTATCTCATTTTTTTATACTTGGAAATTTAAGCATAGAGGCTAATCTGAAGTTCTGTTTAGCATAAAAGCTTTTCATTCATGGTTTTATATTAGCTGCTTGTCTCTAGTGTGTTGCTATTTCTAAAGAATAATACATATATTATACACTTGTAAGAATGAAATTTTTCTTCAGTCTATACATAGCAGATGAGGAATAAGAAAGGGAAGTGACTTTCTTAAAGCTGGGCAGATGATGTGCAACAGAATATACACCCCGCATCTTAGAAGTCTCCTTTTCATCTAGTGTGGTATACTGGAGTTATTCTTATCTTCCTTTATAAACCAAGAGCTTCCTATTCACTTGTTGAATGCTGAAAGATGTCTTCAGATCTGAAGATCACCCTTGTTGTGAGGATCTTATTGTCTAAATAGACAGTATTAAATGGACTTCCTAAATTCTCATTCCACATAAACTGGGATTAAGGCTTCAAAAACCTAATCCCACTTAATGATCCAGTTTACTTCATTTTCAGGTGAGGCTACCAGTAAAGATACCCTTATTCATAAGTCATCTCTTTACTCAATACCTAACTTGAATTGCCCAAATATGCTCAAGAATTTTTGCTGTGCAGAGTTGGAGACATTTCTTGCTGTAGTTTCTGCTTTAGTCAATCATGCAGATGTGCCCAGAGAAGTCCCAAGGCTGGAAATGGACAGGACCACAATTGCATTGGTACTGCACAGCTTCGCATAACTAGGACATGAAGGATTTTGGGTGAGAATGCCTTCCGTTCCTCCATTGCCACTACTGTAAGAACAAAGACAAGAATAAAAACTCCCAAAGTGAGGTGGAAATCCCTTGGCTACCAACTTTCAGCTGCAGCTCCTTGTGAGCTCTGATTTCTGGTCCGTGATTTGTTCTTATGATCACACAGTGATTCATCTTCAAGATATTCTCACCCAGGACACTCCAAAACAGCAAATTAAGCATTCAAAGCTGGACTGAACTCTGCATTTTAAAAGGCATTGATCTGTCCCCATTAACCATACACATCAGGTACAAACTGAGGTAGATGTGTTCTGTTCTCCACTTCCTTTTCTCCCCAGGTTTACATTCTCAAAAGATTAGTAAGACAATGTTAATACTTGACATTAAAATCTTATCAGTAAATATCCATCATGAATCTCCCAAATCCTATGTATCTGTTATTGGGTTTTTTCCAGTTTGTCTACTGACACTTCTTAATTTAATGATCTGGAATAGCCACTTTTAAAGATGAGCCCTGGGTAGAAACTTTGAAGGTGAGAATGTGGTTAAACATCCTCAGGCTAAGGGAGTTCACACCCACACCACAGAACACCCTAATTATTCATGTCTGGAGCATCCTAAGGAATGAACTATCAGAATGGGAAGTGATGAGAAAGCAAGGTCTTTTAAGCAGAACAAGGAACTGCTTATAAGAAAGGACACCAAAGACACAAACAGCTCAGAATGTGAAGAGGAAGAGCCCAGATTTGAAGCTAGGAGAGACTCTGAAAAGAGGAAATACCCTCTATCCAATCCAGATCTCATTGATGTTATATTTTTGCTGCTGAAGTCAGAAGAATAATACAACAATATTTCACAGTGCTGCTAATTTTCTGCTCAAGATGCAGCCTTTTATTTTACAGATGTGCCATAACTTAACTTGTAAACTACTGATTACAAAACTGTGCTAAATAACATGTTAATGCAAAGTTTTATCTGTCTGTACTGATTTTATTAATCTGGCATACGCATGTGCCTATGCCAAATTATTAAATATGTCAGTTGTTTCACTGATTTACAGTATGAATTGCAGACTGTCACAACTGAAATTACTTCAGGGTGTGCAACAGTGCTTGGACTCCCAGTTTCATCCTTCAGGATTAGTCATTAAGAAACTGAGATAATACCAAAACATCAATCCCCCATATGTGGCGAGCAACTTCTATAGGGAAATATGTGGCGTAAATGAGGTAAAAACAGAGCAAAGGCTGTAAATCTTCTGGAATTTAGTATGCAGTTAGCAGCATGTAGGTCCATGAATGTGATTAACAGTCTCCTGCAAGTAAGACAGCTCCTTTAGCTGTCAAGATTTTCACAAAGCAAAACCCAATTACACATAAACAGATCTTGAATCCTCCCTCTGGGCATGTGTTTCTCTTAGCTATAGATTTTCATTCTTACTTTTTTTCCCCCCAAATGTAATATTTAATACATCTAAAGGTTGCCATTTTATTGAGGAATTCAGACAGTGCAATCCCCTGGGTGGCTTTCTTTGATCATATGTGGTACATTTTAAATTGAATATATTGACAGCATATTATAACATGCTTTGTCTTGTAAATTAATTTCCAGTTAGTTTTTAATGTATGTCAAATATGAATTGCAATCAGTTCTTGGTTTTGTGTTTTAATATCATGACCACTTCTTTCATGAAAGGGCAAAAACCTTCTGTAAATGGCTTTGGGCTACTTTCAAGTAAAGGATGTCATTTCACCTCAAAGGGCTCGGTGAAGGTCACTTGGGACAAGGTTCATGTGCTTTAACTTAAGCATCTAAAAATTGCTTCTCTAAATCTGAGCTACATGAGTTCCCTGCATAGACTACAAAACAGAAATTATTATTTTTTAAGTGTTATTAATTTTCCCAAAACCAGCCAGTTTTGCTAGGTCAAGTGAATTAATCTCTGAAGATGCCTATTTCTCTCTAGTGACTTTAGAAAGAGCCTGTACTGTCCAGCTCAGACCTCAACACATTTTTAGATACCTTTTAGATAAGGTAGGATTAAGCTGCTTAAAATAGATGCCCAGGGTCATTTGAGATGCGTTCTGGTATCCAAGACATGCACATGGTGAGCCAGATATGATGCAGAGCCTACAGGAGGCCCAAGAACTTGTAAAGTAGCAACTAGAGACCAGGCAAAATAATCCCCAACACATAACGAACACCAAATTGTCCATTTGAGTTAACTGAATTCTATCCTTGATTTTAAGTGACATATATTCCACCCCAAGTTACTTCAGCAAATGGGGAGAGCAATAAAGTATTGCCTTTCCTTCCCTAGAGTGCTGGTTTAAGGTTAGGTGACTCACATTCAGTGGGTTTCAGACTGAGATGTTGGAAATTGGATATCAACAAATAGTTGTGCAGCTAGATGTCAACATACAGTTGTGTATCTGTGAGCTGAGTAGCTGAGCTCTCATGATCACCAGTTGCCCGTGTGTATGTATCTTCTATAAACTGTGCTGCTGAAGTGTATATTAGACATTCACATATATTATTGGTGGCTATGATACAGGACTTACAAGTGACTCATGCCCATCTGGACTTGTAGACAAAGTACAGATGAGGCACCAGTGGCATCTCCAGTAACTTCAATGCCAATACGTGGGCAAATAGATCAAGCACCTCTTGATACAGCTGTTGGAATCTAAACAACAGGGTAGATAGAGTAGATAGTAGACAACCCACAAAAAAATACTTGTGATTCATCAGACAAACCACAACTTAAATAAGTGATTTTCTTAGATCTCTATTAATTGTCATGTAGGGTCTGGTAACTGGTGCACATGTAAGTGACTTGGTCTGCAACTGAATTAATCCAAGATCAAAAGCTGATTGAACTTTGGTTTGTGTGACACAAGGTACTTCTCATCTAATCCTTTCTATACAAGGTACATATTTCTAAATGTAGTTCCTCCTTATCCATTATCAGTGTTAGAAGTGGGATAGAGGAATTCAGGGATTCTCCTTTTGGTTAGCTGTAACCATGACACTTCCACTGAAAGCTGTGGGACTAATTTGACTGTCCTTAAAATGTTTGATAAATGGGACAACATTATGTCCCCTAAAACAATGTAAAATATCTCAGAAAAATTACTTCCACCACACCAAAAGAACCTACTTAAATACTGGCAGCAAATTTAAAGGAATTCTCTGTTTAGCTGCTCAAATGAACAGATTTAAAAGTAACTTAAAATCACAGTCTCCATTTGCAAAAGTACTTATGCAGAGTCTGGAGAGGCCTTTAATCTAACAGAGACAGGATAAGGTCTAATAATTGCATGCTGAAATCAAAGAAGTTCAAGTTAGAATTAAAAGGAGCTAATTTTTTAACTGTATAATGAGCTAACTTACTGGGGCAAATTACTGAGTGTCATTGTAGTCCTTAAATCAAGATCAGATATGCTTACAAAACATACATCTTAGTTTAACAACATATAGCTGGGCTTGAGGGAGAAACCACTGGATGAAATATGGCCTATGTTACGCAGGAACTCACACTACACAGAGGTCGAACTAGTTAATCATAATGGTCCTCTATGGCTTTGAATCCACAAAGCAATAGGCAAGGTATTAATTTCAAGCAATAGGCAAGTTATGTTCATGTAAAACTTGATTTACTGGGGGTCTTTAACCCCACCTTCTCCTTGTATACTTGTTTCTGCCCACATGTGGGACTCAAGTCTGCTGCTAGTTTATGACAAACTGAAGTACCTTGACAACCAGGGTTTAACTTATGTCTTGCTTCAGTGAATGGGATTTACATTTAGCTGAAATAATAGTCACTAAGAGGAAGACTGTGCACTTTCATATTTGCTTGACCTAATATTTCATGGCATCTGGGTTTCCATATTTAGTAAGACATCTCTTGTTTTTGTCTAGCTGCTACTACAGCAATATCTCAGAAAAGAGCCCTCTTTCAGGTCATTGATGGGGTCCTGTTTCTGGAGGTTTAGGTGACCACATAACGTTTACTTAGACAGCCCTGGAAATATATAACTTCCTTTCCCTCACCTTACAGAGAACTGTTATATTTATGAGACAAAAAGAATACTAAAGACTCGACTAACCATAGAAGAATTACACATTGATCGAGATGCTCTTTAAAATGCAAGTGGCCAGGCATCACCTTAGCAGTTCTGACCTTACTTGTTGCTTTTCTGCCATAAAGAGTGAATTAGAAACAGAATCATCCTAGTGCCAGTATCTAATGGACACCTGGAAAACAGTGAGCGTTGCTAATCCTTGAGTTTTAAAGAAGTCCACCAGCAGCCAGCTTCAGCAGTAGCTTGTGATGTAAAGGATGGAGAAAAATCACGATAAAAATGGTAAATCTGGGTGGTGATCTATATGTCTATTTTCATGTGAACTCTTCCTTGGGAAAGAGAGAATTAAGTGGAATATACAGAGATACTGCCATTACCAATGTAAAAAGCTCTTACCTTTTGTATCAGCTGGGATAAGTTGCACTCAGAAAGACCAAAATCATCAAATGTTGCTGCTATCAGGCACCCTACAGTGTGGTCCATTTCTATATGTGTAGTATTTTTCTGTCAGCATCAGTAGACTGCATTTTGGAGTGTGGTGGGTGCACTGTGAAATCACTATGCATTATATTCATGGGTTTGGATACTGTACTTTTGAATTTTGTGACTCTCATGCTGCAGAATACTCAAGAGTGACACTTATCTGTAATGGAAATGGGAAAGCAGAGAAGCCTTTTTCTCTGCATGCCTTTGGTCTTAAAAACATGTATGTGTAAGAGTGGGAGGTGCATTTGTCACTGTAACCACTTCTTACTTTCTGGTGAGAACTAGGATGCAAAGGCAAGATTTCATTTCCTGTTCATGTCAGTAGTCATTCTAAGCATATAAGAATGTTGCACTTTGCTTTTCACCGTGAAACAGGACTAGACTGGGAAACAGAAATTATAATAACTTCATTTTTAATATTTGATTTTTTATAAACCACAAAGTCTCCAAAAATAAAACCCTCAACCCCTACACCTTTTTTTTTCTGCCAGAAATCTTTGGGTTTGTGTCTCATGGGATTTGATCCCAGCTTTCCTACCTAGTTCAGGACAAATAGTAACCTGTACATACAGGCAGCGTCAAGGACTTTTGAGGCTAGCAAGATGCTGAACTTTCATTTATACATCTCAGCTTCCTTCTGTTAAGCAACAATTCCATTCTCTTTGACCAGGTGGGAAATTTATTGGTTTTATTCATCACAGGGACTCCACAAACACCACTTTGTCACCTTGCTAATTTCCCAAATCCAGTTTTGTACTGGTCATGCAGGTGTCTGCATGGTTGAAGTTTATGCAGAGATGAATTTGTTCATATGAAATAGGTCTAAAATTAGACGCGTTTAGATTTATCTACTTCAAGAACCACTTTTGCTGACTGATGTCTTTATGTTCTCTTGTTCACTGATTTTTTCTCATTATAAAGGACCATTGTTTATAAACTATAAGCAGATCACAGACAAGTGACATTTAGCATATAGTATTTATTCTATTATTTATTATTATTTTATAGTATTATTAACATTAGTTCCTTTGAAATATATATACAAGAATACCATGAAGAACAGATAGGTACGTTTACCCATTCCTTAAGTTATGCCCATGCATAACTCATCACCTTATGACAAGGTCTACAAAGAAGAGTTGGTAACTTAGAACTGAAATTTTCTTCTGTGCCTAAGAGATTTTTGAGTTTAATTCCTATTGACCCCTAAAGGAGGTTGAGCACTAACACATTTGTAACCTCAGACCTACCAAAGTGCTCAAGCCAGGATCCATACAGGCTTTTTGAGTCATAAGTTCCATAGGAATCAATAGGAAACTAGCTGCCTAAATGCCTCATGCATTTGGGCTGCGTGAAAGTATAATTCTTAGCTTGTTGGACTTTATTTTTGTTCTTATAGCCTGGAAAATGGATACATTCTTTTTGTTAGATCAGTATTTTTTCTGTCTATTGTTTTTAATTGCTTTTGAATTATTCCCTGCCAGTTATCACTATCCTTAATTCAAATATGGGTTGAAAAATATTTATAAAGAGCTCCATCCATCATCAGAAAGACAGTTTCTAAAGGTAAGTCCACATGGTTTGCTGTGATACAGACCTAATAACTGGCTTTTCAACCCGCAATAAATATTCCTTTCCCTGTCCTCTTCTGATTGCTCCATAATTAACACTAGGGAGACACAGATTTAACTGTCTGACGGATATTTATTTAAAATACCTTCTGCTGCATATATTAACATTTCTTTATCTACTTTTTTTAAAGCAGCTTGGAGTTCAGCAATAAAATCAGATCCAGAGTTTGGTTATGTTAATAGCCTTTCATGGCAGTGGTGTAGATCAATTTGGGGAAAGCAGTGAATCAGTCATCTGCAATATAATTGTATGTGTTTACACTGTAGAAATGTTTTTAGCATAAAACCACAATAGAAACATATGACTCACATCAATATCACTTATGATGGATAAATTGTGAAAGGAAGTTTGGTGAAAAGGAAGATTAAATGCTTTTCACATACATGTACTGCTGGCATATATTTATGTATTAACTTAGTCTTTCTCCTGAGCTTCTGCAAAAAGGCAGAACTGCAAATAACTGCTACTTATCCAATGCCCTGGTTAGTGAATACACTTGTGCCACTCAAAAAGAAGACCTAAGTGCCTATATGTGAGGTTAATTTTATTGCTAGCTCTGGCTATCTCATCTCTTGTATCTGTCTACTAAAAGTCCAAAAACAAGCTGATAAAATAGAATTTCTCCTTTTTCTTTTCTGTCCTTTCATTTTCCTTTTCTTCCTTTTCTTTTCCTTCCCTTCCCTTCTGGATGCAAATAGAACATGAGATTTTGGAAGCCAGCTAGGGGACACCACTGCTATTAATGTCAATGTTTCTGCAGACAGCTCTGACTACTTCAAGCTGTGTCTGGCTGAGCAATCTGGGGTGCAGAAACCCCACAGGGACAGCCACTGAGATTGCTCCTGACCAGTAAAGAACAGGACAATGTCCCTATTCTTTATGTCACTTATGCCACATGGTGAATCTGCTTAGTGTGGCTGTAGGAGCCAACATCACTTTTGAAACAAGTAAAGATAATCCAGGTTACTGATCTGTCAGGATGCACATCACCCAATCCTGTTGATCCCAGTTATTTTGCTACTGTCTGTAGGGTGGTTCACTGGAAACTTAGCAATGAGTTTTATCTGTCCTTTATGACAAAATCTTCCATAACAAATGAGTGAGAAAGACATTATGGGTTCAATACTTCTCTTGCCAGAAAAGTCTTTGTGTACATTCTTTGTACATATATATATAAAGGTATATCTAGAATAGAAGAATCTATTATAGACATGTTCTAATGCTATTGTCATCACAACAATGTTCGGGCATTTTCATATTAAGCCTTAAGGTCCATGATTAAGACCTAATTTACAGCTCAGCTTCTCCAAGGGAAGAATCCAGTGTGAAATAAAGTGCATTGTTTTGAGAGGGTTTTATTCTGTTTGGGGTTTATTTTCAACATATATGCTGAGGTCTGACAAGATGAACACTGTTTTCAAAAGCAGCAAAGTTGCAGATGGAGGAAATTATTTGTTTACAGTATTGTCTATCAAAGAAATGTCACAGATAGATGGGGTTTACTCAAATATTAGAGTTTGCAACCAGTTCTCTGATTTAGCTGGGTAATAAGTATATACTCAGGTAGCAAGACAGTTTGTTGTTGGCTACATATATCATGTTCAAAAGCACAGAGGAAGCCCAACAAAGCCACTTGTAATTTGCACTCACTAAATTGGATACAGATCCACCTTTTTCTCCAGCAGTAGCCTAGAATAACAAAGGTTTTGGGAAAAATGCCTGGGTTTGGTTGAACATTTCTTCTCATTGGCTATCTGCCACCACAAACACAGAGGGGATATAATAACAGTCATTTGGAGTTCTGTAAACCTTGTCATCTGAGGACCTCAGAATGCTTTCCAAGTGTTAATTAAATCCTCACAACATCCATGTACCCATGCATAGCAGATTTCAGGTTGTTAGGCTCTCCCCGTGACCACAGCAGCTCACTAAGTCTATTGCTCTTGGGAGACTTCAGACCCTTTCACACCAGAGACAAGAGATGCATCTCAGTTGCAACCCAAACACTGACATTGTGGTTTCCACTTGACTCTTTCAAACCAAAATTTAGGTGGTTTTCAGAGAAACTGAACACCAGACTCTAACTGCAGAGGAGCTTTAAGATAAGTTAACCTGGTGTGGGAGGATAATGCTTTATTAGCAGCTTCAGAGACAGCAGCTTAAGAAAACCACTCAGGTCAGTACAGAAAGAAATCATTCCTTAGTGCTGCAAAAGCACACAGTACCTCCCCGTGCTGCTGACTTCAAGCAATAAAAAACCATGAATTTACTCCAAAAAGTTCTTTTAATAGTCTTTTTGTCTTCAGGCTTTTTGTTCCCTGCCCAGTTCTTGAGACATTAGAGTATTAAAGTTCTTTGAGGTGGGAACAGATTTTTCCCACAACCATAAAGGAATGAAAACAGATATTCTTTTCAAGTCACATGGGTCATTAAGCTAGGAGAGAATCAAATATTGCAAGATGTGGTATAACTCAATAAGAGTTAGCAGTGTTGTTTGTTTAGCTTCTAAACACAGCATTATTTTCTCTTAATAGTCAGCTCCAAAAAGACACTCAATCTCAAGCTCGGTGCGGAAAGAGCTTTCTTACTGCACTGTAATGGGTATCTTGAAACATGTCCTTAAATATATTTGGTGTGATGATCTCAAACAAAATTCCATCTGAACGCTGTTTTAATTTTTCCCCTTATATGCATATTTGTTTAATCTACTGAGTGCGTGTAAATAAACCCAGCACTAAGCTCTATGGAGAGGTAAAAGTAAGGGTGTACTGAAGCACACACAAAGCTTTGCCTTGTTACCTCCTGTCCATGCAGTTTGTGATTCAGATTCTGATCATCTTGAATTTAGATCCCATTATGTCACCTATGGAGACAAGTAACACATGCAGATACCAGTAAATATTCTCCAGGCAGCCTTCTAAAAGCATTTATTTACCTTGAAATATCAATGTACAGTGCCTTATGTCACTAACAGTGCACTCTGGAAGGCCATTAACTCCTGTTTACCTTGCAAACACAGAGGAAACTCCACAGTGCTCTTGGTGACCACTGCATAATACAGATACACAAGAGGTAGCTTTAAAATGGAGTGTTTGGATGCCATAACAGCCCTATTGTGGTAGCCTGGAGCTCATTACGCTGCCAAGAGATCTCTTCAGGCCATACTGAATATGCAAATCATACTGATATTCCTTCTGTGTTCAGCAGAAGTCTGTACAAACTAAAGGTGATCTGAAATGGTTAACCAGCCCACTTTATAACTCCAGACATACCAAATAACAGACTACATTTCCAGAAATTACTTCTGACATTATTATGATGAATATAGAATCATAGAATAGTTGGGGCTGGAAAGGAACCTAGGATATACTTGCACAGTGCTACATCCAGCACCTTTCTTGGTTTATAATTAGAAACCACAAGAAAATGTACTGTCTAGAAGCAAATATTACTTTTTTGTATTGTCTCTTGGTGATTGGTATGAAAGTTATGAAAGCCTCACAGGGTAACAAGCTATAATACTAAGTGTCTTGGGTTTTTTTAATGGCTAATATAATCTTCAAGTCATGAAGTGCTGTACTTTTAACTATGGGAAGGCCATCCAAACTCTTAGATAAAGTTCCAAAAGATTTTACTTATGAATTTCTTCCCGGGAGGGTTCATTTAGAAGGAGATGTAAGCAGCACTCCTGATCCATACATGTTACACTACATCTAACACAAGATTTGAGAGCCTTCCAGCCCTATATACAGTAATACCACTAATTATTTTTGCATTTTTCATGTTCAGCCTCCCTCTGAATTAAAGGCATATGAAGTAGGATGCTTTGCAGTGTGCGTGCAGATATATGATATATTCTTTAGAGGAGGCAAGTTCAAAGAAGCATACACTGCACATGGAATGGTTTTTGCTTCCATGTGATTGTGATTCAGATAACAGACAACTGAAGCTTCACCTACTGCATGTAGCCACCAGCTCTAGCTTTTAAGACTTATTACAACATTGGTAAACAGTCTTTCTTTTAGCATATTATTTGATGATCACTGTATTTGCTTCTGCAAATACTAAGCAGCTCCTAATTTATTCTCCTAAAGCAGACCCAGATGTGCTTTCCATCATCCTTTTCCCCAACCAGCATATGACAGGCCAAATAGTAAATCCAGTTGTTCTCTTCCACCCTGCAGTGCTGTGACCTCACCCTTCCTGCTTCTGTTTCTCCTTCTGAACAGTCTTAAAGAGCTCCAAGACCCAACTGCTGAAGACAACACCTACAATATTTCACACATCGTTATTCTCTAGGAACTATTTAATGCAAACACACTCATCTAGGTACTTACAAATGTCAACGTAACTTCAACAAGCAGAAACTGTGTCAAAACAATCTAGTTGCCACCCACTGGAATGGGAAGGTTTGGGGACAGAGGAGAAGCAGTTGAAAACAGATCATTTCACTTTTTAATACGGGTTTTGACATTGCCTTATGTGAAGTTCTCGCAAGGAAATTAAGGGAGGGGAGATTCAAAAACATTTGAGTAACTCATCAGTAGTTTGTGATCAAATTAAAGGGAGATATCAAGCAGAATTTCTGGGGAGTTCATCTCTGCTTTAGAGTGTATTGAAAGTTTCCATTAAAACCTCAACAAGGGAGTAAAGACTGATCACTAAAACTGTAGATGACACAAGTCCCAGAAGGACAGAAACCACTCTGAAGGAAAATATCATACCCATAAAAATCTCAATCTCAGTTCTTTGGTTGGTTTTAGATCTTCTGAAAAGATCCCAAAAGACAGTGAGGGTAATGTCTAAATTTATTAGGTTTTATTTAACTTAAAGCCAAGAATTCTAAAGGGGATGTTAGAAGTGTTAAAGATATGAAAGGCTATTAGAAGTAGAACTGATGCAAAGGACAGAGCAAGGTATCCCAGGTTTACACTATGGCAAAAGAAAAATTTCAGATTAGACATCAGAAGCAGTTTCTAACAATGAAGACAGTAAAGCTCTGGAATAAATGGAGAAGGAAGTGGGTAAAGTCACCACCAGATTAGATGAATGTCTACTAGAACTATGATGGAAGCTGAACCTGGTCCCAATTCAGATAAAAGATATTTCCCACCCACATTTGTGTTTCATTGTCCCATAGAATTTGAGTACCTACAAAACCAGTATTGCATTTGTCCTCACAGCAAGCCCATTTGGTAGGGAAATAAATGTAGTTATTTGTATTTTTAATTAAATGAATGAAATGAAATGAAATGAAATGTGCCCTTAACAAATACACAAAGAAGATGCTAAATCCCAGATCCAAAACATCCTAAGGAATCTCATGCCCACTGACATGCTGGTGATCCCCTGTAAATCTAGATGAGTTCTAGGAACTTGCTAAAGTCTCTTCTGTACATTATAGCAACTGAGCTACATCATTGTCATTTGTTACATTTCGTGTCCCTATAGAAAAATGAATAGAATGGAATTTCTCTTCTTCTAATCTATCCCACACGTTTCATGAAAAAATAGATTTGGTAAATACAGTCTATAAACCAATATATGGGTTTTTTGGCAACTTTTACAGTGCATTTCAACTTTGATCACAATTTCAAATGTGGCACTTACTTGTATCATGACTGCTCTCATTTCAAAGCCTTGTTGCTTGTGAAAAGTGGGATACAATGTCTTTGAAGCTAACAGCCATCAAGATATTACATTAATACTATATTGACTCAGCCCTTCATCCTTCCAAGGTGTATAAATTGAGTTGCATGAAGACAGGTATGTGATGATACCTTTCAAAGGAGATATTTGTCTGCTCATTAAAATCACTTTTACTCCGTGTGTCCCAGAAAGGCATCTTTGTAGGACATAGTAATTAAAGCGCAGAAATGTGGTACTTAGGAGAGCAGACTGATGTTCCTTGACCCTGGACATGTAATTTCCCCTTCCTGTGCTTCAGTTTCTGTCTTTATAAATGGAAATAATGATGTTTTGCAGACTATATACCTTTGCAAATAAAAGATAGACTAGGGGCAACGTGGGCCCTCTCCAGAAGCTATCAGGAGAACTGGCTAAGCTGGATTAGAAGACTGAGGCTCTTAATGACTTCTTTGCCTCAGTCTTCACTGGCAAAGGCTCTGACCACACCACCCAAGTCTTGGAATGCAGATGCAGGGACTGTGAGAATGAAGACCTTGGCCCCACTGTAGGAGAGGATCTTATTCAAGACCATCTTAAGAACAGCTTAAAACAGGAAACAGCTGTATCCTCATTCTGGAGAAACAGAGACACACAAATCAAATGCACTTCCTGTGGTCACAGTAGAAATTGTAACTAAATCAGGGATCCAATTTGCCACTCAGTGCCTTAAGCACAGGTTTTTTCAGGTGTTCTCCCTGGACATTAAAGATTTAGTGGGAATTGTTGTGAGAGGGTGGATTTGTGCCAATATCCATGGCTATAATTCTTCCTCCCTCTCAAGTTATGCAGAAAACAGTTTGCTGACACTTTGCTGGCCTTCCTGACACCCCAGAGGTGACCATATAGCAGTAAATCTGCACAGACTATAAATTATATAGATCCTTTCATCCTATGAAACAGCAATCAAAATCTTACAGTTTTCCAGCCATTTATGTGAATGGAAGGTGCAGCAGAAGGAAACTCAGTACTTGCTGCAAGGTGATAGGGGTTTGGAAAAGTCCCAGGGACAAAGGATGCTCATTCAGAGGTCAATGGGCCAGCTCATAAATCCTCCCAGCTTGCACAGCATCTTCCTTTCGTTGTCACTGTGCACAGACACCAAGGGGAAAATCTGTTAGTAATGTAGTAATTGTACATTTAACTGCTGTTACCATGTTACACACCAGGCATTTCCTTCCCTCTTGGATACTCTTTCTTTCCACCATCGCTTCCCTTTACTTCTTGTTTCTGAATTTCCTTTCCTCAACATATTGTTCCTTGGTGCCTCTCTCCCCTTGGAACTTAGGGGTTTCATTATTGCTGCCAAACCCCATTCCATTCAACAGAATGATTAACATCTAAGCAATAATATAATTGACATTGATGTACCAATATAGCTCCTCCATTTCCACAGGTTAAGCAAAGATTGTGGTGCTCAGACTTCTGGTTCACTGATCTATCAGAAGGGGCTACAGACTAAGTATCGTTTATGTGCTTTGGATGGAAGGTTAACTTTTTCTTTGAATATTTAGAACTTGGAGGGCATATAAACATAATAAGTTCAGGTGCCCACAAAACATTTTATGAATGGTCGTACAGCAAGAATTTAATACTGAATAACATTTCCTGTGCACTCAATGCTTCTGATCCATCAAAGGTTTTCTGTCCCAGCTCCCATAGTAGTCAAGTTCTGGGTACCCAGAATAATCTATTTCTACTGTCTAAGAATCAGTGTCTCAAAATGACATCGATGACTTCCTGAGCTGCCTTAGGCGCTGCCCAGTTCTGGGCTCCCTCGTACAAGACAGAGATGGACAGAGGTGGAGCGGATCCACCAACAGGCCACAGAGGTGATTAAGGGACTGGAACATCTCTTGTACAAGGAGAGGTTGAGAGAGCTGGGACTGCTCAGCCTGGAGAAGAGAAGGCTCAAGGAGATCTTATCAGGGTGTATAAATACCTGCTGAAAGGCAGTAAAGGGGACAAAGTTCTCAGTGGTGCCCAGTGACAGGACAAGAGGCAATGGGCATGAATTGAAATACAGAAAATTCAGTTTAAATATCAGAAAAAAAGGGCTTTTTACTATGAGGGTCACTGAATTCTGTAACAGGCTACCCAAATAGGTCTTGGTGTCTCCAGCCTTGGAGATATCCAAAACCCAAATGGACACACCCCTGGGGAACCAACCTGCTGTAGGTGACCATGCCTGAACAGGAAGGTTGGATAAGACTGTCTCCAGCGGTCCTTTCTAACGTTGCCTATCCCTAGATACTATGGTTTTGTGAAATAAAATGTTCTAGTGTGGGGAAAAAACAAATGTAATTAAACTCTTTCCCCTGTAAACCACAGTCCATTACCATAGCATACAGGAGTAGAGGGGGAATAAAGATTTGCAAGTTCTGAACAACTTTAGAAACTAATACTATTGGAGCAGTGGTCTGAAGGGTCCATCAGAGCAACTGAGTTCAGTCCCCTGCTTTTGCAGGTCATCATAACAGGTAACACCTGCTCTAAACTTCATTATAAATGAGGTCCAGGCACACCTGGGAAGATCAGGTGTTTCCAGATTGAAAAAGAGAACTTAAATGGGACACTTGCAGAGAGGGCCACACTGCTCATGCTCCAAAATACCCCTTGAATGAGAATGACCTGTCTTGTGTGGTGTGGCTGGAACATGGAGGAAAGGTAAAAGCTATGTCTGAGTTTGAGTCTGTATTATCAATATCGTATAAAAGAAGCTGGAGAGCTGAGTAAAGGAGGTCTAGATGCAATACCCTAAGTTCTGGGGGGACTAGTTCTGAGTTCAGCTGATGAGGCTTGTATTGTTATTTTACTGTTAAATGCTGTGTACTCTTCCAGTATAAATATAAGTAATAACCTTTAGGTCCATTTAAGCAGAAAAATCTTGTTTTCATACACTTACAAAAACAACAGGAAGGAGTAAAGAGTGCTTACACACTCTTACTTACACAGTGTTGCAGTTTAGGCTTCCTTTACAAAGTAGGACCCAGCATCTACTATCTCATGATAAATAGAAGCTGTACTGCATGACACTTCTGAACAATGGGTGAAATGGATGTTAGAAAAATCTCATTTATCTTCTGCTTTATTTCTTGATAGAGGTCCTTGTCACCATGGCTATTATATGACTGGCCCTAGAAAGACCACCTCATTAGTTTTCTTTATCAAGATAGCAAGGTCTCCTTTAAAGGGACAGCACTTAGATTGTAGATTGAAATAGAAAACAGATTTAACTGTGTGAATGTGTTTCTACCTCTGTTTTCACTGCTTAAATATGTAAGTTGTTTCCAGAGCTGTCACCCAGATGAAATTAATGCTCTGTGATGAGGAAGGTATCCCTGGAACAGAGATGTAAAAATGGAATTTGATGAGCAGATTGCTTGTATTTGCCTCATGCGTTTCTTTAACTCATGTGCCATTTCTTTCATATAAAAACACACACCGAGGGAGGAAAAAAAATGAAAGCAACTTTCTGTAAACTCTGTAAATCTATTTTCCCCTTTGTCTCTTCCACTCACAAATACATCTTCCTCTTGCCTGACAACCACTTTGAAGATTCGCCTCTATTGCCACCAAAGCAACCATGTGAGTGTCAACAAATCAGTAATGATTTAGAATATGTCAAAGGAAATGCAACATTTTTGTCTCTTCAAAAATCTTAATGACAGGTAGATAGAGTTGGACAACACCATCTTCATTGGCTCTCTCTGAGTTTTGATGGGTATTTTCCACAGAACAAAAGAGTTTGCTTCCTTTCTGCAGCAGGCAAGGCAGTAGAAGCATAACCGTAAAATCTGATAGTGCCAAATAGTTGCATTACCCATGTCTAGCTTTCTGCATAATTAAAAATGTTTTGGACTTTATTATGTAGAAGATCAATGATTCCAAAATAATATTGCTTTTTTCTTCATTATGAATTATGATATAGTAGTAATTAACTCTCAGAATACACTGCTAGCCTTAAATAGGTGATTAAAAGTACCCTTTCATTTGATAACTCACTGGAGAAGAGCCTTAGAGGTAAAAGAACATTGAATGGATCTGACAATACTATTAGCTTACTGTATAAATCACAGTGACTTATTTCACTGCATTTTAAATTAAGATAAAATATTAAAATGCAGGAAAAAAAGAAAAATTGCATTAATACAACATTAAAGTCAGAAATTTTAAGGCACAAGATTGGGAAGTGAAAAAGCTCTGTTAGTAATAATCTATAACAGGTGTGTGTTTTCAGTGAGTAACCTGAGTGATAAATGCTGTATCTGAATACATTGAAAATATCCTAAATATAAAGGGATAGCTACATTTGCTAGGAATAGATTAGGTACATAGAGTTTAAAATCCTATTCCTGTTTTATTTACAGGTTTGATAGAATAGAAATGGCAGTGTGGGTTTTTCCTTGAAGTTGTTGCATGCCATACTGCAAACCTTTTGGGAGTACATTCTCCTTGTGTCAGGCCCACTAAAGAAATGGAGCTGTCAAGTTTCGGAAGCTCACTATGAAAGTGAATAGAAAGTGCATCAAGAAAGCACAGGAACAGCTTGTGCTTCAAAGAATTTGCAAGTTCAGTGTTAGAATTACCAGATGCAGAAAGATTTCAGAGAAAGAACATCAAATAGATCACCATGGTGGATGGAAAGTCATTGACACTATGGGTCTGTCCTGCTTTGAATGAAACATCCCTTAGGCAAGGTTGCTGCAGACTCATTGATTAAACCACCAGTGCAGAGTTCCTTGTTGAGTTGCTTATGTCTGAAGTGAACTTGTGCTCTTTTAATGCCAGTTTTGTTACTCCCCTCCTATCAGTGATTTCCTTTATGGAATTTCCTCAGCATTTAAGAAATAAAGAAGACTGAGAGAAGAATGGAAAATGAAGGTTCCCTAGCACTCACTTTCTCAGTTTGTTCCTACCTTTCTAATCATGCAGATGTTTTCTCTAGGAGCTCCTTTCATTTTAGGGTTCTTGAAAGTCACATTTCTATTCCACTGAAGCACAATCATCCCACTCTTGAACAAGTATTGTGCCAGAAAAAACTGTGTCACATCACTAATACACATCACATTGGTTACTACATTGTGTAGGTCTGCATGCCATTAGTAACAGACACATATGAGCTGAAGAAATCGAAGAAGCAGCTGGACATACAATCATTTGCTATTCCTAATACAAATAGCCTGTCAGGGCTCTGAACACTAGTGCTCAGGCCAAAGCCACAACAGCAGAAAAAGGTGAGAGAGCTAGTGCAAACCTGTAGGTGCTTAGTCTAAATAGACAAAACAAAGTGGGGAAAAATGCTGGGGAAATGGAGTACAGATGTGGAGTCATAAAGGGAATAGCCTAACAAGCACAGAGTGCAGCTAGATGATGACAAAGCTGGGAGAAGAATCAGCTCCACAGACCCCCAGTTCAGGGCATAACATAGCAGGTTTAGTGGATGGCCATATTGGAAACCTATCCAATTTGTTGGTCTTTCACAAGCCAGTTTAGAATGAAAGAAAAAACCAAAACCAAAGAAGAAAAGTAAAAAGAAATTATGAGTTTAAAAGCCATTGGTTTTAAATGACTATAATAATCTTTGAGGCAGGGGATAGGATGTATTTTGAATGTCATTGCCACCTGCTATTGCATATACTGATCACGCCCATGGTCTGGACAACCAACACACAGAGATGGATCAGTCAGTATAAATATCATAGACACTTGTGTTACATAACAAATCTTTATATATTTACCTTTCAGAACATTAGATTGATCGCCTGTGAACTTTGGTCTTTTCACAGTCATAAATATTATTGTTTCCCATTCGTAGCAACTACAGAAAAAGCAGGGATACTGCTGATGGAAAGACCATGACCTTACTTATTACACCACCTGTGTACTCTTGAGAACCCTATAACTGAAACATTACACGTTGACTCACCTTTTTCTTATGATGTATTGCGACTTTTCAAGGCTAGTGTTTTCAATCATGGATTTTCAGTGCTGTATCAGTGTAACAGATTTTAAATCTATTCTATTCTGAGAAAAGCTTGGCCTCCTCAAGAAACTCTCCATCTTTCACAGTTATTTTATTTCATTAAAATGGTTGCTCTAAACAATTCCCTTTTCTCCTATAGTACAGATTATTCTTGAGTAATACTTCCTACAAGGTTTTCTATTAACCAGAAAAGATTCAAAAGTATAGTTAGGCCATTCAGGACTCCAGCATATCAACACTGCACACCCGTTCCCCCCTCAAAGACTCCTACACCTTCCTTACACCACATGTAGATATAAAAATAATCCTCCTACTTCTACTGTATCTTGCAAATGTTATCCCCTCTGTTCCACTTGTCTCCTGTAAACCCTTCCTTGTTGGTACTACCTTCAGCTTCTCTCTGCTGCTCTTCCCCAAAACAAGCACTCAAAACAGGAAAGTGTCTAAGATGTGCTCATCTATCAGTGGACATACTACACTTATAGAAGCAGCCTGTTAGTTGTCTTCCCAGGAGATACCTCCTGATGGGAAGCAGTCAGACCATCTGCAGATCATCCTCCAGGATATTCACCCAATGATTCATTATGAATAGTTCATTGGCCTAATAAAACCTATTAGTACCATGAGGCAAAATGACTATGGAGAGCAAATATGTTTCTAGCTTGACTAATATGATCGCCTAAATATCTTTTGAAGTTTGGCTCTTGTTCTGTCAGACGTTTGAAGGATGCCAATAGCCAGAAGACATTTCTCCCAGTGAACTCCATGAATGTTGCTCATCTACCAGGGCTTGCTGCAGCCTCATGCACACAGCTGGGAGTTGAAGGAACACAGAATATGGCTCATCTATCTGTGGCAGCTTTCCACTCCCATGGGAGAAATTAGCTCTCTGTGCTAGCAGAAAGCTCAGTGAATAATGTATTTTAGCCCATAGTCCCTACAACACTAAGCAAAAAGTGGAAGGGACTTTGAAGACACTTGTTTCCCTAGCTGTGGGAAATGTATTGCCTTCAAATTGATATATATAATAATCCCAATGATAACCAAGCAATGATTTGGAGCTTTTGATCACCCTGACTATTTAATTTTTTCCACCTCTTTATGCTAGTTAATTGCTAGTTTAAAATCCTACTGAAACACATATCTCCTCCTGTAGGAATAGTTGGTGAGAATATATTACAGGAAGTTATATAGGAAGATACAGGTGAGAAAACACATGTGAAATATTCCCAGATTCTGGAAAGCTTCCTTGCCAGACAACTGATGATTACAAAAGAAAATCATTGATAACTGACTAACTGGAAGCACTGATGTTTCTAGACTGATGTTATTAATACCCTGTCCACCATTGCACACTATCTCCCCATTGCAAGTAATAGTACCTACAGTGTTGTGTGGTCAGTGTTGTAGAAGGTTTCCAGAGACTTTCCAAAGACTTGTCAAGAGGACACTGGATTGCATATAAAGTCCTATGGAAAAATCGAACCCAATTCCTGGCTCTACAATTGCCTGAAGGCTAAATAGGCACAAGTTCTACTTCCTCAAATATAGTTAGGTTCTTAGCATCTACCAATTCCACAGTGAGTTATATGCCTTAATAAATTCAAGGATCCCAGTCTAGATCTCATTATACCAGATGGGACACTGGTACTAGTATGTGTGTAGGGGTAAGGAATTATTGACAACGGTTTTAAGTGAAAATATCTAATTCTGTTAATTCTTTGAAGAAACCTCTTATTTTTGAGAAATAACATGTCATTCTTCACCTAAAATTCCTTGCATAATTTCCAGCTTCTTTCTTCTTAATAGATGTTCCAGAACAATGCTTCCATATTTTAAATAACGAATGTCTTCTGAAAGAAAGCATAAAATCATTCTTGGCTATGGTTACTAGAGAAGTTAATGTGAGCTACTTAGATTACTATTATTAAAATGGTTTTCAAATGTTTTTACTAATGTAAGTCTATATTGAGAGCTTGATCACGAATGGCTTCTGTTCTTCAAGTTCTTTTTGACCTGCATAATCCCTTGGTTTAAATTCTTGAGGGAAAATAAAAGGGCATTAAAGAAATCATGCTCTGTATACAAATAATGTCTCATTATTTGCATAATGAAGGAATAGTCTTTCTATTATTTACTGCTTTCTTCTTTCACTGAAACATTTCTTCACATCCGCAAAATACACAGCCTGGAATCACAGAGGTCTAAAGTTTGACAGTGTGTTAAAATACTTTCTCTGCAGTAATTAAAAATAGGCTGTACCAGTTGCTACTTTTTCTGTCAACCAGAAGATTACGAAAGGTTTGCAGTGGGGGGGAAAAAACCAACAACCCACCCTGCTTTTTTTTGTTGGCCTATGGGCAATTTCCTGACTGCTTTCTTCTTTACTAAAATAAGGAAATCATACAAAACAACCAAAGAAATAAACAACCAAACAAAAGAACAGACTAAGAATAAGGGTAATCTCATAAGGTATCAAAAAATCTAACTTTGACTTCAGTTGTCTCTTCTATTGAAGTGATAACAAGGAATTGCAAATATTGAGGAATACTCTGCTCTCAAAGTAGCAAAAGCAGCCTGAGCAAAGGGAGGAGACATTTAATGTGTTCACAGTGCCATGAAAATGCATCCTGCCACAGCATGGCTTCTTCCCTCCTTTCATGTTTAACCCGCGTAACACTGCTGGTGAATATCTGTTGTTATTGATGCAGTTAATGGTTCTGGTATTATTAGTTAATCAGTAGAGATTCCCATTTTCAGATATCTTACTATTCATTCTCATAGAGCCTTATCCTCAGGAGTATTATAATGGTTTTTAGTGATCAGCTGATGGTAATTATGGAAGAAAAATATTTCAGATGAACGAGAGATTGAGATTGAGTGAATTGAGCAAGATCACTGAAGTGATTTTGGGATTGCTTTACCACTCCATTTCCCATCTCATCCCCCATCATCTGCAGGGTGTATTCTTCCCTTGACGACTTTAGCCACAAATAATACTGTACAACTTTTCTTTTGCTGTGGAAGTGTGGTAGTGTACTGCCACCCTCTGCTGGAATATACATGGACCAAGCACCCACCTCCCCATGTCTATTTAGAAAGAACAGTACGTATTGCATCGTTATCTGATATAACAAAAAAACTAAGGAATATGGAATGTTAATTCGACATTTATTTATTTATTTTTGTAAAAAGGAGGGTTTGAATCTTTATAATATTTTTTATTACAAGACTAATGTGCATTAAGTACATAAAATTCAGTTCCTACAACCTTTCCAAAGGGAGTAATGGTGAGGAGATTTTCTATGGAGTTTTGTCAGAGAACTTCCGTGTTACTGGTTGCAGAGTTGTGGACCTCTGGGGATTCTTTGGTTACTTCAAATTTTACAAGCATTATGGGAGGATTTTAATAAGCTTCCAGTTGTGAGTTTTGCAACACTTCTAAATATCGCTAGAGAACAACTAAAAGCAGAAAGACAAGTTCAGCTACTGTCCATCCTTTCTATGAACCAAGATCTACATGGTATTACTCAGGTGATAAGCCAGAATTTCTTGCTTTGTTACAGTGGAATCAAAGTCTTTTGAGTTACAAAAGCAAATAAAGGTCATAGTGAAATAAACAGATGTTTAAATTATTTAAACAAGATCAAGAGATCAATAACTTTGCTTATGTGTTTGTTCTAAAGAGGTACAATAAGGCCCATTGTTTTAAGCCCAAGTGATGAAACTGGGCACCTCGATTTCTGCTTGTCCAGTTTGGTAGTTTAGATGCAGATAAATGGAGTTCAATCTTCTCTGAGTACCAGACTTCCCCAAAATATTTAAGCCCAATACCAATGGATTGAAAGCCACTGATCCCTTCTCAAAACTGAGGTTTATTTTTCCATCATTGTTAATGTGCAGGATGAGTTCAGTTTCTAAAAAAAACTTGAGCTATTAAGATCAAATTCTGACCATATGGGAGTTACAAGAAGGTCTCGGAGCAGGAATATTCCATCATGTTAATTGATTACTGCAATATGTTGCACATGAGGAGAAGGAAGGAAAAAGAGTGTTATGAAGATGTTCCAGCAGGTCCCATCTTTTAAGTAATGCAGATCACCGAAGATTTATTGGCCAAGAATTTACAGCTTTTATTCACATTTGGCTCTGATTTAAGGATGTGATCCAGATTATTGAAACAAATGGTAGACAAAACCTTGACTGTACTTGAGCTTGGTTCTTTACAAAATGAAGTTAACTATTAAAGACAACCCTTGGTTTACCTAGGACAACTAGATCTTTACACTTCACAGTCTGTAGCTGTTGAACAGCACTGAATTAAAAGGTAGTCTGTCATATGTTATGATAGTGCCAAGATTATATTCTATGTACGACCACCTAAGCCTTTTTTCATTAATAGTATTTAATAACTTGTATTTATATTAGATGAGCAAAAATAGAAGGCATTATTTTGGGTAATCACCTACTCATAAAGTGTTGTTTGTGTTTATTTCTAATCCAGGGTGCATTCATTACTATTTCTGTTCAAAAATGCCTTCATTCTCTGCTCTTGAACCTTAGCTATATGAGGAAAAAAAGACAAAATGGAAGTCACAATAGCGTAAGCAAAGGAAAAAACATGGCAATTTATGAGGGAAAGTGTAGCATAAGGGGAAAGTTTGCTTAACATTAAGGCTCAGTACGTCATCCTCTTCACTAACAATTTGGAATTTAAAATCAATTCAAATTAGTAACATGAAAAAGCTTTCAATAAACTCATGGTGACTGGACTTATGAGCCATCTGTGCCATACACTGGAGCTTAACTGCATTACTGTGGTCAAAGTACTGAATTAAAGGGAGTCAGGAGAGGGACAAGGAAAGAGAAACAAGAGGTATAGCCCTAAAACCTCTATAAATCTAACCTCCCTCCTTCCTACTGCCATCATTAGATTCCTACTCTGCTGCTGAATAGTCTCAGGTAGGGCTTTAGCATTTGACAAATGAAGGCAATTTGAGGATTTTATACTTGTGGATACATTGTAGGACTTAGTGTGTGACTTAAAAGCATTTTTCTTGTAAATCAAATATTACCTTGGAAAATAACAATACTGGCAAATGAAACCAGTGAGGTGCCACTCAAGACTACAGTCCTGCTTTAATCATGTTGCTCTTTGAGAATTTAAAGCTTTTAATCATGCCAGGCTGCCACGTTTTGGGTTAAAATTCATGGGAATTTACAGGTATTATTTTGGGCACTGGAGAGCTCACAAATACAACAGGGACTCTACTGAAGTCATAGAAATCTTTGTGTTATTCTTTTGTGAATACTCCACAGTGACTGCAAAGTTCAAACCTAGCTGGGTTCACATGTGACAAAATTAGTGTAAAATGGGCTTAATTTGCAATTTCATGTCATTTGTTCTTCTGCACTTTTCCTGTCTGCTACGCATTAGCAGCTGATTCAGTGTAAAAACAGGATCATTTCATTGCTTCATATCTTCATAGCAAAAACCTGTGTTAACTTTTGTATTAGTGCTTTAACCTTGAGTTAATAAATACATCAATGAGTCCTTACTTTTATGCTGCTTTCAGTATCCAGTCAAGACCAATGTGGTCTTATGATATGACACAGGCCAACAATAAGCTACTTAGAGTTTCATTCAATAAGGTAATTCTTTATCTTTTAGATTAATTTTTCAAATAGTTACCTATGAGATACCAATCCAGAATATAACCACAAAGCCATTAGAAGCTAGTCTTGGGGTTTCCTTCCTTGTAGGTTTAAGGAGAAATGTAAGAGCTGGCAGCAAACATCAAGGATAAATTCCATTCCTCTCCCCTACACTGTATGTATACAGTTACATAGCATTGAAAAGGTTTAGAAACTAATAGGGGCAGATAATGAATATAGCATACCATTATAGACACATAACCAAACAAAATGGTACTGACTAGTTGCTAGTGCAGATAAACTCTAGAATGACATGCTTTAGTTTTATGAGCATTGAAGTCTGCTTTTACGAAGCACACTGCATGAAAGTCTAAGCCTTTTGAATATTCCTTCAGCAGTAATACTCCTCCTGTTGACAAATCTTTTAAACACCTTATGCGAGCATCACTTCATACAAATCAGATTCTCAGAGGTGCCATGTGAGAACACATGCATTAGCTCCAAATCCACCAGAATGCCAGGGATAAATGCATGTTGCCGAATCATGGGAAGATCAGAACAATTTTTAAGGAGCAGTCTTTCTAGAATGTAGATTCATTGCTTCATAACACCATTTTCAGGCAGATTTATTTCTGAGTATGAAGTTTTGAGTTCATCTTAGTTTGTATTTCTGAACCCAAGACTGTCAGCTAGATATTTGAAAAGCCATCTCTCAGCCATTTAAACTAACTTATTCATGGATATGCATGGCTTGTAAACCTGCTTCCATATACCAATCTTAATGAGATTTTGCTCTTCAGCCCTCTAGTTATGGGCAAAACAATCTGTTTTTGTGACTCCAGTGTGTATGCTTTGAATGTGAAATAGACTTGCACGTTTCTGTCTCTCATTTTTGTACCTGGGTGACAATTTATGTTATGCTCAGTGAAATACAGTTTTAAATCAGTAAAAAAAATACTTTAATTGTACGTAATTTTCTGAATTTCATCTGTTTTCAATTTTGTATAAGCATAGAAAAATTACTGAAATATCAGTCTATACAATGGAGTTCTTGGAAAAAACCCTTTATGATTGTTGACAGCAATTATGTCCAAAATATACCCCATTTAATATGAAAAGAAGAATGCATAAACCATTTCCAGTGCAAGCACAATGCCAAACAGCACAATAGATTTAATATTTCTCTCAAGGTGTTGAAATTGTTCATTAACTAAATTCAATTAGTTAAGTAAAGAAAAAAGGACTGTATCACCATAATTCTAGTCATTTAGCCCTTAATAGCTATGAATTATTAACATTATGAAGTTGCTTGTGTATAGCCTGGGAACTCATCTTCAAAATCCCTAGATGCTTGCTACAGACATGCTTACATGACTTGCAGTGCTGAGCAACTGCACTCAGCTGACATACTTCTTGCCTGCTGACCCATGCCATCTGACCTTCTGTATGCTCCACTCTTATCCCATTTGTAAAACAAAGCAAATAGCCTTAAATAACCATCAGGAGAGTTTAGCATATTTTAATTTGCATTTACAAGAGGTGACAAATGCACTGAAGAGTCAAATTCAGTAGAAGTTTATCAAAGAACCTTCATTTATAGTGAGCAATAGCATGTGAGCACTAGAAAATGATGTACAGAGGTTCCTTCCATCCTAAAATCTTCTCTGGGATTCTATGAATTATATAATTTAGTGAATAAATTGCTCAAGGATTTGCAAACAGTGAACTGATAGCCAAGAAAAGTAATCAGAACATCCCAGTTGGAGTAATCATCACTATGCTGATGTTACAACGTATCTTACATGAAGGAACTTTCATTTGAAAGGAAAGGGATTTCAATCACTAGTAAATAAGGTGCTGATGCAGAAGGGTTATATTGGGATATCTGTAGCCCAGACTGGCTAACCAGTTATGTTCCTCAATTGCACAAAGCTTTTAGTGCTGCCAGGGAATCTCTTAAAGCTTACCTGGAGCAAGAATAAATTGTTGAGGAAGGAGATGTGGGAATGGGAATATTACAAAACTCACTGGTGAGGCTATAGGGAGGTAGGTTATAGCTCCAAGTTCTATAGATTTAAAGTTAGGTTTAAATTGTCCTAATTTGTCACTGGACAATATATATTTTATAACATGATGCTTTTTCTTCATGGACTGGTAACCTCATCCAGTTCTGAGCAGAAGCCTGGCTGTTTCTGTCTGACCTATGAAGGTTGATCCAAAACCAGGAGTTTTCCCATCAGAGACAGACTGGGAAGCCCAAAAGAGACAAACTGGGAAGTCAAATGCCTTAAAGGACTTAGTTCCAAACCTGTAACACTTATGTTCATTCAGAATGGCAAACACACGTGCTCTACGAAGTCAAGATAAATGTGAATTATGTGCTCATCTGATTTCTGATGTGAGTCTGTCAAAGTCCTTTGGACTGCACCGGGGGAATCAGTTCACAGTTGTGTTGTGGTGTTTTTATTTAGCTCTGTTTAACCTCCATTATGTTGGTGTTGAAGAGCCCATTTGACAGCTTGATTTTGTGTAGGTAGGCAATGAAGAAGATGGATCTTGCTTTAGGTAACAGGAAACAGCAGAGAGAAACAAAGCAAATGGGAAAGGCCAGAATTGGATGCACATGAAGTGAACAAACAGTAGGAGTGGGACAAGGACTTCTTTGGTTCATGGCTCACTTAAACCATAACTCAAATGCACCACACTAGAAGTAGCTTACCAGCTCACTTTCTGGTAGTTTATGTCTTCATTCCTAAGAAGGCATTGGCTCAGGTTTAATCAAAACTTCTTTTGTAAGGTGGGATAATATTTTCTGCAATGAGACACCAACCCAGTCACCATAGGAATAGTGATAATACATCCACGCAGTACATCAATAATGTTCTTTCCATGCAGCTTAGATGGGCAATGCCTGCTGAGTACCTGGGTTATGGCTGAGGTCCTCAGTACTTACACACGAGTGACTGAAAGAAGCAAAATGCAGTCCAGTCATGTTATAATACCTCTTTGAGTCCCATACTATTGGTAGCATGCTACACTTCTGCTTTCTAAATTCAGAGTAGCCACATTGAGCAAATATTAAGAAACTGCCTGATTTTTTTTATCAAGTTCATGGATAAGACTGATTTTAAGCATGCAAATGGACCTTTTGAAGTTGTAGCAAATTTGCATGTGACACTATACATGTGCTTTAGCAATGTGCTTCATGGAACTGTTAATGATTTTTGTCCTGAGCGTTTTAATGCCAATTCTAGCAGCTTTCATGCATGAAATTCCTTTTACTGACACACTTATGTGGATAATCTGGCATTTAACTCCTATCTTTACTCAGTCAGGTACATTTTGCTTTCATCTTTATTCTAAGCCAATACAGTGTTTGGTGATTACCTTTATCAATCTCCCTGCACTAGATTTGAGTATACTCACTGAATAAACTGCACTATAAACAACCTGTTTAGTATGTAGATAAGAACTGTATCCTTTTAATCCCAAATTGCTATTACATCAGGCCCCAAATGTGTAATTTAAGGATCAAAGCCTTAATTGCTATCACAAATGTAATTCAGCAACAAGGAAAACCTGAATGATTTTCAGATAAATAAAATCAGGCAAAATCAGTGCAACTCTGTAACCATTTCTCACATATTACTTAGTGTATTTAATGTCATTTTGTATTTTTCTCTGTTAGGTGTACAAATAGAAAGAGCTCAAGGAGTTAATCAGCTGAACAGGTAAGAGTCAAATTGACCCTAGAGCTTCAGAATTTCATATTGATATTTTATTTTGCTACTCTTTACAATACAATTATAGTAAATTTATAATACAAGATTCTAAACTAGTTATCAGATCTTGTTTCCAGTTTTTGTAATCTTATTTGCACTAATTCTGCACAGTCTTTTCTGCAGGTTTTATTTTCCTTTAGAAGATTTTAATAGCTCCTTTCAGTTATTTCTCATGTTTAATATTTGCTGTTTTCCTTATTTTAGCTAAAAAATAAAAAAAAAACAACCTACAGTTTGATATGAAATATAATGTTGGAAAACAGTAAAATATCCTAATCATCCAAAGTGTATTGCTCGGAGTTTTGAATACAAGTTCTGTATTCTCTCTTCTTTATTTAAATATACACAGATGCATACAAGGTAATACATGCAACTTTGGTATATGCAACTAGGCATGGGGGTCCATATACTGTGCTCATGTAGACTTTATCAATAGAATTTAACCAATAACTGAAATGGAATTGTGCAAGATCTACCTGGAGTGGGGAGTGGTTAAATTATACTATTTCTTTCTATAATGAATGTTTAATTATTGTTTACAAAGTATGAAAAGAGAGAAGAAAAATGACAGCTAATATAAATATATAATTGACCATCATTTAGTAAATGCATAAATCTTTTCTTCTTTCCTTAGATACTCAGCTCTTTTCAGCAGAATAAGGAGTAGGTAAGTTACAATGATGAATTATTCTTTCCAGTTTCATATTCTATTTATAGCCTTTTCCTTCATTAGAGTTTTTAATTTGTTTTCATGCTTCTGTGTATTTTTAAAGAAATATTTTATTACAATTCATATTTCTTTCTTTTCAAAATTATAGTCAAATTACTTTCTCAGTAAACAAGAATTCCTCTTCTTTATGTGAAATAAACTACCAGCAAAAGCAGTTTCTGATTAGACGAGCTAATTTTGAAAGGACAGATAGAATCAAGCAATGAACTGGATAAAAGTAATAATGGAGCATACCTTGTTAGATAACAAATGGAACAGGCTTTGGAGACAATTAATGCAGGAGGTACTTAATGCTGAGCTATGTTAAACAAGCTTTGTCTTATTTATTTGCTGTTATAAATCATAGCTAATTTCCTTACATAATGTACTGTAAGCACCTAGCTGGCATCACATTTCACCAACATATGCCACTGTAACTGTTCTTTCCTACTTTACATGGAAACACCAGCAGCCTTTTAGGTATATACATATATATATGCGTGTCTGTACATTGATAGATAGATGTATACAAAGATCAATTGATAGATTGATCAATCAATCAACTGAATAAGACAAAGTGGTCTGAAAACATTCAGGATGAATATTGCAGGAAAAGGTTTGGCAATTGCATCCAGTGGATGAACATTTCTCTTACATTGGGTTTCCAAATTACTAAATTCCAAACTGTGGGCTATTACTTGCTGGGCTTTATTCTGTTTGAAGTCTTACACTAAAGTAGCACTTTTCATTAGGTTGTTGGAAAAATTGTATCTGATTCAGGTGGTCCAAGGGGTGTTTTTTTCCTGTATTTCTGCTTTGTATATAGAAGTTCTGTTTCTAAGAAGCAGCATAATCAAGGGTTTTTTTTGAGTAAAAAGCCAAAATGCTAGACTTTTGAGAAAAAATAAATGTCTATTAATTCCTATCCTTTTATACTTATGAAACGAGCGTATGTGTGCACAGTTCTAAAGAATGAATCAAGTTAGTGCTAAAAATATCCCTGTCCCATGTTAATGACCTGCGCCTTCTAACCATTTTCAAGCTTTTCCAAACTCCAGAAGTCAGTTCCAAACAATATCAGGTTTAGAACTTTAATAATGTGTACAATATAATCACTAGGACATTGCAAGTTCTTTAGTACAGATCCCAACTACATCTGTTCAGCTTTTTATTCAGCAGTTAAAGGACTGGCAATTTAGTTAGGAAAGATAACATGTAGTTGCATAGCCTTGTTCTGGGTGTCCAATGGTTTTTGTTTAATCTGAAGCTAGAGAAATTTTATGTAATTAAAGGTGAGGATGCTTGTCTCACCTTTAAGAAAGACATGTTCTTTATGTTTTCTTAGCAGTAATACTTCCTTGGCAATTTTCAAGACTGCTTTCAAACTGTAGAGAAACACTATGAGCAACTATTAAGAAATCAGAGTTTGACATAATTCTCTAACTGTATATTCTATGATTGCATTTTGTATCAAACAGTAAAATTTACTGCTGTGAAAGATTCAGTTATAATACTATTTCTTCATCAACTGCCTTCAACTAGGAGGCTGATGAAGCAAGCAGAGGATACACAGTGGCTTAAAAGGGAACTGGGCAAGGTTATATGGAATCAAATCAAATTTCCTTAAATATAAATTTCCACAGATATGAAGGGTGTAGGAAATACTTCATTTTCTCTGGGAACATGAGGACCCAAGTGCTGTATTTTTTATATGATTCTGGGAACAAATGACACCAAGGTGTCAATGGACAACTTCAGAAGCAGACCATGAATGGCTAAGGATACTGTCCTCCAGGCTACCTATGGACTTAATCCAATGTTTACTGCTCAATTGCTTCATCTTCCTCTTTTTGTGGCTTTATCTCATTAGCAGGAATTGTGCAGCTTCCTCTTTGTCTTGTGATCTGTGAATGTATCAGTCATATGGAAAAGCAACACTGTAAATAACTTTCAGTATCACAGAGAGGATTCAGTCCTCTCAACATCTTTATGATTTCTTCTCTTCCATTAACCAAGTAAAAAATGGAAACAGAGTCCTCCTTCGTGTAACCTGTCATGGGTTTGGGTAGCCAAGTTTTTCCTTACAATGCAGGACCCCTTTAGAAGAGTTGTTGTGAACAGAGGTGTATCAGGCACTATGCCTCAGTGTCCTCCACTTAAGTCAATCCTACCATCTCAAGTCTGAGGAGTAGCTCTTTACAGTCCAGTTGGAATAGCATAAGGATATGATCACTTATGAATATGAGTAAGCATCTTCCTCTGGTAGCATAGTATCCAAGCTCAAGAAAGAGCCATCCAAAAGAGTCAGTTTTAAATGTCTGCTGATTTTTAAGGACAGACATAAAAAAGTACCAAATACCACCAGTACCATAAAGAGACAACCTTCAATCCTGAAGAAGGAAATGGAATCATGAGGTTTTATCTCATTCTGCAATCCGAGGCGAGGCCCACACGCTGTGACAATGTGCAGAATAAACTGTTCTCCTGTGCTCTCACAATTTTTATGAAATCAATTCTTCTACTTTTGCTTGCTGCGAATTTCAGTTCTACATAACGATTTAATAGGGAAAACTTCAGTGATATTGCTGGAGAAATAAAAAACATCCCCCTAAATGTGTGGATTGCTCTTATTAAAATATATTAACTGATTACACCTCTGTTTCCTGCTTTCTGCTTTTATTTCTCAGCATTCAGGCAACTAATCATATGGATGGTATTTTTTCTTGCTGAATGGTAACATATTTCTAAGCACTCAGTATACTAAATTTGTTTTTATTTACTTCCAAACACTTCTTATTTACTTCTTTTTGAAGATTATACTGCCAAATCCCTCTTATCTCTTGTGTGTATCATCTTAAAATCATCCATAACTCCCTTCTCCTCCTTACTCAGTTGAACTGCACCTTAATCCAGTGAAAGAGCTTCAGTTTCAACATCTGAAATCTCTTTTGTATCCTTTTCCAATCACCAAAGCCACTGCTTCCAGGTGTCTGTTACTAATGCTATATTGCATGTCTAGTGTTGCAGCAACTCTCATTTTTCTACTTGTTCTTTCCTCTCCCACATCAGTTTCCCTTTTGTCAAGGCTTCATGGATATACACTGCAAGGAGTACAAGATGTGAAAGATTGTGCTGGGAGGTAGAGGCAAACTCAGAACATGAACATCTAATACCTCAGCACAGGAGATGGGATTGGATTGATAGTATGTGTCATGTCAGGATTTTGGGGTATTATTGAATAGTACACCATTCTTTGCTTATGAACCCTTGCTTATTTGTGCATCATTTCTCCTCTGTTCCCAGGACCTTGTGGTTTCCCCTTAAGAGCTCCCACCTTATAAGAAAGTTCTTTCCAAGATTATTACCTTTGTGGCCTTGTGTTTCCTTTTAGAATACCCACTCCTACCTTGTGACTGCTTACTAACTGAGATTAGTTTTATATAGAGTCCTTCCGCATTTCAGAAGTCCTTAAAACATAGAGAACCACCGCACAGATGTGGTTACAATACACTGCAGCATGTGTTAGTAAATATGGCTGAATCTTATCTTGCCTGCTCCTGTTCACTCTCATTTTGTAAAGAACAAAAAGCAAAAGATTAAATAGTCATCTAGGTTCATGGAAAGATCGGGTTTGGTCAAGATAGTCATTGCATAACTCTGCATGTTTTATTTGTCTTTTCATTTCTCATGGGAGGTGTTGCCAGGAAAAAGACTTTTGCCTTCTCATGTCTGAATCAGACCCTCTGGGCAGCTCACGCTCCAGTCAAATGTGACATAACTTAGAAGCTGCTGTAATATGTGCTTTGAATTTGTTGTTGTTGTTGGCCTAAGGTTATGTGTAGGCCAGAGTTTCATGTTGCCACAGAGCAAAAGGTTTAACACATAGGAATGTTGTCCTTTAAGTTTCAGTTGTCTTAGGACGTGCGTAATGAAGTGCATGGGAAAGGATAGAGGCAGGCATTGGAGAGCATGTTGGATCACTCCCATGGAAACAGAAAGTGTGATGTATTAACCTGAATGGGTAGGAGAGACAAAAGTGGAAAGATATCTGAGTGCAAGAAACATGGTGATGGGAGAGTAAGAATATCCTGAGGAGGAGGAAAAGTGCCAGAAGCAGATTGTAACAGGAACCAGCTGTGATTTCAAACACTTATTCAGACAAACCTCCTCCAGCATAGCCCTGTGATGGAGCTTGGGGACTACAGAGGTCCCTGAGGAATGGTTTTGAGTGATCTAGCCAGAGGACAATGAGGATTTTGAGGCTCGCCTGTATTTCATTAGAAAGTTGAGCAAAATCAGCACATTTCTTGGGAAATAGTTCTGTATTGATGAACCAGCATTTTCTGTGAGACAGATACTCTGTTGACAGTTTTGACCAGCTTTATTTTCAGCATCAAGGGATCTTGTGCTACATCTCTCTGTCATATCCACTCTGGTCCTTGATGCAGGAGTTGTCATCTTCAGTTATATGTACACACTGCCTGCAACACTGTCTGGAGGCCATAGACAACAGCGTAAATAGGCACAGAAATCAAGAAACCTAAGGTGTTTCAATTTCCATGTCTATCTAAATGGTGACCCCTGTAACGAATTGTCATGATTTAAACCCATCCAGCAGCTAAGTACCAGGCAGCCTCTCATTCACTTCTCCCACCATCATCTTGGTGGGATGGGAAGGAGAATCAGAAAAAAGGTAAAATCCTTTTAAGGGTTTTTAGATAAAAAGTTTAATAATTAAAATAAGGTATAATGCCAGCACTAGTACTAGTACTAATACTAATAATACTAATAAAGGGGCATAATAAAAAAGAGGCAGAGATTAAAGAGAAAAAAATGATAAAACACCAGTGGTGCATGATACAGTTGCTGACTGATACCCAGCCCAACCCAAGTATCAATAGCTTCCTTGTGGATAACTCTCCCCAGTTTCTGTACTGGGCATGATGTGCTGTGGTATGGAATACCCCTTTGGCTAGTTTGAGTCAAGTGCCCTGTCCATGTTCCCTCCAGGCTTCTTGTGTCCCTACTCACTAGCAGAGCATGAGAGCCTGAAAAGCCCTTGATCAGGATAAGCACTGCTCAGCAACAACTGAAACATCAGTGCATTATCAAGGTTATTCTCAGACTACATCCAAAACACAGCACTGCACCAGCTACTAGAAAGTCAACTCTATCTGAGCCAAAATCAGGTCACTAATGCTGCCAGACATTGATTCTGTCACATCACAGATCAGCCCTGAATGAATGAGCTAAATGCAACATTCCAGATTATTTTGGGTATTACTGGCATAGAAATATTTTAGGGGAAAACCTCAAATTGAGAAATGTGGATACTTTGTACCCAAGCAAAGTATGATCACAAGTGGTGACACTGATGTCCTCTCTTTTGTGGAGAAGCTGATTTAAATTTAGGTTTAATTCACTCTTTTTAATTTATTCCTCCTTTTAATTTCCTCTTTTCATATAGGGGAAATTATGACCTTATGAAGGTGACATTAAGTGATCAAACAATATTGAACAACCTAATGAAAATCTTAAGCAAAAGTCATTGTGAATTAGGTATTTGCTAAACTGACAACGCAAGCTTTTGTAAACCTGATATTGTTCTTATGTAAACTCATGAATGGAGACTTTCTCAAATAAATTACTTAATAACATCAGAGAGTCATTGGCTGTGTAAATATATCCCAGGGGCCCATACGAAGATTCTTGAATTTAAATGTTCAATAGAACTTCATATTTGTCACCTTTACTAATGAGTTTTTCCTTATGAAATCATTATTAGCATGAAAAAGTTAAATTTTGTATCTAATTTCTTGAATTAATGCTGTTTAAAGACCCTAAGGGTTTGAAAGTTCTTTCAGTGGAATTCATCATTTACATAATTCCCATAGCCCCAACACTTTGCTCTCAACTATGAATGCACATTGTGATTTCTTTTTATACATTAAAGCAGCAACTTCTATTTTTCTCTACCCAAAACAATTAACAGAAGAATAACAGGTAATAAACATTTTTAATCTTTAATGTTACATTAACAGTGAAGTGCCATATTTCAGGCTTTCACAGCAACACTGTCTGCTGAATGATGCCTTTCTGATTCTTTGCTATGAAGATATTTGATTAGAAATGGAAAAACAATTGAGTTATTTGAGATCAGTGGAGCTTTCCATCATTTCCTGCTTCAGATACTTGTGAGCACACAGCAGCATGGCCAGATTTTTAAGCAGACTAGACAATATTTCTCGGCTCTATTATCATAGCTCAGCCATGATCCATGAATGAGCTGTTTACTTCATATATTTCTTTTTGGTTTTAATATAGCTTATTAGATAGGAATTTTATTCTTTTCATAAGCCCAGACTTTGAATACCAATGCCACACAGCTTTTGACCAAAATATCTCTTGATGTTAACTTTTCCTCTGCCTACTGTTACTGATAATAATCTTTATCACTGCAGCTCTTTGTGACCTAAGGGTCATGGATAGGGTAGGCATAAGACAAAGACATAGGACAGACCCAAACCTGAAAAACGTTATCAAATTAGTGACAAAAGTAGGCCTAATATCTGGGTGGTTTTGGTTTAGTATAACAACTGCAATGGAAACATGACAGTTCAAATATCATTTTGAACAGAAGAACTGAACTTAGCTCTGTGTCACAGCTGAATTTATTTTACAGTAACTGCTTACATCCAGTGCTTTGCTACAGACTACAAATCAATTTTATATGGTAGACACATCCCTGTTCCCCAATTTAACAATATGCATTATAATTTTATTATTATTATTATTATTATTATTATTATTATTACTATTTCTGTCTGCTTACAGTGAAAAAACTAAGGCAAAGGATGCCATCTATTTTGTGGCAAACTTTTGCTTAGGATTCAATGTGAGATCAAGATTCTGCTCCTAGGTGTACACTTTTCACCCAGTTACAGGTATCTAAAATGATATTGCACCCACATAAGATACATTGACTGTACTGACTGCCTCTCCCCTGGCTGTGATGGGAACTTGCACACCTAATGGAATTACTTCTATATTTTCAGCTCTTAAAGTCTAAATCTGGAACCAAATACAGCCCTTCAAGTTTGATTCATTTGCTCATAAATTCATGTTTAGTGTTATTTGAGAAGCCTAGTGTCATGTTCTCACATAATACAAGAATTATCACCACCTTCTTACACCAGCCCTGCAAGCAGTTTATCCTATATCAATTCAAAAGAGAGAAGCAGCTTCAGAAAGTTTAAACTGAGCACAATTTAAGCTTTCATTGCTAAATGCAATACAGTACATTAATAGTGATTTAATAGTGATTTTGCAGTGAATTAATAGTGACTTTTTTAAGCTAGTCTATTGTGCATCAGATTTCCTCCAATCTTTTCTGTAGAGTCTGTAAACACACACTCTTGTTTTCCTGCAGGAATTAAATCACATATCTGCATGTTTTCACCCCAGTCATACAATGTCTAGGAAGAGCTTCTAGGTGCATTGTATAGATTCCTGTTGGTCTTCAACTGATGTTTCAAGTGTCATCTTACACATTAATGTTGCTGCTTTTCCCACCCAGGGACAATAACAAACAGTCTCAGGGATGGAAAAAAAGATTAACAATCTTGGAAATATTGTTGACAATTAAATCCAGATGTTACAATTCTGCTGATCAGTGCTTCATGTAGAAAAGGGCTTAAATCAAATACTGAAAGAGAACGAACCCATGAAATGCTGGAAGTCTATCTTCTGACCACAGCAGCTTCCTTGCAAGCCTTGTCCCACATTTTCTCACTAGGCAAATCACTCTGATTGACATAATGGAGGAAGTCCAGCATGTGTGATCTACTCTGTATGGCTTTGAATTTCCTACAAATCATGTTAGTTGCTTGAAAATATGTGAAACTGTAGGAATTAGCCATGCTAAAGTTATCCATTTTGGACTCCAAACAAACAACCTCAGAACAGCTTGTTGGAAGGTCTGGCACTTAGTTACAATCAAATTTGATGATGGCTTGTAATGTGCATGACAAAACGAGGTCAGCCATTTGATACTGCTCACTACCAGCCTTCCCTTTCTACAAGCCAAATCACTGCCCAGATGCTCATAGAGGCTTGTTTATTACCGTAGTGCCAACATGTTATTCAGGTTAAAATGTGGTTTTGCTACTGATCCAAACATACCCTAGGCCACTGCAAAACTGTATCAAGGAGTGCAAGGCTGCTTAGGAATGCCATAATTCAACTGGCTCAGAATTTTGAACCTTTTTAAGCCGATTACTATGTCCTAACTCACAGTGTTGTAAATTCTGGTTTATAATATATGAACCATTACATGAATTCAGTTGTTTAGGCTTGCTTTTTTTCTTTCTCTTGGTTTTTCATGGCCGTTTCCAATAGCCAACCTCCCAGACCAGCATTTCCCAATGATCCCGACTGGTTTCTGTGAGCTGTGGCTGCAGCCATTGGAAAACCTGCACTTGACATCCATCACCCTGCTGAATTCCAGCCGATGTTCTCACTCTGTGTTGATGTGCTCTTCAGATCTAATTGTCTCTATCTGCAGTATCTCTTAGTATCCCACGCCACTCTCCTTGATTCATTCCAGTGACAATGGGTGTAAATTGAAAAGAAGCACTTATAAAACTCAAATTAAAACATGTAATGCAGTTCATGCAATAGAAAGGTTTGCCTTGTTATAAACAAAAACTCTCTGGAATGATTTTAGGATTTTAAGGCAATGCATTGTTGCCCTGTAAACCAAAGCCATGAAAAATATGACTAATGGTACCTAAAACATACCATGTAGGACAATGGCAGCTACATATTCCCACTTGTTTCTTTGTTCTAACTTGAATAACTCAGGAATACATTCTATTCCACTACTGTCAGGACACTAATTTTAGGTTTATGGACCTAAGTTACATCTATCTATCCACCAAAAGGTATGCCAAATATGTTTCATTGAATCATTCCTCTATTTTCAGCTGGTTTTTAATGTGTACATTAGACATCATATTGGGGATAAAAAAGAAAAAACAACCAAAAACCAACACTTTGATTAAAATTTCTTTCAATGTTGTAGTTTTCTTTTTTGCACACTCTTATCTTGTGACTTTACTTCTAAGAAATATACAGTTTTAGGGGTGATTTTACTCATTGGCGTAGAATTCTGTCCTAAGTTCACAGACAATTTCATTAATAGAAAACCATTTTGGTTTTAATGTGTTGTCTGCCTCTAACTTTGACTTTCCTTTCCTCAGTTTGTGTGCGCAATAAACTTTCCCATGTCACTTATTGTCACCATTATGTTTTCTATTGTAAGACATACATTCTTTTCATTCTATTGAGAAAAGATGGACTGTTACGAAGGACTCCTTTTATTCTTATCCTGGATTTTTCTGATAGTCTTCAACTTCATATTGTTGCAGGATTTTGTTGATTTGAATTGCTGTAACAGGTGCTTAGTGCATAGACTGAGCTTGTACGTTAATTAAAGAAAGAGACTCTCAAGCTATTTAACTTAATAAGGAGAAGTTAACTGACTTGATCAAAGTCTAATACTTGCAGAAGGAAGAATGTCTGATAATCGTTGACTCTTTAATTTAGCAGAAAAATATATAACAAGATCCAGGCAATAGAAGATGGAGCTTGACAAACTCAGAGGTAGAAATAAGATACTCAGAGTGTAATTAACCATCATAGCCTCCCTACAGATGTGTTAGATTCTTTGCTGCTTGCAGTTTTGAAGTCTTAAAGATTTTTTGCCAAAATAGCAATATTTAAATAGAATTTACTGCCTGTTTTCAACTTCCTGGTTGAAATTCCTGATGTCTATTCCACAGAAGACCAAGCAAGTAGTTTTACAGCAAGCCTTGGATCTCACCTACATTTATAGCAGAATGCTGTCAATTCGCTCAGTTGTGTCCTTCACGTCTTCCATATGGTGAGGCTGAACATTTCACCACTGAAGTTCTGGTTTGCATCCCTGTAGGGTGCAGATGATACAGGACTAATAATAACAATATTTAGTAGGATAAATAGCCTAGAATGTGCATGCTACTGTAGAGTTGTGCAGTACAGACACAGACGTCATCTCTTAGGCAGCCTTACTTTGACAAAGCGTGATCCATACTCCAAGAGACTGATTAAAATTAGGCTATGAATATGTATTCAATTCCTGGATGGAAATACCCTAGTAATATTAGCCTCTACTCATGACCAAATCAGTGGGGCGTTTGCACTGTACACATTAAGAGTGGAAGTCAGGTCAGTAGATTAAACATCTAATTTTAACCAGTTCTTACCTTCTGACAAAGTGTTCTTTATATAGTCAACAGAGAAGAGGTTGTAGAGAGAGGTCCTGCCTATCATAGTTTAGGTTTTATATGAAATTCCTGAACCCAAATCAACTTCTGAAACAGCCTGTTTCTCTCCTTTAACTGTGTAACAATTCTAAGAGGTTTACCCCCTAAATCAGGTATCTGCTTAGGTTTCAGGAAAAAACTTTATAGTACGCCTTTGATTGATAACCTTCAAAGAATTACAGCTTCCCTAATTTTGTTCCCTAAACTCTTGTGAGTGCTGTCTGGCTGCAACACCTGACAGACCTCTTTCCCTCTTTTAAACCACATTGCTCTTAGGTAAGGTGATGATGTTAAAGAATTGGAGATATTTGGAAGACTAACTGTAGGCTTCTTGGGACAATCAAACCAATTCTCTTTATAGCCAGAAAAAAAAAGAAATAGTTGTTTTTAAGGCATGCTTCACCTTCTGTAATGTACTGCTACATATGAATTGTGTTCTAATGATACCTATTTTCTCTTATAACCAAAAGACATCCTAAAGAATTTAGTTAAGGTTTAGATACTGACACTGTAGATGTTTGAAGTTAAGTCAGATGAGCCTTTCCAAAGGTTGCCATGCCAAGCATCTTCATCTGGTCAAATTAACAAGGGTTGAACTAAACAAAATGTAATTCAGTTACATTTCAGAAGACATCTCAGAATAGCAGAGAATGAGGTTTTTATTGCATTGCATGCATCACTGATTTACTAGTTTAATACAGGAGAAAAAAGCACATGTTACACAATAACAAAACAATGGAAATAAATTTTGAGCACACTGTACAGAACATTTCTCCTGAATAAACCTATAAAATGAAAACAACACGTCACATGTGAAGTGCCATAAGTGTTTCTGAAGAACAGAACAGGCTGATTGTACTTTGGAGTGCATACATGGCATTTGGGTACCTAATTGACGTTTTAAGTGGTTGAATTCGAGAAGCCTCCATCCCATTCCTCTTGCTGAAAACATGCTCCCAGGGTTCACATCCAGGAACAGTCCTGGGTCATAGGCATAACAACAAATAGATGGGGAAAAGATGTTTCCCATGAGGTTGTGCAGCTTCTTTTCATTGTGAGAGGATGTCGGTTTTAAGTCAGCAAAGGATGTGGAAGAGAATGTCAAAGCTTGTAACGTAGAGATTTCTTTTTCAATAGGGAGGTGGAGTTGGGGAAAGGGAAAGTATCAGAGTATTAAGTTTAGAGCCACAGGCATGGCAACTGTGCTGATACAACCAAAAGAGAGAGGACTCTGGAGGATGAAAAGGAAACGTAAATCCTAAGGCAAACGTTATTACTCATTGTCCTTCACCATGAAAGAGGCAAGAGTGAATGATAATCTCAAATGCCTCCAGCCTCTCAACAAAGGAAAAATGGAATTTTATACTCATTCTTTGCTTAAGCTACACTTCTATTCTTTTTCCAGACTGACATTAAATGATTACCTCTATGTTCTAATTTAGTCAAAAGTCATCTTAAAGGTGTACAGGTGAGAGAGTTTTCACATATATGATGCGTAATGGGGTCTAGACTTTAACAGTAGCCATGGAGCACTCTGTTCAATTTGAACCTGTTAAGCAAGCACATACAGTTGCATCAAAGTATGACTCTCATCTTATTGCAACTTTAACATCTTTCACTGCATATACCTTGAAAGCAAGTGAATTTAGTTCAACTCTGTGATTCTGAATGGGTTATCAGGAGTAAGTGGCTTTGAATTTTAGTCTTTATACAGTTGCAGAGCAAAGATTTTCTGAGGCTTGGCTCTACTAAATAAACACAACATGAAATCCAGCTGTGAGTTTCTCTGTGGGTTTGGCTGTTTGTTGAAAATCTCCTTTGAAGTTCTCAGATTCAGACCCTATCACACTAAAAAGCAACACCAGGTAGCATCTTCTGGCAATGTTCATGTACTTCCTAATGGGAACTCCAATGTACTTGCTAATAAGGACTCCTGGCAACTGGAAAGTTTCTAAGTATGGTTCTCAAATGGTGGAACTCTATAAAGTAACTATTTGCATTCTATTTCCATCAACCTGAGATAAAATTGCACACAGTTCAGATAAGATCATAGTTGCATCCAGTAAGGTTGCATATTTACCGAAAACAGAGACAAAAATACCTTTTTCTACTATGATTCTTGTCATGAGAATTTGCAATTGGACCATTTCTAGGTTTTATTTTCTTAGAATGCATCAGAGATAAGAGCCTGAGACATATGAAAATGTAATTGAGCTTGAAATGTCATCTTGATAGCAAGTGATACAGTTAATTCTGTTGGTAAATGTTGTGCAGTGCTAATTGCTAAGTCTAAATTTAACAATTAGTTTAGAAAATCTGAAGTGTAATTTATAATGGCATATAAACTGCAGGCTTCAGCTTGTGCTGACTTCTTTATTATTATTACTTATACCAGTTAAGGAGGATGCAGCTGAAGAATTTTAACCAAGAACTGAGATGCATGCCTAATTTAACTTCAACCAGATTTGATTATACATCAAGTAAATTTGCTCTGGCTGCAAACCATTTTCTAACAAACTAAACTTGTATCAAGTCTTTTGCTTTCTACAGTTTGTAATTATACATAAACTGATATTGTCATCCTAAACTTCATTAACTTCTTTACAGTCTTCAATGATGTTGTCTGTCAGAGAAGTTGGTTGGTACTGATCTCTGTGCTTTCTACTCTTTTAAAGAGGAATGTTGCTATATTCAGCATCTGGACTTTTGCAACCTTGAATTAGTCACACAGATTTTACATTGGACATTCTGCAACAGAAAAATCCTAGAATCATAGAGTAGTTTGAGTTAGAAGGGACCTTAAAGATCATTTAATTCCAACCCTTTGGCATGGGCAGGGACCCCTTCCACTGGAGCAGCTGCTCCAAGCCCCTGTGTCCAACCTGGCCTTGAGCACTGCCAGGGATGGGGCAGCCACAACTTCTCTGGGCACCCTGTGACAGCGCTTCAGCACCCTCACAGGGAAGACTTTCCTAATATCTAACCTAAATCTCCCATTTTTCAGTTTAAAGCCATTCCCCCTTGTCCTGTCACTACATGCCTTTGTGAAAGTCCATCTCCAGCTTTCTTGAAGGCCCCCTTTAGGCACTGAAAAGCTGCTTTAAGGTCTTCCCACAGCCTTCTCTTCTCCAGGCTGAACAAGCCCAACTCTCTCACCCCATCTTCATAGGAGAGCTGATCCAGCCCCCTAAGCATGGCTTTCATGGCCTCCTCTGGGATCTCTCCAACAGCTCCACATCCTTCTTATGCTTGATGCCCCACAACCTGATGCAGGACTGCAGGTGGGGTCTCACAAGAGCAGAATAGAGGGGGAGAACCAGCTCCATCAATATGCCAGTCACGCTTCTTGTGAAGCTTGACAGTGTCAAATACAGCTGAGGATTCCATTGGCCTTGTTTGCCACCAGGGTGCATGGTCAACATGGAGTCCTACAGGACCCCCAGGTGCTTCTTTTCCAAGCTGCTTTCCATCATCTGGACCACAGCATGTACTGGTAATGTGGGATTATTCCTCCCCATGTGCACGATTTTCATTTCCCTTTGTTACCTTCGTTGCTCCAGACCTTCCCTTTGGTCTCAAGGACCTAGAATTCTGGAAAGCTGGTCTTACCAGTAAAGACCTAGGCAAAGAAGGCATTGAGCATCTCAGCCTCTTCTGCCTCCTTTGTCATCAGACACCCTAATGTGTTTAGCAACAGGCCCACTTTTTCCCCAGTCTTTCTTTTGCTGGGGATGTATTCTTAGGAATACCAATGTGAGGTTTCATTGCAGCTTTCCTCAGATGTCCCAAGGCACTTCCGTAGCCTGGAATTGCTGCTTGGGTTACAATGTGAAATCATGGTAGCCAGCTCCTTCCACCTCCAAAAGTGTTTCATGAATCAGATCAGAAGAAAGCTAATCCCTCACCACCACACACACTGTTTTGACTTTAAGTTACACTTATAGAATCATAGAAAGGTTAGGGTTGGAAAGGACCTTAAAGTCATCTAGTTCCCACTCCCTACCATGGACAGGGATGCCTCAGTGTTCTTGCGTATTCATTTACACATGTGCTTTTTAGTAGATGCAGTGTCTTCCAAAAATCTGTGCTCCTTTGTCTGTTCCAAATCTGGCACTGAAATCATAACTTATTCTTGAAACCACTGAACTTATCAATTTGCCCAACTTTATATACACCTATGTATGGGAAAAGCTTTCACTGACGTTATGGCCGAGATTCAGCTGTCTTTGTAGCATTACTAACTTGCAAAATGACAAGAATTGTTGAAGTTGTTGCTATTTCAGGGCAACAATATGCACGGGGTATTTAAGTTTTCATTACAGCAAAGCTTTTTTTTCCCCCTTTTTCTATTTATGCTTAGTTTCTTGTGATTTCTGTCTCCTTCAAGTATGTAAATCTGCAGTCACCCTTCTCTGCTCAGATCTGTAGATATAGCACTGTAGAGATACTGCAGTTTTGTCATTGGCAATAAACACAATTGGATTTACTGAGTTGCATAGCCATGAAAAGATTCACTTTTGAGAAAAGCAAGATCCTCAGCTAGTATAAACTGCCATGTTTCATTGAAGTGTGTTGTGCCAGACTTGCATTGGCTGAATATTTGGCTCTGAAAGCTCCTTTTGAAGTCAGTGAACTTCTCATTGTCATCCCTGTGGAATGTGGAGTGTTGTACCCATGGCACAAGCTTTTAGGTAGAACCAAGATGAGACTTTCCCTTGCCAAGTGAGTATTTACAGAAATGGGAGAACATGTTGACTGCTTTTTAAGCTATACAATGTTGTTACAGGGAAGTCTCAGCTCCAACATGAGGAAAAACAATGACTGAAAGAATGGTCACACAACAAATAATTTTCAGCCCATTGAAAGAGCATTCTTGCTCTCCCACCTAAGTCCAAAGATAATACGAAAACCTCAGTGGTAATGATAACTTGACTTTCTTCTGCTCTGCCCCAGCTTAAAAAGTATAATTTTCTTGTCATATAAAAATATCTGAATATCAACAAGGCAATACTCCAGTTCAGCACCCTGCTTAGTGTTGACCTTAGGTATGATTTGCCAATTCACTACTATCAGGAGACAGTTACATGCCTTCTTTTCCACTTGATCCTTCTTTAAATGAACTAATTCATATTCCCTGTGCCTTCCATCAGTCCCCCTGAGCATAGTACACAGAGCATCACAAAAACTCAAGTGACATTAATGATGATTACCCTGGGTCCTAAGATGATGGGGAAGGGCTGCGGTGAACTGAAACATGCATCAGACAACCACAGTGGCAATGGCAGAGGGAAGGGAGGGATTTCATCTTCTTCCTAGCTGTAAGATGCGCTTAATGAATTGAAGACTTTTTAAAGCACACACATAGTGACTTGTCTAGGTCTATGTAGTATTTTTCTTTTGGTAGCAGGCTTGCAATCTGACATTCTTCTTTCTGAAAGAAAAGAAAATCAGTTAAATTGAGTCCAAATGTTGACCTACTAAAGATGCAGAGACTTGAATCCATTATAATACCTGTTTCATATCAGTCTTGTGCAGGATTGCCTTGACATTCACATCACCAACCTGAAAGTAACATGAACCTTTTACACTCCTATTGTAGTAGTGACACCTCGCCAGACCTCTTTGCTGAAAGTCACGTAAACTAAATGAGCCTGAAAGCAATAAACTATATACCTTACCCTATAATCATTGCAATGGACAAGATTATATTTCCAGCCATTTTCAAAGATTAAGGTTATCTCCATTACTAAGTATGACTTTTAGTGTTTTCTTTGTACAGTACCAAAGGCACAGTAAATTAAGTAAGTTACTATGGTCCATAAAATCATTGTAAATGTAATACATCTCAGTTGATAAAATTAATTTACTTAGGATATTATATAACAAAGAAGAGCCTTTAAATTATGAGTAATATTTCTGCCTTTTCATAGTTCAACTACAGAAGGTTTTTACCTTTCATCTGTAAAGAGACAGTTAAGACAGAACTTCCAGGGATCTCGTCAAACAGATTTAAAAGCTTTCACATCAAAAAAAGCAAGAGAGGCAGACGGTCAACAGAGTTCATCAGGTGAATTTTGCAAGGGTTACCGAGATGTGGCTTGAGTATTACTACAGGTTTAGAATTAGAAACATCATAATTTTACATTAAGTGCCTAGCAAGAATTTTAATCATTGGCATTTAGAAGAAGGACCACAAAAATGTGAATGATATAGAACACAAACCAGGTAGGAGGCAAATACAAAAGCCAAGTTCTGAGCAGTTCTTACGTGAAAGAAAATACTAAACATATTTTTCATATTTTATATTTCAAAGCCAGTGCAATATTAAAGAGATATGTTCAATAAAATCAGAGAGGATTCACAACTAATAATGTACAGTTTGTCTAAGCTCTCATATGATTCCTGTCACTGCTAGTTGCAAAGCTCTTATGCTTCCATGTATTCTTACTGCTTTTTAAAGCAATCTGGACTTGAAAGCAATCCAAAGCTACATTGTTATATTGTAAATTGATGTTCATCAGCATTAAGCCCATCATTAGTGTGAAGGGAACCAGGAGAAGACAGGGAGGACATAAATTATTCAACAATTTTTTCATATGCTTCCCTTTCAGTATAAAAAGTAAACGTGCACACGCATACATGCACCCACACATAAGGACAGTATGTAGTAACCCTTCAATTCTGAGCATCTTTAAAAGCAACATCATACACATATAATCCAAATTCTTAGTCCAATTCTCTGCACAATGGCATTATTGTAAATAAACTATCTTGCATTTGGTGAGTAGAGGGATAGAAAGTTGCATTAAGCTGGTTGTGGATTATAGGTACCCATGGTGAGATTTTCAAACCTCTCAGATTTTGACCTGTTGATTTTAAGAACAGAGTTTGTCTAAAATGAAGTACTTTTCACAATTTCAGCCATGTATGTTGTACTTGGAGCAATAAACCCCATTCATGTTCATAGTAATTATCTTAGATGCTGAGCAAATGCTTGGCAACATTAGAGAAATTGGTTCTAGAGCTGGTAACTAGTCTTAATATAGCCTGGCACAGAACTGGCAAATAGCAAAGCTATACCTTTTAAAAGGGATGTCTTATAAACCTAGAGTGTACTAAAGCGGGGGGTGGGATGGGGTGGGAAATGGAAAAAAGCCTCTTCTCTATTAAAGAAATAGAAACAATAATTTTTTAAAATCCAATTTTCTTTTACTATTTTGTCTGCATTTAATGTACAAGAGGCACTGAATGAAAACTTCAGGTGAAGCAGGCAATGTTGCTTTCCAATTTATAATCAATAACAGAAAACATTAACATGTATTTCTAGGGACACAGTGGAACATTTATGAAGCTGTATCTGCCCACTCCCATTTGCATGAAATATTTGTGGTATTACCATGAGTAACCTCAGAACTTGCGTTTAGAACATACGCTTCCTAATAGCCTCTCTTTAATAATGTATCTGTGGTCCTAATCAATGTGAGTGAAAACGTTTTCATAATTTAATAATAAAGTGGGTACATTCAGACTCTTGAACAGGTGAGGATAACTCATGTTTGCCTGTGAATAACAGCTTTTATCATTTACTCAGTGGGATCATAATGTATTCCTTCAATCTGCACCAAAGGTAGTAGCAGGAAGCTATTTTATAGATTTCTTGGTAATCCGAGCTGATGTTATACCTGTTACAGGACACTTCCAATGAAATAGAAACTCAGCAGGATGAAAAAAGATACAAATGGTGTATTTATACCAGTCAATAAAAGTATGACTCTGTAGCAATAGCAAATTTGTTCATGAATTGTGAGGTACCAGCGGCTCAGTTGGTAACATTAAAATAATGTGTGTCCTGCCATTGTAACATTTCTTTTACAATTGTAACTTTAATTTGACGTCTCATTTTCATTGTCAATGAGAAAAAGTCAGTCAAGTACATTTATGAATGATCTCATTAAAACAGTTCTTTAGAATGAGGTTTTATTCTGTAGACTTCCCTGTAAGAAGGTTTTATTCTGTAGGTCCTTCCCTCTAAGAAGGAAGTCCAGCACATATGTACATATGAACTTATTTCTAATGCCTGAAGTTCCTGCTCTAGAAGTTGTATTTTAGCGGTACAAAACATATTTTGTTTGAGATTCCAACACCATGGAATAGCTTCCAAAACTGTTTAGAATTCTATATTGCTGTCTGGATGCAAACATATGTCAGCAAACATTTCTCTCCTCCTAGCTGAGATTCTGCAGATTTCAGGGTGCTCCTAGAAGGCATAAAGGTTGCCAGTTGGGCACAGTTTGCAGGACAGAATCAGTAATGTGGAAAAGAGTGTTACAGACATGAAGCTAATTGGGCACATTGAATTCTGACCCCAGTTACATTACTTAAACTGGGAATCATCCCAGAATGAGTAGAAGTTATTCTGCTTTGCTGTCACGGTCTTTAAACTGTGATTCTCATCAGTGTGGATCTTGCATTTCTTTCAAACCAGGAAATTAAAATTAAATACATTGAAAAGAAATTACAGTAGCCATACAGAGCTGAAGATTATTTTCATAGCTGTTATCCTCTCAATTTTGGTAAATAGCTGTTTTGGCACGTTTAGGTGTCCAGTCTCCATCCTTTTAGTTGTAGATTTTGCATGGTTTTTTAATGTCTGGTGGGACATTGCTCTATTGCTTTTCTTTCACCATGTGTGTATTTGTTGCTTTTTTCCTGGATAGGAAATTCTGATTTTTATAAGCATGTTGTACTTTTAAAGCACAGAATACTAAGATTATTCAGTCTGTAAGGGAATGTTCTTTCTACTTTCCATGGGAAAAAAAGAAAATGAGTGGTATAAATTTTGCATCTTAGATCTCATTTCCTCTTTAGAATATAAATCTTGCGCAAAGGAAATAGCGTCTCCATTATCTCTTAAAGATGAAACAGCTTCTAATATGGATAGTCTGCATTCCCTCTGTCATATTCCTGGGGGATAGGTTAATAAATAATGAACTAAATGTCATATTTTGAAGTCTCTTAGTTCATGGTGATGCAGCGCTCTTACATGTTTATTAAATTTCAATCTTCATTAGACAAGGTTAGGAGAGAAATTAGGTCCCTCTTCTATTGATTTAGTAATTCAGAGTCATAAAATAAATAAAAAGCAGATAGGTTTTTGCTTTTTTTCATCATCTCTGGGTCTTTCCTTGATCCTGACTGTGCCAGGTACACTGTCTATGACTGAATCAACTAAATCACTCGTCAAAATAATTTGACACCATCCATTATAAAGGTTAGAAAGGGAAAAGAAGAGTTGAGATTATGTGTTATATTGGAACAACAGTGACCAACATGAGTAACTGTCAAAAAACTCTTTATAAAAGCTCTAAGCACAAATTACTCCGGACCTTGAGATCTGTTTGGCTCCCAGACATAGGGAGTTATGTGAACACTGACCTTGCTATCGTCACTCTTCATCTCTACACTCAGCTGTGTTATTGGGATCATCTTTTTTAACTTCTCTTCAGTATCCAGGAAATAACCTAAGTTCAGGTGGAAGAATTTGTGCTAACTTGATTTTCCCACCTTTCCAGCAAGTATTTCAGTTATTCTTGAAACTTGCCATACAGTTAAGACCTCACTAGGAAAACAGAATGCAGCACTGATCACTTCTATATGAGGAATGTGCTTTCAATAATGAGCAGACATAGTCAAGGCTGCTAGGATAAGCAGAGAAGCAGAGTGCTTCCCTTTCAGAAGGACACAAAGCAAGTTTGGCTTGTTTAGCCTTGCAGAACACAGATGAAGACAGGGTATGATTGTTCTCTATAAATTCATCAGGTGGGTAAGCACCAAGGTAAGCACAACAGGGAGAAGAATTGTTTAAACTAAAGAAAAATGTTGGTCCAAGAACAAATAGTTATAAATTGCCCATGAATAAGTTTAGGCTGGAAAGTAGATGAAGTTTTCTAATCCTCTAGTGAGTAAGGTTCCAAAACAGTCTTCCAGTAAGAATTATAGTGGCAATGGGGAATCAAGTTGGTTTTAAGAAGAGGCATTAAACAGTTTTGAAAGGGATTATGTGGTGTGGGTACCTGTGATGAGCAGATTGGATTCAGTGGCCCAGTGGACTGTTTCCCATTTTAAGTAGATATTCTGGTCAGACTGATTCCACAGAATTATATCTAACTCTTTATTCACGGGTGTCCTTTTTGAGTAGATAGTGATAGAAATGTAGGAGTCCTCCCTGATGGCCCTAAAACAGAATTAATAATTTACTGCTCTGGTGTATTTCATGTGAACTTGAAGGTAAAAGGCATCAGAAAATGAAAACAAATAGAACATTCAAAGCAGGCTGATCACTTTATAAAGCAAATCACAAAGAGAACAAAAAAGCCACTTGATGCCCCCAAGAAAATGTGCAATTTAAAAATAAAAAGAGTCAACATATAGGTAACAGAATGAGAAGAAATAATGGGGTGCACTGGTCAGCGTGCTGAAGAGCTATGTTAGCACATGACAGTAAAGCTGTCAAAGGAGACTTTTGAGAAGGAAAATAATGTAAATACATTTGTGTGAATTTGCCTTAAAGCTTGTATGGCAAAGAAACTGGAAGGGCAGAAGAGGGTGAGTATATATGAGCAGCAAAGTTGAAGTTGTATTTATTACTTAACCAGAAGCAAGAGTTCACTGCATGAAAGAGGGAAATGATAGGCAAGACTGCAGGTGATGTAGAGCCATGAAAATAAAAGGAATGGTTCCCATTTGACGCATGGGATATAGAAAGCAAGGAGAATAAATCAGGATCAAAATGACAAAATCAGAAAGTAGAGTTTGGCATGCCAAATGGACACAAGCAAATTAAAGTTGCATATGTCAAAAGAAACGTATCACAGAAACAGAGGTACAAATAAGAGATCCAGCCACGCTGGTGGGAAATAAACCCTACATGTTATAAATGCTATGTAAAATAAACCTATTACACTTGAGTGAAAGTAAAACTTGAGACTGACAGTAAGACTCTACCATGAAGTTAATGTGTGTATAGAAAAATCAGGAATTCATATTAGGATCTGTAAATAGATCTGTAAATTGGTTTAGGATCTATAGATATGGGATTTATAAATTGTTTAAAGGTGGACATCCCGGATGATTGTAGATGCTCAGGTACCTTTGACTCCCAGTGAGACACTAGCTCTCCAAGGACTCATTGCAGTTGTTATAAATGCTCTCACATAAACCCTGGTCTAAAGACTGTCTTTAGCAGAAGATAGGACATTTCATGGATAAATAAGTGTTTAGTTTCCTTTCACCTGCACTTACAATGAAAACAGATTGGTGTCAGACCTAGCATTTAATTTTTCACTCCGAGTCTTTGTATCCATTTATAACTTTGCAAAATTATTTCCTTCAACAGATACGCTCCAGTTCTTAACTATGGGCCTCATGTACTCCATCTACCCTTTCTTTTCTCCCAAGTGATATTAAGCAATTACCATTATTTAATTCCTGGATGAAAAATTAGAGGGCCCTGCTCTGTAATTATCAATGACCTTTCGGTGTAGAAAATGCAGCCCATCAGATGCAAAGGGACTGCCACAGGCAGCCTAAGTATTTGGACAGATATCTTAGGAAGAATGCTGTCCCTCCTCTGGATCTGTTTTCATTGAAGGTCAGTGGAGAAGTAAGGAGAGCTTTGAACAAATTTCCTTATTGCTACTTGTCATTATAGAATTAGTTACATTAAAATACAAACTAAGAATGAATCTATCTGAAACATGACACAGCATTCGTTTATTTCGTTGCCTTGGACAACACTGGTTTATTAAGTCAATAAATGTAACACTAACACTGGTAGTGTAACAAACCTGGAGTACCTGATATAGTACCTGATATGATCAAGTACTAGACAGACACATGAAAATTCATTCTTTCCATAGAGAATTTGTGGTATAGTTAGGAAAAGCCAATAACAATGAACAGGGGAACTTCAATTATCTGCATTTTAGAGAGAAAAATGCAAGGATGAATGTGTGATTCAGCAAGCCACTGACTTCAGGCATGCTGGGTAGTATGCTTCACATCCATGGTGACTAGTAGACCTCCTCCAGTGTCTTTCTGCATCACAGCCTAGAGGGGTCTGTCCCAGCTTACAGACAACTATACCAATAAGAGAGCTATAAGACTTGTATACTTTCTTCTGGAGACCAAAAGCACCCCCAAAAAACTCAATGATATAAGCACACCTCTGCTTGGCTGCTCTGCTTAAGGCATGGTCAGGAGGTGACAGGCAGTAAGTAGCAACTATCTATGAAAAAGCCTAGAAAAGAGCCTAGCAAAGCCAAAAGCACTCAGGACCTTGAAGGGAGCTTCCCTGTCTGCTGCTTCTTTAGGTGACTCCTCTGCTGATTCATGTTTGGTGCAGCCTATAATTCAAAGATGAATTATCTTATGTGCATCCCATTGGCTGATGCAACACAGGGAGTCACCCTTCCTGGGGTAATTCTTGCCCTCTCTTCATAGGTGAGCATCGCAATACTTTTCTGAGCTCTGAAACAGGAATGAAGTGAGTTTGCTCATGTGCTTTTAGAAAGTTATTATTCCTTAATTTACTCATTCAAATTTCTAAATAAGACACTTTCCACTTCTCTCTGTGACTGTTCCTGTATTCTAATGGGCAAATCTGATAAGAAGGTCTTAGAACTCAAGACATTGCTTTTATTACCTTTGCTTTTTGTCTAATGTGTTTGGTTGAAGCTTAAACAATTGTTCAATTGTCTAGTTTTGACAAGGGTTTCCACAAGCCACTCACTTACTTCCATAGTAAGTAAAAGCTGTTTACCTGATGGTCTACAACTGTAGAAAGACAGGTATTCACTGGTTACTTAGATCTTAACAGCTTTTCTTTCTGAACCATTTGATCTAAGTACTACACACACATGTCGCCATTATTAATGGACATTGTGTTGCAGAACCACTATGCCAAAGCATTAGTTATAACTACCAGCATTCCTGTTTACTACAGGGATGTTTACTACTACTTGTAGGTAAACTACAAGTTTGTCTACACATAAAGTTTACATGCAGGTAAAATTTTCATAAGTATATGATGCTGCAATAAATAATGGTGCCATAAAAATATATAGGATCAAGAAACCATGAGGCATCCTCACAGAGCCATGTGTCAGAAAGGGTTATATATTTAAGGAATCTTTTTTGTTCACCGAGCCAGAGTAAACTGTGGGAGCTGCTCTAACCACACCATTTAGGATGGGAAGTGAAGGCAACTACTGTCTTAGTAGTAGGAACCTAATTATCCTTTTGGAAATCAGCCAAGATCCTGGATCTAATATAGATACAGTATTCCATACTAAATGATGATACAGAGTTTTACAAACCTCACGTGGCCAGCTTTCCATTCCACTTCCTTACTAAAGACATTTTCAGCAGCCTCTTGTCTTCTAATAGCATAGACATTTCCTCAGGCTTGACATGGAGGAACAGACTGTCTACTAAATTCAGCCATCCTGGTGCTTTGTCTTACAGAGAAGACTGCCATGCACATATTCACTGCTATATAGTCTATGTACCCTGCTAAGCCTGGGAGATCTGAGGAGGTAACTCCTAAGGTTGAGTGGCCGTAGGTGGTAGGATGCTGTTGAGTGTAAATGAGAAGATAAATTTGAGCATCAGAATCTTAACTGTGAATCGCCACCACATCCAACCAGCATGGTATATTAATTTATAATTAAATGTTGCCTTTTTTTCCCTAAGGATATTTTGGCTTCTGTACCAGCACAGTTCATTAGTTAGTCACTGTGGTTGATCCAGTTATTGTCATGCCTTTGATCACTTTCCATCTAACTGAGCACATTAAAGAGGATACCAAAAACCTTTGTGCTTCTTTGTAATTGCTTCTTAGGCAAGAAACAGCATTTTCTCAGTGTCAGTCATTGCTTCTCATGACAGTTCTCTTACTTCATCGAAACTAGTGGAGCTTTCTCAAAATCTATGTTTTGTATCAGAATATTTCCTTTTCTGGCACAATCTACATTAGCAAGAAAAACAGTCTAATATTTATGGGACTCTCTAGTAATTCTTAAAATTAGTAATTCTTACTAGTAGAGATGAAAAATTGCTTTAAAAAATCTGCTTAAGATAACATCTATGCTGTTAGTGCTTGAGGTCTAAAAGCACTCCAAGTAATTATATTTCCTTGTTTAAATATAGTGTTAGAATTCCTGTCCTGAATGAGCCCCCAAAGGATAACGGTGTTTGTCAGAAGGTAAAGATGCAGAAAACAGAAACTTATAAGAAGTATAATTCCCTTTACCTTTGTTATCAATTGATTGAACTTTCTGACTCAAAAGAGCAAGGGTTTTGATTCTTCTTACTTAATATTTTCCTACTTATTTTTTATAGTTAAAAAAATATAGTTTAGTGCCAAAAACAAATACTGAGCTGAAAATAAGTTTCAGTAACAATGTCAACACTGATGATTTACAGATGATATCAGCTTGTTAAAATGCATCAACTTTATAAAACATCAATCTCTCTTACATTTGTCATAGCTTTTGCTACATATAACACCTAAGACTCCTGCAACTGAAGGTTTAATGTATTTTTTAAACCTGCCTCTTTAATCTTTCAGTATTTCTTTGAGCATTTGTCACAACTCTGGGCTTACACACCTTCATTAACTCCCCTCTATAGTCACCCAGTTAGAATTCGTTTAATGAAACTTTAACCAACTAGAAGTTCATATAGGGAGTAAAGGAACAATCTAAGCTTTCTGCAGGGATGGCTGATCCCTTGCTGGAATACACAACTGATTGATATAGATGGAATTATTTTCTTCTGAAGTTGTTTATCTATCTCTCTGCACTGACTACAGGGAAGCTGAAGCAATTGCTTCAAAAGAAATACCCAATATTTTAACAGTTTAAATGACAAGACAGGTTTCTTAGCCCTCCCTTTTGTCTATGTGGCTGAGCTATGGAAGAGGAAAGGACTGCTGTCGTTTTTAACAGGGTACTATGACTGAGAATCTAGCATCAGCAACACAGTTGAAAACTATGCTTTGGTTTATGTTTTGAAACTAACAGTAGTGGAAATTGTGTCCTTCCTCAGTTTATGCATTGGAAAGTGTGTCCATAACCGTATTTTCTGTATCTTAGGTACAACTGCTGTTTTACAGACCTAGAGACAATCACGATATTTGCCCACTGCTAACTGTTAGAGTGATTTGATATAACTAAGCCAGGGCTGTCACCAAAAGGGCCCATTTCTCTTTCCTTATGCCTAGTCATTCACATGCATTCCCTCTTTCTTGACTAAAACTTGTATAGAGAGGCAATTCTGTGTAAAATTCTTTTTTCATGCTTAGCTTTGTTTCAAATCCCCTCACCGAGTTTACTCACCCAATGCCAGGTCAGTGGTGGGAACCACAGCTAAGTTGGCCACAGGGGGAAGAGACAGACTGTCCCTATTTGCAGCCTTCAGCAATTCTAGCTAAATGGTAAATCACACTGTAAATGTTGTTCTTATGGCATGTATGGTTTTGAATTTGAATACAAAATGTATCAGAAATTTAAGCACAAATATAAGATTCAGATAAATACACTTTGCTTTCCATCTTGAGTGATGAAATATTCTGTATTTATTTATTATAATCCTAAAATATTCAGAAATGTACAGTGGTCAAGTTTCACACACCTGAAAATCAATTCTCTCTCATCTGGACTTTGTAACTGGCTGTTGCAAATAGCAGAACGTGCCACTGTCCCACTCCAGGTGTTACAGCTCCACTAAGAGGGATGAAAACACCAGTCTTTCTTTATACATGCTGGAGGGACAGAAGAAGAGTAATACATAATCAAATTGTGGTCATTAAATTTATCAAAAGCACATCACTCCTGAAGATAGTAGCCAAACTGTCAAAACATTGTCTTTCAAAACATGTTTGTACAGTGCTTTGAAGTTATCTTTTGCTATTTATACAGGATTTTATGTCGTTAATGATCTATCTTGGTCTTATATTACTTTTTATGGCTTCCATTCATTTCACATTGATTTTTCCCTGACTTATTAAGGTCCCAGTCTCAGACCCTAGGCACTCTGCAAATGTAAATTGCCATGCAGAAAATAAAACTGCCAGAATCAGTCTGTGCCTGCCAAGTCATAACTCAATATTATCTACCATCTATGAAAATAAAATCCATAAATACTTCTTAATATCCACATTAGCTCCATAGAGCATAATCTGTAACGGCTGCAACCACTCCCTCCTCCAATGTATGAAGTTACTTAATCCAAATACTAGAAATATGAGCGTTAGTATTAAAGTGCTGATCAAAGTGAATCTTCAAAGCTTCCACATGTCTAAGTATTTGCAGTATCCTGGGTGATCTGCATATAGACTTGCCACTGTTTTTCAGACTGTTTGCATGCTAAACTTCACTTTGAATATATAAACAATATTGGATTGCACCAAGCACACTGTGCAAACACTGCAGTATGGAAAGTGCTTTTCTTCCTGGGCTACACAATACCTGGAAAATGCTGGGAAGCTCTTCATAAAAGCAGCAGGAACTGTTACAGGACTGACTGATAGATTAGGGAAGATGGAACAGAGTAAGACTGAATCTGACTATTTTGTCTAAATAGTGTCCCAGATTTATGAATAAATTGGTCTAACAAATCACTTTTAAGTGTTTATCCTGTATCAGCAGGCCCATAACCAATTTTCATTATGGGTGTAGGGCACCCACAGCTAAAATTCATGCCATGGTGTCTTTCTATCTTATGGATATGCAGGTAGATACATCATTTATCATGTACTTCTTCCTATTTATTTGGAAGACAGTGGAATATTTTGCAGCATAATCCACTGGGATATGTAGAAAACATTGATATCCTGGTATGCAGTAGTATTACATTGGTTTGAGAGTTTAGTTTGCACAGCAAATATGAAGTATAATGTACATGAATTATAATGCAAAATGACTGCTTAATTCAAGAGACATCCAAGGATTTAGATAACTGCAGATATATACAATATGTATGAGGAATATAAGTAGAACCATATTTTGAACAGAAGGACCTGACAAGGATTTCAGTATTACAAGAATAACACTAAGTTTCCTTAGCATCTCCTGCAAGTGTAATTCCATCTTGATGCTAAAGATTTCTTTTCTGTTTACTCTGAAATGAAGGAAGATTATTAGCTAGTAAATGAATGCCTTTATCTGTTGAAAACAAATTCACTGTGTGTTTCAATGGATATTAAAAAGGAGGAAATCGAGTTGAAAAAGCATGAGTTGTCATTTAAGCAAAAGTTGATAGGAGCAGGGCATTCATCTCACATCCACCGTGTCCTCACCCCTTCTTCAGCTCTTCCTTGTGGATTCAGCATAGGAAGGAGCTGGATGGCTTATGGAAGATATGCTCAGCTCAGGATATGCTCTCTGCACAATATATTCTCCCAAACTCGATAGCAATCCTCATGATAATTGAAGGCTACATATAATACTACTAACTTCCAGGGGGATGACTTTGCAGCCCTACTGGGGGGGACTCATATGTAGGGGTGCATAGGAGGAATCCATATGCATCCTATATACAATTTCTCCTCTTCACAGTGGGACCATCTGCCTCCTCATGGCCCACTCTCCCCTGAGGGATACTGGAAAGAAATACCCAGAGGTTTTCCTCTTCATGCTGGTTTCTGCTCACATTCTGCTGCATGAGTCGTGCTCCCAGATGCCCATTAGCAAAGTACCTATAGATGGAGAGCAATATGTCAAGGTGCTGATGCAGCCAACTTCCTTTTCACCTGAATGTTGATTTCTGCAGTTCCTTTGCCTGTGGTTCATCTGCTGACAAAGTTTCCCTCCCATAAGAACCAGCAGATTCATCACTATTTCTTCACTATTTGATAATATAAAGCTGTCCTTGCTGCAAAGCCATCCTCCACACAGAGAAGGGCCAAAGCTGAAACTGCAGAGAACATCACAATTGCATACACAAAGCCACAGCTCCGTGTATTAAACACCCTTTCACTGCCTGAGGAAGAGGCATGCAAAGATGCTATTTCTGTCTCGGTTGTGTAAGGAATCGTGGTGTTTCATCTAAAAAGACTGTTTTTCTAGAAACTGAATGTGTGTGTACATAATGCAGTGATTAATGCAAGACAGACGAACTAAGCTACTGTTGCTGTTGGAGATGAGACAGTTGAATAGCTAGAACATTAATCCGTTAAGAACACCCCTGTTGGATCTCGATTTTAAGTGGTTTGGAGCATCTCAGCACAAGGGTAAAATCTAGGAAAAAAATAACAAAACCACTTAATTTGAAGACTTAATTTGAAAGCAAATGTACTTGGAATGCTGTAAACTAAAGCTTCCATTCAGAAAGATTAAGGCAGGCCTAGGCCAGTGTCAAATGTTTGCAACTATTAAAATACTAATTATGTTTGCTTGTAGGTAAAATAATAGATCTGTGTTAATTTACATTAAAATAACTTGGAAGTTAAAAGTAGTTTATAGGCAAAAATCAAATACTTAGTAACAGTTTAGGTGAGAAAAATAGGTGCATGCACATAAAAATTTGTGTTTATGCAGCTAAATATATCTCAGAGCTGCTATTTGCAGGCTTTGATTAATGTTTTTGTGCCAAAAGTTTGAAATTAAACCAATACTCCAGAGTGAATTTCCTCCTTTTAAGCACACAGATAACTTCTTGACGCCTTTCAGGGCTTTTTGGTGGCCAACACAGGAATTCTCTCATCTTAGGAGGACAATAATTACATGGAAATGGGATGTGCAGGTAAATTAGAAGTCTGCTGCTACTATGGGAGTCTTATTGCAGCCAGACACAAGTTAGAGCAGTAGAGAAACTGCTCCTGTTAACACAAGAGGATGAAGAAGATGAAGGACTTGACAAGTGAAAACTATTTTCTCCGCACTTCTGGAGAATGAGCAGATGCTTTGAATCAAATGATCCTTATATATCAAATTATATTTAAAGAGATGTTTCTTTGTAAAAGCTTGCAATTGTATACATGTTCCTAACCAGGACCAGGCACTCAATCTAGTCCTGGTACTGAAATTTCAGCTGGACATTGAAGCTCCATTTGTAGCTTCAGGTGTTCTGTGGGAAACTTCCACATAGAAATGTAAGACTTAGCCTTCAATAGGAGGACTCAGGCAGACACCCTCAACTCATATTGTACTTCTTCACACTGGCCAGGAGCAGGTAATGGATAAAAGTAATAATATCAAATACTTGAACATATATACCTTTTCTCAATTACTTAACTTCTTCTTAGCAATCTCTTATCTGAATATTATCTGGTCTCACATTAATTCAGCTGGAAAGACTTGGTACATAAAAAGTTCAAGCTTATCTGACTGCAGATTTCCAGTTAAAGGATTCAGATTAGATTATTTGAGCTATTACACAAGAATTTGGCTAAAAATCCAAGGAAAAATTTATTGTTTAGTAAACTTTTTAAATAAAAACATGCTTTGTCTGAAATGTTTTATGAAATCTGAGTCCCTCTAAAAAATTCCAACTAATACACATTTTGCTGACAGTGCAATTTATACCCCACAAAACCTTTGGATGAAAGTTGTCTATACATATATTAACCTCTAGTATTCCCATTATACAGCATAGGAAAAATTGGACAAGTCTTTGGAGCTGGAAGTAGCTTTGAACTCGAATTATAGTCCTATCAGAGGAAAAAATTTAACAGCAAAAGGTGGTGAAGATTTGTGTCTAGTGTCCTGCCAATGTTTTTAAAGGGCACACACTCATACACATTACTCAGATAAACCTATGATACAAATACACCAGTTGCCAAGCAGATGAAATCCATGCTCTTCAACTATGACTACTTTCCCTGTCAGTAAAACTTGTTGCTTAATTCACTCATGCACTTTGAAAACAAGGTAGGAAGTGAAATGCTTTTTTGTGGGCTGGCTATTTCAAAGAGAAAAACCACATTTACTCTTCTGAAGTACTTTTCAGAACCCCAAGGATAAGTCTTCTCAGGGAAAGAGTTAGCTGTAGACAGAGGGGGTGGACTCCATCACAGTCAGAAAGATTCACACCTACTCTTGTGGTGGAGGAGGATTTCTTAAACTGGGACTCCCAAGAGCCCCCTCTAGCACTTCGTCATCTGAACACTTTGAAGATCTGTGATGGAGACTTGGAGCCATATTCTTCAAAGGCTTATGAACATATATTCTGTTTAGAGAGCTTCAACAAATAAACAGTAAGCCCGTTAATTATTTTTTCTATGTAATGTGAAAGAATTTCAACAAGGGGTTCTACTGAGTGGTAATGGGGTTTGTGACCTTGAAATCATAGAATCATAGAATAGTTAGGGTTGGAAATCTAGCACTTGAAGAAGAGGTAGTGATATTACCCCTGGAAAAGCTGAGTGTCCAGCATCATGCCCAATGAAAAACAGATTGTACTACAGGAGGCCTTCAGCTGGTTTATTTAAATGTGGATATTTATATATATAGCTTCCTTTATGCTTGACAAAACATAAATCTATGAGAAGATTCAGTATGTTTACAATTGCAAGATTACTACAGAGACCTTTTGTTGCCAAAGGTGACCAGAAATATATCATTTGACTAAAAACTGATTGCGTTTCTCCTCATGTCTTGCCTCATTTAAGTCTCCAGATCCTCATAGCTCCTGATACTTTACAGAAGTGCCCCCACACTTTTAGAACTGGATGTTAGACTTCTTTCTCAACCTGATTTCTGCAAGCCTGAACTAACAGATCACATCTTTGTGTGAAAACCAACTCAGTCTCCAGATCCATTTGGTTTTCTTAGTAAGGCTGCAAATTGTGATATTTTTAAAATGGGAAAAACTGACTGTTAAAACTCATACTGAGTCCATTCAATTTATTTTACACAGAACTCATTGGCAGATTGCAGGTGGAAATGCATCCTGCCCATTATCAAGCCAAGTCTTGAATCAGTTGTCTCAGGGTAAAAGGCTTTGTTATAGCAAATGTTAATCTGTTTCCCACTGCAGTGTTTGGTCTGCTGTAGAGGTCAGGGATTTTCCAAGAGAACTTCATGCATCACAGACAGATTACAGTGCTTGACACAATGCCTTCAGAAAATGACATGCTTTCATGCTCTTAAAATAACAGGCTTCCACAGGTTTGCTGCTCTTCTAGCTGAAACAATGAGCAAGGACTTTCTGTCTTACATAAACAATAGTATCCAGCTTGTGTGATTAGGTGGGAGACTTGCTAGAGCTCCAGTTAGAGTCCTGCCCACAAAGTGCTGTTAAATGGTACCCTATATCACTGAAAATGAAGAAATCAAGGCAATTTGCTCACTGTGATCTCACAGAGTTGGTTTTCTGCATCACTGTAGAGTGCTGTCCATTAAATTCATGTCTCGAATCTGTACATCCATCACCATATTTGAAAATGAATAAAAATTCATCTTTCTCAAGCTTAACTTTGAACCTTCAGATAAATCCAAATAATTAAATCATAATTTCTTAAACAGGTGGTAAGTTCTATTTTAGCAACTTATTAACAAAGAATTATCTGTTCTTAATGAGACAGTATATATGCTAATAGAAAGAAGCCAATGCGAGGTCAACCGCTTTTGTGGCTGTGTTTGAGAAGAATGCCAAGAGCACTGATAAGTAAGAGCAATGCCAAGAGAAAGTCACAAGCATTACTGATGTAAACATGTACCTAATACTGCAGCATAAAATGCCTCAGGGGTAGATTTAACCCAGCCTACTGTGGGCTAGTATTTAAAACATATGCAACTGCAGGTAGAAACAGCTTTCTCTTTCAAGGAAGCAATTTTCTGCATGTTTCCTGAATTAAGGAAACTGAGAGAAAAATGTTCTGTTCTCAAAAGCCTCACTTTTACTAAGGAAAAATAAATATTTTTCACCCAAATCTGCTAATATGTGGCAACTAATTTGAGATGAATTTATGAAGAGAAAGGCTGTTCATCCATCTTCATGCAAGTTAGCAGACTGACATGTTCAGTGTGAAAATCACTGGCTACCTCATTTTTGCTTTATTTTAGGTAGCGTAAAGTAAAGCCACTTTTTCTCCCTCCTGTCAACATAATGAAAGTCACTTCTTTTCATTGTGGAGAAACATTTTATTATCTTTATTCTAGAATGACAAAACACTTCTTTGCAGAGGAAGTGTGAAAAGAAATGTGTGGCTGATTCTAGAATCTGTAGGTTGCTCTTCACAGAGACAGGTATGTATAATGTAGGCACTTTCCTCTAGAGGAAAACAAATTCCAGCCACATTTCTTTAGAAATCTTCTATTTAACCAAGGGAATTAAAAAAGACAAACAAGCAGAAAGGCAGAAAAACAGAGACAGTGAATGGAAAAAGAAGAGAAAAAAGTAAGAAAGCTTCAAAGTGCAATGATCTGATGCATTTGAAAATTCATTAGCAAAAGCTGTATCTGGAGAAATATTCCCCCCTGTATATGTGCAATTAGTCCATTCAAATGCAATGTGAAAAGATCTTAAAATCTTTGAAGAAAACTTATGATGTTGCACCAGATGGTGAATAAAACATAGTCATTCATCTTTCACTTTACAACAACCCACTTAAAATGGAAACTACAGGCACACAGCAAAAGCTTTCATAAATGCATAAAGAGATTTTCACCTATAAAGTATACTCCAAAATAGAGCCTTACAAAACCCATTGAAGGGTATTTATATGTAGAAAACAACAGCATAAATGTTTTGTTGTGACTTTGTTTTCGTACCTGTGACAGTGAGTGAGACAGAGCAGGAATAGGACTTGTACTCATCCCTTCTTGACACTTAACCTGCAGATAAAAGTGATCTGTAGAGGTCAAGCATGTTCACATGGATATAACATCTCTGCTGACCAGTCTCCTGACTCAGACCTGTTCTCAGACCAGTACACTGCAGTAATTTGTTCTCTCTAGCTATTTTATTATAGATTCCTTTTTCAAAATCAAAACAAGATTTAACTTCCTGTTTATTATTATTAATATTATCCCCTTTCCTTACATCCACCAGAAGAGATTTGTGCCTTTTTTAGTTAATTGCATTATAGGCTTCAGTGGGTTTTTTTATCTGTCAAGGATTTGTAAAATATCTTTGCAGAAAACTGAGACAAGATTCCAGTGTAAAGTTTCAGACTAATCCGGAGACCACTAAACCCTGTTTTACCAGATCAAAATGTAGCCAGTTTTTAAGCACTCTGAGGAAAGGCCCTACACCAGTACAGATGGCAAAGCATTCTAGCTCTGGAGTCTATAAAAATAATTCCTTTTTATTACTCAGCTGGTTCACAAGTAATATGAAAATAGGTCTGTTTCTTGATGATTATATTAAGCGTAATTGGGAGAAAGTAATAGGGCATCTTCTCATTATTGTCTATGAATTGATGCTCCTCAATTATATCCTTTTTATGTGAATGTCCTGTATTTTTCTTTTTCCTTTTTTCTTAAGCAGCAATTTTGCCTTCCAAGTGTCTTTTCCAAAGGAAATGAACACATATCATGCTTTTAGACAAAGTACTGTAGCATAATTAATCTCCACACTGTCCTTTCCTAGCAACCCAAAGTAGGAAATATATGCAGCCAAAGTGTAAAGCTAAACAGGTTTCTATATTTACAAGAATCAAAGCAGTTAAATGACTCAGCTGCCTCCTAATGTGGGTTATATTTGAATTTGGGGAGGGTGGAGAGAAGAATGGGACATTATTGCTTTAACAAGGTTTACCGCTAAACTGAACATATGTTGCTCATAATGTCACTTTCTAAATCAATGAAATTATCATTATAGAACATGTCGACAAATTAGACATGTAAAGTGCAGGCTGTATGTGGGAGAGGTGCAATTTGGCTCTATAAAAAGAAATTAAACAATAAAATATCAATGACAGATGTAGTTAGCTAAAGGTTTTGAGGTTTAAATACCAATTTGTGAAAAAAAATTATGCAGACCCAATCAGGGTACGAGATAAAAATACCAACCTTCATGCAACAAGATGATTAAGTATTTGGACCAGATGTTCAGAGACCTTAGCTGTGCCCTTTATTTAACTGGCAAGCATGCTGGCAAGTCCTTAAATTTCCCAAATCCAAGTAACGAAGGTTAGCTCAGATGGAAGTAATAAACCAATCAAATATCAAGAGTCATTCATGTCTGTGAACAGTAGATCATGCTACAGTCCTCACCTCCACATTTGAGCATACCAGCTTTTTAAAGGTTTTAAAGAAATAGGGAGTTTGCCTCTTACTGAAGTGTTTTGTTTCCTGTCCCAACTTTCAGTTCTCAAATCAAATGCAGGCACCAAATGCATCTGATATGGTTTAGATCCTTTTCCCACAGGTTGGTAGATTTTATAGCTCTCAAGCCTCAGCTAAAACTCTGTGTCATAACTCCTGGGTTATAGCTTTGTCTTGCAGCTGCTGTATGGTTGTGGGCAAGGTGTTTAAGACTACACAATAAAATGTCTGTACTTTCAAAGAAGAATGTCTTGCAGGTTAAGATATGGCTTCTGTTTCAGACTCTTCTATCGACTTTGCAGGGTGATCAATCTCCTTACGCTTCATCTTTACCTATTCGCAGACAACAGGGTGCCATAATCTAATCTTTTAGCTCATTTTCTCTCTTAGACATAGCCTCATTCCTAATCACACTGAGGCTGCTGTGCACAACTGTCTTGTGGCAAACCAACATTGTGATCTCCAGTCACATATCTTGGGGTCCTGACTGGGCCATGCCATGGCTCCTGTCTGACCCATGCACCAAACTCTCCTTCCCATGGAAACCAGGGTTTTACCACAGTGGAAATGAGGATGTATCCTGAGCTCAGAAATACTGGATCCTTGCTTTGATGCAGCCACTCTGCTCGGACAGTGACTAACAGAGATGGCCCTGATCTTGTTGTGAGCCTTCAAGACATTGCCATAATATAATCAGCAGCAATTCTGAAGGCATAAATAAAAGATAACATTCATGAGATTTTCAGAAGGATGACATAGCGTGCATAAAACATTTGAATACCACAGACAGAGCAGATGAAAAGGGATTGAGCTGTAAAGAAGAAATCACTCCTTGATGGGCTGATGTAGCTTGGCAGTAGAAGATGGGTTTCGTCTGATCAATGCAGGCATCTACAGCGTATGGAAAGCATCTCAGCTATTCACTCCCACTCTTTACCACCCTTACAGGCAACGAAGAAAAATACACTTCTCAGGCACAATTTAACTCTTCTGGAAATAAATCCTTAAAATAGATTCATTTCGGCTACAGCCTAAAACTGTCTGTGAATCACCATTAACTCTGGAGAGTGCCTACAGTGACTAGTCCAGATGTGGACATTTGGTGGATAAATATGAAGAGGCAAATGAGATGTGTGCCCACTGCAGGGACCATCAATTGGTAGCTTTGCAGTCTGCCTTGATACCATAAGGTCACCTTAGGAAATGTTGCAGCCAGTCAGAACATTAAAGCATAAAAAAGATCAATATGAAAAGTTTCCCATTTCTTATAAGAAGCCTGATTTGATATTCCCCACAATTTAGGCAAGTTAATGCAGCCATCTGAGTAGAAGAATACTCCCTTGTGTACGCTGTTGCTCTTGTGTGATGCTTTTTGAGATACGGGTTTCAGCACTTCTGTTACCATGGTGGTGCTTGCAAAACACTTGTAGGCCTGCTATGGACATCAGAATTTGATTAATTAATCTCTACAAAAGGCTTTGAGTTTCACTGGGTGAAAGATACTGGGGGTTAGTTTGCTTGTCCTTCTCTCATGAGCAGCAGTACCTTCAAATGATGAGTGAAGGTATGCAAAAGTTATTGTTTGCCTGGAGGCAGATAAACTAGTCCTGGAAAATGAGGTTTTCTACATTTGTTTTGACCCTTCTTTTTTTCCCCGTTGGCCTTTAAAGGGCAGATCCCAATCCTATTCAAATGCCTCAGTGTACTAAGTGTAAACTCTCCCTCACTCTGGGCAAGCAGGGGACACAGCTTTCATTATTCAAAAGCACTTAAATGAAGTGAAATACTCTCTTTAAAGTGATTGTCTGAACATAGAAGAGACATGGGACTTGTAGGAAGAAGTAATGTCTTTTCTGAGACAAACTGATGGAAGCAAAAAGAAACAGACAAGCTTTAAGGGGTTTTTGTCCTGGAAAGATTGTTTTTTTGCAGCACTATCAGTTATTCTAATAAAAGATATTACCTCTCCCTATAAACCTTGCCTCTCACCTCTTAATGTTTCATATGCCGATACTTCTTTTTATTCCTGTGTTCAGAGCTATATGGATTTAGAAAGAGTCCGTATCCATCTTCTGCAGTTTCCGAGTGCTTAAAACACTCTGCCTGTAGAATTCACACTGTATATGGAGCGCTCCCAAAGAGCTGCACTTTATATAACAGTGCTGATTGAATGTCTTGTTTGACACATGCCAGTCCAACCAGGGGCAAACCAGGACTGCTGAGGAATAGCTGCTTTCTGAAAATCATTAGTCCTTTTTCCCCTGCCTAATTAACTTTCCTGTACTGTTAGAGAGTTGCACTAGAGGTACCAAGCTGATGGAATCTGGATCATGCTCCAAGGTAAACCCAGGCTTGCCTGGGGGTCCACTAAGATCCCCTGCTCGCTGCTAATGGGCTTATTTGTGAGCTTGACATAACTTTATTCCCAGGATATCTACAGTTATATTTAATTGCTTTTGCTCTTCTCTGGGCACGATTAAAAGGATGTTCACTTTGCCTCTAAGATGGAGAAAGCTTGTGTGTATTCATACCAAATACCCAGAATCATTCCATTTATCTGCACAAGCTGAAAATTATCTACGGCCCTTTAGACTAAGGCAAAATTACCTTGTCTACTGAATTGATTAAAAATAGCATCCCTCCTGTGTTACTCATCTTGGACTACTTTTTTGTACCTCCTAATTTGGGTTAGTTCTACTGTGCCCTTTCCCAAGCTCCTGGGTCACTGCTTCACCAAACTGAGACAAAATACTTCTCCAGGTGATAGAGGAGCCAACAAGGAGATGTGATCATGACAGACCTCATATACACCACCAACGGGGGGATTGCTGAGAATGAGAAAGTCAAGGGCAGCCTTGGCTGCAGTGATGATAAGATGGTGGGGTTGAGGATCCTGAGGCAAGAAAGGGAGTGAAAACAAAGCTCACAATCCCAGGCTTTAAGACAAACTTTGGCATCTCCAAAGATCTGCTCAGAAGAGTCGCATGAGATAAAGCCCTGGTGGGAAAGAGGGCTCAAGAAAGCTGGTTCATATTCAAAAGTCACCTCCTCCAAGCTCAACAGTTTCATTCCAACAAATACAAAGTCCAGCAAAATTCCCAGGTGTCCAGAGTGGGTGGACAAGGAGCTTCTGACCAAACACAAACACACAATGGAGGCATATAGAGGTTGGAAACAACCAGCTCAAGGCGGTCCTGCTTGAGCAGGAGGGTTGTTCCAGGTAACTTCCAGGGGGCTTTTCCAGCTCCAACCATTCCGTGATTCCATGGTTCTATGCTGTCTGCATCATGTCTTGAAAGCTATCCAATTAGAGACAAAACATAGTTTCAAGCTATAGGAAATATCAAGACATCATATCTGGTTCACTGAAACATAAAACACTGAAGTCTGGGTGGTGTTCTGGCATTGTATCATCTCCCTTCTTCATCTCTGGGCACTGGCCAAGGGGCACTGGAGACCAACTTGACCTTTAGTTGGAGCTAGGATGTTGGAGAAGCCCAGCAACAAGCACCAATTTCTAACTGCTTTTCCATGGCATTTTTTCACCATCAGAGAATGAGTTTTGCAGGCATACATAGGCACAAATGACAGAATATAAACTTCCTCTCATTTCATTGAGGATATGCAAGGGTGTTTGAGAAAGACTACAGCATCCAAGTGTTCATTAATGTAGTTTTCTGCAGCTATGAGACATGCTTTTTATGGTGGAGTTTCATTAGAGCAGTTAAAGGTTTTTGAAACTCTCTTTTGATGGCAAGCTCTTTTCAGTGAAATGGGATGTCCCTGTTTGGTAAAATTTGCAGGTTTGGGCCTGGAGAAAGAAAATAAGATGATAGATTTTTAGTTTTACAGTCATAATCTGGAACATCTAGAAAATAAAAAACATATTTATTAATACTTAATTAATAATAATTTCTGTGACATTTCCACCAACACAAAATAAATTACTTTCCGACTAGCTCTCTTTGTACTATGCATTTTGTAAGACAGGTTGTATCAGCCCTTTCTCCCATATGTTTATAAGCAAATGCAAATTGCTGGCATGAATCCAGACAGCTGACCTCAGTGGGACATCCTCCTTGGCCATGCCTTTGAATCTAAACCCTGCAGACAAAAGGCGGCGGTGAATAAGTCACCCTTTTCACACTGGGCTCCAATTACATCTGTTGCTTTTTGAGGGGAGGCATTTGAGTTTGCAGATGGTCCTTGTCCAGATGTTAGATTTGTAGCCATATCTAAGTCTGAATTCTCATGAATTGGAAGTACTTAAACACCACTATGATTCCCATATACAACAACCATGGGAACCGTGAGAAAACTTAGGCAGATTGATTAGGCTCTCTGAGTCACCTAACTTCGGTCAGGGATGTCAAACTGGAAAGCCAAAATAAGCTTCCTTCAGACAGGGGTCCACTGGAGATTTCTCTACAGTGTTTAATAATATAACTGTGCCCAAAGAAAACTGAGAAGTTGTACACTTCCTCTCATCTGACATTAATAAAATTAATTTGCCTTCAGAGTAATAATGAAATGTTTCTCCAAGGAAACTTATTTTACATGCTCTTTCCCCCTGCTTTTGAAGCGAGAATCTTCTGCGTATTCTGCTGATTATATTTTTAAATGCTACAGTATTCTGGAATCTGAAATTAAAAGGTTTTCAAGCCTAAAAAATGCAAAATCTGATAGTAGCTTCTTGGTTTATTTTTCTCTCCTTCAGCCTTAGTCCCATGAAACCAGAATGGTAGGAGTTATTAATTGCCTGTTATTTATTGGTTATCTCAAGACTTCATCCTTCTTGTGACATCTTAATATATTGTTTTCTATGGAAATGATTATGGTATCACAGGCAGAATATTGTGATACTGTTTGAGTGATTCCAGAGCATGTGATCTCCAAGGAAACAGAGATCCTGTTACTAGTCCCTTTCCTACAGAAGTTATCAATGGTACAAGATGCTGCAGATCATACAGTTAACTTCAGTAGAACTATTCTTAACTTGTGAAGTTCAGTACATGAAATATGTTTAATGGGGTTATTCTTAAGATAAATTAAACAATACACAAATTTACCTCAGTGATACACTTATCAGACTATTGAATTTCTCTTCTACTCTTTTGAGACAACTATTGGTATGAGAAAAAGAAAACTTTACAGCAGAAGTTCAGCTTTTAGTACAGAGAATCCCATGTGGACTGTACATGTGATCTGTCCAGACATTGCAGGGGTCGGCCAGCTTTTGGTTAGCTTCACATTTTGAGGCCACTTTAATCCCAAAGAAATATCAGAGGCTCTGCAGAAGTCTAAGGCAATTAATACGCTTCAGCAGACACTTTTACTACAACAGGGAGGAAAATGCAAAATAAATTATGAGTTTTACAACCCTCCCTTTACTTCATGACCAGCCTCCCCAGTTAAATATATGAATTATTGTTCGTATTTCCACTGCAGTACATGCAAGTTTCATTGCTGCTGTATCAGGGCCCCTCATCCCTTCACAAATGAAGTCTGGGACAGTGCCACAATGTGCAGGCAGGTCCCCGAGGGCTAAAGTAGTGTTATAGCCATAGGACAGCCTTGCAAATTTATTAGGAGGAGGATAGGACCATGATGATTCTCCAGTGCTTTGCTGAACTGGGACCTGTATAAGCTTGTTTCCAGGTGTTTCTTTCTTAGTTTCTCTCACACACTGCTTTATATTGGCTTTACAAAATCCTGGTGTATTAGATGTATTGCAAATGATGTCTTAAATATCACTGATGGCTCCCTGAAGTATCCTCTCTGTTAAAATGTTCAATCTGATTTAAATGACCAAAGCTACAGAGCTCCCACCAGCTCCCCGAGGAAGCTCTTGAGACTCTAACAGATCTCACCTTCCAGTCAGCAAGACTCTCTTATTTCATTTTGCCTGCCTATTACCTGGAGACACTTCTCATACCCTTAGCATGCCATTTGCACTTTCACTGCGATGTGTTATAGCTTAAGATACAAATGACTTACTGTCTGTTAGTCGTGTCTAGCCTTTTGTTCTGAAAAGATGTGGATAGAAAAACATACTTCAGAAAAACTGTTAGGAATGTTATAGCTAAGCCAAAGAGGTTATTCCCTGGATCTTCCACCTTACTCTATTTTTACTATTTCCTGGTTTAATTGTCTTAACGTGGATAGCTAGAGAGAAGCACTAATCCTATCAATTGCACTCTCTAAATCCCAGTACTTTTGTTCAGGTTAAACTGGAAGTCTTCTTCAGAGACTGCCTTTAAAGACCTTTTCATGAACTGTATCAAGCAGTAGAAGCTTTTAGTTTCTGAAAGTAGAATTGGAAATGGAAATAAAGAAGTTTAAATCTGCTGTTACTGGGGTGTTTTTTAGTAATGCATCTGGCACTGAGATTTTATAAACAGGCTGAAAGATTTAGAAACTCTGTTTTCCATAAGTTTATAAAGATATTTAATGAAGGAAGCCCTGCAATAAAATGGGCCTGTTGGTTCTGGAAAAGAAATGTAAACCATACATCTCTTCTGTGATATCTTAAGTGAAGCTGATTTAATACTGTAGACTTTGGATAGATTGGCATTAAAATATAGGAAAGAGAATATAAACAATAGGACCTTTGGTTTCAAGAAGCCTAGACTGCCTTAACGTTGCACAGGGCATTTGCAGAGAGAAATGTATATGTTGTAAGAGTCTAATTGTCCCTGCAAGTGCAACACACTTTTAGTGCAACAAAATTTAGTTATCTAAAATAACACTCAAGTTTGTCTCAAACCATATTAAGATAAGGAACAAGTGATGGCTTTGTTGGACTGAAGAAGACAATCTCCATCCAAAGATCTGCCATCAGCAACAAGTGGAATTCATCCAGCATAGGATTTTATATATTTTTCTCCTAGCTCTATCTGTCTTTCCCATGTCAGTTGTAAACTTCTGTGAAAAGGCTCAATTTTAATGTATGTGCCTGGCATGAAGGATTACTCATCTTGGACAGCACTTTTGGATGCTAACATAATGCAGTAATGACTCACCGTCAAATGCAAAATGTTCTGCTCAAGAAATCACAGTTGATTATGACTTGTACTACAGTGATCCAGGAGGAGGCTTGCCTCTCACCAAATAGGGTTCAGATAAAGATGAAAAATCCCACTGTTAGAGAAAGAAACAACATTTCAGGGGGAACATAAGGCTATGTGCGCTGCCTGTACGGTGCAAACAGTACAGTGAAGCTAACAGCATTTTTGTCTTTCACTATTCCTCAGCCCTAAAAGATCATCGTACAGCAAGTTAATGCTTCCTCTAATGTCCTTCAGTCTCATTGATTTTAATGGTGCTCAACGCCTCAGAAGATGACACGAAACATTTGAATAAAATGTAAACAACCTTATAAAAGCAGAGTAAATATAATAATTGAAATTGACAATTATGATAAATTTAAATGGAAGCAATTCTTTGTGTTATGTTCAGCTTTCATTCATTCAGTGGATATTTCCACTTTGAGTCTTTGTATCTTTAATTATTTCAGGTATGAAATAGCTGCTGTTTTAAGAACATACACTTGAGTAGAACATACAATCAGAATAACATTCATGCAGTAAAAACAATTTGACTTGTGTGGAACTGAAATGCGAACAGGCAATGGTAGCATTAGTCAGAAGGTTTATCTATTCATGACAGTTGCTTTGTAGCCCCTGTGATAAAGTGAAAGAGCACGGCATTGTCACCTGCCTGTCTCTCCATCCATCATTAGTTAGGCTAGAATTAGTTAAGGTGTCATATACACTGACTGATGCAGCAGGATGCTGTTCAGCGTGAGTTGCTATGGGTCCCAGAGTTACTAAATCCCTTTTCATTCCTATTTGGAGCCAGGGTCTATAGAAGGTGCCATATCCCTTTGTTAAAAACCACGAGTTGGTACTGAAACCTACAGAAATGATAGACATCATTTCTCTGAATACCTGTAGGAATTTCAGACATGTTTTCTGCAGTAGTCGAAAGGACAAACTAAGTATTTTCCCTTCTTGTTATAAAATATAGAGGGATTAAGAGCACAGTTTGTCTGTGGGAAATACCTCACAGGATTTGCTAGTGACTGATTTCAGTATATTTTTCATACCTTCCTAGTACCCTATAAAAGCCCTCACAAACCAAAAAGAGTCTTTAACATTTCAGACTCTAGTTAGCCTAAAAAGAATGGTTCAGAAGAAACACTTACATAAGGAATTATGAGACCAAGATAAACTATTCCAAGAGGCTTTGCTTACAAAGTAATAAACCAACATCTATGTAATCAGTGTTTATAGGAAAATCAAGCTGCTGGTTTTTGAGGCAGAGAGAACAGCGTTTTCTCCAGCTTCTCATAGCATCTAAATGTGATCCATCTTGGTATTTGATGCAGACTTTTGCTTGGAACTTCCTCTACTTTCTCTGTTTCTGAGATTTGGGAGTGGGATGCCTACATACACTATTAGAAAATGAAAAGGGAGAAGTCTTGTTTATTTTGTTACTTTTGGACCATTTGTACAGTCTCTGTTGCATGTTCTTGATTAAGATCAGGATTTCTAAGTATTATGAAAAATCAATATGTACTTGCACAAAACAGCATGTGTATTAAAAATCAAAGCAAATATTGCTATGCTAATTACTGCAAAGGCAATATCGACACGAGGAATAGCAAAGGGTTCTACTAAAGAGCCATGTGCCATTGCAAGCACCTTATCACCTTACATTTACACTATAATTCATCCCATGCAATGATGGTATTTCAATACTTTTCACAATCATCACACTGAAATTATAAAGGTTTCACTTGACTTGCCATAGAGTGAAATGAAACCAAAGGGATAAGGGATAAGTATAAACCTGCAGAAACTATTTGGCATTCTTTCCATATTGAAAACAATATTTTCAATATTGTTACTGTGCTTATTGTTTTCATTACTATCTCAATAATTTCTTCAGGGCATTACAACTAAGAATTTCATTATGTGTATATCACTGCATCTGAAGTACTGCAGTACCACGCCAAACAATTCTGAGTCTATTTCTTACAGGCATCGTTTCAAACTTATGGTTCCATTACTTCCAACTGGGTTTGCAGATTGAATACTGGTTTATGAAGTATTAATTCTTGTTTTATGTTTCAAAATACTGCTTTCTCAGTTAAAAAAATCAATATACACAAACCCAAACATTTTCCCACTGGGTTACAAGCACTTAGAATCCATGAAAAGTCATCTGTCAATTGCAAACATGGTACTTAAAAAGAAATCCTCAATGCTGTCTGACTAAGCCAAGGTTTAAGCAAATAAATATATTCAAATATTCAAAGATATAGTTGACGTAGTAACACTTTTTGCTGAGCTTAATTCAAAAATCACTGCAGTGTAGTAAACAGAACACCCCCTAAAACAGAGATTAAAACAAGCAATGACAGAACTGCATATAAATGACAAAATAACCCCAGGTATATGAATCTTTATTGCCGAAAGAGACCACATTTCACACTAAACATAAGAGGTAGAGGTGGGGTGATAAAAAATAACGATTTAAATAAAAACTAACAGGATGTTATCAGTCTGTGACATGGTCACAGTGTTTGACAATGCTCAGTTCATGCACCAGACTAATAATATCTCATTCTTTTGGTCATATATTCTATTATATATTATATACAGACATAATATTATGCATTTGGCTGCATCTTGTTGATCATAAGACTTTAAAACAAAGCATAAGATTTACTTTTTCATAGGGGTTTTTTAAGTCCATAAGGCACACAAGTCATATTTTCATGCTTCTCTTTAAGGTATTATGGACCTGAAAATTCATAGTTCTAATAAAAGATGAGGTTTTGTTTTGTTTTCATATGACTCACATTAAATCACAAGACTTAGCAATAATACCATAAATTTATAAACATTCATCAGAAAGATTAGAAGGCATTTGTTATCTTTGAACACATCATTGACTTTCAAGGTGCACATGTTTATTTAGGGATCCCTACATTAAACTTTAACACCTTTTCTTATTTCTTCCTTCTTTTTTCCCCTATCAAAGTGTGAAGCCCAAGGAACCTTAACACCAGATCCTCTGAGCTGGTGTTAAGTGCCCATCACTAAAGACTGTACTGTATGGTCAGTGGCAAAACTGCTTCCTGTAATTTGTATGCAATGCTGCAGCAATGGTAAAGAGAGGTTACATTGCCCACTGCTTGGTTTAATTGGAGCTAAGTAGATCTATTATGTCGGTGTGCCCCATACACTAGCTGGTTATTTTGATTAATGCAGGCATCCTTGTGAGTGAAATGTCTGTGGAAGAGAGAAACTTGAGCAGTAAGATGTTATATACACTAATTTTAAGAGATATGTGTATTTTTAATGCTTCCCATTGGTTGGGGTAGCCAATTTCTGACACTTTGCTATATCTGCTGCTCAGGATGAGTCCTCATCAGTTGTTACATTCCACAATTTGGGACCCTAATAATCAAGACACTCTAAATCATGACTCTTGCATTTAATTTATTACTTCTAATATGTGACAAAAATAATAGCAAAAATATGAGCAGGGATCAGTTAAAAGGGATGCAGAGGCAGTTTAAAAGAATAAGATTTGAAATAAGACAGGGAAAAAAATACAGCTGAGAAGAAACTTAAAATTTGCTCATAAGCAAAAGGATATAAAGGATATACAGCCTGCAAAGGTATTGTGACAGGGGAAAGAACAAAGGTTAAGGCATTAGCTTTAGAAAGGAGGATAAATCACAGAGAGATAGTTTCAAAGCTGTCATCCTCCTGGACTGTAACCAAAAAGAAAGTGGTTCTGCTTTGGTAGGCTCACAGGAGAGAAGATAACTACAAGGGGTAGGTGAATATAGCTGAAATGCAATGTGAGAACCAAGACAAAACCTTTCCAGCCAAGTTCCATCAAGGTCAGGTAAATTCAAGTCCTTTCCAGCATCAACTGAGTCTTCCTGGTGTAACAAAGAGAACCTAAATGACTCTTCTATGCTAAATGCCTGAAACCAAGGCATCAACCCTGTGCCATCTGTGTATGTTACCAGCCATGTGTGCTGCAGGAAATGGATGGAATGAAGGTTATTTAAAGTCCTTTTGTGATCTTATTTATTGCACTGAAAGACTCAGGGAAATGTAGTGCCCTCAATAGTGAGAACCTGCTCATGAACTCATAGGGCCACTCCAGCCACATATTCTGGTGCAAACCAGGGACAGAGAGATTACCTGGGGAATATTATTTAGGAGGTTAGGACCAAGAGAGACAGAAAATAAGGATAACAACCAAAGTTGGGATAATAGCTCATAAGCTTTCAAAGTTTCTGTATGCTTATCCGAATGAAAATTGAACCTCTGAACCTTCTGAGGTTAACTTGCCCCCACTTATAACATCATTAGGAGATAATGTCAATGAAATGGAACATTGTCACAGGACAGCAGTTTCCCACTGCTAAACAAATGCTGAGGCAAAGCCAAGATATTTATTTTCAAAGTGGGAGATATTTACCCTGTAAACATGTTCTGTTCCAGTGACTTTATGTCTGTTACTCAGAACTGCTAATGGGGTAGATGCTGCCTGATGCATGTGGTTAAACTAATAAGAGTTTCTCTGTGTCCTCCTATTGAAAATACTATCTTTTATTGGATTGAAGAACAGATTAGCTCAGAATTTGAGCTCATCTGGAAAACAGTTGATTCATTCCAGTGCAGTTTCTCATATACACCTTACTTTAGTGGCTCTTCAATGTAAACAGCTGAAAAGCCCTATTGTCATTCAACAGCTATAGAGCTGTAAATTAACCGGCTTGCAAGGCTGACAATTTGACATATATGATGTGGCACTAGCACTGTAGACATCACAGGAACCAAAATTGCAGAATCCCGTTCATTTTGATATGAACAGTTCTAAAGGAACATTAACAGACCCTGGAGAACCAGAGAAAGAGGAAGCTAAGAAGGGCTAAGAAGATGCTCTTTGCATGGACCCAAAAATTTCCCGTTTCAAACCCAAGGAGATGCAGGAACTTGGACAAAGCCACGTCTGCTGAATCAAGCATGTGTAGCAAGGGTCCCAGAAGAAGGTAATGAACATAGGGGCAGGAAATGTAGGTAGTTTTAATAGCCACTTCCATTAAAGCAAATCTCTATCAGAGTTACAAACTGATTTCTCTCCTGCTTTGACAATCACAGTCCTTGGTTGTTGACTGCCTACAGGAAACAGAAAAACTGCTTGCATTAAAGACCTTTATTTTTAATTGCTTTTAATATAAACAGCAATTAAAAATAAAGGGCTTTAATGAAATCAAAGCTTAAATTCAAAGTTCTGAAGTTCAAGAAATTCTTCCTTTCTTGCCATATATATTGAGGAAAAGTTTAAAGGTAAGATTTGGAAAACTAATTTCTAGAGAGAAATAAAATCCCATAAAAGACACTCTTTTTCCCAAGTGCACTGAGTTCCTAAGTCAGACTGATCTGAGTATGATATAGTAGTATATTTGTTATTTCAGGGGTTTAAGGATCCTTAGAATTTCTGTGGATCTGGGTCTTCATGCCTTAAACTTATCAAATCACAGTTTCTTCAGTGCTGAGAGCTGAATGTTACATATTACATAGGCCAGAACTGGAAGTTGATACATGCAATAAAAGTACTGACTGTTAAGGAATACTTAGACACTGCAATGAAGCAACAGTTAATATTTACATCTATTGTTCTTTTTATTTTTATCACATGGGCTTATTTGTATGCCAGGAATTTGGGTAGAATCACCTAATAAATACATTAGTCCATTGCCTAGCAATTATAGTAAGGTATTCCCAGTCCTTCTACCAAGCACTTTGTCTGCTCCTGGGTGAGGCAAAGATATTTTACTGTCTCAGAAATAAGGCAGTTTCAGAGCATTAACCACAAGGGCACACCTTTATGACCTACTGTATTCCATTTTCTTGCTTTTCTTATGAACTCTCACAGTGTTTTATTCTGTTCTGGAATATATATTCCAGGAGCAGTCCTAGGCAATGCTGACATGGATTTGAGTTTGCATTTTGAGAAACCTTGTTTTTCATCATACATCCGTATCTCCATGACAGTCCTTCCTTCAACCACATATGTTCCTATGGCTCTACAGCTTCCTCCATATTCAAGTTGCCTCGACATGCTTTTTCTGTAGGTTTATTTCAATTCATTTTAATATAGCCTCAGAGCAGATGTCATCAGGATCCAATAATCACAGTTTATTGGGTGGACAGAAAGCAGGCAGCGAAGTCTCTATGGGGATCTTCAGCATCAATTTATGAGGTGCATTGCAAAACTAAAATCCATCTGATTTCCATCAGCTCAGCTATAAATGTAGGCATAATGATTCTGTCCACTTATTTTCAAATCAATTTAACATAACTATCTCCCAGAATTAGGAGACACAGATCACTGCACAGTTTAGGCACTAATATAGTAGTTTTTACTCACCAATGTCCAATAGCACTGATTAGTTTAGTGTCCCCACTCCTGTATTCACCCCACATTGTTAACAACTATTGTAAACTGTAGATAGGTGTTGTTTGGGCTTTCCTAAACAATTCAGGCAATTTAGGGAGCAGAAAATGCAAAATGTTTTAATATCAACTGTTGCAATTTATAAGCACTTAGAGCCTCAGAATGCTAAAACTGGTTTGGTGCTTTGGGGATACAAATGTCAGTAATTTAAAATTGGGAATTTTGGACTGGCATGTTCATGGAAAACACAAACTGAAGAGAAATGTGTGTTTTCCTCCTGTTTTCAGCTGTCTCATCAGCTTTGCTAAAATACAAGTGGTTTACATCTTTGTAGTCATGCTGATGGCTGAAATGGGGGCAAATCCCAAGTTAGACAATGTACTAGTGGAATTTATAGGAGTACGTAAATATGCATAGCAACATTTCAGTGTACATATTATTCCAGAGAAAAATTCAATTCAAAACATGTAAAGAAAGAATTGAGACGTTCAGTTGGATGCATTTTAGCACTGGAGTTTAATTTGTATTTTCTATGTTTATTTATAGGGAAGGCTCTATTATGAGCAGGATCTTCATCTGATGAAATGCAATGATGCAATTAAATTTCTGCTTGTTGAAACAGGTTTTATGGTGCTTATTAAAAGTAAATATAAATAAATGTTTGAAGAACTGTGTGATCAAAAATGCCTTTTGATATTAGATGGAAACATAGCAGTGCATGAAATGCCTTAACTCTTTAAATGTTGCAGATGAATGATTTTAACATCACCACACCAGTTTACTATAATTACAACTCATTTGGCATTTTCAAAAGCTTTTGTCAGCAATCTCATGGGAGTCTATTAAAAAAACAACACAAATAATCATGGACTGTATCAGAAATATCCAGGTCAAAGACAGAATCCAGTATGAGAGTATACTGTTAGGCAATTCAAGAAGAGGAAGGAAAGACTTGTTCTGCTACAAAATGAAGTATGAAATGTACAGACAGAAGCACCCAAATAAGCCACAGTGTCTACTTGCCTTTTTTGCTTCTGCCTTCACTGAAGAGACTGATGTGATGAAATGGCTAAAGCAATTAAAGGCATGAACAAATGAGAAAAACTGAGACTAAGTAATAGAAGTGGTTATCTTAGTTATGTATTTTCATCGTCACCGAGCCCCAGGAAATCCACCCCAAAGAGAGCACTATCAGAGCTGTCAGGACAATCTCAGAGCTGTCAGTGATTATCTTGGGGAGCTTATAGGAGGGGAAGGCAGAGCTGGAAAAGCGCAATTATTGAGCCTATCTTTAAAAAGGGGGGAAAGGAGGATAGATTTGTCAGCTTAACTTTAATTCCCAGAAAAACCCTGGAGCAAATAACCAAGCAAACAATTTGTAAGCCCCTAGAAGATAACAAAAAGATGAGTGACAGCCAACATGGATTTGTCAGTTGGGTGGGTTGACCTTGGCTGAATGACACATGCCCACCAAATTTTTCTATCAATCCCCTCCTCATCAGACAGTGTGGGAAGGAAAACAAGATGGAAAAGGAGTCATGGGTCAAGATAAAGGCAGTTTAATAAAGCAAAAGCAAAGGCCATGCATGGAAGCAAAGGAAAACAGGTTTATTCTCTACTTCCCATCAGCAGGCAATATTGAAGTAGGGTTTCAATAGGCATAGTGGTACCTCTGGAAGACAGACATTGTGATAATAAATGTTTCCCCTCCTCCTCCATCCTGTAAACTTTTATTCCTGAGCAGACATCATATGGTATGGAATATACCTTGAGTCATTTGGGGCCAGCTGTCCTGGCTGTGTGCTCTCCCAGGATCTTGCCCATCCTTAGCCTGCTGGTGATGTGGGAATGGTGGAGAGAAGCTTTGGTGCTGTGCCAGCACCACTTAATAGTAACCAAACACTGGTGTGTTATCAACACCCTTCCAGCCACCAATGCAGAGCACAGCACTGTGACAGCTGCTATGGGGAAAATTAACTCCATCTCAGACCCAACACATTCCGAAACAAACCTTGTCAAACTAACTTCATTTCCTCCTCTGACAGGATAACAGGCTTTGTAGATAGGGCAGAAGCAGTAAATGCTTTATTTCTTGACTTCAGTGAGGTTTCTGACAATGTTTCAGCTGACACTGTCATAGTAAGGAAGGGAAACTTTGGGGAGATTAAACTACTATGAGATGGGCCAAGAAACGGCTGCAAACTTGTACTCAAGGAATACAGAGGAAAATAAAACATATTTATTAGGACAGAAGATGCCAAGTAACTGGAAAGAGGTCCAACCACTTGGGAGGCTGAGAATTCAGAATGAGCTTAAGAGTTTGTAGGAACAGTCTGATACTACTAAGATGACTTCAGGGAACAACCGGCTAATCAGCAGCTCTGCAGAAAAAGAACAATGATGGAGAACAAGATAAGAGTGGATCTCTGAAATTAATATTATCAGCAAAGTGACACTTTTGCAGAAAAGCCAAATACTATTATGGGATGTATAAGCAGGAATAATCTAAGTTACATGACATAATCTTTCTGCTCTATTTGGTACGAATAAAGCCGTAGCTGAAGCATGCTCTTCCCTCTGCAGTCTGCATTTCAAGAAATATTTGGGTCAGCTAAAGGCAGAGCACAGTGATTAGGGGTGTGGAAAATCAACCTATTAGAAATCAGGGCTGAGAGTGGTTCCTCAAGAGAAAAGAGCAAATAGAGGCAGGGTCAGTAGTCTTCAAATACAAAAAAGGTTGCTGAAAGGGGGAAAGACTGAATTGTTCCACATACTCATCTTGTATGTGACAAGAAATACTGTGCTCTAAACTGTAGAAAGGGATATTTATGTTAGACACTTTTTATTGGTAAGAACAATTACGCACAGAAATATATTGCCTGTGTAGACTGTGAATCTCCATCAGTGGAAACCTTAAGAGCAGTTTAGATAAACACGTTAGGAAGAGCTCAGAGAGAGCTGATCCTGCCTGGGGTGAAAGAATGATCCCTTGATGTTCCTTCTACCTATTCTTTCTGTATTTCTCCCACACATTAACATGAGAGTGCACAAAGGTTCACCATTTAGAGTTGTGGAGCTGAATGTAATTGCTAATGATGTGCACAGTGGATAAGCAGGACATTGGCAGATGACAGAACATTTTCTCTTAGTTCAAGTTTACTCAGAGGAGTTTTTGACAGTACTAAATGGGAAGACTGATAGCAAAGATAGCTTGCATTATTTATTCACATTGCTGGCTAGGCTAGCTAGCAAACCATTAGGTGATGTAGGTGATTTTGTGCATAAGACACATGAGGGCTGTTGAGCCCTCTCCGATGGTGAAGATGAGCATCAGAGTCCACACTGAAACTCATAATACTGTCAGATAAAATCAAAGGATTAATTTTGGTTACAGAAGTCCAAATTTGTATTATTTCCTTATTAAATAGGAACTGAATTACTAGATTGGTTAGAGAGTAGTGGGGAATATTAAAAGGCTAACAAAAATAATGATATATTAGAGTGTATTCCATCTTATAATTCAAGATCACATGAGCACACAACATCATTTGTGCCATTCAGAATGATGAGGGAAATGGAACGCTAGAATATCCCTAACTGGAAATTTTGTAGGTTACCTGTCATTTAGAGTAGTCTGGTGTGGAGACAGCAACATGTTCATCACAAAAGCAATAGAGCAACACTTATAAATATGCAGTATGATATGAACTCCACAAGACTGCTTCAGCTTTCTGTACAGTAGAGGCTTGTATTCTGGTAAAGGGTTTCTTTCTCCTTAGTTAGTAATTGTGCACTGTTAACAGCCATAAGAGTCTACACCGAGCCATTTGTCCCTTGCAGACATGTAATCTATTCTCGTTTGCTTCTTTGCAACTAGCAGCTCTTTCTTGAAGCATGCTTATATAGATAGGTTTTACCTACCTGTTTCTTAGGGAGATGCATAGCATGGGATATGAATCTGTCATATCTTTTGAATTTACTAAGGTGTTATCTGGGGTCTTTACCTTCATGACAAGCCAAAGAAAGTCTATGTGCACCAAAATGTGAGTGATTCCTGTAAGGAACTTTGTCTTCTGACTCATCAAAGAACGAAGCTGTTCTCTTATATTCAAAATATAAAACACAACATAGCCAGGTTTTCTTTATTTTTGTTTTAAAGATAAAGAAACGAGATCTTCCTACCTGCCAAGCATGTCAAGGAGAGAAACATCACTGTTTATATCTCCTATCTAAACATATTTGTCTCATGTCAATATAAAGTGATTGTTGTATTTCATCCCCTGCTGCAGTTGTCTTTGCAAAGTGGATAATTGTGCTTCAGTCTCTAAATTGTGTTGGTGTTCTTTGGGATATAAACTGCTACACAGGTGACTAAAAAATCGTCTACATTCATGGTTTAAGTTTGATCATAAAGGAATGACAATTGCTTGCAAAACATTTAGAGGAGGAAAAGTTATTAGTAGAGTTTGAAAGTGTTACTTGTTGGAATAGAGCAATGCAGACTTGACAATTTGAAATTACTCAAAGTGTCACTAAATAAAGTAATGGGGTCAAATCTCATGTGTCTCTAAACTGGTACAGGTCCATGGAGTTTAACAGCACTGTGCTAATTACATCAGCAGAGAATTTGCCCTCTAGTTTCTTAAGACATGTCACAGACAAAAATGCTTTGCACACAGGCATTTATTGTCAATTTGGTATCCTTGGATGTGTTTGGTTTTGCTTATATAGATGCAAAGACTGATGAAGGGGTAGATCTATACCATTCTCTAGCTCTGGCATGGCTATCAGCAATCTGTACGTTTTCATTTGAACTCTGGCACCTCAGAATAAGCTGGAGAAGAGCTAATAACTCTGCCTGGTGTCTCCAGGTCTAGAGAGATCTGAAATGCTTTTATTGATAGACGATGAACTCTGTTTATGACTGAGGAGTGTGGGGAGAGTTGAGGGGGATTCTACTGCTGAAAAAACATAACTATTGAACTACTTTTACTGAGGAAGGGAGAAAAAGCAAGCAAACAAAACAACTCAATGTACTGTGTATTAGGCCTGAATTCACCTTAGGCCCTTTATCTACTTTTTTCATCCTGTTTTTCCTCTGCTTTATTCCATGCTCCAACCTATAAGGATTTGACAGCAGTGCTGCCCTTTAGCAATGCTTGCTCTACATGGGAGGGCAGCAAAATATTAGCTAGTTTAATGACATTCTCTGGCTCCCTAGAAGAGAAGCATTCATCATCATCACTTAAGAAAACACCTTATCTCAAGTAGATAAGCTCAAGCAGGTTATTGCATCCACATCCATTACAAGGTTGCATCATCTACACTAAGGTTACCAAGAGTCAGCATGCATTCTACTACTGCTACAGAGAGAATTAATGTATTGAACCACAGTGTTAGCTAATTATCCATATCATTGACCCCGATACCTTAATGGAAAGTATTGTTTGCCTATTGCACAGCAGCTCACACAGAATTAGTGCTGCATTGGACATATTATAATTAAGGCTTGAAAGCACATAAATGGTTATAAAGAGAAAAAGAGGTCACTCTTGGTCTACCTTATTCCCTCTCTCTTGTTCTACCTTCAGGTGCAACTCTTCAAAGTGGACTTTCAGGTCATTTATGTGTGTTATAACCTTGTGCCAAAAAGTGATGTCTAAGCCAATATTGTGTTGGGATTCTAAAATCATTGGCTCATGTTAATTCAGGCTAGAAGGGACCTCATCCATCCAAGCTCCTGCTCACAGCAGGCTCAGCTTATTAACACCCCATCCCTTTGTCACCATGCTCATAGCAGTGAGGTAGTAAGCCCCAGAAAGTAGTTCTAAATATGTAGTTATTTGTGTGATTTCCCAATCAACAACTAATTTCTAATTAATTTATTTGCCATTATTAATCCTCCTACCTTTTGCTGCTAGTCAGTTGTCTTAAATGTTATTCTTTTAAGTCTCTATAGTATCTGATGTAAAGGAATGAGGCTTCTGAGTGTGTTCTCAGACTTAATCCTGCAATTATCTAGTTCATATTGTTCATCACTCTACCCACACTCCTTATGAAGATTATTTGGCCTGAATAAATACCTTCAAGGTTTGAAGACTCAGTTTCAACAAAGTTTACATAAGTTTTCATCTTTATCAACATTACTAAAGTCTGCAGTGTGGTTTTTAAACTTAGTGGTATAGTGTCTTCTTTGGACTCATAACAATACTCTTGGCCAAGAGTTAGGACATCTGTAGTAATCATGTTATCACTATTTTGATTCTCTTCCTCACTGGACTAAGAAACTGGATTATAAAGTATAAAGATATGGAAAATTTCAAGAACATGTGAAGATCAATGCATAGGACTGAGAAGTGAAGATCCAAAGACTATACAGTGTGTTCCAGATGGTTATAGATCATTCGCAACAGATTTATTGCCCTTCAGTTTTTGGAGCATTAACTGTGGTAGCATCTCAGTTTTTATGTAAAGTAACTCCAGGCAACTGTCAAACTTTTAGAAGTGCTTCCAGTTTTGAAATCCTTGAAAACTGGGTTCCTCTGAAGTGAGCAAAACAACACTCTCTCATGGCAAAACTTTCCTGAAGCATCCAGAGACATAGTAATGACTTCAGAAATGGAGATCCCTAAGGAGCCACACCATCATTCAAACCACTAATGAACAGATTTGTTCAGGATGCTCCTAACTGCTGAGAGCAAGAGCATCTTGCTGGTTTTGAACCCTTAACCAGGTACCACCATGAAGATATAAGCACCAAAACCAAGACACTGTCCACGGGAAAGTAAACCTAACTTTGATGGAGCAAAAGACAGAATCGTTTGGTCCCTGTCATCTTGTGATTCTATAAAGCATGTGTAAAAGTAATTTTGTTTGCTTTCTTAGAATATAGTCTTACATATTTTATTGCCACTTTTATTACTGTTGGTTTAAAGCTAAGTATTTTCTGAAGAAATCAACTTAAAAAACACCAACAACAGCAAAGAAACTGTAAAATTAAATTAAACATCATTCTTTAATATCTAGGCCAGAAAATACAAAGTTTGTAAGGCAAAGACAGCAAATCTATGTACTTATTTTAGTGGATTAGATATATAATACACATGGATGACTGTCCCGTGCTATGTTTTATTTGCTACACTAAATGCATCGTATCTTACAGGCCACAGGGAATTGTGCTGCTGTATTAATTACATTTTTAAGTGATTTTCTAATCTTTGGACCATTTTAATATAAGACTGTTGCAGAGAGAGTGTATTAGGATTTCACACAGCACTGCTATCTGAAAGAATTTAAATAGTAAGCAAAAGCTCTCCATTTTTTGTGTTCTTTCAGCCATTTATTTCTATTAGTATCAGAGTGGCTGTTTTACATTATGCAAACATTCATTGTGAAAGCAAGTTGGATAGTAGGTTAACTCTTAGAGAAGATATATATACTATGATAACATTACCCAGTGTGGATATGTTGTACTTAAGACATTAACTTCAGTATAAATCGTTCTTCATATGAAATAAAAGTGCTTTATTGCATTACAGCAAGATTCTAAAACACAGTAGATGGATGTTGTAGGATACATTCTGGGTGTTGCCAGTCAATTGCTGCTCTTTTTAAAGTAAAGGATGAAATTGTAGACAATGATATCTAGAAGAACATAAAAATCTGATATATACCCACAAAATCAATGACTATTTAGAATGAAGCTTGAAAACTTGGTATAAAACACTATCTTTATCTCATCAAACTAGGCCTACATCTTGACCCATTGAAGGGATTTATGGAGGCAGTAGTGCAGTATCTTTAAATGAATGTGAATTCCCTTGCTCCTTCAGGTCTAAGGCACACAGTGGAACATTATGACCTGTTGAGATTTTCCTGAGCAGCAGCAAAGGTAATAACAGCTTCACTTACAAGGATATGGGAAATCAACCAGTCTTTCTTTCTACAATTCTCTTTCCTTTTGAATGCTATAACCATAGGATAAAAGCATGTTTAGCAAAACAACAAATTAATTTGTTTTCTGAGCTTGCTGGAAATTTTCCATCCACCTTCTTTCACTAAAAAAAAGTTGTGAAAATGAAAAGATCCTTTGGAAATGTCATTTTCTCATGAAAAAGGTTTTCTTTCTGCATTAAAATCCTGCAGTATACATTTGGACTAAAAAGCTATTTAGTTTATTTTTTTACCCAATAATTTCCCCTCTACGCTACTAACTAATCTTTAAGTGCCAGTTTTCATCAGTAGCTTTCAAATCAGTACAAAGGAGAAAAATGTCATTGTTCCTGCTGAACCTAAGGCACAGCAAGGGGGTGGAAGGAGATGCTAAGTGGCTTGCATTAATATCCCAGCAAACCAGAGCAGCAAAACCCACCTCCCAACCCGTAGGACAGTTTCCTACCTACTTTTCACAACCAACCATCACTCCTGTATGCCCTCTCTTTTGGCAAGAATCCCATTGAAATCCTCAGCCCCAAATACCTGTAAGTATGGCAGAATATGGATTTAACCTTCACATTTGGGCAGTTCATCTGCTGAAGGAGGAACTCAAGGCTCAGTTAGAAGCCTTCTTCCCCAATTCATCAGTTTCTGAGTATCAGGAGCCAAACCACATGAATTCTTGTGCCTTGTATGTTTATTGTTTTACTCCGTAGCCTAGCAGACAAAGAAGAAGAGAGCAGGTGTCAAAGGCAGGGAATAACAGTGGGACTCCTTCAAGACAGGAAAATACACTCTCAAGCATGGAGAGAAAAAGAAAGAATAAGTTGCTTTGTGCTGCCAATGCCTATAGTGGAGGGGCTGAACAACATTCCCAGCATCACTTCTGCCTCTTTCTCCATGAACATCATTTTTTGCATATTAAAGAGAAAGTAATACTTTGTCATGCTGTATTAAAGACATTTATCTCCTGTAGTTCATGTGGTTTTCTATAGTTCTAGAGTTAACCTAGGTACCATCCTTGATCTTTGCACAACAGAACAGATACTTGCCTCGAAACAGAAATGCTGTGTTTACTCCTGAGCTACTCCTTATCAATACAGGTTTTGACCTTGATTGCTGGTCAGTCAGCAACAGCATGGCCAAATTCAGCTTGAGCTCTGGTCAACCTTTTGATTAGTTTGCGTTCTTGAGACTCTATGGAAAAGGTCCACATGGCTGTGACACATCTGGGGCCTACATCCCTATTACAGAAAACAGTAGTGACTCACGCTATGAGTCATAAGGGCACAAAGTGAAGCAAATATCTATGGAAGTTTCACTGATTTCCATGTGGTTGTGAGGGAGGAAAAAGTTTGGATCTAGTGGGGTTTGAATTACTTATGGTAGCTCCTCTTCTAGTAGAGGAGCCTTTGTAGGAAACCCAGTCTCAAAGGAGACATTCAGGGGAGCTACTCTGGAGGACCTGTTAGGTCTGTACTTTGATGAAGCCTGGAAATCTGCTGATGTCCTTGAGAATATCGTTGTGTTCTTCATGTCCGCTGATGCAGCTGAATGGATCCTTACAGACAGATGTGAGTCGGAACTGGGAAAAGAGTTCAAATAGATGAAAACCAGACCAATAAAAGGGATTTCCTGAATGAGCAAAGACATAGCTGTACATCTATCACTGAATACAACGTGCCTACCAGTGAATATGGGATGCAGCCAGTATTGGATACCTCAGACACTCCAATGCATCAAAGGGCTTGCAGATTGCAAGACAGAAAGCCTCATGCTCCAGTATTTAAGCACACAAAGGCTTGGATTTGTCTATAAGATAGCTCTGGAGTTCTCTTTGTCTCAAGGCTTGCTTTCTCAGACTTGCAGGAGAGCAGAGGCACACACCAGGGCCACATACTGTATTTTAACCTTATGGTAATATCTAAAAACATCAGCTGAAATAACTGCACTGTACTATGCACTGTACCAGCACTACAAAACACAGTAGGATTCTCAAGCCACCTATCACTTAAATAGACAAAAGAATGGGAGAATGTAAATATTATCATTCCCGTTGAGCAAACAGAGAGCTGGTATCACTTGGGGGGGGGGTGTCAGGCGGATTAAGGAAGAAAACTCAGATTTGGTGACTCCCAGGCCAGTGTCTGAACCACACAGCCACAGTTCCGCTCTCAACAGAGCTGCTGTCTCTGGGTTTTGATCAGCACATATTGCTTCCAGCAGTTACCCGGTCTGATTTCCATATCCATATTAATTTCTCTGCAGATGATGCAAAGGGTCAAGGGAAGAAAAGCAACACAACTCATGCAAACGTGTCGAGAAAAATGCCACCCCTTTTCTTGTTGTAAAATAAAGAAATAAAGTATTAAAGACCGGAAAAATTACCAAGGGAGTCATAAAAAGTTAGCTTTAGGCCAGAGAAATGTTGCTTTTCATTTCTATATAGTACATGAGAATATCCTGTGGACTAACAGTGCATGAATAATGTTTTATTAAAATGTATATCTTTACAGCTTTATTTTATCAGGTCCTTCAAGGCTTGGCATAAAAAAGGTTTAACAAGTTTGACACATGCTGATTTAGCATTTATACCACAAACTGAATCTGCTGCTTTGTGAGGGAAAATAGGCCAGCTTTCAAAACACAAACACTGTGAAGTATTCAAAGTGAAACAAAAAAAGTGAGAAGTGGGAAGAACAAAAAAAACCAGGACGACATCGAAAATGCAAACCCTGAAGATTCCAAACCTGCTGTGGAAAGGCTTTGGTCTAACTTAGAAAATACACTGCATTAAATGTTACAGTGTTTATGGTCTCAGCATCCACTTTTCTTAATAGAATAAGCCAATAGTCCAATGTGTAGAATTCAACTAAAAGTAGCCAGTGAGGTTTTTGTTCCCTTTTCTTCTTTCAAATGTGCATTTGATCAGGCTCTTCCTGAGTCCTATTAACACTTCAACACTAAACATGCAAGCCAAAAGAAAACACTTCTGAGAACATAAGAGTTTTAAAACCCTAATGTCACATTATCAGCTGCAGAAGGTTGTATTTTAGAAATCTCCTTGTTCAGCCTTAGTCCAACCCAGAAGAAAGCCACCCTAATGCTCATTAGGGCTGCTATTTGCAAGTTGATTTACAAGGCAATAATTATGCATTATTATTAAATACATATGTATTAAATACATTAATAAATATGTATGTAAACCCCAACATTTAGGACTAAAAAAGAACTTTTCCCGTTCTGTGCTAAACTGTGACATAGATTCCTTCATTCTGAAGTTAGTCAAACCTCAGCTGAACTCTTATCTAACCCATCTTGTACAAGAAATTCTTACATACATTAATCATATCTCTTCTTTCCATGCAAACCCTGGATTTCTGGTGTGCTTTGTAACTTTGCATTTCCAATTATTAAAATTGACAGATGGAGACCAGTTAATATTCTTTTTATTTCTGTTACTTTGATAATGTTGTACTTCTGCTTTTAAAGTAACCAGACTGGAGTTATTTAAATCCTCTGAGCTACTTGTTTATATAAGTGGACCATAGACACAAGTATATGAATCTATGCACAAAGCTTGCTGGAATTGCTACAGCACCACAATAGGGAGAGGATGGGTAACATATTTTCATTAATAAGGCATCATCTTTACAGAGCTAATCAATAAGCTAATTAAGATTTGGAGTTGTACCATTGCCCAGCTTCACAGTGGGGCTTTTATGTTCTACATACATCTCTTCCACATTTCCCATATTTCTGGCAAATTAGAGATAACAAAAATTTGCCTTTCTCATGACACATATCTGAGCTTCTATTTCTTAGTATGTTGAACAGCAGAACTCTACATCATAAATTACAATGTATGCTAGAAGGAAAGCCAGTTCTATACGAAGCCCCTAATGTTTTCTCTGATAAGTGCATTCTTATGACATTCAACTAATCTGAAGATGATTTTCCTGAAAACTCACAAGCTTTCTAGTACCTTAAACTCTTTTTAGTAGCACTCATTCCATAGGTAATTAATATAGTTTTATTTGTATAGCAATATTCCTACTATTCATTTTTGAAATGCAAGAGATTGCAAAGCTGTTTGTATGGGTTGTTTTCTTTTCTACCACTAAAAGTGGACACAGACACTTTCTGCAGCAATCCAGGAGAAGGAAACTGTGATGATTGTCACAATCCATTGCAATTGCAAAAAAAACCCCATATATTTACATTCTATAAACCCTGAATGTCAAAAAGTAAAACCACCATGGTTTTGATGAAACCAATAGTTCTCTACTTACATGCATCTACTTGAAACAAATGAATACGGGAAGTATATATCAGAAAATCTGGAGTTTATTAAGCTTTATGGAATTATCCTCTGTTCTTTTAGAAACAGACTAATTTGTAGTTTTAGCCAACAATTTTTGTCTTAAATATGTCAATAAATCTTTCTTTAACAGTATTTATAGCTGATAAAATACTGTAGGGAATATGCTGTTTCTTGTGGTAACAGGTATGATAGCATTAACAGAAATTTTAAGTCAACCTTTTTAGGGTATATGTAGTGTATATATATATACTAGTATATAGTATATACTATATATATATGTAGTATAGGTATATATATAGACAGCATCATATTTTCCTGAATAAATAACATAACTCTATGCAACAACTTCCAAATTCCCTCCGTTATATGTTTTATTGCTGGGTGATTCAAAACTGTAAGAAAACACTGAAATTGTCTTTAGGGAAAAAAAATAGTTAGATTGGGTAATGAAGAAGTGATAATTGGGGATGCTATCAAAGTTGAAAATGTTCTGGTCTAATAACAAAGGAACAAATGTTAATTCTGACTGCTTTGCAGTAATCTGCACGAGAGATCTGTATCGCTATAGAAATCTGATCAATGAAGAAATCGTCTTGGGGTTTTAATACGAATTGACATTTGCAAATTTACATTTTCTGGTGACATATTATGCTGTTTGTTCACTTGCCTTTGCTACAGATTTCCATTTCAGATTTAACTTTGTGAATATTGCCAGTCTGACAATAACAGAGCACTCTGAATCATTATGGCACTTTCTGACCAGTGCTGCATATTCTGTGGCAAATTTCTCTTATCTTCAATGGCAATGACTCTGAAACACCATCACAGATTTAATTTAATGTCATCCTCCTCATAATATCATCTTCTTCAGTGTCATCCTTCATAATATTTTCTTCTTCTTTAGTTTAACCTTCTTTCCCATTTGGAGAGTGGAAATTAGGGTTAATCATTGTAAATGTTCATTGATGTAAAATCATCTGATAGGAGATGAGTGTGTTCGAGGAAGGTCTGCAGGGCAGGTTATTCTGCTCTGTTTTCTGCTAAGCACTGTGGGCAGCCCAATCCTCTCTGCAGGCCCCTGCTCCCACAGAGCTGTCCAGATGGTCTAGGTCTGACCCTCTTTCCTTTCATGTGAGGTGTGGAGGTGATGGGCAATATTTGTGTCTGGCTTAAGTGACTTATCCCACAGATCGCTGGACCTCAGCTGCTATACAGCCCTCAGAAGATCTCCACATGTGCCTTACACCATTGCTTTTGGGTTGTCTGGGGTTTTCTTTAAATAATCCCATCACCCCCTTTTGCTTCTTTCTTGCTCTTAAGCCCTGGAAGGATATAAGTAATGTTGCCTGCTTATTAGCTCTAAATCGTAAGGCAAGCTGGAGAGTGAAAGGCAGGGCACATTGGGGTGGTCCTTGCTGGATACAGCCACAGTACAGTAGAAACCATAGTGCTTTTGGCATGTTGGGAAAAAGGCTGGTTTTCCAGTTTTGTGAAAGACACAACCTGACTGGGATGTACTGGAGATCGGTCTCCTCCACCCCCCATAGGAGGTATCTGTGCTCAGGGCTGGCTGAAAGATGTCTGTCTGTTGAATCTGTGCAGCAATGAACATGAGATAAATAAGTTCTCTTATCACTTACATGTGAGTGTTAGACCTACACATTAAAATTAAAGGAACTAGGAATATATAGAAAAATCTGATAACATTTATCTTGTTGAAAGACTGATAATTTGAATAAACAGATTTAGTATCTCTACCCATAACTAGTCTAAAAGGGGTGGAGTGAGCACAAAAATAGGTTAGTGAAGGGGATTTTAGGATCACAGGATGACTTGGGTTGGAAGGGACCTCAAGAGATCTATAATGAAACTTCCTGCTCAGAACTAGGCCAGCCATGGGGTCACACCAGGTTGCTCAAAAAGAGGAGTCTGCAAAAATGAGTCCATGTAAAGCATAAATTACATTTACTATAAAGAAAGTACTTGAAATGGAGTTCATTGTGGAATTAATGGATGAATGTAGCAGCAGATGCCCGGAGTCTCAGTGCTGTGGAGCTCTGTGCAAGTTCATAAGGTCATGGACCTTATCACAGGATAGATCACAGGATAGATCACAGGAGAGGCAGTGCTGTGTACTAAAAACACCACTTGCATCTTCATTAGCAGGACTGAGAGTACACATCAATCAAAAATTAACCAAAAGTGCTGCAAAGGTGTCTCCATACAACTATTTCAAACAAGAGACACAAATCAAACCTCACAATAAGATGTGTTATTCCATAAGCACCAGTCAGTAATGCGTGAAGGGGAATTGCGGTGTGATGGGAGCCTTCGGTTCCTGAGACATGGCTACTGTACCCATGAAGATGACAGCAAAATATCAGTGATAATTTGTTTAGGGTTTTTTTAAAGTAAAATAGATTCAAACATAAATAATACTGTGCTCAACACAAACCAAATCTGTTCTGGACTTCATTATGTTGGATAAAGGTAAATTTGTCACTAGACTGGAAGTTATTGCCTAAGGATGAATGATCATGACATGATTACATTCAGTATAGCAAACTGAGTACAGCCCTGCTAGTCATACACATACTGGTGCTTTAAAAGAGATAATTTTCTAAAGGAGAAAAAATCTGAATGAAACTGACTGGAAAATAGAAAGTTCTTTATTCATGATTTTATTAGATTATCTTAACTCCACAGCGAGTGAAGAGGATACCTTTGGCTAAAAGCTTATATCATCTCAGTGGTATGGACACAAAATATAGAGAGATAGAGGAGGAGAAAATGAGAAAAAAAGTGGAAATGGGGGTAAATGAAATGTTATGAAATATGTAAGGGATGTAATAGAGAAGCCAAAGGCATAGCAGGGAGTGTGGGCTGGCTGTCAGGACTAAGACCAGTGAGAGAAGCTGAAGGTGTGCCAGGCGCAAACAACAGTGCTATACCTCGGGGACTGTGAACATTTATTGCCACATACTGGTATTGTTGCTGGTAAGGCAGGAACAGATTTTGGCTCTGGGACAACCTATTTACTTGAAAGTGGTTCTTATATCACTCTTTAATTTGGGAATCCCCTCCTTTAGGAGCCCTTTCCTTGTATTACTGAAAAAGACATCATTTCTAAAATCCAATGTATTTTTCATGTCCTAGGTTATTTTCTTAATTATATTTGCTGGAGATACAGTTTCAATTGCGGTTTTGCTCACCTTCAATTTATGTTCTTATTTCCAGAGCCTTTGGCAGTCTTTCAAAGAGTATCCATACACACTGAATTTCATCTCTCGGCTTTAGACGATAGCTCTCAATAAATCCACTAGCAGGCCTTGCAAAAGGGAGAACACTTTCCCTTTTCTCCTCCCCTGAGCAGAGCTCCAGAATAAATCATGATCCGCAACACTTCATTGATTGTGGTAAAGCTCTCCTTTCTGCCAAATTCAATGGCTGATGAAGTTGCAGCTGCTTTTTCTCCAGTCTTGTGCCAGGTTTTACAGCTTTCGGAATAGAAATTAAAGAAGCTGTAGCATATAAACATTTAAGTGTTATTTTTCCATTACAGGTTTCCAAAAGCTGTCCTGCCCAGGTCAAGACAGCTTTCCACAACAGTTATTTGCTCAGATGTGAGTTAGAACTATGACTGACGTATCAGTTTAGGTTGTTCATTAAAGGGGTTGTCACCTCTGATGGCAGCGGAGAGTAACCAGGTTGGAGCTGGAAAGAAGGAATTAGATTCAGCAAGAGCTAGCAAACTTTCAGCACGCATGGGTACAGATAAAAAATTGCATTATTCCTCTGTCCTGGGCTGCATACTCTTTTGAAACCATTTCTTTTAAAACAGTTCTGTATATGAGCTCTTGCTGTAGGTCATTACTAGCCAGACACAAAGTTGTTAAGAGCACTGTAGGAAAGACAGAGGTGGGCAATAGGATTTGAATGACAAACCCTTTGATTCTGTATTGGAAACATATCGAGATGATTTCCTCACATCATCTAAGTATATTGAAATGTGTTTCAAATATTTAGATAGCTAGAAACATCTCTTGGGAATGGGGCATCTTTAATGTGTAGACTGGGATAATCTGCACTGAAAGGAAAATCTTATTTGCCATCCCATGGTCATGTTTAAGTTATGTGTGTCAATAAAGGGCAGGTGGGCTACCTCACATACCCATGGACCTGTAAGCAAAATGCCAGAAAAGATACAAAACATTTGGCTGCAAAAATATGTTATTAATAGGAATGTAACTAGAATGTAACTAATGGAAACCAGAAATTCCTTCAAAAATACCCATTTCATTCCTTTATAGCATTACAATAGAAAAGTATTAACACCCCTAGGCTCTTGGCATCCCTTGGCTGTCTAGGGGGGGGTCATGGCTATTGAAAGGCTGAGGTACTGAATGCTCCCTTTGCCTCAGTCTTGACTAGCAAGACCAGCTTTAAGGAATCTCAGGTCCCAGAAACCAGGGCTGAAGGGTGGAACAAGGGTGATCTGACACTAGTGGAACTGGCTCCGGTTAGGGAATACTTCATCATTGAGGATGCTCTCAATAATTTTTGACTGGGATAAATGCTTAAGACTGGAATAAAGTAGATGTCACTCCAATCTTCAAGAAGGGCAAGGAGGACAACTCATGGAACTACAGGCCAGCCAGCTTCACCTCAATCCATGGCAATGTGATGGAACAACCAATCCTAGAAACCATTCCAGGCACACTGAGGACAAGAAAGTCATCACCAGTTATCACCAAGGGGAAATCATGCTTGCCCAGCTCGGTAAACTTCTACAGTGGTGTGACTGGCTTGGTAGATGAAGGGAAAGCAGTGGACATCCTGGACTTGGTGGATATCCTATCAGCCTGGACTTCAGTAAGGCGTTTGGCACTGTCTCCCATAAGATATTCATAGACAAGCTGTTGATGTGTCTCGAATGAACGGACAGTGAGAAGGTGAACTGAAAACCGGCTGAATGGCTGGTCCCAAGGGGTGGTGATCGGTGGTGCAAAGTCTAGTTGAAAGCCAGTAACTAGTGATGTACCACAGGGGTCACAATCCTTAAATGCCTTAAGTTAGTAATATAGAGTTCAGTTTGCTCAGGAGGATTTCAGTCTTTTTAATTATTATTATTATTTTCTTTCTGGAGATGTACAAATATTCCATTAGAAGAAAAAAACCCAACCAAACCCAAAGCCAATCTTTCCAAGGAAATTCTGTCCTGTTCATTAGTTGACTTTCTGTTTACTTTCCAAGGCGCTGGTATCTAAAAGAAAAAGGAAAAAGGAAGGGTTTGGGGCACCTAAAAGCATCTTGGTGAGTGAGTAGACACCTATTTCTGCAAGAGGAAAAAGCTTCCTCAAACTACTGGATAAGGAACAATTATCAGCTACTGGAACTTCTCATTTGCAGGCAAGCTACAAACTAAAAGAGAGAAATACAAAGTATTTAAAGAAACTATTACAAAAAGCAGCATCTTTCCTTCCTGATTCCTCAGGCAGAGAATGAATTCCTTCCCAGCTGAAGAGGAGCAAACACAATATGTCATTCAGTTCTCTGTGTCAGAGGGCAGTGAAGTCTAAGGCAGTGATCCCTTCTAGTGATCCCTTCTTGCCTGATATACCAGTCATGAAGTAGGTTTCTCAAGGAGTGAGGTACTGGAATAGGTTGCCCAGGGAGGTAGTGAATGCTCCATCCCTGGCAGTGTTCAAGACCAGGTTGGATGAAGTCTTGGGTGATATGGTTTAGTGTGAGGTGTCCCTGCCCATGGGCAGGGGAGTTGGAACTAGATGATCTTGAGGTCCTTTCCAATCCTAACTATTCTATGATTCTATGAGTTATTAGCAACCAACCCACTCCAGGCTTGAGGGCCTCAGCCTGTATTAGTTTCCAGAGAAGACTGTATTTGCTTAGGCTATGACAACCGAACACCCAAATGAGTAAACAAGGATATTTTCCTTGCTGCTCTATGGGCCAAACTATGCAATATGCAATTTTCAAGACCTCCAGTGTCCAGAGGGCAACGCAATGTTCTGGAAAGATGCTTCTATTAATCTAACTCTTTTTGCGGGATTTATTGGTTGGATTTTGTCAGGTGAAGCAATGAATGTTTATGGCTGAGGTTTAGAAAGTAATAAAAATAGTTTATTTTCAACAGGGGGATCTGTGCTTGTCTTTATTGGAATCACAGCCTAGGTCTTGTCTGGGAGCAAAATCACAAACGTGCTCAGGCTTTTGTAAATGAGGTCAGCAAGAAAGAAAAGTGTGACATGAGATTTGGAGTAGGTTTGATCCGAAGGAAAGGATTTCTTGTAAACAAACTATGTGTGAATTTGACCTGTGTATATAAATAATGTAATCTGGTCTACAGTAGCTATTAATGCTTTGAAGGATATAAAACTTTCATGAAGAGATGTAGGAAGTAATGGAATAGCCAACATGGGAATGAATGAACATTTACGTGATGCTTTTCTTAAGATGGGTAGTCCTCAGAAATAGAAAAAGCATGGTGCTGCATTTTCACCAATAAAAGAAATAAGTTTCTTTAGATAATAAAGACAAATAATTGCACTCAATAATTAAGGAAAAAATGTGCTTTCTCTGATTTCCCTTGAATTAGGAAAAGGACCTTTTTAGTGAACCTTTTATATGGATAAGTTGCATTTTAGAACTGAATTTAATTCCAGCATTCTATTGATGAAGTAATACTGTTATGAAACTCTCTCCTGTACTGTTTTCACAGGAATAACATGGTTTTGGTGGGGTTTTTTTCCCCCTCAGGAGAGCAACAGACTATTTCTGTGTGTTCCATAGTGCTTTGTTTAGACATATACACACCTGTACATGTATTTGTAGATGCTTGTTCCTATGCAAGCAGATAAGCACTTCTAAACAAAGGCTCCAGGGGAGTTACATGCCCAGAATCAGGACACTTAATTGGATTTTGTGCCTATAAAAATCTCCTGCCAGCTGTTATGGCAAAAAGTAGTCTTCCTATTTTGTCAGCTCTCCCTGCCTTTGTAACAGGAAGATGAAACACTGTTCTCTCTAGTGAGCCCAGCAAATCTTGAATCCCAACCAGAGTCAGACATAAGCTCAGCCTGTGCTGGTGCAGGCTAAAAGGATGCTTCTCCATGCCTTTATATGAAATACGGATGTGATAGCGCTGGCATCTAAAGCATTTTCTCTTTCCCTACTTGCATGTCATCATCTTCAGGTCAATAGCAAAGCACACTGTCACAAGGGACATTGTGTGTGTCTCTCTCTGTTTAAAGGATATAATCTCCATGTGCAAGGTGTTTGTGGTTGGTACTTTTAAAATCATGCTCCTGAATGTAGTTTAATAAAGATGAATCTCAAAGTGGAAGAATTATTTCACCATTTTCTTAATTTCATAACTATTTTTGCTATTTTCCCCTTATTTTCCCCTATGATTTTGGAGCTTTTAAATCATTTTGATTTTAAAGGGTATAGTATAGGTGACCATTTTTTTTAAGCTTCAGGGCTTCCTTACTGTGCTATAGCAACCCCTAAATTCTTGAAGTGGTGGAAGCCATCTGTTTCAACAGATCATGTTCTTTTACACTGAATGACGAACCAGCATCTCACTTGATTTAGACTTCGAACAATCTTGGAAAGGAAGGAATTTCATAAAGCTGCCAATTTTTATGTCTTCTATTAAGTTCCTAGTGTTCTGCTCTGTAGATTGCTAGGGTGGTATCTGTCCCTCCCAGATGGGAAAGTAGGGCACAGATAAAATAGTTTCCTCAATGTCAAGAAGAAAGACATTGAGAAGAATTAACTGAATATCTCCATCTAGTCCCTTACCAATAATCATTCTATTCTCTGGACCTGTGTGATGAATAGAGAACTGAAGGTAAATATTTGAAGAGTCTATTAAAGACATATGGGCATGGAAGCACTGATTTCCCTTTGTCCCTTTGAAAATGGTTTCCTAAATATTTTACAGTATGCATGCAGCATAATTTAATTTCTCTTAGATTTAGACTTCAGCGCTGCATGGGATGGCATTCAGACTGCATAAATGCAGCTGTAGTCCATGTGAAAACATAGCCTTCACAACAAAGCACTTATTAAGGTCATTACTGAAGGTTTTATTTTCTGGACCATGTTATAGAGGAAGCCTGAACAATAGCCTTTTTATAAGGATGCATAAGGACCTCCTGGTGTTCCCTGTATGACCTGATACCAAAAGAATGAAAATGAAAAGACAAGCAGTGTCAGCTCTGGCTTTGCAGTCTGCTGCAGCACTGGAATAGTTAACAGCTGCTATTTTCCTCTCTCCCAGATTTGACCCATGAGTCTTCCGAATGGAATGAAAGGGTGTGCAAGTGGCTCTTTTTGAACATGTCTGGCAAATACAAGAAGCTTTTCTTTCATTCTTTGCTTTGGGTTAGGAAGGGCAAGCCCTGTCTTAGACTACAGAAGTGTTCTTGGTCTACCAATGCTGCAGAATGAAGAATTCCTCCTACTAGCCAAAAAAGAGAAGTTTAGCAGAGGAAGTAAATGTTTGGCTCATATGCTGTTTAAAGTGAACTACAAACACAATTAGGATGATGCGGGTTTGGGGAAGACTGTCTTTACAGGCAGCATGGAAAGCATTTCTCCCATAATAAATTATGCTGTAATAGTAATTTGCTGCTAGGTGTTAATAGGCACAAAACACATCTTTGTTCATACAGGTTTTTATTGTAGCAGTTGTCATAAGCAAAACCTGAAAGTACTTGAAAATCCATTAAAATCACAATCAGTATCATAAAGAAAAACCCCATCTCTTGAAAGTTTGTCTCTGCAGACTTTCTAAAAGTGAGGAGTCGATAAGTATGAGACACATGTATGTCATTTCAGACTAATGATTAACTGTTGAAGTGCTAGCTTTGTACAATCAGGCTACTGCTTAGCAAAGAAACAAACCCCTTCAATCTCTTAAGCTACTGGATGAAGCCAGCTTCTGAATAGCTATGTGTGATAAGATGTGCTGAATCCCAGACTGGATGGACACACGAATCAGTGATTACTGTTTCAGTTACAGTGCTCTTTCCCAAAGGGTAATTGTCCCTTGGATTTATGCCTGCTTATAACTGCTTTATCTGTAGTTGTGTCCAAGCCCCGGTGCATTTCATAAACTTAGGACTTACAATTTCTTGTCTTCCAGGCCGTGTATTTCACAAAGAGAGAATGGGCTTGCATTAGAGATTTGTAATACTTGGATTTACTCAAACAAGTTCTAGAAGTGTGTTTTTTAATATTTTATTTTACAGAATTATTGAATTCAGACAGATTTCTTTTTTCACACATCCAGGTCATGAACAAGCGCTCGAGTTCCCAAGTTAAAACAGCATCTTGCCAACTTTAGAACATTTGGCTGGTCAGCAGGAAAGGAAAAGCTGCTTGTAAAGCACTGGAATGCATTTTCAATTAGTCACTCCATTGCTTAAAAGGCGAGGCATTAGACACTGGGAGGAGAGGCTGGGGGTGGCAATGCTGGTGGGGAGGGACAGTAAGAGGCACTTTGGAGAAGGGCCTTTATCAGCCCACAACAGCAGCCCTGAAGTTGGAGGCCACTCTTAATAGATAAGCTTTTGTTTAACAACAGGCTCCCTAGAGACGGTGAGGTTTTCCTGGTAGAAGACCAGGATATCTTTCAAATAACTTAATACTGCTTTGTATGAAGGAGCTGTGGAAAATATGTGTTGGGAAGATGCTGGAAGGTTATTTATCTCTCTCGAAAGGTTATTTGTTTTATTATTGCCTGATAACCAGGCTGTTGGGCATCCTGACTAAGAGGCCGTGCTTTGGCAGACCTTCCTTGGCTCCTAAAATATTTTGAATGTGATAACACCCTTGAAAGATTAAATAACCAACTCAAACTGCTTACTAGGTTTATTTTCCTGCCCAGCGCTATGAATTCCTCAGTCCAATAGGTTTCTGGTAAAGAAAAAGCTGGGAATAAAACTCTCAAGACATAAAACCATCTTTCTAATACTCAGTGGCCATCATTGCTTCTGCCTTTTTTAAAGGCTTTGTCCTGTACTTGACCTTCAAACATTTGTAGCTAGCTGATCTGGAACATTTTTGACTCCACAGCTGTCTAAACTAAGGGTGATGACATTGCTTAGAGATCCTTTTGTGTATGTGTGTATATGTGAATACTGGTTTCAAAAGAATATATGTATATTTACTTTAACATGACTCAGAATCTTGGAAAGCTTGTACTTCTTTATCATATTAACTAGGAACTGCTGAGCTCTTGCTAGCTCATGCATGTTACAGCATGAGAAACCAAAGGTATGCAATAGGCTGGTTTTCAACAGGTAGAGTAAATGTTAAGGGTTGTTGCCTTCTGGCTAAGTGTGATAAATCTGCTCAAGTAATATTCCACAGATGTGCTGGCTGTTTTGGCAAATAAGGTGAAATTCATAGGGAATTTCTTTGCTTAAAGCATAAAAATTAAAGTTTTAAATACAAAGTGTTTAACCACAACAGAAAACCACATTGAACTAAAAGATGGGCTGGAGTAACCACTATCCAAGCGCAGGAGTTAATACAATCTTGCAGTGAGTTTCTGTTTTATTTGTTTTCTCTTACTATAGCTACACGCTGCATGAAATACGTGAGGCTGTTTTGGAAAATCCATTGCCTGTCGCAAGTTTCTCTGTGCTGAACTTAATCTTCTAGCTTTATTTTTAGAAAGCTTATAGTTGCTTTCTTCAATGTCATAGGGAAAAGATGGCAAAATGCCAGGCAGGTCCAGCAAAAGGGAGACCTGGCTTTCATTCCAGACATGAAAAGTTTAAGATAAAAATAACAAAAATCACCATAAATAGTTTCAAATATGAAAGGAATAAGAATCTTTACTGCTATGGTATAGTTTTCATGCAGAGGAAATAATCAGTGTTTTCTGTGCAATCAAAACTGTGTTTATAGAAAGTATAAAATATACTGGTAAGAGGTAAAATTTTAGACATGGAGGTAGTTTGTGGAATCTCTGGATGAACAGAGTAAGAGATGCTCAGCATCCTGGTGCAGTTTGGCACTCACCTGAAGTGGGGGACAGGGGATCACCTGTTACTCTTGGTGTTGATTTCTCCACATACATCAAGGTAAATTGCTGTCCTCCACTTCTTGTGTCTAGTCCTGGAAGTTTAGGCATATACAAACATCCAATCTCAAAGTAAAGGTCTCTTACCCTTGTACCTCTCACCTACTCATTACCAGTACAGAAACCAGAAACCAGTCAGGTCCCAAAGTGGGTGAAAGTGCAGAGCATCATTGCCTCTTTCTTATCATGCAGCAGTGGATGGGTAGGATGTGACAAGAATTCAAATTGGGGTCGTCAAAGAGATGTGATAAAATGGTATTTTGATTTTCTTTTTTTGTTTGCAAGCTAAGCTTGAAGCCTTTGTTAATTTGAGCCTGGTCATCAATATGAGACGTTCAGTGAGAGGTTTATATGGGACAATGTGTGAATATAGCTCTAAACCCAGAACATTTGACAGTAGAGAGGAAAGAGAAAAGGCAGTGTACTGTAACCACTTATGTCCTCCCCAGCCTCAAGTGAGGGGTTAGGCTGTGTAAGAGTGGTTTACAACCTTTTGGGAAGAGAGGAAAAGTCCAATCTCTTTTTAATAGCTTCCCATGCTATAAATGAAGGTTTCCTCAGCTCCACAAAGAAACATATGACAAGTGGGGATTGAATTTCATTTTCCATGGCAAGCATCTAACCCACCTCCTGTTGGTAAAATAATATATGGCCCCAAAGTTTCCAGAGGCAGATACAACCCTTATCTCTGAAGAAGTGCTCAGAGATATGTGTGTATAAGGTGAGAAACACCCTGTGCCTGTTAAGAGGGAATGGAGCATCTGTAACCCCCAGCTGTCCTCCCCCAGATACACATCTTCAGTCTCACTATCAGCAGTCTCTGATGTGTTTATCCTTGTTACACCCCTCAGAGACAAAGCAAAGCCATCGAAGCCATAGCCCAGGGGAGGGTGTAAAACCCAGAGGTCTGAACTTGGGGCCCCACTTGCTGAGGCAGGAGTGTTCTCAATGTGCATTTCCCTTCAATGAGGGATCAGTGATGTACTGGCCTTTGAACACAGAAGGCATTTTGTATCTAGGTTGTTTAAACCGGTTGTTCTATCAGACCCCACTATCTCATGGCTGCTGTCTTGCAGGCAAAATGATCACAGGGCAGTGGGAAGCCTCAGTGTCACCTTCTGGCAAGGGCAACACTGTGCTGCCTTTGTACTATAGGGATGCCAACAAGGGGGAGAGGGGGAGTCAGCCTGCCCCAAAGCAGCCTACAGCATACAAGGGAGCCCTGGAAACAGTTTAGACATAGCTCAAGTTCTATCTCTCCAAAGGAAGTGGTGGTGGAAGACTTAAAGCAGCCTCAAAAGGCCTTATTGTACCCCTTATTATGTTCCCATGAGTGTGTGATCTCACACATTACCAGAACTCCATGTGACCACATTACTGCTTCTTTTTAACATATAGGGGATGAACTTAACTTTTTTTACCTTTTTTATAGCTTTAGGGTTTGGGTTTTTGGGGGGAACTGGTGGCAAATTGAAACTAGGAGCGTATCCCTGTGGTATGAATAGCAAAGTGGAACTATCCATCATTTGGGCTAGTTTGGTTCTGATTGAACATATCATAAAGTGCAGTTTTGCTTCCCCCCACACCCTGCTGGAATTTTGATTTGGGAATTTCTAGCAATCCCAAGAATCAGTCGAGCTCAAGGAGGGGGCACAGCAAAAGATAAATCTTTAAATACAGGGAAATCAATGTCCAGAAGTGTTACAGAATCATAAAATAACCCACTCATCCGGATTTTCCCACATAAACGCACACTAACAGCAGTTACACAACTTTTCACATCATCACAGTGATCTGGGGGATGCTTTACTACTTATTTTTTATGTAGCAACAGACAGAAGAAATGAAGCTCACAGAATTACACAGACACCTTTTCCCCCTCTCAAACACCCAAAGGGTTACATCTGTCTTTGCATTATTAGGCTTCATATTATTCCACCATCATACAAATCAGGCTGCTTTCAGTCACAGCTTCAGCTCACAAGTCTAATAGCTTTTAAAACATAAAGGGGGGACACGACGGTGATTCTCTATTCAAAAGGTTGTGAACTGGTTTTCCCTGTCTATACGAGGGGTAAGGGGAGGAGAAAAGGGTGGGAGAGGAGTTGCGTTAAGTCCCTCCTTTAAAAGTGTCAGACTCCAACGTGCACAGAACAGGGAAAGCCCCCAACAACCTTCAGGATATAATATAAAAGCAAACCTCAGAGGTAGAAGGAAATACCCAAAAGGAGAAGAGTGCAGCTTGCAGTAATCTGTAAATGATTGCTGGCAAAGACAGGAGGCTTCAAGCTTGAGCTGTGTTTGCTCCAAGAGAAAGCCAAGAAGGACGGTGTTAATAAAGAGAGATTTAACTGAGGGCTGTGCTTGGAATAAAGTGGGCTACAAAAAGGTCAAATTTGATCAGTTGGAGCAGATTACAAGGGCTTTAAAAGGTAGTGGGAAAGAAATGAAACTGGGACTGTGAAGCAATATAGCACAAGATTGATTTTGGGGGTGGAGAGAAGCTGGGACAAGTGCTTATCAGCTTGAGAAGGAGGAAGAGCTGTGCTGGGTTTGTTGTCATTCCCGCACTGAGTAGAGTACTTGCTGCTTTTGTGGTTAGGCTTCCCTGCTGTGGGGCTGTTTTTTTTCCTTCTTATATATATATTTTATCTTTACTATTCCTGCAATGGTGTCTATAATCTCTGACTTGGATCCTCTGAAAAGCTGGAAAGTTTTAAGGTAGGCCTATGTTTTCTTCTGTTTGGTACAGGCGTTTTTGGTTTAGCCCTAAATTAACGGGAGCTTGAGTTATAATCGAAATGTGAGCCCTGGGTTTAAGTAAGAGAAAAGTTTCTGGTAATTAGAGCCCTTTTAAGATGCAGCAAACCTTTGAGCAGATGTTTAGAGAGACCCGAGGGAGATGTTTTAAACATACTTCTCAGTGTTACAGTGCAGAGAGGGGTTTTTCTCCTTTCTTTCTTCCTTGTTCATAAGGAGAGGTTGCTCCGCACATCCAAGTTAACAGTAAAGGCTCCCACCAGTTGAAACTGCGGGATTAACTCTCTGCTTTCCGCACCGTGCTCTGCAGGGCATCCGGGTGGGAAACTTCAGAGGAGCAAAAAACAGCATGGAAGTTGAGCAAGGAGTGGGAAAATAGTCCTGGGGGGAAGCAAGGGGGACAAACGTGCTTGTTTTGTTCCTTGTTTCGTTTTGGTGTTGAAACTTCCACACTTTGTTGTCCCTCCAAGGCATGTGTTTGATACGTAAAAGTTGGATGCTTGCAATCAGTTTGGTACTGCTTTTTACCTTCAGTACTGCTGTTTTTCTTTGTATAGTGAAAAAGGGTAACTTGAGCTGCTAAAAAGAAGGGAAGGGGGAATCATTGTTAACGCCTGCTGCAGCTATTACAGCTCCACAGTGTTAAATGACCTTGTTTAATGCTGCTTGTAAGTGCCTTACTGAGTGTCCGGACATGCAGAAAGTTTGCAGATGGTTTGCAGAAACTTCACTGGAATATTTGGGAACGTAGACGGTGAAATGAAATACATGAATGAAATGAAATAAAAATAGTTAAATATAAAGCTAAATACATTTTCTTCAGCTCTTATGCAAAACATGAAGCTGCGCCTAGTATTAACGCAGTATTTTGTTATTTAAAGGGAGTAAATTGCAAGGGTTTTGAGAGGGTATGTGAATTGTGATATTATGATGACATATACAATAATAATAATACAGTATATTTTAGCTTCTTACTGCAGTGTTTTAAAGAACTTATTAATGTGTCCTGAGCTGAAGGAGGAAAAACAACCCTTATAAAGTTAAACCGTAAAGTTTACTTCCATTAGTAGTTTTTTTCCTGTTTTTCTCACATTTGCAGAACGTTGAACTTTTCTTTTTCGGAAGTTTGAATTTCTCTGTCAGTCTTCTGAGCCTGTGCATAGGAATGTGAACTGAGATCCTTTATCCTTGACTGTGGCATGGGACTTGGCACAGCGGGCTTACTGCAAGTTTGTTTTGTTGGTTTGGTTTGTTTGGGGCTCTTTTCAAGCCATTTAGGACTGTCAGCACGGAATGATGGGTTTCTATTTGACTTTCAAAGCCTCAGTGTGGTTGTTAGCTCGCATGTGTTATGCGGGATAGTGGAGGGCTGTGATTGGCATCTGGGGTAAATAGTGGAGTTACATCAGACCAGAGCAGGGGTGACTGCTGTGAGTCATCACCAATGAATGCCCGAAAAGGACTTTTGCAGAGCTTCATATGTGTTGTCTTACAGCGTGTGCACCAGAAAAGCTATTCTAGGAATTGCTTTAAGAGTTCATCTCACTCTATGAGACTACTTCTGGTTCCTCTGCTAGTCAAGTCAGGTGATGCCAGGTTTTTGCTGCTTTGAGGGATGACACAGAGCACTTGAAAGTATAAAAGATTGAAGGAGGGGACATTGTTGACCCCTCAAAGAATCCTGGTTTCCTAGAAAAATGATGTGTTTGCATGACTGTAAAAGAACTATCTCCTTGGCACTTTTTCCCTATAGCATTGTGACATTTCCTAGTGTTGTGTGTATATCTGGAGATTAGTTGTATGGATGCAGAGTAGGTCAAAGATGTGATTAAGTCAGTTTTACTGGATGTGTCTGTGTGTATTTACAGCGTATAATTACAGCAGCAACCCTGTATGAATGTGGCATTGTGCTGATCAGCTGCAGGACGCAGAGGGTTAAGGGGTGGTGCATCGCTATATGTAATATAAGTGAAATAGTCACTGATAGTAAAAAGCTAGAAATCAACATGCAGTTCATATGGCTTATGACTTATTACATTGAAATGCTGCTTCTGGCTTCCATAAATTTTAGTTCCCCTTCTGCAGGCCAATTCCCAGCTTGTTTGATGCTTCTGAACTTACTGTTTTTAGTGCCTCTTCTCCCTATACAAAGGAGCCTATAGCTAATATTCATAGGAAACAGAGCAACGTTTCTGTGTGCTTCTCTTAGGTGACATGTAGCAATTCTTAAGAGCCAAATGAAATGCTGTAGCAAATGCAATGCTCAGCTCAAGAGTAGCATCCTATGGCAGCAGATTCTCAACTTTGTTTTCCCTGTGCTTCTACTGTAATTTATTCTGTGACTCGCTCCCAGTTTGAGACCTGCTTAGTTGGGAAAAGACTGAAGGATGCAGATTTCATGGAGGCAGGGCAAGGGGGAGGAATAATGGCATTGGGGCTCAATAACTCTCAGGGGCTTGGTGCAGCTATGAACTGCCTTGGTGCTGATTGCCCTCATGTCAGCTGAGCTCTGGCTCCTCTGCCCTGCTCCCTAAATCCACTGGAAGCACATCCTCTTCCCTCTGAATAAAGGTAATAATAAAGGAAAAGATATAATATAACAACAGACAAGGCTGTGGGAGGTGATGGAGCCTGATGGGTGTGAGAGGTAGTGTTGGAGGATGGCAGAGGATTTGTTGGAGAGCACTGGGAGAGCTAGCAGAGGTATTAATGGCAATAAATGGCAATGTGGTGTGTGTATATATAATATTACATCAGTCCTTCCTCTTCTGTTGTCTGTCTGGGGTAGGACAGCGAGGATTGCAGTACTTTCTGGCAAGCCTCAGCACCCACTGGGTTCACATTACAGCAAGGGGGGAGGATCTTGGGCTCTGAACAGAGTTTAATGTGCAGAACAAAACCCACTACAGAAAGTATTTTCTTTCACTGGATTTCTTGATAGTGATCTGAATATTAAAGTTACTGGAAAGTAATCTCTGATAGCTCATGGATTTGTTCTTTCCCTCCTGTTGACTCTCTTCAGATAAGCTCCCAGCATAAAATCTATGCTTTGACATTAACACAGTGCTGCCTGATCTTCCTTTATAGATGCCTTCTCACTTTTCACAGTGACTACAGTAAGTGGCATGTCTGTTGTATTCTCTGGAGCCAGGAGAGATTGGCAAAACTTCAGGCCTTTTAAATATCCTTCAGAGCCTTACAGCAAATGGTGTGTGCTTGCCCAGCCCTCTATAGACATAGGAATCCCATTTACTTACATCCAAAATGATAAGGGAGTTGGAAGCCTAGACTCCCTAGTGCATAAGAGACCAAGATCAGCTCTTATGACTCCAGAGATATCTCTAATCTCTGTTTCAAACTTCCTTGTACACCTGAGATGTGGTTTTGCTCTTCATATGTGATAGGGACAGCCTTGGTCACTGTTTCTGAAGTGACCTGTGTTCTGGGCCTCTGCAGCAGCTAAAGCATGGCAAGGAGAGGCACTAAGAGAGAACAAAATACATCTCTCAAGGCCATGTCTATGCTGCTGCTTTTCTCCCTTAATGTGCTCCAACAGGGCTAAATGCAGCACTATAAATCACATGAACTACCTATACAGGGAAGACCTTGTCCCCCTTTTGCATTCCTATCTGAAGAAGTATGTGACCTTTCTATGGCTTATGGCTGGGAATACAAAAAAGTGGGTTTTAACTTGACTTTGCAACCTCAAGGTGAAATCCAAGCAAAAAGCAGGAGTGCTCACTCAGATGAGCAGTGAACTTGCAGTCTGTGAAGCAGTGGATCTTGCTGTGCTGCTCTGCATTCAAACGACCTGCATTTCACAAATCCTAATGAACTGGCCCATAAAACTTGGCTGGTGGAGTTGGGAATGTCTTATTTGGAACATGCCATGTGTCAGGCAGATGTACCAACTCAAATGTTCTCTCCAAAATGCCTTTTCCCACCACACATGCCATCCATACAACCTGTAAATGGTTTAGCTTTTCAGGAAAAAAAAGCCATTTTCATGCTTAACAAGTCAATCCAGAGGGAGCAATTTCAGCCTAGTTTGTGTTTGTATTATGAGCTATTTAGGGTAAGTAGCCCTATCATCACACCCTGCTCCTGTGATTGCCTATGGACTGAGTAGTTTTAAAGTGATCAAAATGGGGAAGAAGGGGGAAGTCCACACAACAGCTCAAATTCAGTTGTTGGCACACAGAAATAAACCAAGACCAAACTCTAATGTGCCAGTAGTCTTACTCCTGCTTTGGCTTTCCCCTTTCCGTTTTAGCAAAGCTTAAGGTAAGGCATCCAGCCTTGTATTCAATATCAGAATAGACCAGTTGAGTGCCTGAACCCCCCTGCAGCACAGAACTATTGTTCAGGAAAAAGGGGGTAAAAAACCCTTATTTCTCATGTGTTTTACTCCGTTTTTCATTGTTTTACTTTCTCATGTGTTTTACTAAATAACATTTAACAATGTTATCTCCACCCCATTACTCAAAACCAAAAGAAAACAAGCCCTGAAAGTTTGGCCCATGGATTTAATGCTGGGCTCCATCACCGCCATGAAATACAGATAATGGAATTTCAGATGTCAGTGGACAACGCAGATTCCCCCATAATTGACACAATATGTTGGCTTAAAATAAATAAATACATAAAGACGGGTGTGTATCATGGAATAACTAAAAACACGTTCCAGAAACGGTTTTCCAGTTAACCCCTCCAACAACACAGAACATGTCAGAGATGGCACTGAAAGTGTTGCTAGTGAGGGTCACATAAATCTCAAGTTGTGACACCAGGGGTATGACGGTTGGTTCTCAGCTCTGATATGTAAAATACGAGCAGCAAAACAGTCTGGATTCCTCTGCTTTCAGTTTGAATGCCTCTGGAGTCACTCAAGTGCATAATACTGGGATGCAAAATTAGGGCCAGCTATATCAAAGGATTTTAATCATTTTTCCATCTTTTGTGTCTGTGATTCCTTTGCACTTTACTGAGGACAATGCTGGCAGTCTTTCTTGGTTTGTTTCTTCTTCTTAGAAACACAGGATCTATGGGGTGATTGAAAAAGTGAAGATAACAGAAAATAGCAGATTAGGATGTAACACACTCCTGCACCCATTGTTGATGGCTGAGAAAGTCATCCAGTCCTTCTCTAAGCTGGTGCAGATTTATTCTCTTGCATCTTTATTTTCCCCTGATTAAAATTCAATATTGCTCCTTTCAATAAGAGGTTATTCTCCACTGTTTTACTAAAAACAATCCACTTTTCATATTAAGCCTGTATACAAGCGTATTATATCTTGTTCATTTGAACATGCGTTGTTAAATCTTCCTTGTGCTTTATGGGGGATTTAACCATCCAATTCAAATGAATGCTCTTTCACAAAGGGGTTTACTTGCCATTGCTGCTATGTTCCTTTGCCTAATTGTTTAAATTGCCCCAACCCCTACAACGTAACATGAAATTACTGTGCCAGCAACACAGATGCCTAGCAAGAGTGTGACGGTAAGTGTATAGTAACACTGTGATCCAGCCACCAGTGATGCACAGGTCAGGGACTTCCTATGCCAGCTTCCTCCATGAATTTATCTGGTTTTGCAGCTGTAGCTTGGAGCCCACAACATCTTGCAGCAAGGAAATTCTGTGGTTTGACACTTTCCTGCTTGCTTTATGCTACAAAAGCAGTGCTTTGGCAGGGCTCTCTTTATTTGTAAGTTTGTCTTGCATCTGTGTTTTGGGACATGTGGTAGCTGTTTTGAGTGGTTTCCCTGCTAAGGTCTTGAGACACTGAGTTCAGGTTCCTTTCTTTTGAGGGGAGATTGTGTTATTTCTGTATCTATTATACCCCTAAATTTCATTCCTCATCCTTGGGCTATATGGTCTAGTGGAAGTTGTCCCTGCCCATGGCAGGGGGGTTGGAACTAGATCTTAAGGTCCTTTCCAACCCAAAACATTCTATGGTTCTATGACCTGTGATTAGTGGCATCCAGTTACATTGATCCACATATTGCAGGATGCAGGTAAAAACCAAGATCATCCTTTCCTACATGCACTACTTAATCATACTGATTTTCACCTACCACTTCATAGTCTTAATCTCTAAAACCAGTAAGAGTTCTAATTTACTCCTGCAGCGCTTTCCTAACTGGCCCACTACTAATTTTAAGCTTTGCTTAATTCTGCCCTCAGTAGAACTGAAATAAGGATGAATTTGCCTGTAGAAAGGAAAGGTAACTGGGCAGTGGCAGTGCTACAGTGTGACTTGAGAGATGAGGTTATAATTTCAAGGTTTTCCCAGGCTTTCCGTGTCAGTTTGGGTGAGTTACTTAATCTTTGTGTGCCTCAGTTCCCACAAGTGAAATGGAGTTGTTAATACCTATCCTATCTACTTTGGCTGTAAACTTTTCATGGCTATAGAGATGCACGGCTCTTTCCATGCAGAGCCCATAGCAGTGAGGGCTCAAGCCTTGGTCTGGGCTTTTCACAACCTGCCCTCACAAAAATAACTTACTTCACTGAAACTAGAATTTAACTCTTTTTGAGAACAAGTAATTCCTTGGTCATTTCCTGTAACCTTTTCTTCACTATTTCTTCCTTTACAATGCAGTTCCACAGAGGAGCCACTAGAATTCCTCACATGCATCAGCTTTTTTCCAAGAAGTTGTTAGGCTGAAGCTGGTTTTAAGCCTGAAACCCAGAGCTGAATGAGCTTTGCCTAATGGTAAATTACTTAGCTTGGGTGTCTGGGTTTCTTATTATTCCCCTTTGGGTTTTTCTCTGTGTGTGATGCTTCTGTTCAGTAACCCTTTATCAAAATGTGTAAGTTCTGTTACTGCTCTGCTTTATTAAACTGCCTCCAAGCTTAGTCTTTCCTTTAGTACGCAAGTTATTTCTCTGCATAGCTGCTTTTTTCATGTCTGAGAGGTGCATATGTGAATAATTCTTTCCATAGGCTTATGTTTTACTCTCCATTTTTGTAATCCTTTCCTCAGTTGAAACTTTACTCACCTGTATTCCATCACATTTATTCAGTGATACCTGTGCCACATGGCATTTTCCCAGCCATCAGTAATGTAACCACTTGTCCAAATGCAGTCATTAGAGCAATGAGACTCCTCTAGCAGTTATTGTTACAGCATTGCCTGTATAACAGGCTTTGTTTTGTTCAAGATAGCTTCATTAAAGATCTCTTGCACCCCTGTTAGTCTCAAGTGCTGTACAAAGGATAAAGCAAAGGTGCAGATCACCAAGGAGATTTGCAGACTCTCTTCTTGGGCCTTTACATCAAGACCAAGAAGAGTTCTACTTTGTTTGACCTGAGCAGGAGCTGAATTTCTTATCCATAGGGAAAATGCTCCAACTGTTCTCTATGGGTGTTGTCTTGTGAGTCTCCCAAGGAACCTGTTCAGACTTCAGAGCTCTGATACTCCTGAAAAATGCTCTGTGGCACTAAAAAATTCTTAGCATAACCTGAATTTTACTATCTAACCCCTGAATATGCTTCTACTGATTAGACTCAATTTTTCCTTACTAAGGAACCCAAACAAACCAACCTCATGAATCACATTCCTATTTACCTTTCCAAGATGTTTTTCTTTGTGTGTTTTCCCCATGTTTCATCACAAGTGGGAGAGATCCCTTGGGTTTTTTAATCCTCATCCGGGAGAGAGTCTGTGCATCCCCTGCGCACAGAGTTTGTTCTACTCACTCATTATAGGATGCATGCTCTTGAGTTGGTTCCAAGCTCGTATTAGCCAACTATGAACTGTTGATCTGCACATACTGGCCTTTTATTGCTGGTCCTTTTTTCCAACCAAGATTTAAAACTAAAGAATTTCTAAAGGTAGGGATATTGGGATGCTCCAGTGATTCCCACAATAAATGTATTGCCTCTTCTGTTGTACATGTGGATTTCAGATTATTGGGAAGATCTGCCATGTCAGCTGTGCTAGACCTTTTTCCTTTTTCAGATGTCAAGTTAAATTGCCAGTAGCTGGTTATCTTCAAGAAATGCTTTATATGGATACTTTGTATCTGTTAAAAAATTCATTTACTTGTTCAAGGAACTTTGCAAGAGTCTTTGGTAGTAGAAGACTGATTCTCAGCTTGACATACCTGAACTGCAGACTAATACATTTATGTATTAAATTAGTAGATCAATGGAGCCAGAACTTAGTTGAGGTTTGAAATGTTGGTATGACTTTGGAGCGATTTGATTAAGCGTATTCCATCCAAGAATTTGCATGGATATTACAGAAAGCTTTAAAGTAAAAGGGGGGAGAGGTTAGGGTTTTTGCTTTAGCTTTAAGACTCTTTGTTTTAAGTAGGGTTCTTGTTTTCCAGGTCCTAAAGACAAGTATTATGCATTATAGAAAGGACTTCAGGCGAGTCTTTGAAGCTGTGGACATTCACATTCTGAAAGATCTGTGGACTTACTAATCTTTTTCCACATAGAATAGGTTATAAATCTGCAAGTGAGTTAATCTACATGCATCACCCCAGCACTACTCTTCCTGTTACACTCATCCTGAACCAGGAGGCACTGTCACATTTTAAGCCAAGACTACTTTAATTCTGCAAATAGTAACTAAATTCACCTTCAAGCACTTGTAGGATGAATTTTGCTTCTCTGTCTCCTAGGCTGTAATTAATCTGTTTTAAGCAAGCAAGGGGTTACTGTATATTAATCAGAGGTGGTTTCTAGTCCCTGGGAGGTTTGCATGACTTTATGTGTGACTTCCTTCAAGAAGTACTGGGTCTGTCATCTGTGTTATGTATTAGAGTCTTAATTTTTAGGCTTAGGGGAAGAGCTTCAGTCCCACCAATAGCTGGCACTGCTGAAGCTGGTGGATGTCTCTGTGGCCCTTGGACTTCCCCCTTGTTGGAAAAACTGACCTTGCCAAGAGCTGCAAGATGCTGTTGACTGGGGTCAAGTTTTGGCTGGACGTGCCAAAATAAGGGATTTGGGAAGAATTATAAGCTCAGAAGGGGAAGATAAGTATTAAAGGTTTCAAATGCAGTGGTGGGGAGAAAAGTATTTATACACAGATGTAAACTTATGTTGACTCAAAAAGGAATTAATTGGCAGGGTCTTTTATGTGACTTTTGGGGTTAGATTTCCAGATGACACAAACTGACAATGTTCTATTGAGCAAGATCTACTTGCCCCACACGCACTGCAGAAGACTTGACATCTTTCTTTTTGTACATGAAGTTCCTGGATCTAATAGGAGAAAAAATGCCTTGGTCAGAGTACTTATTGTACTAATTAATTCCACCCCGCTGATGCCCAGTTTTACTGTGTCTGAAGTCTGGACTCTAAAAAGCTCGTGGGAATAAGGTTACATTAAGTTTTATTTTTCTACTTATTTTTTCCTGTGTTTAAAAGAAACAGATGACTTAGCTCTTTCCTTTATAGTCAGTGTTCAAATAGACTAATAAATTTAGCATAGTCTATTAACAACCCTAAACCTGTGGCAACCTAGGTCGCAGGCAAGCTGTGTAAACTAACTATGTAAGTTGCATACCAACTCCAAATCATTGGAAAATGGTAATAGGAGAAACCAGACTTGATATATTAGACAGTAACTTTATTTCTTCACTACCAGTTTGGACTGAAAGTTTCCTGATTTTTGCAAAGGGATTTTGTAGTTTATTTATTAATTAATTCATGCAAAAGCAGTTTGTATTTTTAACTCGGAACAACGTGGTTCTGGGTCTGTTCTTACTTTGAGCTCAGATCTCCCTGCTGTTGAGTGAGAGCTGCAGCTATATGTCTGTGGGCAGCACGTTGCTCTGTTTGCCATGAGAGTCATTAAAATCTGTGGTTAATGAGAGCTTACACCATGTGCATAGTTCTTATGAGTGCTACTGTAGAGTCTTGTTACATGATGCCTCAAAGCTGGCTATATTGCTATTTTATGTTGACTTTGAGGCCTTCTTTTATGTCTTTACTGTCATTCTTCTCATAAGAAGAATTCAAAAGCAGCTTCAGTCTTCCACCCCCACACCCCAGAGAAAAAGCAAGTCTTTTATTAAAAGATCCCCTAATTTAAAAGTACCCGGTCTAGCAATTTTTTCTATAACAAGCTACAATCTGAATTTTCCTATTGGTAGGAATCTGGGATGCAGTTTTTGCACTTCGCATCCTTTCTTCTCTTAGTTGTAAATACTACAGAACCAAGCACAGCAGGGCATCAAACCATAAAAATAAGTAAGTAATCTTACAGTGACAAAACAGCACAAACACTATGATCCACTGCAAAGAAAACTTGCGTTGTTCACATTGGTGCGGTTGGGTAAAGGCAACAAGGAGAATGAGCATGGAGGTTCAATTCCAGGAGGCATAACTTTATTCTATTTACATGCAGTTAAGAAGTTACCTTTGTATGTTTGATACAGTCACAGATGCTAACTTGGCAGGCATCTGCACAGTAATTAACTCAATTACTGTTAATTTCTACAATAGTCACTGTTTAATTAAAAATCATAGAATCATGGTTTGGATTGGAAGGGACCTTAAAGATCATCCAGTTCCAACCCCTCTGCCATAGGCAGGGACAATAAAACGAAACATAATAAAATAAAACACTTTAAAACAGAATGTCTTGTAATGTACACAAACCTAGTTTGAATGTAACTATGTTATTAATTTGACTGTACTAATCACTGCCTTGTTTTCCCATCAAACTCTCTGCAAGTTATTACAGAGCTGATTGTGTGTTGTGTATTGTCAGTTCAGGTTGTGGATTAAATTTAAGCAGGTATTATGAAAATACAGTTTATAGCAACAGGGGAAACCCAAGCTCTGTTGATGAAAATGAGCCATGTACACAGTGAGCTTGCGATATGAACATGTAACAGTGTCAGGCTTCACGTTGCAACATCACAAAACACGACCATTTAGAGGAAAGAATTAGTTCTGCATTTATTCTTTTTGTCCACATTTGTTCTTATAATGCACAACAGCAGTCAGACCACACAGGAAGTTTGCACAAATCTACATGGTAAAAGTGGGATGGGAAAGCAGAAGTAGCCCAGCAGCAAAGGGTTGGGCATTTTGTATTTCTTCCGCAGCTGGAAGCTTAGTGTGGCACTACCCAATACAATCAGCTTTGCAGGGAGGAAGCTGTGCAGTCAGTATATATGATGGTTTCTTAAGATGTGATGATCTGGAACAGAGCAGTTACCTATATATGGTATCTTTGTATCTCCTCAGTAGTAGCAGCCAGTTTTAATTCCTTCAGGAAGATGATAAAAAAATGGGCTTTAACTGAGGGTTTCCAGCAATAGTTAGCTAATAAGGAAGTCCTTTTAGGTCTGAAATGATGAGGAATGTTTAAGTATTGAGACAGAGTTGTACAGAATCACAGTTTATTTTTCATGCTGTATTTTGTATTTCTTTTCTGGTTTTATTGTTTGTATTTTGTCATAATAAGGGGAAAAGGAGGGAAGATCTTGTGAGAGATTTGAAACCAATAACCCACATGACAATTAGCTCAGAGGATGCTGTGCCAGTAGAAACCAAATGCTTAGAATTGGGAGGGAAATTATGGATGATAACATCTACAATTAGACAGGATTAAAATGGATGGGGAAGGACATAAGTCCTCACGCTTTGGCCAGTTACTACTTGAGGTTGAGAAGAATCTTTCCTTATTTGGCAACGTATCCCATCCATGTAGGCTTTTTGTACCTCTTAGGGATGGTAGGTCATAAAAACACTCCCTTCTGACGCCTTGGGACGGCAACTGTGTTATACAAGCGTGTTAAAATCCTATTAATTGATTTTTATTTTCCTAATATTGAATTCCAACAGTATTTCCTTTCTTGAGATGCAATACATGAGTCAAAAAAAGGATAAATCTCTCAAGCTTTATGTCACTGAAGAATATACTTTTCTTTCACTGTATTATATATGGTATCTTAACCACTTTCTAGGTTCCACACAGTAATTTTTCATTGCATTAAAATAATTATCCATCACCATTTGAACTTGATGTGCTCTCAGATAGGTAAACTGTGTACTTCAGCAAGCCAGCATGCATTCCGACGTTGTTATGGGCAAGATTTGCATGGGGAGAATGTGGACTTCCTCCCCCTCTTCCCCATGATAAAATCTCTGTACACAATAGCTGTACTGCCACATGTCATGGGGACATTGTGTAAATTAGAGTTACAAATTTGTCAGCCTAACCAAATGTCTGAAAGAATAATGTCATATTAGTTGTATTTCAGCTGTAAGCCTGGCCTGATTTAAGGTTGATTTGTGTGGCAGCTAGCCATACCAACAGCTTGTGCATGGTTGATTATAAACAACTTTGTTTTAATGTAACAAGATTCTCATTTCATTCCTGGGAGTTTAATGCGGTGGTGATCAAAGATAAATTCAGACACATCGGTGAGGTAAAGGATTAGATTAGACTGGCCAGAAAAGACAGGCTCTTGAAGATCCTAAGACTGCAAGGTCTTTTGTATGTTGTAACTCAAACTTTCTGAAGCTGGATAGTGCATCTGAAAATACATAGATGGAGAATGGCATTACATGCATAGCAAGTCTTGATATAATTTGGTCCAGTTTTGATTTGCATTAAATTCTACTTTTTTATAGAAGGACGTGTGTGCTCAACCAAAGGGTTTTGCCTTTTTGGGGGGATTTGTTAGTTCATTTTGTGTTTTTGTTTGTTCAGAAAAGCCTTATTCCTTTGGGATTGCAAGTCCTTTTTCTTTTACATTTTTCTTTCCATATTAAGCATGAAAGATTTATTTGCCATGAGTTGAAACCCTTGAAATCTGTTTTGTTTGTCTGGGGTTTGTGTGTGTGCCTTGGTTGAATCCTTTTGCAGCTTGGTTCAGACTCGGGGAGGGAGGGTCATGTTTGAGGTCTTTTGATATTTGTGGTAGTTTCAGTGTTGTAGGAAAGGTTTCTGTGTTGGTCCTCCCCCCCTCTCTTTATTACATATGGGTTTGGGGTGGGTTTTGGTTTAGGTTTGTTTGTTTGGGGGCTTTGTTGTTGTTAATGGCTTTTTGGTTTTGATGTTTCTTTCTGTGGTGGTGGGGATTAAAAGTGTCCTTGCCTAAAGTATTGCACCTGAGAGACACTCTGCTGCCTATTTTTAGGAGGCTTAAGACAATTTAGTGGTTTTGAGATTACCACCTCTGTGCCAAGCATCTCAGAAGCTGAGCGAGAAGTTCAGAAAAGGTGGGAGGGATTAAGGTAACCTTTGTTTGTGCCTACACTTACACATCAGCCTTCTAAAGAGGATGGGGAGGCACTAAGATGTTCCCTTTGTTTTAAAACCAGCAGTAGTCAACTTTGGTCTGTAAATGTCAGATTTGAGGGGTCTGGTTACATAAACACAAAACCTTGAGTTGGACCTTTGAGTGGTTCTTAAGCTTATTATGAACTGAATCAAAGTGCAGGAATGATTCCTTACTTAATTACCCCAATAAACTCCTGCTGCTTTGCAGCTTTATGTTCTTTCTTTGCAAATAACTGATTTTCAACACTCCCTCTTTCCCTCCTGTAGATAAAGTCCAACTCTTGCCATCAACCAGAATCAAACCCTTACACAACCATGGTTGGTACAGTTGGGAGAAATTTAGGGGTTTTTCTCCTTCTAACCCTTCCCCCCTAAATCTTTAATTCCTGACTTTATTTTGCTTAACAGAGCAACAATATAAATCATGAACTTTAAATTTTCTGTGTAGTACTGTCAATGGCAGGGGAGGAACGGGAGTAAAACCCTAAGGTCCGTCATTACAAGTCTGATATTTGTACCACAGGGCAGTGTGATGCTGGCCATCATCCTGATGTTGAGAAATCTTTAGAAGTAAAGATAATGAATCCAGTGCACCTAGTTTTTATAGTTACAAGTTTCCTTGGCTCTAAGCAAATTGCTTATGTGAATGGGGATTTCTAGTCTATAAACACACAGGGAAAAGGCACAGATGTTCACATGTATGCAAAGACTTTTAAGGTCAAAACCCTCTTGTTCACTCAGAAGGTAAAAATGCACAGATATGCTAGTATTTATGTATATAGATAGGTATAAGTATAGTGGGGTTTTCTTTACCTCTAAGATTATGGCACAGTTGAATTGTTCTTTTAAAGTCCCTGCCCATGGCAGGGGGGTCAGAACTAGATGATCTTGAGGTCCTTTCCAATCCTAACTATTCTATAATTCTATGATTCTAATTCCACATGAGCTTCTGACCAAATGTTCTGGGATATTTCCCTTTCACCTGGACTACTTGTCATACAAATGTTTCTTGATTCCAAATGGAAGCATCAGTCCCGTTTCTGGGTCAGATTTTCATGTTCCTTTTAATTGCGTGCTATAGTAAAACTCCTGCCCACCACGCACAGAAGACATCAGCTTGTGAAGATTTTTGTCAGTGTGTTTCATGGAAAGATTCTAAGTTGTTGAAAATAGTTTAAGTCTAGTTCTTGTGTATTCTCATGCTTACAGCTTGCTGTTTTACAGATCTGGGAGTTTTAAAGCTTCATACCAGTACTAATCAGTCTTAGCTGCACATCCCCAGCCTATGTATGAAGAAAATATGTTTTTATTTGTCAAAGAAGACTCTATGCCAAACCAAAAGCTTAATAGTCACTGAGTGCTGGGTGGGGATCTTTTTGTTTAGCTGTGTTTGCCCTGGAGATTGTTAGGCTGAGCTATTTGTTTAAAAGAAACAAAATGAAAGTTAAGAGGCCTGTAGCCAAGTTTTCAAATGATCCTCTTGCTCACTGGCACTCGCTGCGACAGGAAAAGTGATGGCTTCAAAAGTCATTTGGGCTCTCAGTTTTTGGAGTTTGAGCTCCTAAGAAAGCCTGGCCTTTTGCCTGCATCCTGAGTTTAGCCTGAGCACTGGGTGTTTTTCCAGTCTCCACAGTCTAAAATGAAGGCATGGGTTGGGAAGTTTCTAAGCCGGTTCTTGTTAAGGCATCTTCTTCGAGGTACTACTTGCCTTTAACTCTTCCTGACTTGAAAGAGTGTTCGTGATTGAGTTCCATATTGGCATATCAAACCAGAAATAGACCCCCAGTTTAAAGAGGTGTGCTTTCATTAGGGTTTGAGCCTCTCCTGCCTTTTCTTCTCTGTGAATCTCAATTGTTTCTAGTACTGTGTTTGACTTTGCTGTGAACTTTTGTTTGGCAAAGGGACATGTTTGTTTGTGACAGGCTGAGTTTTGTTGCCTTGCTTGAATTTTCTCCTGTTCTCCAAAATCACAGTGGCTTTCTTGGGAATCTTGCCAGTGTTTTAAGACTTCAAAGAGTGATAGTAAGATTTGTGTGCTCGTTTAAGGCTTACATAAGGCTAAAGCTAATATTTGTGGGCATGATTAAATGTGTTTGGTATTTTTTGGGGGAGGGATATATCTAACTTAAGAGTTATGTTGCTGCCTTGTGTGGGTTCTTATGATATGCAGCAGCAGCCCAACAAGTTATGTAGCAGAGGGAGAATCAATGCAGGGTGCTGGTACTCATAAATCAGATTAATGCTGCCTTACACCTCTTTATAAAAGCAGTGGATAACAACATTCTTAACATACATGTAATCAGTAAACAAGTGTTGTATTCATATACAAACCAGATTCTTATCATTCTCCTGCTGCAAAGTGTGTGACTTCGCAATGAATCATTTGCAGGAGATGAGTTAATACATGCTTGATGACAGTTCCAGCCAAAAAAGAATAAATGATGAATCGTAACATGAGGCAGATAATTGGGATGTGGGGGGTGGATGGCCAGATTTGAACTTTTGAACTGTCAAACATAAAATCCTGCTGCTTCCTCTCAGCAATAGGTACAAGCTGGCTGTAGATTTCGTGAGCACCTGGGCTCAACAGAAGTGGCACATGCTGTCTTCCAGTTAATAGCGAGAGATGACACTGAGTCATCAATTAGCAGGCTGATCACTTGTCCTTTGCACATAGACTGTTTTGACTAGTAAATGGGAAGTTTGGGGACCCAGAAAGAAGAGAAGGTTGAAAAGATGTGATTAGAAAGCAGTGGTCTTGGAGAGGAGGAGGTTTAGAAAGAAGGTGAAGTTCACAACTGAAGGAAATATATGGGAAGTGAAGCAGGTCCTAGACATGAGGAAGGTAGGCAGAGATAAATGTTGGGGGATGCCTGGAGACCTCAGCTGGTGATGCCCAAGATAGGTAACCAAAAGCAGTGGCACAGCATGGACTAACACAGCGTCCTACCCAGCCTTCCAAGACCAGAGATGCTGAGACCTTGTGAATGTACCAGGAATACAGTATGTAAGGTGATCAAGTAGGCAGAACTGAGTTTTGTGTTCAGTTTCAGTCCCTATTATACAAAGAAGATGTGGACAAGCTGAAGAGGGTCCAGAGAAGGGCCACAAAGATGATCCAAAACCTGGGGAGGAAAGGCTGAGAGACCTGGGTTTGTTTAGCCTGGAGAAAAGAAGGCTCAGGGGAGACCTTATCACCATGTCCCATTATTTCAAGTGTGGCTACAGAGAGCTTGGAGACTTCCTTTTTGCAAAGACTCAAATGGAAAATATGAGGGGCAATGGGCACAAGTTAGTCCTGGGGAGCTTCCTATTGGACACAAGGTAAACTTTTCACAATGAGAACAGTCAGCCACTGGAATAAGTTCCCATGGAAGTGGTGAACTTCCCAGCGCTGGACACTTTTAGATTCAACTGGACAGGTTGCTGTGGTTTTGCAAAAAAAGATTGGACCAGATGATCTTTGAGGTCCCTTCCAACCTGTTAGTCTGTGATTCCATGAACTGTATGTCCTTGGTTCCTAAATAACTCCTTGGACCAGCATGAATGGTCTGCTGAAACATTAACTGATATTGAAGCCTACATACATAAAGACACTCCTTACGTGGTGGCATGTAGCACTTCTCAAAGCAGAAAACAAATGCTGACTGCTACATTTAAACATGTAATGCATACATGCACTTACCCATGATATACAGACTCAAAGATTATATGGAATTGCAATAATTCCATAAATGGTATTTATAGTATGACTGTAAGCAGCAATGTAATCATATGTGTTTTCCAGAGGAGACTGTGGTGATGATTTCAATGCCAGTTGACTTCCAAAAAGCACAAATAACGTTGAAGAATTTTGAGTTAAATGGTATTCTGTGAAGTGTAGGTAGGATTCATTACACACATTGCTAATTAGGTCTTTGAATATAAATGGTTGTATATGGTATTGAATAACATGTTTTCCTTTGAACTCTCAAACCTTGCTCTAATCACCTTCTAGCTTCATTTGGTACTCTCGGGTACAAACTAACCCCATCTCTTTCTCCTCAAATAATCTGTTGAGAGCTTTAGCTGTGGGAAGAGGGTCCTCAGAGAACGGGTAAGTCAGTGACATAATTGGTTTCCTCAAAAATGTGTATGAACGAAGATAGTTGCAACTGTTAGTACAGAGAGAAACTTTCCCTGCTTTGATTAAGTCGTTTGATACAAATTATTTGTGAATGCATTTTGCAGCTAACCCATTTCAAGGAAAAAAATGCATAAATAGGATGTCTGTACTTCCTAAAAAGTAAGCTCTTATTAAAAGTGAAGGAAATTACAAGCTATGTCAAATGGCATAACTTTGTACTGGAAAGACTTGGAAAAGTAGGTGTAAAGCCCTGGTTTGTATTTTGAAGCTGGAATAAAGGATGACAGGCATATTTGTTATTCAAGTATCTTCCTACGTAAGACTAATAAACCATTTTCCACCTGACTTTTTCAGGGCTTTGAAACTATTTCTTGTGTAGGTGCTTCTTCTCCAGCAGTCTTCATCACTGATGGTTCAGAAGGTTAGAGGGGAAGTCTCTCTTCTCCTGTCCCCATTCCCTCACCATCCTTAGTCCGTCTTCTTTTCCAAACATTAATTGATGTTAAACCATAAATCTGAGCAGATTCCAAGTGTCAGAACCTTAAATCTCATCCTTAGATATATAGCAGCTGTATTAACCCAAGCAGAGGAAAGAGATCAGTCGTGTACAGACAGCTTAGGCCCTGAGCAGAACCATTTGGTCTCTGGTCATACACAGGGAGCTCTCAAGCTGTTGTATAAAAAGGACAGTCACAGATTCTTATAGCTTTGGATACTTGAGAGCTGAAAGAGGTTGGATAATCTGTAGTTAAATTCCAGTACTGGCTGAAACAGTAACTCCCAAATCAACATCAACTCTGAACCTACTAAGGCTAGATTAGATTTTAAAATACATAAATATGTCTAACAAAGACTTTTAATATTAGGTCGAGTGAAGCTTCTCTGTAACCACAAGCGTGGCCTTAGTGCGATATTATCTAAGGTTGTTTTATTACTTTAAGTAAGTCTCTGTCTTAGAGATTTGTACTCACGTAACTGCTGGACAAATGCCTGACTGCAATTTATTTCTGTTGAATGAGGACACAAATACAGGATCAGTTTAAATTACATGGCTTTTTGTTTGTTCCTGTGTGTGATTCACAGTGATCTTTAGAGAAGTACCCAAGCAGACAGTGGCCCTACTAAGTTCAAGGTGACTTCCAAAATCTGCCCAGAACACTGGCAAAATACTTCAACCGTTTGTCAAGGATCGGTTCTTTGCTGCTTAAAAATGTATGTAAATGTATATACTCTTACCCATTTTCAAGTAGGTTGGTATACGTTAAGATCTAAACAATCTAGATTCAACTCATGAAGGACTAAAGGACTGGGTTTATCTTTAGCATGTGTGCTGCAACTATTTAACTATAATGAGTTTTATGTCCAGGTGCATTATTAAATAGGGGGACACACACCAGCATTTGTACCAAGGTGCACCACTCAGATGCACCTGAGAAACAACGTGCTGCACACAAGGGTTTTTTCCACTAGTGTATTGGCACAGGCATGAAGTGTTTGAAGTTTGTATTGACGTGTTGGGTGTACCACACCTCCTTGCCCCTGGTTTGCTAGCTGGGAAAAAACCCTTACTATGTATTTGCTGTCTCAGTTGTTGGGTTCACAAGATGCTTCATCAGAGAGTCATACCAAATGCCACAGTATGGTTATCATCTGTGGGGGTTAGTTGATGGAGATCTCTTCAGAAGCAGAAATAGACTCTTAACTCTTCTGCATAGTGTTTCTCCTTTGTACAGAAATGACACAAAGGAAGTCTTCATGAAGGATCTCGTTGAACTGATGAGGTTATACAAAACAGTAACAGGGACAACTTATGGGTTAATGTGCCTATAATATGTTGTAAAACCCAGCAATTTACACATGCATATTTGGGATATCCAACTTACATTCCAGAGGATACTTGTAACAGAAACCCTGTTCGCAGTTTCCCTAACCTCTTCTTCCTCTGGGCTCCACCCTGCTGTTCAGTTGAAGCCTTTTTTCCTCACATCTTGATTAATACTAGGTGCTAAAAGCAAATTAGTGATAACTGCTGGTCATGACAGCTATTGTGCAAGCTCTTGCCAATGGCTGTGCTAGTTCTTTCCTGTTCTTACCTGCAGCAGCCTCCGTGTTTTAATCATGGGCCCCTAGCAGAAATTGTCAATTAGATTGAGCCTTGTGGTTGTCTTTGAATAAATGTTCTTTATCAGATAGATTTAGTGCTTTGCTACTCTATTCCCCTGGTTTCTATGTGCAATATACCTTCCATATACACTAAAATGAAGTATCTTCCTGGGGAAAAAAAAATCTATCCAATCACACACGAGATAAAGTGGCTACTCTGCTGAACTCAAGAAAGAAATGAGAGGGCTTGATGAATGCCTTGAGGCCAAAACAATGATTCTCTTGCTGCTTTCTCTTGGAGAAAGAAAAAAAGATGGAAAAATCTCACTTATTTCAATTTAAGTAGTACAGAGGATTGTGTTAAAAGAGGCAGAGTCACTTCTTTTATCGTGTCTACATTTGATCAGTGTTTCTTGAACTGTTTTGTCGCAAGCGACCTAAGGAAAACTGGGATCTTCCCTGTAAGTGGTTGCAAATTATTGGTAAACAGGGCAGGATATGTGAGGACACAGGGATGGGTTGTTCCACTGACTCAGGATTGCTCTGGGGGATGCTGGATGCAAACACAGCTCAGTTGTGCTTCAGATGATGGTTGCATAGGCAGAAACTCACTTGTCTTAAAAATCACAGACAATTTGCCAATGATTGTATCTGTTGGACTTGAGTGGGGTGTGAGAAAGAAAGATGATAGAGTCTGGGGCTTGGGTATGTCTAAGAAAAGTCACAGAAAAAGGGACAGAACATCATTTTGCATCAAACTTGGATATTTTGTGAGTTTTTGATTCTTTTTGTCAAAGTTTCTTAGTTATCTTTTATAGTGGAATCAACTATATATGGAAGATGCTCATATACTGGGGCAGGTGAATCAGGGAAAACATCCTGCTTGAAGGGAGTGTGCTGATAGCAACAGGGCATTCAGATGAGTCCAGGATCTCCCAGCACTCCACGGTGCTGAGCTGTGATATGGTCATATAAGCCATAAGAGACACAAGGAGGATTGCCATTATCTAGCTAAGAGGTTGAGTCTGGAGGTGAGGCTACTGACTGGACAGTGTGACTGAAATGTTCACAAGAATGGTTTTGTCTTTGGTTTTGTCATCTTTCTGTTGGTATTTATTATTTTTCTTTCTTCATTCCAACGGAATAGTAGAAAAAGAAGAAAGGAAAAGAAGTGCAATAAACCAACAAAAACATGGGGAGAAGTTTATCTAGCACATAGTTCAGCAGTTGTCCTGACTGGCCCTGAATGCACACACCTGTGAGATGCCAACTGAGAACATGACTTTGGGGGTTAGAGGTGGACAATAGGATTTGCTGTGCTTGGCATGCTGCAACATGTGCTCTCTGTGAGAATGTATGGCTGGAGGAGGCAAAAGGAGAAGGGATTATTTGTTACCCATGTTATGAGTGGGTATAATTAGGTGCCTTGCCAAAGGTGACATGGAAATCCTCTGTCACAAATGAAAGTGGTAGTCCAGGTCTGGTGGAGGAAAGCCTGCTGCAGTAAACACAGAGTTACTCTTCCTCTTCTGACTGCTGCTTTCCAGCTAATCCCTCTAATCCAGGGCTGTGAGCTTTTGGTTTTACCTCTAACAACATAATGATTTTGAAGAAGGTGCTTGGGCAAAAGGCATTAGAAACTCTAAGCTTCCAACCATGGGCAGTATGTGCAATAAATGCCCCATAGTGACAATCACTTCAATGGTCCATCTTAGGTTGTGCGTGTGTTTTACTGTCCATCAGAATGGAAAAGCCTCCTGTGCGATGCAAACCCCATCAGTTTTGCACTGAATAAAATGGAGGCATCAGTCGCCTGTGCATCCCCTGCAATTACAAAACAACTCTGGTGTTCTCTTTGAATTTCCGTTGTCCTTATGAAACACAAGGGGCTGACGGCTTGATATTAAAAGCAATTGTGTTTCCATTCATGCAGATGCCAGCCTCTTTAGGTGAATTTACTAAGTCCCTAGACGTACATTTTATATTATTGCTGTCTCTGGGCTGTGCTGAGCATTTTAATTCTCTGAAAAGAACCTGTGTTTTCCTTTCATCTCTTCATTAGCTCTTTCATCATGAGAACGTGAATTTAAATGTATATATATCTTAAAGTTGTATGTAATAAAGATGTTTTTATCATTCCAATTTGTTGAGCTGTGCTTTTAAAGTTGCATGGCGCTCACAGCTGTAAAATGGCACAATTATTTTTGTGTTGTATTGCTTTGTACCCCGAGGTTCCATTTAAAGCAAAGCAGAGAGATGTGTTTATAGGCAGTATTGAAAGCGATGTATATGGATCTTGATGTCAAGCATATTTTATTGAAGTAAGATTAGATGACAAGTTCTGCACTGCTGAAGTGAAATCAGAATGAGATTTTGTGCCAAGCTGCACATTGTTAAATCAAAATTAAAGTAATACCCAACTGTTTTGTTACCTTTGTGGCTTTTTGGTGGCATCTTTTAAAGATGAACTTTACAGCCACTTAATAGTATTTTTAGGTAAGTACTCTGAGCTTTTTTTGGGACATGTTACTAAATTGCAGTACATGCCCATGTTATCCCAGCCAGGTCTTTGGGTTGGGGGGAATTTCTGTAGGTGTATCAAATATCTGAAGATCTCAGTTTCCAGCTATATATTGTGCATGTATGCTTGGATTAAATCCTTGCAAGTAAAACTAATTTCCTTTCTACATAAAATCACTCCATTAAGTACATCTCAGGTAAAAAGCCCTTTTTATTTGAGCTCTTCATCTGTTTTGGTAATGCTCTGAAAACAGGCAGTCAAGGTCTGTGGTTTATTGGGTTTGGTTTCTTTTTCTCGAAAGAAATAGGCTTAAATTCAGTCACTTTTAAAGTCAAATGCCTGAGACTGGATCCAGTTGATATCTGGGGTACAGGAAGGAAAATAGAAAATTAGCAAAATTGTGGATTTCCTTTCTGTGTACAATTTTTGCATTGTGCTGGGAGGGGATCCCATAGGAAACATAGTTTTGCATTTTGAATCATAGAGGTGTTCCATTCCTGATTAATAGAGGGGGCTCCCAGATTACAGGCTTAATTAGACTGTGCTTCAGGATGTAAAGGAATCACTTCTTAACAGATAGTCAAAGCAAATCTCTTGCTTTAGTGTTTTATGAACTGCTTTGCAAGACCACGTTGTAGTTTGCACAGGCACTAAAACTTCTATGGTGGTACAGTATTAGTGTCTGGAAAATACAGTTACTTGAAGGTGTTTTAAGCTCTGAAGTAGTATGACTCAAACTTCTTAGTGTACTATTGCATGTAAGGGAACACCAGGTTCCTATTTTAACTGCCAGGTCTGCATGTTCACCCTGGGCTCTGAATGTCAAGCTGGATTTTGTTTTAATCATCACTGGTGTTATTACGTTTCTTACTTCTCCCTCCCATGAGACCATAATCTGAGCAATATATGATTTAATAAATATAGGTGATTTAAAATCCCAGCTGCCTTTATTCCATCCAGTCATGGTTTAGCCACTGCCTGCTATGTGGCACATAGCGTCTTCATCCTTTTTGTTTTGGCTGTTTCCAGGTTTTTGTTTCTTTTCCATTGAAATTGGGAAGGATGGTGACCTTCCTGCAGTCCGTTTGCAGCATTCAACACAATCAGACCTGGTTCCCATTTTAGGCCTTTAGATGTAGGAATCCCAAACATATTCTTACTTGCTATTATTATTTCTTTAATATGTGGAGTTTTGTAGCTCAGTCTCAGACTCCCTTCACTCACAAGGGGGAATAACATGGAGCTACTGTGCAAAATGCACTTCTTCATTCAGGTGGGCTTTCTAGTTCCACAACTTATGTTCTGGTCATTGAGTGATGATTCTATGTAATAACATTATAACATAATCATATATAATATTCTATATAGTAGTGAGATCTGTGTTACAGCAGTACAATTATTGCCTGTGCATGAAAGGGCTGTTGATTTGGGTTTTGGTGGTTTAGGGTCTGGGTGGGTTTATTTCTTTAGTGTTAGGAAAATATCTCTACCTATTAAATCCTATCTGTATGAATACTACTAGGTGAGGAGTAGTAATCTTTAAAAACTAGCTCTTTGCTAATGCATTTATCCAGGGGGAAGAAGGAAGAAAAGTTGCTTTAATTTAGTTTCCTATTTCCAGTCATTTGGGTGGCACAGTAAAAGGTCTTTTGCCAAGCTCAGGGGAGGAACACAGTAAATGACTTATTGTTGTTTTAAATGTTTTGGCTGTTACAACTTGAGCATCGTTGGCCCACAGAATTTTTAGTTAATTTTTGGAATTTTTTCCTTTTGTTTCAGTTTTCATGGAAAAATGTGGATTTACTACCCAGCAAAAAAACCCCAAACAGCTGAATGTATTACCAGCCCCATGGCTGTGTTGTCCACTCTAAAGGGACACACACTGCCTGGGCTTGAAGAATGGACCAAAAGAAAAGACTGATATGATGTATTTGCACTCATGTCTGTGCAAGTGTGCATGAAGTGGCAGAACTGGGGAATCCATAGCAGTGACCCTCTCTGTCTAAATGGCACTGCTGTTGTGTTGTTCACTGTTAATAAAAGCACACTGGGGGAAACTACTGTCCTACAAATAATGAATGTTAGTAAATGATAGTGAGAATGCACAGGATGCTCTCTGAGATCCAATTACCAGCATTAGCAGAGTTGTCTGCCACCCGCTGCAGGTAATACACAGAAAGGGATGTCTTGAGGGAAACGATGTTATCCATATTTGGTTGCTTTTCTTCTGATGGTGGTATGAAAACAAATAGGCTCCATCAGATCTGGGTACTTTTGGCTCCTCAGTTGTTTGTCGGTGCCAGATGACTTCTACCCTTCACACACAGTGCTGTTCTCAGTCAAGCATGTGAGTGCAATACGTGTCAGCAGTTGCACTGCCTATGTATTTTTCTATTTATCCTTGGGACATGCAGGGTGAAAGACTTCAAGCCCCTGCTGTAATGCAGCATGTCAACTTGGCAGCCTTGTTTGTACAGCCGCTTGGCCTCTCCCTTTTCTCCCCCATTCACATGCTCTGTTTTGGAACGTGTGTCAACAAGTGTGACCAGGTGTAAAGAGGCATGAAGCACAGAAGTGACATAACTGTCACATAGGATGGATATCCTGCAGTCGAGATGGTACCTCCTGTGGTACTGCACTGGCTGCCCACTGCACAGCCCATTGGTACCCATGCCCCCGTGAGAACTGCTTCACCAGCAAGGACATAGCGTTTATATCTTGGTAAATGGCTGTGTTTTGACCCTGGTGTTGCTGTGCAACTGCTGTGATTTCCTTGCTTTGCCCTCTTCTAAGTGTGGGCATGCGCCATTGTTCATCCCACTCATATTCCGGAGTGGATTGGATGTTATCCAGTTGGAGGTGACTTGATTGCAGTTGTCAGTGTCAAAATCTGCAGACAACAAGACATTGCTGCTTTATTGGTTGTTGCCAGGAAATCATCCTGGTGGAACAGACCATGAAAGTAATATAATGGGAATGTTATATTACAGATAGCTCAGAGGGCTCCACTGACGGCAGATCCTGGTTATAAAGAAACTTCACAAAATGCTGTGCAGAGTTAACTGCAGCAAACACTGTATGTTGTGTTGGCCATCATAGCAGCCGAGGAAGCATTATAAGTGCTAAATATTGGTGGAAGAAATTATCAAAGATGTTTGAAAACATGATTTGGTCAGTGGGAGTTGTGAAACATTGGTTTCAAACCATTAATGATGGTTACCATTAGTGATCCAACAGTAACGTGATGGAAACTAGTTCACAGTTATATTTTGGTGTCTGGGGAGACTGATAGCAACAGGTATTTTAATTCAACCATCTTCCTCTGTGTCTAGCACAAGCCATACCAGCTGGAGAGGTTTAATGATGAGAGGTTTCACAGGCTGATGGATCTAAGACAATTTCCCAGAGGCTGGATGGTGAGACCCCAGATTGGATGTAATGCCATGGTGAAATATGTGATGTCTCGGTCCTGTCCCAGAGGTTGATAATCACAAGAAAGGCTTCCCTATCTCAGCAAAGAGACCAAGATGGGTTACTCAAAGTCAGGGCTTTTAGCTGCCTGTCAGGCATTGGCATTTCTCTGCTGCCTGCTTATGAAGTGCAGCGGACTTCATGACTCCATCATATGGACTCCATCAGCAACTTCCAGCTGTAGAGCTGTCAGTCTTTCACTAGTTCAAATTTAACTTTCAAATAAAGCCAGGGCTTCTCCATAGCTATGCAGGCTATTTTTGATGGCTTCTACAATAGCAGAGAAGTAGGCAGGTGTCTGTGCTGGTTTTCAGGGGTTGGGACAAAGCTTTGTGAGTGAAATGGAGGAAGGAAATGAAGAGGGATCATAACAGGGTCACATTTTGCTGGGCTTGCCTGTCCCCTTTCAGAAGTTACCTCCCTTCCACCAAACACAATTCCTTTTGACTGCCATGAAGTTATAAGTGATTAAGGATAGGAATCTAGAAATCCCAGAGTGAGGGCTCAAAGTGTTCAGATCAAACAGGGCGTAATGACAAAAATGTAGGCAAAGGACATGGAGCAAAATTCCAACTGTAACTGCGGCTCTGCTGTATCAAGCAGTTATTCAGACAATGAACCGTTGAAAAGCTATTCACATCACTTTACATTTGCTTAGCCTTGTGGCTAACATATCATTTTGGTCATTGTTAGATGGTAACCAAAAGCTGTGAATAGTCTCTACTGCTTGGGAAAGAGTTTAAAAATATGACTAAATGAATAGCTCTTTCTTGGATGCCTCTTATTGCCCTAAATTAGACATGGAAGTGTCAGGTGAACACGACCTGTTCTCTGCAAGTGCCTTGGTCTGTCTATAGGATATGTGAAAAGCCAGAGAGAATTAATTAGGATGTATCTAATTTTGGACAGTGAAAGCTAAGTAAAGCAGATTCAAGCGTGACAAATAAAGGTACAAGGAGACATCTCGACAGGAGTCTGTGTCTGCTCGCTTTTGAGATTTCTTTCCCCAACGTGAACACAGTTCTTCTATTTCTGACTTTGGATGAAACGGAAAGAAAGGCTCCTTTTGCAGTACCTATCTGAAGGCTGAAGAAGAGCTAAATCAAGCTCATTTACTCTAAAGAAAGCATCTGGTTCAAATATTGGGTTTGAGCTTGTCAGCTTCTTCTGTAGAAGCTATTAGCCCTGCCCTAGGTCTGATCTGGGGCTTCCAAAATCTGAGGGGTTTTCTCTTCCTTTTCATTGCTGGCAGCAATTGCTTTTAACAGTTATGCTTGAAAAACAAGTTACAACCCACAACAACTAAACCTAACTAACACTGATGTCTAAAGTCTGTACTACAACGAGATTACACATTATGCCTTTGTGAAGCAGTAGAGGGGAAACCAGCTACACAGGAAAGACCATCTTTCGCCACTGAGACTTGCAAGGGTGTAAGGGTAAAACTAATATTAGTATTAATCAGTGCCAGTGCTATTGTTTGTTGTAGCATTTCACTTGACATGGAACAAGTACAGGCAAATAGAAGAAACCTGTTCCTGACAAAAAAAATCGCTCAAATCCTCTAATCAAGAACCACCAAACCTGTTTGCCCAAATTCTTGACATGCAGCATAATTTAATTGTGATTTGTTTTAAATTAATTGCCATATATCTGCTGAGTGAAAACCAGGCAATGCCATGCAACTGTTCTTTGTGTGACTGCCAAGGGGTCCTTCTCTTTGTGTTAATGTGTAGCCTGACACAGTGATTAACAATGGGAGAGAAGGGGTGTCTCAAACTTTCCTTTTAGTTTCCAGCTTTCATGACTGCTCCGGAGCAAACATCAAAATCAGTAACCAAAGAGGGTTGCTGATTTGATTGGTTTTAAATTGTATTCTGCTCCTTACATTGTAAGGACCAGAGCTTAATTACTTGTCTGCCTGTTAAAGAGACAAAGATGCATGGTTAATAAATAGATAAAATGAGGTCAAGACATAAGACTTGGAGTCCATAGGAATCAGGGTTTGCATCCCAGGTTGGCAATAGGCATCTTGTGTGAATCTGGGCAAATTGTTAACAGGAGACCTCTGTTCAATAATAGAAAACCAGGATGATTACAATTAAAGTATTATAAAGATATAACTCATCCCAACTTGCATGGGGCATTGCAACGACGGAAGCACTTTCATGATGTGGTCTTAACTTCATGGCTAGAGTAGACTCAGTCAAAATCCAATTTCTCTGTGTGCTTTAGGAGTAAGAACAAAAAAGGTGTAGGTTTACTTTCGGTTGTTTTTTTCCATGGTTATGCCAGTTCTACTGACAAGGAACCAGCAGCAAAAAGCTTTTGGAAATGAGGGATACTGTACTTTGAGTGAAACAGTGCATCATGCCAGCTAAATTTGTACAAATAACTAACGCGATTATGGTTTTATATTAAAACCAGTAATTCACAGTCACAAAAATCCGTTCCCTGAAGACAGCCTAATAGAAAGGGGCTGATTTGGCAGCTATGTGTTTGCAAAACCTTTCTTAAAATTAGATATGTATTTTGTGCTGCTTTGTTTGGTTGGTTGGGTTTTGCTTAAGGGTACTTAAAAGCAAAATAGAAATATAAATGGGTGTCTCCTTCTCCAATTTCTTGTGTAAATAGCCAGATTCAGAAAACCCAGACAGACCTATCTACCACTGTGCTAGGCTTTGTGCAAGAGCAGCTAAATTCAGTCCATATTACAATTTAATTAAAATAAACTGCAGTGAGTATAAGAAAATCATTAAAAAGCAAAAGGGGAGAATCTCTGGAGCTTAATCATATTTGTCACTTAGAAGCACTATCAGCACAAGTTAGAGGTTTTGTGTCTTTAAGATAAATAAATATATATAGGTTAGGAAGCTGCTAACATTGTCCAATTAAGAAGTGATAGCTCCTATATCAGAAATGGCATTTCAGGAAGGACTTTTTGTACCTGGAAGGCGTTCTGCCACTGCCAGGGATGGAGCATTTACCACTTCTTTGGGCAACCTGTTCCCTCACAGTAAAGAACTCCCTTATATATAACCTAAACTTCCCCTGTTTAAGTTTTAACCCATTACCCCTTGTCCTGTCACTGAAGTCCCTAATGAAGAGTCCCTCCCCAACACCCTTATATGCCCCTTTCAGATACTAGGAGGCTGCTATGAGGTCTCCATGCAGCCTTCTCTTTTCCAGGATGAACAGCCCCAACTTTCTCAGCCTGTCTCCATACAGGAGATGCTCCAGTCCCTGATCATCCTCGTGGCCTCCTCTGGACTTGTTCCAACAGTTCCATGTCCTTTTTATGTTGAGGACACCAGAACTGCACACAATGCTCCAGCTGAGGTCTCAGGAGAGCAGAGCAGAGGGGCAGGATCACCTCCTTTGACCTGCTGGTCACGCTCCTTTTGATGCAGCCCAGGATACAGTTTCTTTCTGGGCTGTGAGCACACACTGCAGCCGGCTCATGTTCATTTTCTCATTGACCAACACCCCCAAGTCCTTCTCCTTGGGCTGCTCTGAATCTCTTCTCTGCCCAACCCGTAGCTGTGCCAATTGTGTTTAAAAAAATGTGTTGGTTGTGTTTTAAGGTTACTTTAGTACAAAATCTTCCTCTTGCTGGAGGAGGGGTAGGGGAGAGGGTGTTAAAAAGGAGACTACTTCCATGCAGCACTAATAGTGAATCCCTTTCTGCTTTTTATCTGCATCTTATTGCTGTTCAGAGAGAGATTCATTGTTCTATTTAATAGAAGAAATTTAAAATCCTTATTAGATTGTTATGGGTTTGTTTTTACTTTTTTAGGTTTACTTTCATCTGTGTTGATATATTGGAAAAGCGAAGCTAGAATTATTGAAGCTGCTTGCAGACATAGACATCAGCAGGCTTGGAGCCTCTGTTTATCAGGGCTGTCCTGTGCAGCTGCATTTATAGCGTCCATTATGAGCAGGCCACATGGCAAATAGTGTAAAATGTGTTGCAGTTTAAGAGGCTGCTCCTCTTTTGTCCTCTGTTCAAAATGGAATTGTAGTGGCAGGTCCCAAATGATCTGAAGACAAGTGTTGTTTTATGCTTTTTCTCCAAACTTGTCTGTCTTGGACTTGCTGTAAACACACGTTTTCAGTTCTGTGATGAGTCTTAGAAACTCAAAGTAGCAAACCCATCCTGGACAAGAGCATTATTGCAGTTATCTATGCAAAAGTGAAGCTGAAGTGGAATCTAAGACAATCTCAAACCCTGAAACCTAATTTTAGTCTTTCAGGGAGTGGAGAGGGATGCACAGATCTATTTACTCCAGCATTAGACCAGCCAAAAAAGGCACATGTCATTTGAGACTTGAGCCTGTGTAAAAAGTTTGGAATTAAATGTAGGAGGAAACTGCTTGCTTCATCATCATCTTTCCACATCTTCCCCATAGAAGAGAAGGGAAGTCAGATAAATTAAATTTGCATTAGATCTTTCATGTCTGCAGCTCCTTCTGTGAAGTAGAAAACTATTTCCTCTGTGTTTGGAGAAGCCACGATAGCCTGCCAGTGGCTAGTTTAACCTGTAAGCTCACCAGGCTCTTAACCAAGCCCTATGAATCCATGAAGATAAAGTGATCTTATTGCGAAGATAGTAAGTTGAAATCTGGTGCCTGCACAGTCTTTTGTCTTCCATGTACAATCCGTTACTGTTTTCAGCACTTATTTCCAGTATAGTATGCAAGTAGTCTGAATTGAGAATTATGTCCCACTACACAGGACCTTGCCTGAGTAGTAGGAATATCTTACTAGAGAAAAAAATACTTTTGTCAGTGTAAGAAGTTGTTTAAACTCTTTCACTTAGCATATAGCAAAGGAAAAGTGATGGTGATACCTGTTTTTAAGTCATGCTTTCACTAGCCGTTCTGTGACTTTTACAGTTTTTCCACTAGCCGTTCTGTGACTTTTACAGTTTTTCCACATAAAGCCCTTCAAAGGCTTCAGGTGCTTTAACTTTATTGCAGTTCTGGGGGAGGCAAAAGGGAAGAAGTGTGTGTTTTTACACTGAAGTCTTGACCACATCTTTCAGCTTTGCCGGCCTCTGTGATTATGTGAGTAGCGTATCATGTAAAACCTCAGGTTTACTATCCCAGATCTACAAAGTTGGAATTTATATCTCTGTGTGTTGTTCCAAGAAGTTGTTTTAACCAGGGAATGTTGCTACAGACTCTAACAGCTGGAGTTGGGGAAAGTTGCTATCAATTGGTCATGATGGGAGCTGCTAAGGGACTCTTAATTGCAGTTAAATCTGAGGTGCTACACTGGGTTGGTCATTAAAATTGGTGTTCCGTAGTCAAAGCAAATGCTGATCAGAAAGCTTTTTCTGCTGACGGGAAAGGGAGGTTTGTATCATCTGTTCCCATTATATCACTAATGGGGTGGTGCACATTTTCCAAAGGAAAGGAAAATTTATACTTGTAATATCAAAGCCTTGAAACACTTCAAATTCTGAAAAACACCTTGATGTCATTAATAGGCCTTGGAAAACAAAGCACATGAGAATTTAGGTATGCAAAGGTGTGGTGCTGCAAAAGAAGTGCTGCTTCCTGTGTGGTCAGCAAGAGCAGAGGACTGATCCCATCCTGGAAATTCCCAAAAGCTTTTCTCAAGCAATAAACTAATAGGTTTCTTTGCCAGTGCTAATTTTCCCTGAAGGGCAAATAAACCTTCCAAGAAACGTAAATGGAGGAGCACGAGCCCCCCGCATGACTTCATCTGGCAATGAGAAAATGTTATTATCTGGAAGTGAAAGAAATTGAACTTTGGGAACTTTGTTTAACAATCATTTCTCTTCCTGATTGAAATAAATGAGCCCAAAGATTTAGCCCCATGTTCACTCTAGAGAGAAAGGGCTTTTGCATTGATTTCTTTCAATGAGCATAATTTTTTATTTTGATGTGCAATTAGGGCAAATTCAACTTATTTTTTCCCAGCTCTTACTTTCACACAATGCCCCTTAATTAAACGCACTACACAGAGATGGCAGGTGACTTGACATGCAGGGCTGAGACTGCTGTGATCAGAATCAGAGCCACAGTTCATACCAACCCATGGCGCTTTTAGGAGCATAGAGCAGCAAAATTGAAGCTAAGAAAGCTAAAGCACATGGTGGTTAACTACAGGCTAGACAGTGAAGGGCAAGCTCTCAGCTGTATGCTTGATCTGGTGTGTTGACTTGCTAGTGGTCACATATAGCAGAGGATACATCTTATTATCAAAATCCAAAGCCAGGTCTGAACCCCTGATTTGCTTGCAGCTTGCTGTTCAACAGCAACCCCCAGGAAGAAAATGGAGCCCCTGCTTGTCAGTGAGGGCTGCACTAATTGCATTTAATGTGATCCAGTTCCCTGCTCTGAATCCTGGGCTCAAAGCCAGTGGGGACTTTCAGCTCCTCCTGGGGCTTTGGGCATTCACAGTTTCCATTGCCCTGATACACAGTTCCTGTATCCTGTACCAGTGTGCTAATTCTCCAAAGCACTTTGCAAATCCCTATGTGGCCAGTTCCAGCTGGCTGCTGCAGGGGCACGTTGATTTGAATGCGTACATGTAAACACTGACCTGCCTGTGCCATGTTATAGCATAGCTTTGCTTGGAATATTGCATGTAAATTGTGTCTCAAAGTGCCTTCCAATGATGAATACTCTTTTAGAGTGAAGCAGATGTGATGGAATATGGAAAATACAAGGAAATAACTGGGGGGTTTCTACTGTGTTATGAGGAAGATGGAAAATTAGGAAAGCAAGAGAATCCAAGGAGACTTGTCCAGGTGGTTAAAGGACTATTTAAAATGACTTTCTTGCCAAATTCTTTCACACACTGAGCTGATCAGGATTTCAGTTTCTTTCTTCTACATACACCAATGCTTCTTGTCACTTGAAACTATGAATACACTCAGCTTAAAAAAGAGATCAGTGTTAGGCAAAGGGAGGAAACCTGAGCCCCTGAAAATGGGTTTTAAGGATGAAAGTGGAAAAACGTCATATTCTGAGATCAGTTGGCATTCCAGCAATAACCTGTTTTCAGATCCTACATGTTGTGCTGAATATATGACAAGGGTAGCTATGACACAGGGACTTGAGGAGCCTTAGAGAAAAACATAGAAATACTTTGGGCTTTGAAGGACTTTTTCTTACTTTCTTTTTTTTTAACTTTTTAATATATCCTGACTGCCACAGTCCATATTTCCTTTGTTCCAAACTATACCGTAGCTGTCTACAAACCGCTGTAAAGTGCAGTTACCTGTTATTGCCCTGTAAATAATTGAATAACCTCTTCCAGGCAACATGGTCAAGATGCAGATTTAATTTACTTACAGGCCAGGAGTAAAGATGGTTGAAGCCATTCGGTTCACTGTCTGTGTCTGGAGGTGTTGTGTAGGGGTACATAAATAGTTTACTGAACCTGTCAAACTCTCTGCCAGGAGTGAGCGTGCCCTCTGGTCTGCTACATGTGCTTATAGGAAACATTTCCCCTTCAGTCCTCTAGCAGTAGGGAGTAATATATTTTCCAATACTTCTGTGGAAGTAGGTAAAAGCCATAATGAATCCTACACATAGTAACAGAAATGGACATAGAGTTTTGATTTCTGGTTTTGGTTTTGGGGTTTTTTTGGTGGGATTTTGTTTTATTTTCAAAGGGAAACATGGTATGACATATTTTTGACTCTCTGCCCTTATGAAATGCTATAACCTAATTAGAAAGGTGATGTGTAATCATTTCTGCCAAAACTTTGACATTAATAGACAATAGGGCTGAAATGTTCCCCAGTGTAATATTCAGGCTTTGAAATGAAACACAGGAAAATCAAAACTCAAATTAGTCCCCATAAATGTGAAATCAGATGCATGTGGCCTGCAGCTTGCTGTGGTGATGGCTCTTTGAGTTGTGGTGCTGGGAACCAGCCGGTCACCTCCTACGAGAGTCAGCCCTTTGGAAGTGCTGAAGGGGCTGCACCCACCCATTGCTGCGGCATAGGTTTGTCACATATCAAATGAGGATGTCACATTAAAACTGCTTTTTGGAGAAGTACCATAAAATCCACAGATTGGAAGAGACCTTTAAGATCATCAAGTCTGACTGTTCCCCCCGGAACTGCCAAGCCCACCACTAACCCATGTCCCTAAGGGCCTCATCTACACAGGTTTGGAACACTTCCAGGATAAGGAGTGTGATTAAACCAAGAAACTACCTTGCATTTTACTTAGAGCTGAGATCCAAAGTCAATAATATCTCTTGACGAGTTGCCTGAGCCTTTCAAAGTCTTTCATGTCTAATTTTCAAAGTCTTTATATCATAGCTATATCATATATTGCTTAAAGGAAAAGAAAATGTTTTGATTCTGATCAGCATTCATTAGATATTATTTTAATTGATATAATTTCCTCCCTAAGTTTTTATGTTTTGAATTCTTTAACCTCTATTATATTTTTTTAATAATTTTTAAAAGATTAAGAGAAAAATAATTTTTAAGGGCTGAGAGATGATGGAGGGAAAAGAGAGGAGAGGAATCTCCTGTTTATGAGGGGAGTCTTAAATGAGGTATCATCTGCAGATGTCCTATCATCTAAATAGCTTTTCCAGGATAAATATTAAAGCCTGGATGCCACTATTTCTCCATTAACACTACCCCTTTGGAACTGGAGATGCTAAAAATCATTTTGACAGCATGACTTTTCTGATTGCTGCCATTAAAAAAGACTAAGATAATAGAAACAAGAACATTCCGTTCAGCTGTCAGTCTCCACAATGTGAATGCTTTAAGTCCTGATCACATATAATCAGTGATATTCCTCTGTATTTTGGTAGGATGGTGGGTGTCTAACACACTGAAACACACACGTGTGCTTGCAATGTCCTGGTGATATTCCAGGATGGATAATGATTTCCCTATCTCAGTTCCCTTACAGTTTGAATTAGCTACAGTGTTTTTCTACTCTTGCTGTTGTAAACTCTTTTTATATCGCATGGCTGTGCACTGTTAAACAGCTGTTACCGTCCTCTCCAGAGGCAGATGCATTATGCGGTGCTGTTTGCAGAAGTACTTTAAGTGCTTTTTAATGAAAAGAATGGAGGAAGGGAACCACTGCCCAAAGTGATGTTTTCTTGGAAATTGCCTCTTTTGAAGGTCACTGAAGATATTGTTTTGAATTGGGTGGTCAATAGTCTTTCAACAGTCCATGTGTCCCATTCCTGGTTGCCCCCATCCAAGAATAGTGCGGTGTCTTCCATCGGAGTGACCAAAAGGTGACTGTCCCCAGTGTGTAACCAGATGTGCAGCCATAACACAATTCGTTTTCCATAACCCTGACCAATAAAGACATAGACAAAGTGAAGCCAGAGTGACATCTATGGTGTCACAGAGATGATGAACCCAGTGGCAGTATCTATGCCCAAAGGCTTCGGTACTGCACGACCTGGGAATTTCAGGAGTTGTTATTGCTGCAACTCTTGATTTGAAGCCTGATAGCTTTGAAAATAACCTTCCTGTACAGATAGATAGAAGTAAGGGTATTATATCAGTATATAATAATGTGCAGCTAATATTTATAGAAGTGCTTCATACTGCTTACTAGTTTGTCGCTTCTGTTGCAAGCTTACATAAAATCTGTGGCTGCTGTAGGGCAAAGGTATAAAACTTTCATGAGTCATATAAAATATACAAAATGATGTTGTTAATATTTAATACAATTTGCAGCAGTCATTGAGCACAATCAATGTTTATTAATTAAGTTGTTCAGTTGCAATAGGAATTTCTGCTTTTTGGTGTGTGTGTGTCTTTGGGCAGAACTTTGCAAGCTTTTTTGACCCTTTGGAAAAAATCGTCATGTTTAACAATAGTGTTGGCAATGTCTTACATTAGTTGTTTGCCTTTTCTTCAGCAAGTAAATACCACTCTTTTAGTGACATCTTCTATTTAAACACACTACGTGATAAGGGGACTGTGTTTTGGCCAGGGTGTTTAATGAGATGTGTTGCAATTCAGGCTGTTTGTAGCAGCCATATGGACACACTGCAGATAATCTAGCATTGGGGGGTGCTTTTTTTTGTTTTAACCCAGTTTCCTACATGTTGGTGGCTGCATACAGTGCAGTGCAGAGAATTTATTCAGTTGATACCTGTAAGATCATAAAATCTCTAGTTAGCTTTATGTGTGTCTTGCTGCACTTGTTCAATCGACTCCAAATGGGCTGCACCTTGGCTGCAGGCACAGACATGCCTGTACTGGGGATTCTGTCCCTGGAGCTTACAACACCATGGAGTCCTTTGAAATCACAGGAGGGAGGCAATTCCCCAACCCAGATGTTCTTGCAGGATTGAACTGGTCAGCAACGGGATTTTAAGTAACCCTGCCACAGCTCAGTTGTGTCTGATGCATCAAGATGACATGAAACCATGAGCTTTGAGGCCTTCATGGTACCAAAGCGGTTGGTTGTGATGGAGAACCACTAAGGACCAGGGCCTGTTTCAGCAGCAGGTATAATGTTTGATTCAGGAGAATCCAGGTGATTATATCACCTGAAGTTCATGGTTAATTTCTCATTGTTGTTTCAGTCTGTTGCTTTCATTCTTTTTTTTCCCTTGTTCTGTCTCTCTTAATAAAAATAAGTGGATTTCTTCATACTATAAAACACATCAACAAATCTATCAAGATTTTTTGTGATTAACGGCTTGATGCCGTATCCAAAATTATGTGTAGTCTGTAAAGTCCGTCCTTTCATTTTAATCTGTGCTGAACTAGTTGAGAACTAGTTGAGAACTAGTTGAGAACTAGTTGAGAACTAGTTGAGAACTAGTTGAGAACTAGTTGAGTATGTTTTATTTCTATTTTCCACTAGACCATATTGAACTCTCCAACTGAGAGGTTTTGGGAGCTTTTTGGCTTCTTCCGAAGTAAAACCATTTTATGAGATAGACTAGAGCAGTGCAAGAAGCAGATACGAAGTGGTTAAATCATTAATTTATTTGTCTAATCCCTAAAGTAAACATAAAAGCCATGCTACTTTATTTAATTTGTCCTCTGGGCTGAAAATGTCTCGAGATTACCAATGATCTTACTTGTAATAACTTTTAGATATATTTATATATATCTGTGCCACATTATTTTGAACTCCACTGCTAGGGTTTTATTGAAATATATCAACCTTATTGCTAATATTTCACAGGCGGTTCTTCATTTCAGCAATATAGAATTCAATTTAGCAGAAATGTGATATTCCTTCTGAAATTCTAAATTCCCAGCAGATGTATAATTCAATTAAGTCCAGAAGATTAAAAAAATGGAAGTCATTCTCTATACATACACTCTTTCAGCTCAGTTCCAAAATAATGAAAAACTACAGCTGTTCAGTTTTGGTTCATCTATCGCTTTGTACAATTTTTATGGGTTTTATGTGTAATCACATTTGCAGAGTGAATTTTTATACAGCCTGCTCCATTTTGCACAGTTATTATCTTTCCACATTAAAAACAGATTGTAAAAACTGATACACAAGCCTTGGGCTCACTCCTTAAGGAAACTAAAGCATGGTCATTAATCTGGGGGGGGGGGGTTAGAGGGGAGGGATTTAGGGGAAAAAGGAGCTTGTAAAACTTAATTGTTCTGTTTCCTTGTGCTACGGGATGGCCTTTGTCTCCTCTTCTTTCCTCCATCAACACGCTTACTTCATTTTAAACTCTTTCCAGTCTCTGTGTGGAACTAAAGGGGTCATTTATTTGTGCGTAACCAACTTGAGCAGAAATTGGACACAGGCATTAAGTAAAATTGTAATTCTCCACTGAAGGTGAAGAGGTCCTTTTGTGTAAGTGCCTGCATGCTGAGAGCCTTACCAAACCCTTCTTCAGTTCTTGGCTCGTGTTCCTGCGCCAGCGCTCAAGGTCAGATTTCCATGTCAAATGTCACAACAGTGTCTGTGATCTGTGCAGATTAATTCAATTTCCTGTGCCTCAGTTTGTCCGGTTTTGAAGGCAGCTGCAATGCAGACATGTTTCAGAGGGTGCTGCTTGCACCTAAGAAATAGCTGTTTGGGGTGCCTCCATCTCTTTACAGGGATATAAGTGAGGTAAACCTTGAATATATTCATATAACTTATGCCCCAGAGTTTGCCCATTTCTTTGTCTTCTAATGACATCGATCTATCAAACATTACCTCTCTCTGTCTCTCCAAATTCCTGATCCAGAGGGGAATGAAAATCTGTTTCATCTTGGCATTTCAAACATTAAAATATATAAAATATTCAAAGTGTCAAGTGTAGGGTGTCAGCTGGGCATTTAAAAACCATTTACCCCATGATTCCTTCCAACAAGAAAGCATTTGCAACTCTCTCTAAGCAGTCACTCAAAGGTAAATAGCTTAAGCAATAGTGATCAACACTGCATCTAATCAACTACCTGATTACCTACACGCATCTAACACTGCTCAGTATTGACCTCCACAAAGAAAAAATTGATTCACTGACCTGTCACTAGATTGTTTTCCAGAAAGCATTAGGGACTCTACCCATGCTTGTTGAAGGTGTTTCTTATCTCTAAGGTGTCTCGCCATTAGCAGATAACAGCAGTCTTCCCCCCCCCCCCATTCTCCTTCCCAGCAAAACTGGAATGTGCAGCTGTTGAAATAGGAGAAGCAGATGATTTCGCTTTGATTCTGTCTTTGCTAAAGGATCTGTCTGTGGGGTGAATAAATCAGCTGAGGGAAAAATAGCTGGCAAAAAAATGACTGTTGGCAGGAGTGTGATACTGGATGGAGCTGTGAACAGTCACGCTAGGTGGAATACGATGTATGTACTTGCCATAGCATGTGCAATAACACAGCTGTCCTGTCCATGGTTACTTCTTCAGCAGCTATGAAAAGGATTTCAGATCAGGCCTTACGTTCATCTGTGTATGTCCTGGGTTCAGCAGTAGCAGTCATTTTTTCTCCTTCTTGCTAGCTGGTGCAGTGCTGTGTTTTGACTTTCAGGCTGAGAACAGTTGCTGATAGCAAGTATGTATTGAGTTAATGCTCAAATGTTTGGTTTGTTCAAGGCCTTTTCTGAGCTCATGCTCTGCCAGGGAGGAGGGGAAGCCGGGAGGAAGGAGAGACAGGACACCTGACCCAGGCTTGCCAAAGAGGTATTCCATACCATAGCACGTCAAACCAAGGATGTAACTGGGAGAGACCCGGAAGGGCTGGAGCTCTGGGGGGATGGAGGAGGTATCAGTCGGTGCTCAGTCGGGCAGGGTGGGGTGAGTTATGGGTCGGTGGCTGGTGAGGTGTTGTATTCTCTTCACTTGTTATTGGCTTTATCATTATGATTATTATTAGTAGTAGCAGTACTGATTTGTGTTATACCTTAGTTATTAAACTGTTCTTATCTCAACCCGTGGGGACTACATTCTTTGGGTTCTCCTTCCTAACTCTCTGGGAGTCAGAGGAGCAAGGGGGGGAGTGAGTGCACAAGCTGTGCAGATTGGTTTAAACCATGACAGTGTAACAAATTGATAGTCAGATGACCTTAATAATTATGGAAGAAGAAAATCTTTTTCCTGTTGACCTGTGTTGTTTTCTGTGTCTTGTGCTGTGGCAGCATGTTAAGATCTCAGTCATCATTTGGGTACTTCACATTCTTCTCGCTACTCCTCGTAATAAATGTTTTGGTCTATAAAGTTTGCAGAGAGTTTGTTTGTGGCTTTGTAGAGATCTAGATCCCATGTTTATTAGTTTTCCAATGGGAAAAAATGCCCATGACATTAGGAATCAAAAGGTGTTAATACATACTGTAACTTTTTGCTTCCTTCTGAATCATGTCCTATAAAATATGAAAAACTTTGAGCTATGGTTAAGTAATTTTTACCTTCCTTTTGCTGTCTGTCTGCATCATAGATGTCTCCCTACACCTACTAAGCCAGCAAACCTGAACACTACCCTCTTCTGATGCTGCTATTCATCTTTTTAGTATTCCTCTTTTATAAGACAGCAGCTTTTCCTTGGACTAAAGGAATGAGCTGACTGCATGTGAACTAGAGCTACAGGAGACATTCTAAGGCACCATAAGTGTTTTCTGTGCTCTCACCTTTATGCTTACCTGTTATACTTGCAATATGCCAGTCAGACATCTGCCATTACATTTCTAGTTATGTGAATTCTGCAATCCTTCACTGTGGACACAGAGAACCTATTATCCTCCTCTTTTTGCAGTAGTCTTTTCTGCATTTGAAAGGTACAGAAGCTGGTCTTCAGCTTTTTACCTTGATGCTTCCCTCAGCCCTACTCTCCGGATCACCGCAACAACCCCAGTTCTTCCCTCATTTAATATTTAGCATTTGGAACTTGGACCATTCTTGTTGCTCTCCTCTGGGTTCTCTCTAGTTGTCTCAATTGGATGTCTGAAACTTCAGCAGCACTGGGCAGAGTGTGTTAAGAGTTTGTTTTGTGGATCAAAGATTCCCATTTCCTATTGGACTGTGTAAACATGGAGACACTGATTTTGTGTTTATCCCTCCTGTGATCCAGAAAGGTCTTCCCACCATTCCCTTCACATCTTGGAATGCTCCCTTCAAGGCAGAATACTCTCTTCCCACTATGTCCACACAGCAGTGGTACATTAGGACTTGAATGCCTGCAGAAGGAACGCCTTCAGCCTGGCTAGTCTAAGCTCTAATGAAAATAAACAAATACCACCCAGTTGAGTGATAATTTATCTTCCATGTTTTCTCATAGAATTTGCTGTATTGCAAAACTTTGAGTCATGTGCCTGTAGCTTATGTTTTGAAGCTGATCCTGTTGATGCAGGAAAGGCTCAAGAAGAGCGTCCAGAACAGAGCTGTTGAGAGATCCTATCCATCTGGCTGACTGATGAGACAATAAAGGAAGGGTTTTCTGATTTGATTTTTTCTGTCTTATTTTTTCTGTTACCCAATCTGTGCTCAGATATTATCTGCCTATCCAGACACATCAACTTCTTCCCAAAAAGCCCCATGTGAGAATTTTTTCATAGTTCTCCTATAGCAATGAAAACTTAATTGTCCAGTAGATGGAATGGTAGTATTGAAGTACTGTATCTATGCATGAAAAGCGTTTTGACTAAATAAGTAATGCTAATCAGTAAATGCTTCTGGGTTGGGTTTTTTTTTGGTGCAAAATATGTATTTTCTTCAAGAATGGGTTTCTACCTCTTAGATTATGACATGAAGCAGACATTTAAATTTGGCACTTAAATTGATTGGAAAATAGGCTGTGTGACTGGAACCAGAAAGGAGCTGGGTTTCTTGCCTTACTGGCCATTGTCTTGCTCTTATTGCAGTGGGCATGATTCACTGTCAGCTTGTAGAAGGTTTCACAGCTAATGCCCCACAGCAACCTCTATATAATATGCAATTTATCAGGACCTTAATGTAATTTCCTGTGTAAAAACCTGATAGAAGTTTTAAAGAACTTGTGAACTCACCTTTTATCAGGTGCAGGCACACGTCTCTATTTAACTTGCCTGAGTTGCAAGTGAGCAAGAGTCTGTGATGCGTTTTGAAGTATTTTCTTACCAATCTCCTATGATTAAACACAACTTGGTCTGAGAATGATGGACTTACTGTGACTGATTCAAGAACATAATGCCAAACTGCTAAACGACATCAACCCAATTGTAGGGAAAATTCTCCTTTCTTTTAAAATATTAAATCCTTTATCTTTGACAGCTGGAGAGAATAAGACAAGCAACAGTGTGTTGCTACAGGCCTGGTCCTTCTTGGTTTTGGGTGTCTTTTTACTACTAGGTGCACATTAGGCTTTCAATTACTTTCTTGTTTACATCAAGAGAGGAAGACAATGCTGATCGTACCCACAGGTGGTCAGCCTTTAGGTAATCAAATAAAAGCAACGAATTCCTTCCATGCACAGCAATGCACTTCCTCCTAATGGAAAATAGGCACTGTCGCTTCCCACAATGCAATGGAACATCAAGGGAAGGATACACAGATGCAGGCCTTTTTCAGCTGCCATGTTTCTTTCCTTTTTGAAATGAGAGGGGAGAGATGAGGGGTCGGAGTGGGACAGGGAGGATCCCTAAATGGATGTTGTATTTCCCAGATGCCGTCTTTTGTGGGAAACACATCAAAACCCACAAATCTCAGATGTGAAAAACACTGGAGAAATCCATGTCCAGTAAATTCTGAGGAATGAATATTTAAAGGGGCAGTTTGTGGTTTACTGCAAACCTAAATTCTTAAGCAAGCAGCAAATACATGCTGGAAGTAGTGGGATTCCTCAAGCAGATCCCATTCCATAGTGGGATGGGATCCAGGTTCTTTATGGCTCAGGTGCAGGTCAGTGGTTTCACAGCCATGGGTGTACCACATGATACTGTCGCATTGAAAAACACCTCCTGTCTTTCCTTCAATGCCCAAGAAAAGCACTTCTTTTTGCCCAAGTGATGGCACAGCAAAAGTGGGGATGAGTAAAGGGGGTATTAGCCGCATGAGGACACGAATGCATCCATCCCAGCACAGGTAACCAGGTATTTAAGAGATCCTCATCAAAACATTATGGTATGGGTCCTCAGAAGAAACTAAGATGAATCTTCAAATGCTTAAAGGTATTCAAAGCTGTTAAGTTGGTAGTTTGGTTTGTGGGATTTTTTCTCTCAATTAAAGTGAGGCTTGGGAAAACAACCCCAAAAAAAGCATCCTGTTAAGAAAAGTGCTATCATGGGACTTGCAAAAAAGCGAAGGAGCTGATAATCCCATATCCTGTCTTTCCAAAACATACAGTTGAGGATTTTATGACTTTGACCTGACGAAGCACGAAGTCTTATTCAACCCTAGTTTGCAACTCTTGTGGTTTTTGTTTTTTGAATTGCAGCGTGGGTGAGCCAACAAACAGTTCAAGTTTCGGTACACAGTGTTTTGCCATCTTGAAATGAAAATGCCTTGTATTCTAGTGTTTATACAGGGTTTCCTTATAAAATGAAAATGAGGAAAACAAACACTTCTGTACTTCATTCTCACTTCAGTCTATTTCTATGCCTAAGTGGTCAGAGTGATACTTCTAAGAGATTCCAGCCTAAGTGTGTTCTAGCAAAACAAATATGGAGAGAACCCAGTAATGGACAGGGTGGGGTTTTGTTTTATATGGGGTTGATTCTGTTGTGTTTTTTCTCTTTATTTAGGAGTTATAAGATTAAAACCCAAATAACCCACATCAAGAACAATTAAAAAAGGCAAAAAAAAGCAGATTTCACAGAATTTATCAGCCCCACCTTTCCTGTGCTGTGGCAAGTTCAGTCCTATATGGCTTGTTATGCAAATAGATGAACTTGAGTAGCGTGAGCTTGACAATGCAAAGAATATTAGTGCTAATCACTTGGAAACTTGTACTTGGTACTCTCTGCCACATTTATCTTTTTCACATACATCAGAATGAAGTTTACCTCTTTTCCTTAATCTCTCAACATTTAATCTCCGTAGCTGGACAGCTTAATCTTTACTCCCACTACTGCCCAAGATGTTGCACAATAACTAATGCCTGCATTCATCAGCCTGCTCGTCCTATAGCTATCCACAACAAACTAAGAAAAATAAGCTTTTATTCTTTCCCATGGAGCTGTTATGAAGGCCTCCAACCATCACCTTTTCTGTGTTTAGTTTTAGATAAAGGGCATAACTGTTCTTGTGCTTCAGGTGTGCATAGGAGTGACTAAAGCCTTGAAGTGATTTTTTTCCTCTGGAGCAGGAAGACCGCTGTGGTTTGTGCACATGAGCTTGGCTGCTGCTATCTAATGTGCGAGTTGTAAATGCAAAGTGTCATGACTCCTTCGAGTGGATCAAGTGCTGGGAAACTGCCTTGAAAGCTGTCAAACCAGCCAAAGTATTGCTCCTCAGACACGATCTGTCACTAAAACATACTTTCAACCAGAAGTTGCCTCAAATAGCAGACTTGCTACCTGGGCTATCTGATTTCTATTCATAGAAGGAGAGAAAAGGAATGTACAACACTGGGAAAATTACTTGATGGTAATTTTTTGTTGTTATCCTGCTCTTTTCCCAGACTGCTTTCCTGCTTTCTTGCCTGTCTGGGATGTTGTTTGACAGATGTTTCCTTCTTATCTCACTCCTTCTTTATTGCTCTGCCAGTAGTATCTGATTGATAGAAAATGGGCAGGCTGGTACTTACAATGCTATCCTTGGCTGATAACTCTTTTGCCACCTTTTTGAGTCATTGCAATATTTTGACTGATTTCTGCTAATAGGGGAGGTAAAAGAAAGCAGGAAGAATTACCCAGTGGTAATTATTATTCTTATGGAATTTTAGTGGAGCCTGAATAAATATGAGCAAATCCTTGAGTTTAAAGGATCTGAGTGGTCCATTTCACTTCATACATTTAGCTGGGCTGGGACCTGGATTGAGCTGAGACAACGATGTAAAAAGGTTTAGGGCAAAAGTTTAAGACCTTCTATCATTTCTGTTTAAATAAGCCCTACTGACTAAATTGCTGGTCATGTTGGAAGTGTCATCCTTTTGCCTGACTCCTTAGTTCCGTTCGTGTGAGTGCTTATCCTAGCGCTAAATATCTGATCCTGGTCTTAGTTCAGTAAAACACCATGCTAGTCGACAGCAGGATTTGTGTGAAGTAGGACCATTAGATGAGATACAGAGGAGACCTAATGGTCCTCCCAGGCATAGGAGAAGCATATTTATTGCTTTCATTGCAATTTAGTAGACACTTTTGTGTCTTGATGGCTCTTTAAACTATCTGGAACCTATAAAACCACTTATGTGGGGAAATTTTGCCGAGTAAGAAATGGAGACCAGTCCAAATTGCTACTGTGCCTGCAACGTTAGGAGTGATCTCTGTGAGGATTTTTGTCACTGTATTTCTCTTTTATCACTTTATTTGCTATATGTCATTGCCAGTATACCCCATTCATCTGTGATTAATAGGATAATTTCATTCTTGACTTAACTGGGACTCTTCATAGTAAGAAAAATGTGGTGGTTGTATTACTTTATGCGATAAGAGTTGTGTCATGTAAGCAATTGGGGAAACATTCTGCCTGCATGTGTTTATTGCAGCGCAGTACTTTGTAAAGTCCATTTGAATTGAACAAGGCTTTTGAACTATTGATTTAGCTGGCACTTTGTGCACTGAGAATAATAAACAGTTGTAGCTTGTAGGCAGAGGTCTATAAGAGGTAAGAGTCTGCTGGCGTATGTAATGCAACAGCCAATGTCAGCTGCTCTGATGGGAAGCAGTAATGAATATGGCAAAGCATAAATTAAAAAAGAAAACAAAGGAAAAAGAGCTTAACTTCAACCCTGTCTAAGCAGGAACATACAGGGCATTTTGTCCTGAGGCTAGCTTTAGGTATGCAGGAAATCCCATAATGTGTTTTGCAACGATGTATACTTTGCTGAAATAACTCATACAGTGCAAACAGACTTAGAAATCGATCTAATAGCAGAATAGCATATGTATTTATATTGGCTAGATATATGTTTGCATGGGCTAACCTGCTGCTTCTGAGAGATTTGCCTGGAAATAAAGGAGTATAAAATATATTGTCTGAACATTTTCTGGCCAGCCTAAGCTTTTGTAGATTATTTTTGAAGTTTGCAGCATGATGATAGAGTGGAATGTCTTAAAGTTTTCTGTTTGCTAATGTATCTGAATGGAGTTTTCTCCTCTTGCAATGAATGGCAGACAAGGTTGCACCACTAAGACAAAGCAGGCATGAGAGGTGGTAATGCAAAGTTTACATGGGGATAGGTCAGAATTCCTGCAGGGGCAATCATAAAATGGTTTAGGTTGGAAGAGACCTTTAAGGTCATTGAGTCCAACCATTAACCTGACACTGCCAAATCCAATGTCTCTGAGTACCACATCTGCACATCATTTAAATACCTCCAGGGATGGTGACTCCGCTGCTTCCCTGGGCAGCCTGTTCCAATGCTTGACAACCCTTGTGGTGAAGGATTTTTTCCCCACATCCAATGTAAACCTCCCCTGGCACAACTTGAGGCTGTTTCCTCTAGTAACGGGAATAATATTTTCGATCTGGGAACTGTGGCTAATGAATGCAGATCAAGTGCTCAGCACTTAGTTGAATTGGGGTTTTTTGGGGTTGTTTTTGTGTTGGGTTTGGGGTTTTTTTCCTTTGGTTTTACCTCAAATGCCTGCCTGAAATGACATCCGTTAAAGTGTAAGCTTAGCAGAGGACAATGGGCCACATCACTCTGTCACTTTGGAGGCAGAACTCCCACAGACTTCAGCAAGCTGTGCTGCGAACCAGATGGTGTGTCTTGGCCCAGCCGAGGTGCGCAAAGCTGAACCCAGGCACGAGCAGCCTGTTTGGCAAATCCTGTTGAAATTGGGGTAAATTCTCGTGGCTTTCTCTGATCAAGCCGGGATTTCAAATAGTGGGATTTTCTTTCCTTCCCCTTTTATTCTATAGCACAAGCAAAGCTTTTCCTTGCAGTCCTGCCAATCCGCTGTGATCAAGAAATGATGCTTGAGTCTTGCTGCTGTTGGGATGCTTCCTCCCGTACCTCCATGCACAGAGAAGATCCTCTGCTTAAACCTGCAGCAAGAGGAGGGAATAAAGCAGTGTGTTTGGAGCACATTTTAATATATTTAAATGTAATGGTTTGTTACATAAATCAAAGTAACTAACTTTGTACTTGTCGAGAAGCTCAGAATTAAAACTTGTGGGGTTTTATTCCTTTCAGAATTTGATTTTCCCTTTCACAAAGGCCCGAGGCAGCAGCAAAATTAACACATCATGAGCTTTGAAGTGCCAGAGCATTTTCTTTTGTTTTCCCTTTATTTGTGGTCACCAGGTGCCTGAAGTTAACCACATGCTTAAGAGCTTTGCTGGGTCATGGATGAAAGCCAGAAGTCTGACTCTCATTTCTAGCACAAGAGAACAGGAATAAAGGATGGGGAGTTAAGTTTTGGAAGCTCTAGAGTCCAAGGGTAAAATTGCTGGACCATATCGGGTGTGCAGAGTTCACAGTTAACCTGCAGTAGCTGGTTACTACTCTCCATAGTCTTCTGGAAGTGTTAATCATAGGCCGACTGGTCACCACTTTAATCCAAAGCATGTCAGCTGTCAGCTTTGAAAGCATTTTGGGTTTTGCTGTGGCATTTGAAATCTGTTTTTGGTTTATTTTGGCTGCCCTTCTCTTATTTGGTTTGGTTTTGTTGCCCTCATTCACTACACATCTTTTGACTAAGCCTTGGGTGACATGGTTTAGTGTGAGGTGTCCCTGCCCATGGCGGGGGGGTTGGAACTGGATGATCTTAAGGTCCTTTCCAACCCTAACTATTCTATGCTTCTATGATTCTATGACCCATGCAATGAAAGGTCTGCATGTAAATGGCTGTCCACAGTAAAAATGTGATGTGTGGTTATTCCTATCATGTCGTGGGAGCCAGGTTTTGGTTTGCTGCTCTGTCTTTTTATTCTTTCTTTCCCCTCTGCTTCACTGAAGAAGCAAGGATTATATAGTTGAATTGGCTGTCAGCCCCTATTTTTTCTCCTCTTGTCTCTGTGGCTTTTTATGCCAATGAATATGTTTTAACCAAATTTGACAGGCACAGAGGTCTCAGATATATTTAATTTCTGCCAGTTTCATGAAAATAGCACACATTACAGAAGAGGAAAAAGGGAAAGTCGGGAGATCAACCCTTATTAGGTATTCAAAAATTCATGTGGGAGGCAACTCTGAGACATAAATCAATGGGCAACAAAGCCCCTTTGGTTCTGCTGCTCACCAAACCCCCTTTCTCCATCCTCTGTTTAGCTGAATCACTAGGAACAGATATGGCATAATTCCCTGAGCACACTGTGGGGTGACATCTGAGCACCAGAGTAAAGGGGGATAATCACTTCCCTGGTGCTGCCGGCCACACTTTTGCTGGTACAATGCAGGATGTTATTATTATGAATCATTGATTTTTCAGGTAGGCAATGATGAAGTTACAACAAGAAGTTCAAGGGCAATCAAGAGAGACTTCAGAGTCTTGGGATGACTGGTTAAGGGACGAGAAGCACATGCAGTGTTCTCTGTTCTTCCAGTTGCGGGGAATGATGAGGAAGAAGAACCAGCAGATCAATACCTGGCTCCAGCAGAATACTGGGGGGGTTTGATCATGGGTCTGTTTGCATGACACTAGGCCTGCTGGCAACAGACAAGGTACATCCTGAAGGAGCAAAAGGCTCTTTGCACAGGAGTCAGCAGGGATCACTGGAATACCTTTAAACTAGATTTGAAGGGGAAAAGGGATAAATCAGGCTTGTTAAAGATAAGACTGGGGGCAGTGTTTGAGGTATAGTGTGCTAGCAAGGTCCTTTGGTCTACCATCTTGGTGAAGGCAGGGGACAGGGATCCATGCAGCAGCAAAGATGTAAGGGTTATTGAAACCAGAGAAGCACCCTAACATGGTCACATAGGACTTAGGGTTTGTTCCCCCCTAAAAGAGTGGCTGGAAAGATTTAGATTAGGAAAAATGTCTTAACCAAGGGTTATCAGGCATTGGAAAAGGCTGCACAGGAAAATGGAGTCACCATTCCCAGAGAGATTTAAAAGACATGTATATGGGGCACTTGGAGATATGGTTTAGTGGTGGACATGACAGTACTAAGTGAATGGTTAGACTCAATCTTAAGGGTCTTTTCTAGCCTAATGATTCTATGACATAAGATGAATATGAGCTGTAGTAATGTTACACTGAACACAAAATAAAACATTTAGAAAACTGAATTCAGATTCACTTATTATTTCCAGATATACATTGGAGTCAGGGAGGGCAAGAAAAGGGCCCTGTTTAAATGGTCTGTGTGGTTAAAGTGGTTGAGCACAGGAGCAGGTTAGGCAGCTGTGTGTGTCTCCATGTGTTTGCAGTGCCAATTAATTACATTTCTTTGTAGCTTGGTCGTGATTTCATCCAGGGGAAATGAAAGGATGTGCAGTTAAATAACTTGTGTGTATATGTAATTTCTGGAGCTGCCTGTGAATGCTAATATTGGTGTTTGATAAGTCACTTCTCGGCTCTTGCAGCCACCCAGCAGAGTACAAGTGCAAGTTTGTGAACTTCTAGGTGACTTGATCAGTGAAAACAGAGCAGGTTGGCAAAGCCACTATCTGATTTTGTTTGTCTCTTCAGCTCCTAATCATTGCATAGAAATCTTCATTTATTTTTTATTTTGGGGGGGAATAATAGGGAAAAAGATGATCTACGGCTTCTGAAAGAAAAAAGGTCTAAAGGTATAAATTCATCATGTGTATAAGTTCGTATAAATTCATATAAAAGGTATAATTTCGTCATTTTCAACTCTGAAAATGAACGGAAGCCAAGGAAATTTTTCAGTCTGAAATCTGTGGATTTGCTTTGTTGTTGTTCTCTACTTCTGGCTGCTGTTCAGTGAGATGGTGCCTGTTTGGAGGTGTTAATCTATACAGAATGAAATTTCAGAGAACGCACGTCCTATATCTGTAGTGCTCCAACTGTTCTTTGAGGTCCCTGTGAATGCATCTCACATAATAACAACCAAAGAAAATAGTGGAAAGCCTGCAATTAGAAACCTAACAAGTAGAGCTTATGTAATGGTAGCTAAAAAAGCTACCATTCACACGTGTTAGTTTTCTTTATACAGCTCAACAAGACATAGGGGTAGGAAAGCCCCAGCAAAAGCTGGGGTTTTAAAGCTTAAAGCAGAGTACAGGAATTCATTATTTCCATGGCTCCCTTTGAAAATCTATCTTTTTTCCCCCTTTTTTTTTCTCCTGAAAGCTCTTTTTGAAGCTGCAAGACCTGTTACACTAGCCAGCTTAATCTTTCTCCTCCACCCTGTGTAAGTCAGTAAGGTGAGAAACTTTGTGGGTAAACACCTCTGAAAGATTAAGACCATTAAAAGCATAGCTAATACCACTATTGAGTCAATAATGGAGCATCTGACATAAAATTATTGACCACTCCTTATGTACTGTTTTCATGCTTCTGGAACATTCCATGTTTGTCACTTGCTAAATAGGAGGGAATGTGCAGTCTGGGTCAAAATAACTTGTATCTAAGTAGTCTGTGGCACATAGGCATGAATATGAATGTAGTAAGAAGTAACTGAAATGGCAATTGGCAATAGCTGAATCATGCAATAAGCTGGTAATTTGTTCACTAGGGTGTTATGTATATTCCAGGTTCACTATTCTGCATAGTTTGGGGACAAATTTTGGCTTTATGAAACAGACCTGATGCACTAAATATTTTGTATGATGATATAAAATATCTGTGTTTGAATTTTATTGATTGATAGTATAGGAGGTGAAATAGGAGTCTGTACTTCTGGAGGCAAGGGTGTACAGATAGATCAGATTGCCATAATAAAGCAAACTGAGGAAGAGGATGTACAAAGGGAGTGTAAAGCAACAGGAGGCTACTGCAAACTGAATATTGGGATGAAACTAGACTAGAAGAGACTTAAAAATAGAAGAATTTAGAAAGACACATTACTGGCAGCGAAATAAGGCAGGGCCGCTGAGATTTCTGCCAGGAAGAGAGGTGGAAGAGAAGTTATCTCAGAGAAGTGCCAAGATAAACCTCAGCAGCAGAAGGGGGAAAATGAGAACATCAGCTCAGTTTGCTGGGTTTTGTCTCTTCTTTAAAAGATGGGTAAAAATCTCATGCATATTGATAGTGTGACAGGCCAAATTCAATACCTGACAAGTGATAATGTAACTGTCACTGTTCTGCACGTGGGGAAATGTCCCTGGAGCTTTTATAAAAGTATTTCTAATTTCTAGTCCTTCCTATTTAAAAATACAAAGCTTTTAGGATCCTGATAACCTGACTGTCCCGTGAGGTGTTGGTGTTACTTCAAGGGGTGTTACTTATGAGAATCACCACCAAGAACTTCCTGAAGCATCTGGGGTTCCCTTGGAGGTGTCTCCCATAGGTCAGACCTAACCTCATTTCACTTATGAGATCTGACGAGATCATAGCCTGGGGTTGGAATGGCTTTTGCAAAGAGCTCCATAGATTCGGGGAATAGGACAGATTAGGGTCAGGCTGACAAGATTTAAGTTGACGCACATTTGGTGAAATGAAAAGGTCATGTTTCAATGGAAAGGAAGTGGGGTTTTTGTTTGTGGGATTTGTCTTTTGGCTTGAATTTCACTTATGGCATTCTGGTCCGCAAACATAAGTGAGTGTGGCCAATCCTTGAATACCAGTAAGGGCTTTTGAAGGATTCATCTGATATGTCCCAGTTGTTTGAAAATACCAGTTCACTCCACACCCTCGCTATTTTAAAAGCCTTGTCCATAGCTTCACAAACTAATAATATCCAGGAGAGCTTTGCACCTCTCATTGGGATGGCAGAGCCATCCAATACCCCTCCTCGAGGGATTCAGTATTGGGGAAATGTTGAATTGCCTGGCTGTGAAAACTCTCCTTTTGTCCCTTCTTAAACCTAAGCAAGCAAGGCTTTTAAATGGGCTAAAACTTAAATAAGTGTTTTTTCTCATGTTGAAACATTCCAGGTTTTGGGGTTTTGAGGGTGTTTTTTTCTATTGATACACTTATGGCATCGCCCGCAAGCCCTAGCTGTGCTCTGGGCTGTCTCTAAATGCAACAGAAAGTTGCGTCTGTCTCAAAGAGAATGTAATATATATGCAATATAAGGCAACTAGAGGGAGTTCTCACAAATACAGATTCCCCAGCTGGAAATAAACTGTTGTAGATATCTCTACTGTGGACAGGAGGGTTGGAGGTTTCTGTTTTCTGCATTTGAGACTGCTTTTAAAGGGCTTCTGCTGATAGCTATTTTTATTCTTCTCAACATTTTTCTCTTTGGCATCGATTTGTTTACAGCTCTTGTAGTTGTATCCAATTTCCACCTGTCATGGAGGTGTGATGACTTAAGTTGGATCTCACACATAAGGAGTCCCTAATACCTGTTTGAAACACTGTACCCCCTATGGTGAACATTTTAAGACCCTTTATGCTTTCATTCACTGGTCCTACTTTTTCCCTTGTGCAGTTCCTGTGGTTGTTCTGAGCTGTTCGTATCACAAAGACAAATCTTTAGTTTTCCTAAATACAGCTGCATTACAATGCTACTGGAAGCTGTTTGGCCAAACAGTACTATTGACTGATGCGATAATGTTCTGCATTGCAGTACCCCTTCATACAAGGGCAAATAGGCACCTCTGTTTTTGCCTTTGATCAGAGTGAGCAGCATGCACATCACATGAAAGAGGGTAGATTTAGGTTAGATCTTAGGCAGAAGCTGTTCCCTGTGAGGGTGCTGAGGCACTGGCAGAGGGTGCCCAGAGAAGCTGTGGCTGCCCCATCCCTGGCAGTGTTCAAGGCCAGGTTGGACACAGGGGCTTGGAGCAAGTTGCTCCAGTGGAAGGGGTCCCTGCCTGTAGCAGGGGTTGGAGCTGGAGGAGCTTTAAGGTCCCTTCCAACACAAACCATTCTATGTGTGATTTTGTGATTTCCTTATTCCAATGAATGTGATAGCAGCAAATCTCCACTCCATGGGTAAATGCGTTGAGCTGACATTCTAATGATGAGGTAGGCTAGCCAGGTTATAATTGTTTTTAATTTGCACTTGCAGAAGCTGTAACATTTACCTGAACACGACTGGCATTGGGAGAAGTGGAAAATTATGTCACACTTTTGAAAGAAACAACTTCAGATCTTGTATTTGAAACAGAATATCCTGCTGATTGACCATGCACACTGGTATCAGTAGGACTTCTTGATCTGTAGAGCTGAATGATCACTGCAAGTAGTGAACACACAAAATTAGTTCCATGGTGGAAAGCACGTTACTTTTGCTTTAATTTTACCTTTCCTTTTGTTCTTGCCTTTTCCACGAGCGTTTTGGAATGCTCAGTCCTTTTCCCTGTTGAGCAGCACGTTGGATTCTTGCTTTTCTCTCTTGCTATCCTTGGAGACTTGGAGAAATGTTTAACTGAGGTTATCTCGGGTTTTCTCTAGTTTAGTTATTTTAATAACAAAGAGGGGAGGCTGTCCTCATCCCGCCCACTATTGCACCTTCTGACTGTAAAATACCATTTCCTTCATGAGTGAGGAACGAGTGACAAACACAACTAGCACAGGCCTGTGCACTGGTCCCGATACTCCTCATAAGCTTGTAAACCAAGGTTGTGTTTTCTCATCCTGTTGTGCCTTGCACACTTCCCCTCTTTCTTTGCAGAAGTTCTTGCAGGAAATACCCATAGGCTTTAATTTCATTCTTACTGCTGCTTCTTTTTCCTGTTATTTCTGAACTTCTACAGGGAGCTGCTTTTGCTTTCAGTGTTTCTGTTCTGTAGGAGGGAACTGTGGGTGGTTACAGCTGTAACGTGTGCTCCATAATCTCGAAGCATTTGTTCAAAAACTTGCCATTTGCTCTGTTTCAATTTTTAACCAGCTGAGTGGTGGATGCTGGTGCCCTGGGGGAGACTGCCTTCAGCATCGCAGGCTCAACTGCATCCCACCAACACTTGGAGCACTTGCGATTAGACCCTACAAGACCCACAGCCTCCAAAGAGAGGATGAGGGTGAAGGCTGTGCTGTAAACCTATCAGTCACTGTGGGTGGGAGTTGAGGAGAGAGCTTCTGAAGGTCTTATTTTTGGTTTTGGTTTAATTTTTAGCCCTAAGCTTCTGGCCAGCCAGTCCACAGCCCACGTTTCTGCTGAACCCATAGGGGAAAGCAGGAGGGCATATCAGGGAACAGTGGGAGTCGTCTTGTTGGTAGCCAACAGCAGAAGGGCCAAAGTATAGGCTGGGAAATGTGTGAGAAAAGGATACTGCTGCCTGAGAGGAAGCAGAAGGCATGAACAGCAGGCGGTTTGGATGGGGAGAGGAAGTTCAGATTAGGGGTGAGGAGGAAAGAGACCACTGCTTGCCTTGATTTATATCCATCCTGAGTATTTGAGAGCATATGGATGTTATGTCCTCATGTTAACATTCTCCACAAATCTTTTTTTGTTTCTCCTTGTTGTGATGATGTGATATTTGCAATGCAAGTTTCCTTGATACTGTTGTTATAGAGACGTTTCTCCTCTCCTCAATGCCAACTATTAAGAGCCATCATGTGCAATAGCATTTGAGCTTATTCTTCTCCTGGCATTAGCAGAGCGATTTCTTCTCTTTATAAACGTTGAAATGTTTTGCAGCTTAGTTATAAATATAGCAAAATCATGTCGCTTTAGTTCCAGCATCTGGTAGGATCACTTTAAAATATAATTGAGTAAAAATTAGAATTTAAACAGCAATTTTGTCCCTATTTTGCTACTTCAAAACGAAAAAATCCAACTTTTTTGTCATGGTATGTATAAACAAATCTCTTCTTTCTTTCATGAGACTAAAAATAACTACAAATGCAGTCTCTTTCCCCAATTGCTTGCAATTTATATTAGCATTGGCTTCAAGATTCAAGAGTGTGGATCTGCCTATTGAACAGTCCCTGAACTGGTGGATATAACACTGTGGGCTTTGTCAGGGAGACAGCCAGACATGAAACCCTGGTTGCCTCTTGTTTACTATTATGGATGTTCACTTTTGGTAATTTCGTAAAGAAATGAAAGGCAGATGAAATGTGTTTGCATCTTCTTGTTCTGCATACAGGTTCCTGAAACATAGGCTATGCACCCAGGATACAGGCATCAGTTCTCTATGCTGTGAAAATGCAGTATTCAACCCCTCTCATGGGGAAGTACGTTCTGAAATGGTGGGATCTGAAATTTAAAAGAGAGATCTATTAATTCTCTCTCCTTTTTTAACCCCTCCCATGCCCCCTTTTTGTTTTCTTACTGCGTTTTTCACTGTCTTGGGTTTTTTGGGAGGGAGGGGGGAGCCTTTGGACCAAACAGGCCATTGAATTTCTGTCTCAGGGTTTGTCTTCTCAACCCTGGACATAGTTTCAGCACACAATTTTTGTTCAGCCCTAATAGTAGGTACATATCTTTGTTCAGGAGAGGAAAACACTTCTTTTCCAAGAGGAAGAAGTAGGTTAGAACACTTGGAAGTAGGTTGTAAGCACTCCTGTGAACCAATTGAGTTTAGTATCTCAGTCTAATCTCCTTCTGAGCAAAGAGTGGCAGTCATGTTCCCTTTTATAAAACAATTCAAGCCTCCATATTCCCAGTTTATGTTAAAACAGTTGACAAAACTTCTGTGATTCTCTGCAAGGAAACATCTCTGTTTCAGAGAGAGCCTACAGAGCTGGAAAAGGGACCACTCTTGCTGTCTTAGAGCTCCTTATTGATTAAGTTCATCTTTGTAAGGGTGAAATATTTCCATTAGTCCTGGTATTTTGTGTTTCTGTGTGCAAGTTGCTAGGGAAAATAACTGGACTTCCAGTAATTTCACTGTTTTGTTTCTTCTCATGGTTTGAAGAGTGAAGATATACACGGGAGATTTGTGGCTATGATTTGAAATGTATTTTGTTAGTCCTTGCTTAGTTGAGCTGCTCTGGGGGAGGCTCTTCTTGGCAAACCCTGTCTGCTGCAGAGATTTGTGCTGTAGTCAGAAACCTGTTATATCTGTTAAAAACATGTAAAAGATGGACCCTGTTGCAAGAGCTCCCTCTAAACTTAAGCCAAAGAGATGATGTGGGTAAAGGATGGATAAAGAAACAGCTCAGTGATCCTACTCCAGGCTTCCCAATTCCTGTGATTTAGATTATGCTGTTCTTAATCTCACCTTAAAACCTCCTTAAAGGCCTCACCCTTTGGACAAGATGGCCAGAAAGAAAAGAAAGCTTAGCATGACTTGGTGGTAGTAGTTTGCTATCTTTTTGCATCACAACACTTTGAGAAAGATGCTTTACAGAGTGAATTTTACATGCCATATCTTCATTTAAAAGCTGTGGCACACATTAAATTTAATTACTCTCCTTCTATGGTTTAAATTGAGGGCAGCCTCAAAAATGAGGGTGGCTTCTATTAAACTTAATTACTTTTCCCTGCAGTCTGCATGGTTAGTAATCGCGGGTAGATTCTAAACAAAGATACAGTAGAGAGATTCTTTTATGAGAATAGAGCTGGGAAGTAGCCTATAAAATACAGAGAGATACCAAATACCTTTTATACTCAGGTTTAATTTATTATTGTTGTAGTTAGCTGGTACAATAACAATAATAATAATACTGTTTCCTTGTGATTAAAAACGTGTTGCTGGGGAAGGGCTCTTAGTTGAATTTGGCCTTTACATGTTTAAGCAATGAATTCTTCAGTCTCTTCAAGTTCTTCTGCAGATTTATGGGGTGAAAAAAGGTTAATGATAGGATTTTTTTTACAATGTGATCTATTGACTATAGATGGCAGATGTGACAGTTAAAATGAAAATTGTTCCAGAAGAAACTTGAGTCAAACTAATTATTGGGGATGTTATAGGGATGTATAATTATATTCACCTTAAAAAAAAGAGGGAGAAAAAGTTTTACTACAACTGTGCTTTTTAAAGAACAAGTGGAGAAATAAAAGCTGTAATTGTTCTTAATTATAGCTAACTGTAATTGCACACCACTGCAATATGCAGCGCATCAGCAGCAGATTAAGAGATCCTGGCATATGTGTAATGTACAGAGCAACTTCGAGCAGAGGTGTAGTTTTATGAATATACTTATGTATAATTCAGGTCTCCTACTTTGGATTCTATCCTTGTTGATTTTATTTTATTTTTATGGCTATTATGGCAAGATAATTGTCACTTGGAAAGTGCTGCTGCTGTGATTTATCTGCTCCAAACGAGTCAGAAACCTTCAAAAGGAAAACTTGTTTTCTCTTACAGCAATGATGGGATGCGACCAGGAGAGATTTTCTCAAATACCTGTGTGTATCTACTGGTGCAGATAGATGGCTAGAGGGGTTTTTATTTCTTTTCTTTGTTTTAAGAATCTCAATATAATCAGCACTAAGCACCCCAGGATTTTGCAGCAGGGCTGAAAATCTTTGCTACCAATCTACTTGCAAGTCTTTTAGATTCAAACCCCTCAAAAATGTAACCCATGAGTCTTAGCCCATGCAAAAATGCTGCTCTGTGCAAAATCTAAGGATGCAAATGCCTAAAGGTAGACTCTGACTTCTCTTTGTACCCGATTTACAGCCCCCTTTTTTTTCCAGCTGCATGCACACAGCTCTTGCTTTTGGGTGCAATTCTGCCTATAGAACATTAAGCTGTTGTTACATAGTGAACTAAAGAGGGAACACAGATGCTTAAAGTAGGCTGTTGAGCTTCAAAACTGCTGGTTGTATTTCCTGCTGTAAACCAGACCATTGCTGAAACAGCGAGGGTCAGTGTGCACAGTATTACGGATGAATGCATGCATGCTCTTGAGATGGTAACTTCTGCATCTCTTGAGTAATTCAGTCATTCAGTTTTTGCTTTGATATGTCAGGATCCTCTCCAATGTTCCCAACTTGTTTTAAACTGTTCATTTTACCCAAAATTAAATAAAATCCATCTGTCAATGAATGCTTGCCTTCCAAACAATGATTCCTCAAAATGTTTTGGTCTTGGACCAGCAGCAGAGTTGATTGCACCTAAACTTTGTGGACCAGAAAGGATCTTTTAGACTGCTAGGATAAGGTTGTGGTTTTGCCCTGCTTCCTGGCACAAACAATAGCCCCAGTTGTAGGGAGCTGTACTCCTAAGTTTGTTTGGCTTTGCAGTTTGGGAAAAGTGTGTATGCCTACTCCAAAGCAGTAAAGAAGGATTTAGGAAGGAACTGTTCATGAAGAACAATGATGCACAAGAAGTGAGTGGCAGATTTCTGGGGGTGCAAAGCAGCGTTGAGAAATCGGGTGAAATCAGCTGCAGCAAAAAGAAGAGGTAAAACGCATGGTTAGGTACACAAGCAAGCACACAAAGAAGCAGGTATAATAGAAGTTAAATGCTTCTTGCAAGTAGCAATAAGGAATTAAAACTTACTCCTTCAAAAGGTTTACTGCATGGAGGATCTGATAACCAGCATGTTCTAAATAAAATGTTCACTTCAAATGGCAGCATCATAGCAAAAAATGTCTATTATAAGGCTGCTAATAAGCCAATGTGAGCAGTATTTCTTGACAGCAGGCTGTGGGTGTTTTTTAATAAATCTATGTTAAGTACAAGAGGAATAAAAGATGAAACCCAAATAGCAATCCACTTTGGCTACTGTTTTCTCATTGCAAGTCTAGATGGATGTATTGACCCTGCTCAGAAATTCTTGAAGGATAATTTTGGTTAGTAGAAGCTAATGTGGAATTAAATGTGTATACACTTGTGTATGTGTTCCCAGAAAAGCTAATGATACGATTCCAGATGCTGAACATGTTCCCCACTCCTCTTTGTTAATACAGTGTTGCTCATGCTCTGCAATAAACTATTATTTCTGTGCTACTTCTGTAATTACATTTAATAATCAGCTCTCACAGTCCAATAGTATCAAACGTAGGAGTCTTTTCAACAAACTATGATAAATAGCTCATTGCAGAACTGTTGTACTTGAGGAAGCTTTATGGCTCTCTTTGTAAGATTTGTCATTTTCTTAATGCAGCTTCAAAAAGCTTGTGGACGTCACTGTATTTTCCCCTTCCCCCTCTGCCTCTGAGTGTAGCTGGGTAAATGAAGCTTAATGTGCCATTTCCAAGCACTGTGACACTCCTCCAGGGCTGGTTACATTTACCATTGCTAAAGTCTAAATAAGTGAGTTTTAATGAGCAGGAATGCTTGCTAATAGCCGATTCAGGTACTTAGTAGTCCATGTTATTTAACTGTGGTAGAATTACAGAACATAAATGGTCTGATGATTAATAGATGTACCTGCTATATATTGCAGCTTAATAGTTTTTGCCATTAAAGAACTATCTTAACATGTCTTGGTTTGGATGTGGTTGGAGAGAAAAGGACTTGCTTGCTGATTTATATCACTGGTGACTTAAACCTCAAAGCACTTCACACCACCATCTATATATTGTTCAGTAACATTAAAGAACTCATTAAAGAATGGTGGTACTTGTGTACTTCAGCTTCCTGAGACGGCCAGCTCAGGTTTATTCTCTCTGCTTAGTGATGTCCAAAACAAACTTAGCCTATCCTTTTAAGGTCAGAAGTAAGACAGTGAATTCAATCTTAATCTCCTTTCTTCTCCCTTCCCTCTCATTTGGGGCACTTGTAAAGGGACCGGTAAGAGCACAGCTTAACTGTTTTTCAAGCAGTTCTGATCTGCAGACAAGCAGGTGGAAAGAGGGAGTTAAAAACAAAGGCAAAAAGTAACAGATGAACAAGAATGAAGAAATAAAAGCATACATCTGTTGTGGCTTGCACTGAGATACTCTGGGAGATACTGCAGTGTTTATGGAGATAATATAAGGGCTGTTTAGAACTGCAGGTAATGGGACACAGACTGCTGGCTGGCAGGCCTGTTCAGAGAGTCCTTGCTGCATTTTTCCTATTCCATGCTATGTTTCAGCCTGATGTTGTTTCTTTTGGATCACAAGGAAAGGAGCTAAGCAGTGGTTGTATCCTTGATCAGCCGCTAGAGAAAGGCATTAACTATTTCAGCAGCTGGATTAAAAGACAAATACAGGCAGATTTCTGTTTTACTCATATAACTTTATGCATCTGTGTGATGATGTGACTTCTTGGGGTTGTTTAGCCTACAGAAGTGCCTAGGGAGACCTTAGAGCAGCCATCCAGTTCTTGAAGGGTGTCTAGAGGGAAGATGGGGAGGTACTGCTTGTCACAGAGTGTGGTGAGTAGACAAGAGGTAAGGGTTTTAAACTGGAAGAGGGTAGATTTAAATCAGACATTAGGAACATATTCTTTACTGTGAGGGTAGTGAGGCACTGGAGAATGCTGCCCAGAGAAGCAGTGGCTGCCCCATCCCTGGCAGTGCTCAAGGCCAGGTTGGACACAGGGGCTTGGAGCAGCTGCTCCAGTGGAAGGGGTCCCTGCCCGTGGCAGGGGTTAGAGCTGGATGAGATTTAAGGTCCCTTCCAACCCAAACCATTCTATGATTCTTCTGTAGAATTAACTCGTGACCCAGAGTTCTCATTCAGTTCTTTATCTGTACAGCTGAGTTTGACCTCAAATTACCTTTGGGACTTAAGGTGTGATTCCCCTCCTTCCTTCAGCACTGTGAAGAAAGAGACTGTGGTGAAGTATGACACTGTAACCAATGGAAATGGTATCATGACCTACAGGTCACCTAGATACCAAATGTGCAAAACCTTCTGCCCAGAGAGGTTACAGTAGCATATGGGGAGGTCTGTCTGCTCTGTTTGGGGTGATCCTTCTTTGGAGAGTGACAGAGGGTATTTTCCTCCCACTGAGCTCATACACCTCCCTAAGACAGGAGCCTGTGCATCCCTTTGTTCTCTCCTTGCACTAATGGGGTGAAGATGTAGGAGTCGGTACCGCAGTGGATTCTCCCACATGCTCCTCCTGCTGCTTGCTGTGCCCCAGAGAGACAGATTCTGCACCCATGATGCTTCCTTCGCTCACTTCTGAGTCATTAACTTTCAAAATGCAGCATTTCCCTAAGAAAACACACAGCATCAGCAGTCCCTGTGACAGCCGCATCTGCGCATCCACAGTGGCAGGGGCTGACCTTGGAGCAAAGCACCAAAGCAGAACCTTCTTGCATTTCTTCTCTATACCCTGATAATTCTCCCTGATGACCCTGGCTAAACTATATCCTATCCATGGCCCTATTAACAACACGGACACACTGCTGTGGTGGTTCTACCTGTTCGTTTTTACCTTGCTCTTTAATACCACAGCAGATGATGTGAGAGAGAGGAGCTTTCATCTGATGGTCTTGGGGTGTACTTAGACAAGGGGACTAGATCTTAGCTGGGATTTGCAGGTAAATTGCAAGGAATGAGGATTCTGGCCTAATTCTGCTTGAACTTGTAAGCTACACTATTGATATCATCAGAGATGTTAGGGGGGAGGTGTTTATATTGAAACTTGACTTTTTATGGGATATATTAAACAGTCACAACAACACGGGCATGTTTTATTTGGGGTATTATTTGTATACTAGATGTACAGTGGACTTACACTGTTTTGGTGGCAGGCGCTTCTCACTGCATACACAGAGATTTCTTTCCTCCTTAGCTAAGGAGGAAGGACAAAAACAGAAGTAGCAAATTGAGGAATAGTGAGAAACGCAACTCTTAAAAATAATCATCAGAGAAAACAACAAACATGTTTGCTCATGTCCTTTATCTCAGTCAGCTAATCTTGCAGAATGTCAGCTCGTATAGAAATAGATTTTTACATATGAACTTGTTACATCACTTCCTAAAAAAAAGGAGTATTTAGCTTGTATTTAAATAGCACATTCAGAGGCTGTTTATGCAGTATTTCTGCTGCAAATGTATGATCCTTGTTAGCTAGCTAAGCGCTGTGTGAAGTTTTAACACGACAATGTATTTATTTGCTCCTTACTGTGTGAAAGAGAAAAAACTTACAAAGTATCAGTGTGAAATCTTCACATTTTTAATACCTTAATTTTAAAGAGAAATTAATTTGTTTTCTACCATTTTGAGCTCTGCTGGTCAGAGGGAACAATTCTAGAAAAAAATATATGCTAAAACATGTGATGCAGAGAAAAAAACCTGTGAAATCCATCAAATTAGTCATGGCAAAATTGAATTCAAAATGTAAACCCCATTTTATCCAAATGTAGCTTGTTTGTTTTGCTGCACTCTAACAAAGCTGAGAACTGTGTCATTTCTGACTGGTGAAATATCTTGTGTCTCACAACGGCATTTCAATACATGCTATTAATTCTTCCACGTTAACTCTGACATAGACCCCCATGTGGTTTTAGGGGGTGCAGAGACAACAATGTGTCTTTGGAGGTGCCATTTTTCAACTGAAATGTGAAATCAATGCCTTGAACCATTTGTGGTCATTACAAATCCCATGGCACTCTTCTGCAAGAGTAGAGACATTGACTCCCAAGTCCTGGTGAAATTCCAGCTATGTAATTATATTCCTCCTGATGCAGCCTTCCTTTTAAAGCTAACTTAGTGTTCCTCTTCAACTGTGCTCCCCCACTTTAAGTGGAAAATACTTCTTTCCCTTTGTAAATTGTCTTTAGTTCTGCTTTATCCTGACATCCAGTAGAAGTCTTTTCTCTTACCACATCAGTGATGCAAGTGCATGCAGTAAAAGAGTGTGTGTGTGTGCAGAACCCCTACAATTAAAAAAGCTGTTTATTGAGGGACTAATTAAAAACCATGGGAATTAATGGGGTGTATCCCTTTGAGTTAGTTGTCACAGGAGCCATGAATGCTGTAGCTGAGATGTGTTGCTCAACCATATGGTTCAGACCCCTCTCGACCCTGATCTTGTGTTGCTGAGTGTAGCATAGAGAGTTGGTGGTATGGTCACTGCTTCCTGTCTGTGTGTAGGCAGGACCAGGAAATAGTGGTCAAAAGCATCAGTTGTGTTATTTGTTCTGGTAAGCCAGATTTGCCATCAGGGCAAAACAAGGAACAACTCATGGTTATGTAATATTAGGAAATACTTCAAGATAGAACTTCCTAGTTATCAACATCATCACAATTTGTTACACCCACTTTGTCAGCATGCTTGGCATATACAGCTATGCCCACATTGGATATTAATGGAAAAATACGTAACTTTTCAAATGATCCTCCTAGATACCTCATTTCTCTTCAACTTGTACTTATTTCTGTTCACAAATACATCCCTTTGGTATGAATAATGCCTGTGGCAGGTGTAGGGCTCTGGTTAGTAAAGGATTGAACGTTTCATCCAAACCAGAAATATCAGCTTAACATTTGGGTTTCTTTTGTGCTTCATGGAAAATGGTTGTAAATGATAGAGCTGCTGCTATATATCCTAGGGAATCAAAGGGGTCATGGTCACTTGTCCGAGAGATGACACCACCTTCTAACCTCCCTGGCTGAAATGATGGCTGTCTGCTCTGATGGATAGAACCATGGCCTCAGGGTTTGGATGCTTCTCTTCACAAACTGGAAGTCTCCCATATTCTGCATCCTGGGGGGGTTCTGATTGCATTTGTGCTGTTTTCTTAATACCACAGCATATAGATTCCTTCTTCAGCTTCGCTCTTATCCTTATGTCCTTATCCTTACTTGCCCTGTGTGCCGTAGGCGGGCCTTACCTCTCCCCAAAGCATGAGATGGAAAAAGGAAGAACAGTGACACACTTGCAGGAATGTGTTGCTGCCTTCCTTTCTGCATTTTCCCCAGCACCCTGACAGATTGCATAGCTTGAATCCATATGCTTTCCTGTTCACAACAAAAAGTGTTCTTGATGGAGACCTAAGGCTTTCCAAATCACTAAGGGTCATGATCCTGCAAAGCAAAGATAATGTTTCTAAGCAGAGTCTTGACCCGCATGGTTTGAAGTCAGTATCTGCAAGGTTTCCAGGCATGCATCTAGTAGAATATGCACAAGAGGATCTCAGTTGTCCTTTAAACCCCTGCCCTGTCTCTTGTGCTTCAGATTACACTTCTGCAGATGCACAGCATAGACTATTAAACTGGACAAAAATGATGGACAGTTAAACCTCAGAGCTGTGTTGTGCAAAACCATGGGTGTAGGTGGGTAACAACAGCTGCCAGTCAGCCTCTGAGGGAAGAGCACCATATGATCCCTCAGTGAACAAAACATGTAATACAAACACAACACTTCCCAAATATTCTGGAGAGTTTTCCTGAACAACTTTCTTTAAACAAAACTAATGGGCAATAAAGTCTGTTTGCTGATCGCTACGCAGATCTTCCCACTTGCACTTCACTATGAGGTTTGACTAAAATATTTATACTTTATTGCTTTGGTACACATCCTACTCCGATCCTACAGGAAGGATTTCTTAGCCTGAAGAGAGAAATGCCAAAATGTGTGTGTGGTGCTTGGTTGCTTGGTTCACCCACATTGGCTTCCTGGGTTTTGAGCATAACTCTGAAGCCCTCTATGGAGCATGCAGGTCTTTTCCAGTAGGTCAAAGCTCCTCACAGGTCTAGTGAATGATTTGTAAACCTGCAGTTTGATATATTTGGAAGGCCACATCTGAGAGGGTAGCATTTTGGGGTACAGCACTCCCACCTCCCCCCCTCCTGGCTTCAATAGCACTTTCATCTTCCATATGTACAGACCACACCACCCCAGATCCATCCTACACCACTGAACACAAAAGGGGAAGTTGTAAACGACCTTCCTGGAAATGCTGCAAATGCACTTTGTAATGTCATCCTCCACCTAATACCTTTTCCAGGGCTTTAGCCTAGTTCTCTTCTGTCCTTAGTGTTGTTGTGCATTAGCTTATACCCTTTGCCTTGTCACAGATTTTGGTGGAATTCAGGGGCAGCCCTGATGATGCATCTGGGTTCACATCTTCACCCTTTTCCAAGGTCATCCATTCATATCACAGACTGGACATGAAAATAAATGGTTTTATATTCAGTCTACCTTTGAGAATTATCTGTTTCTTGGTTTTATCAAAAGAAAAAAATACTATTATCCTTCTCTTGTTTTCATCCAAGAAAAATAATAATTTCTGTAGATACAGTAAATGATGAGTTATCTTTATTGTATGTGTCATTTGGGAGTACTGGGGATCTGAAAATTGGTTGCATAAGTCTAGCTTCAGTTTCTTGAAATACTGCAGAGTGAGTATCCATTATCTTTAAATAAACTTTAAGGGTTTTCTTGATGAGTAATTTGCTCCATAAGATTTTCTTTTTTAAACACTCAGGAAATGTATTTATAGCACAGTGTTTAAATTCCTGATATTTATAGGACAGTTACAGTGGACATTAACCATCTTCAGCATCCCGTGTACCACTTTGTTTTCAGTGACATTGCAGAGATAATTGTGCTTGTTTTCTAGGAAAACTATATCATAATTATAATCTAAAGGGTTTGGGGTTTTTTGTAATAGTTTAAATGCTTACTGGGTTGATGAGTGATGAGTGAACTCTGTGGACATTTGGGAAGTAATCAGACTTCCCTTTACTTATGAGTTTGAGTTTGATCTGTATTTCAAAACTCATTCCCTTACATATTTTTGTTTAAAATTGGAATTTGATCCAACCAAATGTGAAACCAGCAGCACAATTAATTACATGAAAAATGTATATGCTAAAGGTCTTGCAGGATCTTTGTTTAACATTCTGAGCACATTCAGGGTGGTTTTTTCATCACTGTATCGACTCTCTAATAATTGTTTTTATAACGCCAGCATCTCTTGTAGAGAGGGTTATTTAACAGAAATGAAAATCTTTAGGAATCTAGATGCACCAATCACTCACTTTTCTGCTCAGAAGCTGGCAGTGTGTTTCCAGTTTAACGTCCTCTTTTAAACCTAGCTTCTGCTGCTGCTTGATGCTTCCTGTAGTACCCACCCGTGATTTGTCTGCTTGTCTCTTTAAGCTGGATGAGCAACTGCTATTTTATCAGTTGTGCTCCCAAGTCCTAAAGCAATAAGGTTTGTGCTATTCTGTTATTAGAGTGATAATAGGTAGCTAAAGGATAGGGAGTCCCTTTAGGAAAAGAAAAAAAGAAACACCCAGCTTGACTTTTTAGTCCAGGTTCTTCCCCCAAAAAAAGCATTTTCATTGAAATGCCTTTTTTTCCCCCATTTCATTTTCACTGAAAGGAGATGATGCCTGTAATTAGTGGTAGAACGGAAAAATTTCTTGACTGTTGGAACCATTCAGTGATCCAGTTCTTTGATAGGTTATGGAAAAATACCTTATTAATCCTTTGAACTGTGTAAGTCACGAGTAGGGCTTGGGAAATAAGGTGGTGTGATACCAGTGTGCAGGAGTTTAATGAAAACAAAATAATCTAAAGCATATAGCTGTATCAAATTACCCCATAGAAACCAAGTCTGTATTGCTCCACTCTAATTTCATTTTCTTATCTCTTTACATTCTCTTCCTTTTGCTCCTGGCTCTCACCTTTGATGTCATTTATATCATGGACTTTGTTCATCACAGGCACAGCTAAATACATACCTGTCTGCCTTTCTGCTGGGGTGGGAATAGGCTCTTCTGAGAGAGGCTTAAATGTCTCCTGGTCTGTCACTGAATGGTGTGTGCAAGAAAAGGGTGTGAAATGTCTTTCTATTTTTTTGCTTATTCCCCTTTGCAACCACTGAGCACGGTTCTGATCTGTGCCTTTTGAAGCAAAACACTGGGAGGTTTAAGGCATCCTTCTGTGACCAGCAAACTGCACACCTTGAAGATAGAGACTCAGTGAAAATGCAAAGCCCTGTGTGTTTAGAGGGACCATTTTATCTTCTCTGACACTGTAATGGAGTCTACAATTGCCAATAACCATTAAGGAAAGAGCCCGGGTGTCATTGTGGGGTACTCAATTAAAAAAAATTAATAATTAAAAAAACCCAGACCCTTGCTCATAATTCATATAGTGTCAAAAAACATGGGGGGATCTAGAACTGTGAATTATTGCAAGTCTAATATAATAACTCTGTAGCTACTGCATTAAAAGAAGTGTCTTCAGAACATGGTGAAGTGCTGCAAGAGCCTCCAAAAATGTCTTTCTTTTTGCCTTTTTCTTTTCCTTTTTGGATTTAGAAAGAAATTAGGCTTCGGGGTTCAATATGTAAGAGCATAACGTTTATACCCTCACAATACAAATGTGTCGGCTTGGTTCCGTACTTCCTTATAAGATCCATGGCTTTGGAAATTGTTAAGGCAAGGAAGATTTGGAGACCTGTCTTGATTACCACCAGGACCCCTCAAAAAAGATGTGGGTGGGAAGATTTTCTGTTCCTCAGCTGAAAACAAGAGATTTTGTGGAGATTTGTCCCATAGCACAAGTTCAAAGCTCCAAATGTGAAAATCTGCTGTTTAGATCTCAAATGCTGAAGCAAATAGGGCATGAACCAGCCAGCTGTCTTCTATGCAGCAGACTTAAACATAGGACAAAGAGTTCGTAACTGAATGAGCAACATGTGAAACGAGATGGACTTCTGCTCGAGTCTAGGACAGAAAACTCCCTTAATACCTCCTTGCTGGTTTTCTTGAGGTCTGGCACATAGAAGAGAAAGGAGAAATGGGGCTGTCAAACTGTTTTCCTGTTGTTTGGATCCAAGTAAATGTGCTGGGAAGGGGAGCAAGGACACAGTGGTTGTAGATCTAGGGTGCTATACATATGTAATGATAATGTATTTAATTGTTCTTTAATGTGACATGCCCATTTTCACTATCTTTTTCTTTTGCAATTTGTTTCCCTCAGATTGCAAACCCACAAAATAGATTCAAACAAGTAGATTGGATCAGAAATCTCATATTTGGAAAAGAGCTATTGCCTAAAACCCAGTATAAGAAGAGTTAACCTTAGCATGATATTCTTTTCAGTCATGACATGGTTATATATCTGTCTAATGTCTTGCTTTTGCTGTAGTACTGAAAAAAGGGAACTTTTTCTACTAGAAAGTTGGCCCACCACTACGTTTTGTCTATGTCAGATAATGCAGTGTTGGCATTTGTAGTAGTGATAATGTTGTGCCCTAAAAAATGAGTAACTGAACTCTTGAGAACTTTATTCTGATGAAATCCCTAAATCACATTCCATCATCTGCTTCTCACATTCTTTTGTATATGATCATGTGGACATCACATCCACAAGTAACGTATTTCTCTATAAAGCTGTATGTGTCTGCACTCCTAAAAATACAGGCAGTATAAAGGTCTTTAAAATCTTATAACTTCTTTAAACACAAGCTAAGTTTTCCTCCCTTTGTGTCTTTCAGAGAGACTGCCACAGAGTTATCTGGAACATTACCAAGGTAAGCAAGTTGCTCTAAACTACATCTGTGTATCAACGTCTGAAAGGTGCTGAAAGAAGCAAGACCTTTTGAGCCAGAACATGATCCTTTTCCTAAGGAAAACTGCTAGGATACTGAGAACTGGAGGGCAGAGAGGAGAATACACACTGCATGACATAGACAAATAGACTGTGAAATACTGGCACGACCAAAACTACACAGCTTAGAGCAACATGTTGGAAGTTGCTTTGAGGCTTAGCACAGTTGTGCACCTGATGAGAAAAATCCCAGATGTGGCTTTCTTCCAGCTGTGCAATTATACCTATTGCAGGTGGTTTGGCTTTTGCTTGAAATTTCACCTGAGGGATGAAGGGAGAAGAACTTGGTTGTAGAAGGAGAAAAACACTGTGATCTTAAGGCATTTTCACTTGGAAAGCAGGAAAGCAGCTTAGACCAACTTCTATGCCGAGGAAGCTTTTCATTAAATAATAGAACTAGACAAGACTCCTAGGCTGCAGTAGAGGTTTTTGAAGAGACCTGCCTGTGTTTTGTCAGAGGATGCAATAAAGTGCTGTAATGATGCACAGAGAGAAAAAGGTGAAGTGGAACAAAAAAACTAATATGGTAACCTGTTACATAGCAGAGATGCTTGGTAAGTAAAGAAAACGGTGCTCTCAGTCCTCTTGCATCTTCTGCCATCAGTTTTTGTACTCTGAGGTGCAGGGGATTTTAATGGGGTCATCGGTTTGGGGTCTTTTTGCTACCTATGATTCGTATAAGTGCTGTAGAGAAGAGAAGGCTGCTTGGAGACCTTATAGCAGCCTTCCAGTATCTGAAGGGGGCCTACAGGGATGCTGGAGAGGGACTCTTCATTAGGGACT